>NC_058080.1:552592907-553792907 GCF_014858855.1 Bufo gargarizans | reverse complement strand
ACTCGAGGAGCCGTCGCCAGACCAAAGGGAAGGGCGACGAATTGGAAGTGATCGTCCCCCACTGCGAAGCGCAGGAAGCGGTGATGACATGGAGCAACCGGAACGTGGAGATATGCATCCTGAACGTCGATTGAGGCCATGAAATCCCCTCTTTCCAGGGAGGCCACCGCGGACCTGAGAGACTCCATCCGGAATCTCTGCAGTCGGAGAAAACGGTTCAGGCGCTTTAGGTCCAAGATCGGTCGCACTGAGCCTTCCTTCTTGGGAACCACAAAGAGGTTCGAGTAGAACCCCCTGAACCTTTCCGTCGGAGGCACGGGGGCGACGACACCCTTGTCCGTTAGAGAGCGAATGGCCGTGAAGAAGGCGGCCGCTCGTACAGGATCCCGCGGAGGACGGGACCGGAAGAAACGGTCTGGCGGAATGGACGCAAATTCGATCTTGTATCCGCAAGATACAACCTCGAGCGCCCATGCGTCTGAGATGTGGGCCCGCCATACGTTCCTGAACAGTAGAAGGCGGCCCCCCACCCGGGTGGGTGGGGGCGCACCTTCAGGCAGAGGGCTGCTGGCCTGTGGGAGCCCGTGTGGGCTGGGGCTTGCGCCAGGTAGATTGCGTCCGAAAAAACGGCTTCTTGCGTCTATCCTGGGCTGGGCCAGAGGAAGAAGAACCGGCCGCGGGTCTAGACCCGGTGGGCTTGCGAAAGGACCGAAAACGGGACGAACCAGCGCGACCACGGGGGGCGCCCCTCGGCCTGGACTGGGGGAGGTGAGTACTCTTCCCACCCGTGGCCTCAGATATAAGTTCGTCCAGACGGGTTCCGAACAAGCGGGAACCCGTGAATGGTAGGCCAGCCAAAGAGCGTTTGGAAGCGGCGTCCGCCGCCCAAACCTTCAGCCAGAGTTCCCTCCTGACAGAAACTGCCAGGGCAGAGGAACGGGCAATGAGGGCACCCGCATCAAGAGAGGCCTCACAGACAAATTTTCCGGCCTGGACAATTAGTTGGGCTAAGGAACGGAGGTCCTGTAGAGGGACGTCCGACCCTAACTCCCGTTCCAGTTGCAAACCCCATTCAGAGACCGCTTTACCAGCCCAGGCGGAGGCAAAGACCGGTCTAAGGGCCGAACCAGAGGCAGTAAATATGGCCTTGGAGAGGGATTCCGTACGACGGTCCTCAGCAGACTGGAGGGAAGATCCGTCTTGTACAGGAATAGTAGTGCTTTTGGACAGGCGAGCCACGGGAGGATCAACCTTAGGCGGGGACGTCCACGTGGTCACAGAATCCGCTGGAAAGGGATAACAAATGTCCAGCTTTTTGGGTGTAACAAAGCGGACGTTAGGCCGGGTCCAAGCCTTGGACACCACAGAAGAAAAATCAGCGTGGATGGGAAAGACCTTGGAGGCCTGTCTGGGGCGAAGAAAGGACACGCCGGCCTGTTCAGAGCTGGGGGGGTCATCGTGTATGTGAAAGGTATCACGGATGCTAGTGATAAGATGCCCCACCGCGGACGCCAATTTGGACGGAAGCTCTGAGTCCATGTCCACGTCCGAATCCGCCAGTTCTCCCTCAGAAGGCGTATCCCTTTGAGAGGATAGACTTGACTGAGCTCGCACGCATGGCGGAGAGAGCGAAGCATCTGGAGAAGATGTGCGCTCAACCCTTGAACGTTTCTGAATATGCCGGGCCCTGGAAGATTCGCTGGGAGGCAGGGAATCAGTGGGGGCGGCAGAAACGGTAGTCCCAGCGGGTGCGACAGGGATTGTGGCAGCCTGCGGGAGAGGCGGTCTATCCACGAGACGGCCCACTACGTGTGTAAGGCTTTCCACCGCCTGAGACAGAGACCTAGCCCAGTCAGGGGGTTCAGAGGCACCGGGGGGCGCAGCGGAAAGCGGGCCCTGCACCGGGGCCTGACATGCAAGGCAATGCGGCTCAGATTGCCCACGCGGAAAAAGTTCCTTGCAGGCGGTACAGGCATGGTACCAGGGTTTGGGGGCACCCGTGGGATCTGACATGTTGAAAAAAAGTGGTCGTACCCTGATACAGAGACCACAAGGGGTTGCAGCAGCTATGACCAGGAGGGTTAGGAGAGGGTTAACTGTCCTACCAGTGTCAGAAGAACGTCAGGAGTGAAGTCCAGATCAACAGCTGCAGAAAGGCAGCAACGGCAGAGAGCGTGCGTCCCAGAAACGCAATCTATGCACCAGGAGTCTCCCACGTGGCTCAGCTTCCAGAACGGAGTGAGGAAGCGCGGCAAAAAACCTCAGCAGAGGCGCGGGAAGAAGCTCCGCCCCCTACACGTTTGAATGTCTCCTGTGAAGGAGAACGTAACTCCGCCCCCAATGACGCGCGCGAAAAAAGAGCACGCCCCCTGCTGCCGTGACTCTCAGGTTTATGCAGGAGCGTGAGAAACGAAAACCTTTGTCCGTAGAATAAGGCCCGCAGGCCCAAGTGCGCGGCGATATGCAGGTGGGTGACCTCACCGAGCCTCCTCTGTCACAATGTCCCCCGCCGAGCCCGAACCGCCGATGTCGGGCCTAAGCCCCGCCCCCCGATCACGCACGGAGCGGCGGCGGCGGGGAGGGAGAAGGATGTCAGGAGAGTAATCCGGGCCCTATAAACAGCGTGGGGAATCAGCCATTGGGGAGCGGAAGCAGCCGCAGATGGGGAGATCTACAGAGCGCTCAAAAGACGACCACGGGTGCCCCCCCAAACCCAGTGCAAATAGGGACAGGGTATGGGCTGGAAAAGCCATCTTACCTGTCTTCACCCTCAGTTCCTTCCAGCAGGGTCGCCCCTTCAGCTACTGGCACCGCAGTGGCAGGAAGCTGGGAGAGGGGCTTTGCGTGCGGGCGACCCCCTAGCTGGCGGGATGTAGGGGAGCCATTGCTGCCCAGATCCCCTATTGCTTCTGTGGGGGAGGCAGCAGTGCAGATAGTTGGCACTGGCGCAGCTCACCCCGGGAGAGCAGAGAGGCCCAATGCGTCTCTGGTATCCCTAGGAAAAAACAAAAATAAAATAACAAATTAGAGAAAAAATTACAACAAGGAGAAAACAGCCCTGCAGTAGCAGGGAGTGTCTTGCCTCCTTGGACACTAAGCTAAAAACTGGTAGCCTCTATCTCCAGGCTGAGGGTATAGCTGATGGAGGAGGGGCTTAACAGTTTTACTTAGTGTCACGCCTCCTAGGGAGCTGAGCTATACCCAAGGTCTGTGTCCCCCAAGGAAAATGGGCGAGAAATAACCTTTTATTAAAAATGTTACAAAAAACCACATGCTTTCAAAGGGTGTCCTAATTTTTTCACATGACTGTATATGATTGTAATACCCATTATAAGTACTGCCAGATATAGACCTCAATATGCTTATTGGCCCTGTCAGTGTCCCTTTAAACAAAAACGGGTAAGGAGGACTAGGGCAAAGCTGTCCCGGCACATTTGTTATAATCTGGGCTAGGAAACCAGCGTTTATGTCCGCATACAGCTGTGCCACAGCGGTTTTGCACCTCTATCAGATTAGACCAGTGTGTAGAACGTTGGTCTTGATAAATGTCCTCTCAGTGTTCTCGCCTACCATTTTTGCATTGGTCTTAACTGGTCGCTTTCCTAGAAATAAAAAAAACTATTTGGATGAAAAACAATTAGGATGTTTATTACTATTAACATGACCAATTAGGGCAAATGCAAAAAAACTTCCCTTAATCCCAGGCATCTCCACCTCACACTTGGTATAGGGCTACAAGGTGATCGCAGTGTAGCATGGCAGCCATAGAAATGAATAGGATTGCTGTGCTACTCGCATGTTTGCCACAACCCTGCTGGATTTTTTCTGATTCTGGGGTCTGTCGCACCCAATGTGTGAGTCGTGCAGCGATCCCATTCCTTTCTATGGCTGCCCTGTTACACCGCAATCCTTGGTCACACAACACTGACGCGCCCAGGATCATCCATGTAGCCTTAAGGTCTATATCACCTATGATTTCATTTTAGGGAGTGTCTGCTGCGGGGCAAGTTGTGTCTTTGAAGGTGTGGCTAATCGACAGCATAGTGGAGAAAATTAACAGTCACCTGCCTTTCCACATCCGAATAATAGGTAAGGTCTCGCTTACGTTGTAAAGTGTTAGTGTGATTTAAAGGAACACGCCAATCAAAATGTATCTAATGTGTTATGCCTAGTGCAGCGCCTGACACAGGGATGTCACCCTTTGGATTTCTCCGAGGCCCTGCCCCCGGTGCCCCACAGTCTGAAGCTCTGTGTCATAGTCTAATGGTGTGGACAGCCTGGTATCGGGGCTCCATTTTGTTCTGTTGCTCGGGATCATTTTCAGGGAGAAGGCCTGGACCAATGCTTAGGGTATGGGCAACCAGCATAGTCAATGGCTGTACAGTTTTGCATGGCTATTAACCCTTTCATGACCGGGCCTGAATGTCCAGGCAATTTTTTTGTGATTTTATTCACGTGGTAGTTTAGTGACCCTAACTTTTGTATTTGTTTGACTAGAAAAATAATTTTTGTGATGTTTTTTACTTGACGCTTAGGACTTTTTATTAGCATGTCTTTTTAGAGTAATATGTTTCCTTTTTTCGGTTTATATTTGGGAAAAGCGCTAATTCTTGTTAAAAAAAATTTTTTATAGCTTTTTATTTCTTCAATATTAAAACTGACACAAAAATTAATTATTGCAATGGGTTTCCTGTTTTGTGCCGATTTTTATATTATATGTGTATGTGTGTGTGTGTGTATGTATGTATGTATGTATGTATGTATGTATATATATATATATATATATATATATATATATATAGTGTGAATGGGCCAACTATGGTGACGGTTTCCGTTAGCAATGGCTATTTTATTTTTTTTACTTATTTTAATTTATTTTTGGTACATAATATGTCCCCCAAGTGACTGTGTCTGACAGCCAGGACCCGACCTGCTCCAGCGATGCACAGCGTTGGGAATAAAGCGCTGCCTGACCGTTTATATACCCCGTGCAGATAGGACGTATCTAGCCATTGGGCAGTCGTCAAGGGTTTAACAATAAACAGTGAAAACATTCAGTTTGTAATGAGTTAGTTGAATGCCACCACTGCTTGCATGGCCGGGCAATTCAATTACACAGCGGCAGCATGTGACCGTACCTTTACCTCCACATAAGTAGGAGGGGTTTGTAAATTGAGCGGTCTCCTGATCCCAGCTTTTGAGCCACCATTTTTTTAATGTTGTCCCTCTCAGCAGTCCTTTATATAATATATTCGGGGAAAAACAACATTTATTGCTGCAGAGATTAAATGTAAATGTGTGGAGTTTAATGTGATGGGGCGGGGGTTTCAATATCATTCTGTGCAATGTAAGAAATTATATTGCACATTTCAGATTTGCTCAAATTTAATGGGTGTTTATTTTTATTTATTTTTTCTCACTGAAGGATTGAAACGAGTTACGGGACGGTTTAATTCCAAGAACTCTTGCGACGCTCGTACCTATTCCTACACCCTACCCACTTTTGCTTTTGCCCATAAAGACCATAGTCTGCAGGAGGAAGGCTTCCGACTTGGCCAAGAAACCTTAGATAAAGTCAATGAACTGCTTGCTCTTTACAAAGGCACACACAATTTCCATAATTTCACATCGCAGAAAGGACCCAGGGACCCCAGTGCAAAGCGATATATCATGGAGATGCATTGTGAGCCACCTTTCCTGCAGGGAGGCTTAGAACTGGCTGTGATTAAAGTGAAAGGTCAGAGTTTCATGATGCACCAGATACGAAAAATGATTGGACTGGTTATTGCTGTGGTGAAAGGATATGCTCCACCATCTATAATGCAACGGAGCTGGGGAGAGGGAAAAGTTGACATACCCAAAGCTCCAGGTCTGGGGCTTGTACTGGAGAGGGTCCACTTTGAGAAGTACAATCAGCGTTTTGGTAATGATGGTCTTCATGAGTCTTTGGACTGGGCAGAAGAGGTGGAACAGATTGAGGCCTTTAAAAAAGCACACATCTATCCCACAATTATTCAGACAGAAATTGAAGAAAAGTCCATGGCAAGTTGGCTGGCCACTTTATCCATTCATGACTATAATGCAACTTCTCAAGAGCAGACGGTCAATCATAAGGTAAACCGTTACTTTATTTATTATGTTAAAGGTAACTTGAAATCCTGGCAGGCTCCCTCATTACAAATAGCTATGCTTTACTTTGAAAAAACTGCATGTTTTAAAAAGGATGGGGGAGAAGAGTGACAGGGACCTTGCAAGCTTCTTCCCACCTAGCTTGTCTAGATTGACGGTTGTCAAAGACTAAAATACCTGTCAATCACACTGAGCCAGGTGGGAGCTGTCCAGGTGACTCTTCTCCCTAACCCCAGCTTGTCTTCGAATAGCAGAGTAAAACACAATGGTTTGTACTTCATGAAATCACCCTTTAATACGTGTATCTGGGCTGGCCCTAGCCTATATGGCTTCCTTTGTGGAACTGTATTTTCGTGCTCTTCCCCACGCAACATGAAAAAAAATGTGGGTGCTCTGTTTCAAACAAATCCACTGTTGTCAGATGCGCCACACCTCTTGAAGGGGATCTGTCATCACCATCTGGACTATTATCTGCAGTAATACATGAGTAGTACTGCACAATAAGGTGTCCAGATTGGTATTTATTTTCTTACTGCCTGCCCCTATTCCCACAATGTCAACTCTCAAAGCTGCACTTGAATACATAAACCAGGCTGCTGTGCGCATGCACAGGAGTCTTCTACCGTCTGGAGTGCTGGTAGTAGTAAAATGTTAAAAAAATAAACTTTAATAATTGTGTCACAGCTAGTTTTTATAAAAACTTATCAGCATAATATTTGTGTGTTTATATAATACATATACAGTATGTGTGTGTATATATATATATTAGGGATCGATCGATATTGATTTTTTAGGGCCGATACCGATAATTTGTGAGCTTTCAGGCCGATAGCCAATAATTTATACCGATATTCTGGGAATTTTCATTTTTGAAAAAAAAAATAAAAAATTCCCACAAATCTGCTGAAAATTAATGTTTATTGTTAATGTGTATTATTTTTTTTGAATCTTTCTTTTTCATTTATATTTAATATTTTGGTGTTTTTTATTTTTGTAATTTTTATTTTTTTTACTAACTTTTAGCCCCCTTAGGGACTAGAACCCTTGTCCTATTCACCCTGATAGAGATCTATCAGGGTGAATAGGAGCTCACGCTTCAATAGCGTCCTGGCTGCCATGGTAACGGATCGGAGCCCCAGCATTACACTGCTGGGGCTCCGATCGGAGGAGCAGGGGATCCTGTGGGGGGGGTGCACTGCGACTGGGGTGGGGGGGCGCACTGCGACTGGGGTGGGGGGCGCACTGCGACTGGGGTGGGGGGCCCTATGCGCCACCACTGCTTAATACTGGGGGGGAGGGGGGGCGTACTGCACCACCATTGCTTAATACTGGGGGGACTGGGGGGGCTTGGGGGGGGGGGAGGCGCACTGCGCCACCAATGAAGCTTAATCTCTAATTTATTCATATACAGGAGGCGGGAGCTGGCTGCAGGATCACATAGCAGACTCCCGACCTCTATGACAAGTAGCTGCGATCCGCGGCACCTGAGGAGTTAACTACCCCAGATCGCAGCTACAGCTCATAGAGGCCGGGAGCCGGATATGTGATCCTGCGCAGCCAGCTCCCGCCTCCTGTATATGAATAAATGAGAGATTAAGCTTCATTGGTGGCGCAGTGGCCATAGCTCCTCCCCTCCTCTTGTTCCCTGTCCTCTCATTGGCGGCAGCGGCACAGGGGGAGGAGACACTGCTCCTTCTCCCCTGTGCTGCTGCTGAGGGAACACGGAGAGCGCTGTCAGCAGCGTGATCTGTGTTCCCCATACGCTATCGGAATATCGGCAAAATAAATGCCGATAGCGTTCAAAATCCTGAATATCGGCCGATAATATCGGTAAATCCGATAATCGGTCGATCCCTAATAAATAAATAAATATATATATATTTATTATACGTATATATGCACATGTATTTATATCTATGTGATAGATGGAGAGAGAGTGTGTATATCAACAGTTATTTGCGACCTTGTGCTAAAATAAAATAAAAATTCAAGTTTTCCCCCATCATTCTGCATTCAATACCTCATAATGAGAAAGTAAAAACAGAATTTTAAAAATGTCAGCAATTTTATTAAAAAGGAAAAATTAAAGGTATTATTCAAGACTATTAAATGTCCCCCATGCCCGGGTACCTCACAATGAATATACTTACCTGGCTTTCCGCGCTGCTCCTGGTCCCTGCACCGCCACTGCAGCTTCTCACTGGGGGATGGGGACGAGCCTCCCTAGTGTCACCTGCGATGCTACGGAGGCTCGTCCCCGTCTGCCATTGGCTACTCCCCTCTGACTCCAGATGTTTTCATCTGCGCTTGAGGAGAAGCAGCAGCGGCGGTGCAGGGAGCCAGGTAAGTATATTCATTGTGAGTGGCCCAGGCATATGGGGGACATTTAATAGTCTTGGATAACCCCTTTAAATTTCGCATGGACATAATTATTCAGACCCTTTGCTATGACACTTGAAATTTAGCTCTGGGTGCCTCCCATCTCTCTTGATCATCCTTAAGATGTTCCTGCATGTCGATTGGAGTCCACCTGTGGTAAATTCAGTTGTGCATGATTTGGAAAGACACACTCCTGTCTATATAAGGTTTCACCGCTGACAATGCATATCAGAGCAAACGCCAATCCATGACAGGAAACAACTGCCTGTAGAGCTCAGAGATAGGCTTGTGTGGAGGAACAGATCTGGGCCTCCATAATTCTTAAAAGGAAGAAGTTTGGAACAACCAGGAATCCTCCTAGAGCTGGCCGTGATTGGCGAAAAGGGCCTTGGTAAGAGAGGTGACCAAGATCCCAATTTTCACTTTGGCTGAGCTTCAAAGATCCTGTGTGCAGATGGGAGACATTTCCATGAAAGAACAATTGAGGAAAATAATATTAATGAGTAATCTAAATTAAAATCCTGCTTTTTGTTTAAGCCCATAGGGACATGTCTTTCATTTGAACATTCAATGTGCATATGTAGGTACAGTAGAAGTCTTGTGGACTTTGTGGCTACCCTATCACGCCCCTGATATGTATGTGTGCATGAGATCTTAAAGAAACACACCCACCAAAATGTTTATTCTCTGACCTGCTAGAAAGGTACATGATGTAAAGTGTGGTGTAGTGAATGTGTAGGTAATCTTCTTATCGTTGACTCTATTTGTGAGTTATAACCTCCCTACTGATCCTGAGCTGTGTCATGTGACCAACAATCTGACACAGGACAGGACATCAGTTAGTTCAATATTTATTCCTATGAGACTGACATTGAGGCTCCCATACGAATACATAGAGAAACTGGCTTCCTGTCCACACATAAGATGCTGTGTTATTTGGCTAGTTAGTCTTGCTCACATGACACAGTTGAGGATCAGAAGGGAGGGCATAACTCACAAATATAGTCACTGGTAAGAAGATTACCTTCACTACAGTTTACATCATGTACCTTTTTAATGGGCCAGAGAATAATTTATTTTTTATTTTTTGTTTTGTTAGAGTGCTTCTTTAAAGAGGATGTCTGACCTCTCAAGAAAAACTAGTGAGAGCAGGGAACCTGTTGAAAAGAAAAACACTCTCCCCTCCGTTCCACCTCCTTCTGTCCTCTGAGCGCCTAGTCATCACTTCTGGTCTGCTGGAGACCAGAACCAATGAGGATAGGAGCCTCACTCACCAGAACGAGGGACTTTAGTAAGGCGTGTGTGTGTGTGTGTGTGTGTGTGTGTTTTTATACCCCCGGCACTCAGTAATTTTTCTTAAGTCAGACAACCTTTTCGAAATGTTGGTTCCAGTCAATTTTGCTGCTGTGTTGGGATTTTGTAATCCTATAGTTGGTCTGCTTAGGTTAAAATGGTCTACACCAGTTGTTTCCAACTCCTGAACTTAGTGATCAAAGATATAGAACTCTTATATTGAAATATTTTAGTGAGAAAACCATATAAAATGGTACGGTCACCTTGCAGTTTAGGGAAGCTTCACCACACAGTTTGTCCATTCAGTGTTTTCAGACGGTCTAGGGATGTACCCTATGACAAGAGGGAAGAGCAGTGACCAGTTGAGTTTTTTCATAGATTTCCCGGATGAATAACAAGGACCAGCACAATGCATTTACTTAAAACATATCAGGTCGTTCTACTGTCTACTTTGCTATTTTCTAATTCTGTAACTTTTTTCAATAGGTGGAAGGAACAGCTCAGAGTGATGATGATGGAGACTCAGACTGAATGTTGGTTCAATAATCTCCTGTGCAGCATTCTACAATGTGAAGACCTTGTGCAGGAAGTGCATTGAAAATCTAAGACTGTGCACAATAATAACTGAAATGCTGCTGTGTTTTTGGGTTCTATTTCCCCCTTCATCACGAGGTCTATGCCTGTGGATAAGCAGAAGGAATGTTTAATTTAGACAAGAGATGAATTCTAATGTAACAGAAAAGTAAAAAGCTCCAGAGGATTTAACGGGGTACTATGGATCAGAACGCTCAGCCATGTAATACCTTTCCAGAGGTAAAGGATTTTTCTGTTCTGTGACTTGGAGATAAGAGGTCTCATGATAACACATCTAGACATTTTCTATTACAGACTTTAAAGGGTTTCTACCACTTAGGTGTCACATATTTAGCTGTCAGACACTAGCGATCCGCTAGTGTCTGCTCTGGCCAACCATCCTAATATAATTGCTTTTGGGGCGGTGGTTTGGCTAAAAAAAACTACTTTTATTAATATGCTAATGAGCCTCTAGGTGCTATGGGGGCGTCATTAGCACCTAGAGGCTCCGTCTACCTTTAGAAACTGCCGCCCCCAGCGCGTCCCTCCAGCCCGCCCATCTCCTCCTGAATGCGATCCTCCTTGTGAGCGCCTGTATTCGGCGCATGCGCAGTAAATGTCTGACAGCTTCCCTGCTCAGACATCTCCACTGCGCCTGTTCCTCGGAGCACTATGGCGTCATCGCGCAGGCGCAGTGGAGATGTCTGAGCAAGGAAGCGGTCAGACATTCACTGCGCATGCACAGAATACATACGAGGATCGCATTCAGGAGGAGATGGGCGGGCTGGAGGGACGCGCTCGGCGGCGGCAGTTTCTGAAGGTAGACGGAGCCTCTAGGTGCTAATGACGCCCCCATAGCACCTAGAGGCTCATTAGCATATTAATAAAAGTAGTTTTTTTAGCCAAACCACCGCCCCAAAAGCAATTATATTAGGATGGTTGGCCAGAGCAGACACTAGCGGATCGCTAGTGTCTGACAGCTAAATATGTGACACCTAAGTGGTAGAAACCCTTTAAGAAGAGACTTATTTCATTTTCATAAAAATTAGCCTCTAGGCTTTAGAAATCAGCGATTACTCTACAAACCAAAACCATCTGATTGTCAATCCATGTGCCTGGTTCATCTTCTATTGCATTATGCACCCAGGACTGTAAACTCTTATGTACTAAATTAAACCTATCTATTTTCATTTTAATAAACTCGTCATTTTACCATTTCTGTTAAGTGTTTTATGCTCTCTTCTGTGCCTTTTTTGATACATTTAAGGCGTCACGGTCAGAGTACAGTATGTTGATGCTACAAAGCAGGATATCTGGACCACAGAACAGTTTTCCATTTTGCTTCAGTCCATTTTAAATGAGCTATGGCTTCTTCTTTGCATGATACAGCTTTAACTTGCATTTGTGGATTATGCGGCAAACTGTGTGTCCACAGAAATGATTACTGGAAGGGTTTCTGAGCCCATGCAGTGATTTCCAATACAGAATCATGCTTCTTTTTAATGCAGTGCCGCCTGAGGGCCCTTAGATCATGAGCATCAGTCTCGTGCCTTTCAAACATAGATTTCTCCAGATTCTTCAACTCGTTTGATGGTATTATGTACTGTAGATGGTGGGATTTTCAAAGTCTTCACAATTTTACATTGTGGAACATTTTTTCAGAAATAGTTCCACAATTCTACAGACTGGTAAGCCTTTAATAAAGACCAGCGCTTCACACGCCAGCCTTAGTAATGTAAAATGCGGCTAATTTATTAACCACCTAACTCTTCTGCCAGTGCTGAGCTCGGGAAGGGAGGAGGGCTGCTTTAGCTGCTGATATCTCCTGAATGGAGACTGGCATTCCAAGTTTTCATACAAGACTAAAATGACAGCATTAGTCCAAGATATACAGGAGATATCAGAGTTAGAAATCGAGTCAGGAATAATCGCTGGTAAAAACTGCTTTTACTCTTTCAGCTGTATTCACTACTTCCCGATTTTTCTAACAGTGATATCTTCGCATGTACTGAAGATATAAACAATTCAAAGTCCATATCTCTAGCTGGTACCACACCAGAGATATGAGCAGCTAAAGCAGCCTCTCCCCTTCAGTCTGGAAAAAATTTGAAATAATTAAAGGGGATTTGTCACTAGATTATGTTGCTCTTAGTTAGGACCTCATAAAAGTGGTGACTGATTCCCTTTAAAGTTTACCATCTGGGAGGCGGACACTAAGCAGGGATGCCGAGTAAGCCAAAATTCTGACTCTGCACACACCAACTCTTTCATAAATGGCCAATAATAACAATAATACATTTTCTGATTACTTGCTGTCATGTAAGTAATCAGGCTACTTAGATAGAACTTAAACCACATTTATTGGAATATAATATCTGCACTTCCTGAAATGTTCTAAATTCCTGTAAGTAAATAACAATACAGTATGCAGTTAATAACTGAAAAGCACTGTTATACACGTCATAATTTTAACAAATCTATGAATTTGTCCCCAGAAGGAAATGCGAAGAGTTATGTGCAAATCTAAATGGGAATAAAAGAAACATTTAAAGTGTAGCTCTATATGCAGTGCTTGCCATAAAATGCTATAAAAGGGTTACTTGGGAATAAATAACTTTTCACAGGTACCCACAGCCTGCCTCTGCTATGGAAAGATTTATACTTACCTGCTATCCGCAGCCCCCTCCTACAGCAACCCCCCAGCTACCCAGTTTTCTGTTGCTCTTAAACCCTCCCTCTGTCCCTGCGCCTTGTGTTGGGCCTACTTCTAGGTCCTTCTCTCGTCGGTGAGAGCTCTGCCGAGGGGGTGGGGGGGGGGGGGTCAGATTACCCTTTATCACTAACACTTCCATCCTCTGTGCTGTGTGTTGGCTGCAAATGTAGGCCCTGGCACAGTATAGCAGTATAGGCCACATTTCACCTGTGCTTTAGGTCGGACACAAAATCTAACAACGTCTTGGTTTTCCCTTGTAGGGGCAGGATGCAGTGTTTTACTATGTAAATCAAACCTACTAATGTCCCTAGGACTAATTTACACCTTTTTAATCCTGCACCTCCTTAATCCTAAAACGTAACTTTTAACTGATAATTGTTCTAATAAATTACTAAAGGATGCTTTTAAAATTGCCAGTTCGTCTCTGCTTGCACTTCTAGGTATATACTACACTTCCTGCTAATAATCTCCTAGCTAGGAATATAACATTGTTGCCTTCCTGGCTGCGCGCTGCCAGTATGTTGCTGTTGGTACAATGTTCAAATATGATTGGTATCTATTTTGGTCCTTCCCTTCAGGTTGGACAAATGACGACACTGAAGGGAAGGACCAAAATCGATTACCAATCATTTTTGAAGTTCACTGGTGAATAGACTTCTATTAGATAACTTTCTAGTGACGACATGAAAAACGGGTTATAAATTAAGCCGAGCAGTAGCACGCTCACACTCTGCCCTAACCCCTGAAGACGCCGGTACTTGGCGAAACATGTCGGGGGCAGCGTTGTTTTCATGTTTTAATTTAAGTTAGGGTATTTTCATACTTGCGGCAGTGTTCCCGCCGGGTCCGCCGATCCGCCGCGGGCTGAAAGCATTTGAAGACGGATCCGTCTTCAAAATGCGTTCAGTGTTACTATGGCACCCAGGACGCTATTAAAGTCCTGGTTGCCATAGTAGTAGTGGGGAGCAGTATACTTACAGTCCGTGCGGCTCCCGGGGCGCTCCAGAATGACATCAGAGCGCCCCATGCGCATGGATGACGTGCCATGCGATCACGTGATCCATGCGCTTGGGGCGCCCTGATGTCACTCTGGAGCGCCCCGGGAGCCGCACGGACGGTATGTATACTGCTCCCCCGCCCCCTGCTACACTTTACCATGGCTGCCAGGACTTTAGCGTCCCGGCAGCCATGGTAACCATTCAGAAAAAGCTAAACGTCGTATCCGGCAATGCGCCGAAACAACGTTTAGCTTAAGGCCGGATCCGGATCAATGCCTTTCAATGGGCATTAATTCCGGATCCGGCCTTGCGGCAAGTCTTCAGGATTTTTGGCCGGAGCAAAAAGCGCAGCATTCTGCGGTATTTTCTCCGGCCAAAAAAACGTTCCGTTCCGGAACTGAAGACCTCCTGATGCATCCTGAACGGATTTCACTCCATTCAGAATGCATTAGGATAAAACTGATCAGGATTCTTCCGGCATAGAGCCCCGACGACGGAACTCTATGCCGGAAGAAAAGAACTCAAGTGTGAAAGAGCCCTTAGTCTCCAGCAAAGCACCAGTACGAGACAAATGATACATTGTACCTACAGCAACATACTGGCAGCGTTCAGCCAGGAAGGCAACAATGTTATATTCCTAGCTAGGAGATTATTAGCAGGAAGTGTAGTATATACCTAGAAGTGCAAGCAGAGACGAACTGGCAATTTTAAAAGCATCCTTTAGTAATTTATTAGAACAGTTATCAATTAAAAGTTAAGTTTTAGGATTAAGGAGGTGCAGAATTAAAAGGTGTAAGTTAGTCCTAGGGACATTAGTAGGACACCAAATCTAGTCCCAGGCTCAGGTGCAGCCTAGGCCTCACTTTTCCTACGCAGCCATGCGTTGGCCAGGGCTGCAAATTTAGGCTTGGGCATAGACTAGGCTGTTCTTTTGAGGGCGGGATTTTCACTTTGAGCATGGGTATTGCTTTCTCCCGCCTCCTCCAGGGCGCAAAATCTTCTTGTCACTCCTTTCCCCTCCTCTACTCCAGTACTATGTGATATCTGTCTTTTGCACTTCCTTCTGCTTGGCACTTCTGCTCCTGGGAGTATTTGGAGAAGGACCATCTGACCTCCAGTCGCCTCTCCTGACTTTTCTGCAGGACTCTGTTTTGTTATACATTCTTGGGGGACCATCACAGACTAGGTAAGATCTGCTGTTGCTGACTTCTCCCCCTTCCTACAGGACAGGCTTTAAACCTCTCCCACACAGGTAGTAACCTTGGTCACCCATTTATTTTTTTATTTTTTTTAAATGCTCCTTTTGTCACACACAATTCCAGTGCAGTCAGTCACAACCTCTCTGCATGTCCAGTCTCCCTCCAACTGCTGACCCCACACCAACGGCCCCTGCGCCCAAACTAATAGTCGACTTGAACTGGGAGCGCTCCCTTACCAAAATAGTGCAGGACTAATAAAGCCCGGAATCCCCTCAGACTCGGAAGAACTGATGTCCAAGGTATGCCCCAAAAAGCACCCTAGACCCTGCCTTATGACTACTTGCTCTGTCTCCCCAACAACCTCTATATCTTCTCCTAGGGAACAACAGTCTGAGGCATTATCTCCTGATGGAGACCATTCAGAGGGGAAGTTTTACAATACAGAGCACGCTATGGGAGGAGCAGTCATCCAAACTCTCCTCTATGATGGTCAGTCTCATCTCTGCTATAATTGAGACTCCTTAGGTCAAGGAAATGGAATCCACTAACCCTCCCTTCCCCAGAAGGGTTTTTGTTTCACCGGCATTCCTCAAAATATTTCCCGAACCACTAAGACTTCAATATCTCTCTTTCCAAGGAATGGGATTTTCCAGACAGGCGTTTCAACATGCCAAAACTTGTCAATCTGCTCTCCCCTTTTCCTTGGTTATAAAAATGGCCCACTCCCTCTATCATAGACTCACTAGTTTCCTGCCCGGCAAAACATACGACTCTGCTCGTGGCGGAAGTAGCTTCCTTTTCTTACCAAAAGGTTTAGAAAACTAGAATCTTTTTCATCTTAAAACTCCTCATTTGAATTACTTTGATCAGCTCTCAGTCCTTCTCTGCAACAGTATCCTCATGGAAAATCTCTGGAAGAGTTGGCAGATTTCACACTTCAAATTTTCCATGCGAGTTCCTAGATTTGTAATGCCTCGCTGGATGCAGCCAGATTAATGGCCGCTCCTCAGCATTACCGGTAGCGATAAATAGGGCTCTATTGCTTTCTTGCTGGGCAGTCAACAAGCCTCTAAAAAAGCCCTCACGACCCTCCCTTTTTCCGGTAACCATCTGTTTAGTAAGAGACTGGGAAAAAAATTATCGGATGCCACTGGAGATAAGAGTACTCATTTGCCACAAAATAAGTCAGCCCATTCCAAATGGACCAGAACTTACAAATGCTTCTTTAAGCACTTTTCAAGCCCCCGAGCATGGAAGCCTAAGACTTTCCAGGAACACAATAGGAAACCCTCTTTAAATACCGCCCTTTATGGCGTGCCTGCACTACTGCTTCCAAACCATCCGCCTCCAAGTCCATTTCTGCATGAATTGCGGCCCCAAATACACCCTTATCTCTTTTGGAAGGACTGCTTTGCCAACTTTTCAGATGTCTGGGTACGAGAGCTAATTTCAGACGGTTAAAAATAGAACTCTCCTCCATAATGCCTGCACCCGCTCTCATTTTTTCAGGAAGACTATCTAAGCCTCCCCAACCAAAGCCTCAGCTTTATTCCAAGCCATTCGGGGCCAACTCGCTAATTGTTGCAGTGCTCCACCAAGAAAGGTTCTGAGGTTTCTATTTTAACCTGTTTATAGCTTCCAAAAAAGATAGGACTGTTCACCCTGTTGCAAACTCATTGTCTTTTTTCAAGCCTTAAAAACAGTTACTTACATACATCCAGTTCAGCCTGTTGACCTCAAGTTACTCAACAAATTTGTTTGAGCCAAACATGTTCATAATGATTCTCTGAGATCTGTGATAACCTCCATAAAAGTGAGGTAATTGTTGTCTTTCATAGACATCCACAATGCCAATCTACACATCCCTATCAGCATCAGAAATACTTAAGATTCAGCATTGGGGCCTCTCCACTTCCAAATAATGGCCTTCCATTTGGGCTGGCATAAGCCCCCCGGATATTTATCAACATCTTTGCGTCACTCATGGCTCTTCACTCCAGAGGGTTTGTCACGACCTGGACAACATGTTGATGAAAGCTCCTTTCAGGTCATCCAACCTAGCCAATCTAACTATAATCCTGGGTACCCTTCTCCAGAAATCCATCCAGAGGTCCTCCCAACAGCTTGTCTTTTTAAGGATGTGCTTCGACGTCCGTCTGGCAAATTATCCTTCCCTAGGAGAAGATAGGCCACCTATGCAACAGCGTTCTTCAGATCCTCCACCCTCACCCAGTTTTAATTCGCCTCTGCATGCAAATCCTCTGACTCATGGTGGTAGCCATGGAAGCAGTCCTGTACACTGTTTCACTATTAACCTCTTTAACATGCAATTCTGGCCAAATGGGACAAGTCCCCAACATTCCTGGATGTTTAGATACGCCTTCCAACATTAACCCTTCGCTTCTTCCAGTGGTGGCTGTCATCCTCCATGTTGAGGATCACGGCAAGTACCAGCCTTCACAGTTGAGGAGGAGTCCTTTATATTTCAAATGGTGCAAGGGGAATTGTCTCTTCCCATCAACATATTAGAGCTGAGAATGATAGTTTTCCCTGGTGCATCAGACCGATCAGCTAACTGGACACAGTCTACATCCAAACAGACAATTCTACAGCAGTGGAGTATGTCAACCATCAGGGGAAACACAGAGTCTCAACAACATGGCTTTTGAAGACACCCTTCTCAGAGTCTGCCATCCAGGCCATAATAAAAGTCAGGAATCCTGCTTCCTCCTGTATCTACCACAGGACATGGAAGTCCTTCTTCAAATGGTGCAAACAAACTCGCCTTTTTCTCATTTAGGTTTTATTGAGATTTTTCAACATAACAAAATAAAACAGTTGCAAATTCACGTGATATGAACATTTCAAGTATGGGCTCTTTCACACTTGCGTTCTTTTCTTCCAGCATAGAGTTCCGTCGTCGGGGCTCTATGCCGGAAGAATCCTGATCAGTTTTATCCTAATGCATTCTGAATGGAGTGAAATCCGTTCAGGATGCATCAGGATGTCTTCAGTTCCGGAACGGAACGTTTTTTGGCCGGAGAAAATACCGCAGCATGCTGCACTTTTTGCTCCGGCCAAAAATCCTGAAGACTTGCCGCAAGGCCGGATCCGGCCTTAAGCTAAATGTCGTTTTGGCGCATTGCCGGATGCGACGTTTAGCTTTTTCTCAATGGTTACCATGGCTGCCGGGACGCTAAAGTCCTGGCAGCCATGGTAAAGTGTAGCGGGGAGCGGGGGAGCATACTTACCATCCGTGCGGCTCCCGGGGCGCTCCAGAGTGACGTCAGGGCGCCCCAAGCGCATGGATCACGTGATCGCATGCCACGTCATCCATGCGCATGGGGCGCTTTGACGTCACTCTGGAGCGCCCCGGGAGCCGCGCGGACTGTAAGTATACCGCTCCCCGCTCCTACTATGGCAACCAGGATTTTAATAGCGTCCTGGGTGCCATAGTAACACTGAAAGCATTTTGAAGACTGATCCGTCTTCAAATGCTTTCATTACACTTGCGTTTTTCCGGATCCGGCATGTAATTCCGGCAAGTGGAGTACACGCTGGATCCGGACAACGCAAGTGTGAAAGAGGCCTATGATGTCTATAGAACTGTAATGGGTATAAAGAACCCAACATCAAACAATATAAACCACGGAACAATATGAGGTAGACAGACATGTAGATTATGATAGTAGACAAACAGACGAGATATTAGACAAGGGGACAGGGGGAGGGAAGGAGGGAGAAGGGAAAGAGGTTGCAGTTTCTTTTGAAGAGGTTAGACCTGCTCATCACGAAATGAGGCTGAGGAGCGAAAGGCTTCCCAGGGGCTCTATGTCTTCACATATCGTGAGGTGTCAGCAGGTGTAATGCTAATGAGGTCTTCTAGTCTCTGATACAGGGTGATTTCATCAAACCACTCCTCAGGCGAGGGGGGAGAGGTGGATTTCCAATGCCTGGGAATCACCGCCTTCGCTGCCTGTACAATGTATTTTAGGAGGGATTTCTTATATGCTGGGACATTCAGGACACAGTCGAACAGCAAGAGGGCTTCTGGAGAATTTTGAATGGGGACACCTGTGACTTCCTTGATTGTTTTGTTAACAAAGTTCCAGAAAGGCCGTCAGCCGCTACAATTCCACCACACGTGGATCATCGTGCCCTCCTCCGTGAGACACCTCCAGCAACGGTCCTATACTGTCGGGAACAATTTGTGGAGTAACGCTGGGACTCTGTACCATCTAGATACAATTTTGTAGCTTCTTTATTGAGCTTTGGCCGAAATTGTTGATTTGTGCGATAGAAGGAACCATCTGTTCCACTGGGCTGGGGTATAGTGGTTTCCCAGATCCTGCTCCCAGGCTTGACAATATGGAGGAAGGCATGAGGATCGCTGGTGTTTCAGAAGCTTGTACACAGAAGATATGGGGTGTAAGACCGCTGAGGGAGAAACACACATCTGCTCAAGCTCAGTGAGTTTTCAGGCTAGAGTGTGGGTCTTGCTTAAAGAGGTATAAAAGTGCTGAAGCTGCAGATACTCAAAGGAATTACGAGTTAATGGAGTTTCTAGTATTTGAGACAGAGGTTTCAGTGTGGGACCGGAAAGGACTTGGTAGAATCTGATCGGGCGGATTCTTGTGCCCTGAAGAAAGGGTCTGGGTGAGCGTCCTGAAGGGAATCTGGGATGGTCAGTTACCGGTACTAGAGGGCCCTTGGGGTCAATCAATGAAGTTGGGCGACCTATGGATGCTAAGGTTGCAAGGGTATGATAGGCTGAGAAGGACAATTGCGATAACGTATGACGTGGAGAGCCCACCAACCATGGGAGGGATATTACAGAACACGTTGAGGTGTCCAGTGTAATTTGCACCCATGGTTTGGATGTGTCAGTACGCGTCATGTCCAACATGTCGGGCATAGGCTGTAGAGTGGTAGTATAGTCAACAGTCTGGGAGACCTCCCCTCCAGTTTCCTTGGTGCGAGTCATTATCTCCCATTTTATCCGCGGTCAGCCAGACGCCCACACAAACTGCGTGAAGCATCTGCGAAGTTGGGACCAGAATGTGGACGGGATGCAAAGGGGGATGGTTTGTAAAAGGTACAGTAGTTTTGGTAAGAGGGTCATCTTTAATATACTGATCCTACCAAACCAGGAGAAATCTCGTTTGCGCCATCCATCTAGGTCTTTTTGGAACTGTAGGAGAAGGGGTGTGAAGTTCAGTTTATGGAGTCGTGAAAGATCTGCTGTCACATTTATCCCCAGATATGTTATACCATTTGGTGGCCAAGCAAAGGGAAAAGAAGCCTTGAGGGCGGGGGTCAGGTTGTTTGACAAAGAGACCTCCAGGGCCTCCGAATTAGACATGTTAATTTTGAAATTGGACCAAGCACCAAAGTGAGATATCTCCCGAAGCAAAGATGGCAAAGAAATGTGTGGGTTGGTTATGTAGAGAAGGAGATCATCGGCAAACGCCGCACATTTTTATTCTTGTGATCCAATCTTTATTCCCGAGATATCTGGATTGGCGCGTATGGAGGCCAGCAGGTGTTCCAGGATCAGGACGTATAGCAAGGGGGATAATGGGCAGCCTTGCCGTGTCTCATTGTGGATTGGAAAGGGGGGGGGGGAAAGGGCTCCATTTACTTTAACTCTAGAAGTGGGGTGTTGGTATAATGTCAGGATCTTTGACAGGAATATCGGACCCAGGCCTATGTGTAAGAGAGCCTCTCGGATAGCGCGCCAAGATATCCGGTCGAAGGCCTTTTCTGCATCTAGGGAAAGTATCATGAGGAGGATCTTCTTTTATTTAGCATAATGGATGATATCTAAGGTTTTAAGAGTCTTATCTCGGGCCTCCCTCCCCGGCACAAATCCGACCTGGTCATTGCAGATCAGTGAAGGTAGATAAGTATTCAATCTATTTGCCATTAATTTGGCAAAAATCTTAAGATCTACATTCGAAAGAGAGATAGGACTGTAGCTGGCACACAGGTGCGGGTCTTTTCCCGATTTCGGGATAACAGTGATATGAGCCTCAGTGGTCGGTGCCGGGAAGGGGAGCCCAGGAGACACTCCATTGAAGACCCGGAGCAGGATAGGGGAGAGGGTGGAAGTGAAGGATTTGTAGAACTTAGCTGTAAACCCATCGGGGCCAGGACTCTTACCACCCGGGAGCGGCTTAAGAACTATTTGAAGTTCAATGTCCGTGAATGAGGTCTCCAGAGTGGAAGAGTCAAGTGTGGGTAATTTGGGAAGTAGAAGATGAGGGTCGGTGGAGTTACTCACTGTTTGAGAGGATGTTAGGGGTAGGTTGTAGAGCTTCGAGTAGAAGGAATGGAAGGCGGCCGCGATATCCGTGGTGGTATGTACCATACGGTCTTGGGAGTTTTTGATAGCGGGAATGTGGGAGGATGCCAGTCTTCCCCTTAGAGCCCTTGCCAACATATGGCCACTTTTGTTTCCATATTCATAGAATTTACTCCTGCATATTTGTTTCATATGTTTATAGGATGCTTCCAGGAGGCGTTTAGCTTCCATGTGTGCATTCTGGAGGTCATGGAGAGTTTGCATGGTAAGTGCTCCCTTGTGGGCAAGTTCCAGGGAAGTGATTTTTTGTAGAGCAAGTTTAAGAGAGTTGGCTTTCTCCTTCTTGAGACGGGAGCCATGTTTAATGAGAACACCTCAAAGAACACATTTCAAGGTCTCCCACTGGATCGGTAATGGGGTAGCATCCTCCTTGTGATCCGACAAGAAGTTTGTTATACTGCTTGTGAGGTCATCAGCACATCCCGTGTCAAGAAGGAGGTTTTCATTAAACCGCCACGTCCATTCCTGTCTGGTAAGAAAGGGAAGATTCAGGGAACAGTATATGGGGGCGTGGTCCGACCACAGGATGTTTCCTATTTGTGTGGAATCAAGCCAGACTAGGGCCGGTTGCTGAATAAGAATGTGGTCAATGCAGCTATATGAGTCATGAGGGGCAGAGTAGAAGGTGTAAGCTTTGTCAGCTGGGTGTTGGATACGCCAGGAGTCACGTAATTGTAGTTGAAGCAACGCCCGCTTGACCTTTTTAATAGTGGAATATGTGAGGGAAGCAAATCCAGTCGAATTGTCAAGTGTGGGGTCAAGAGTCAAGTTAAGTTCACCACATAGTATAACAGTCCCCCAGAGCAACAGTATGCTTTTGTCAATTAGGTTTACGATGAAGGGAGCTTGATTTTTGTTGGGAGCATACACGTTAAGGAAGGTTAGTTCTTGTCCCCCAATAAGTAGTGCAAGGACCAGGTATCTTGCATCTGGATCGACAGTACATCCCAGCACTTGATGAGGTAAAGACTTGTGGATCGCTATGTCGATGTCTTATGCTAAGGGCGCTACCCTTCTTAAAGTGTGTTTCCTGGAAGCAAACAACATGTACCCTTTGGCAATGAAAATGGTGAAGTACCTGGGCCCTTTTTTTGGGCGTATTGAGACCCTTCGCATTGAATGATGCAATGAATGACCCCATTGCTGTGGGGAGAGGGGGAAAAAAACAAAAAAAAAAACACAGGGGAGGAGAGGGGAGACGACCGACAAAAACAAAGAGAAGGTACGATTAAGAGTAAGAAAAGGAAAGGGAAAGACAGATAAAGAACGATAAAGTGGTTTGAATGACCAAAAGGTCCAAAGAGGCTATCACTCGGGGTTACGTCACCCCCAGGGAGAGTCTCTAATTATTTGGGGGAGAAAGTGGCAGCCAGATAAGAGCTGACCCACCACAACACCGGCAGATGCAGATAGAAAATTATGATCACCAGCAGTTTGAGAGCATGAAGACAGGGAAAGAGGATAGGCAAGTCCCGGAGGGTGACAACTTGTTCCTTGGGGCCCGCAAGTAGAGCAAAAGGGAAGCCCCAGCGGTAAGGAATGCCGCGCTCTTTGAGGAGATTCAAGAGTGGACGCAGCACGCTGGGCTAGGGTATGGCGGGATAGGTCCTGTAGGTCCGGCTTTGAGCAGGATCTGTTCCTTGATAGCATAGTGGACTCTGCAAATGACGTCCCTTGGCTTCAAGGGATCAGGGTTGGGGGGCCTCAATGCCCTGTGAGCTCTGTCGATTTCGATGTTGGAGCTTGGTGGACGTCCCAGGAGATCATTGAAGATTTTCACAATGGTGGGTAAAAGCACCGCCTGCGTTATCGACTCAGGAAGGCCCCTGATCCGAATATTGTTGCGACGGCTTCTATTTTCAACATCATCCAGGTGATATTGCAAGGTGCGCAGTTGTGCGTCATGGGACTGTACTTTGTCTTTCAAGGCTTGCACATCTGCAGACAAGGAAGCATGGTCCTGTTTAATTACGTCCACCTTTGTATCAATCAGGGCCATCTCCAAGCATACTTGTGTGAATTCTCTTTTACATTCTTGTAAGATGTTAGCTGCAAAGCTGGAGAGGTCCACCTTGGTGGGTAGCGAACACATCAGGTTGCGCAAGTCCACCATAGTGGGTGGCCGAGAGTCCTCATCAAACTGAGGAGCAGGGGACGAGGGTCTCTGGAATGATTGTGGGGAGCCCTGGGGGGGCTATCGCTGCCAAGGCGGCCGGGGTCTGTGTGCCCAGTGAAGCTGTGCCATCGTGGCATGGGTGGGATCCGTCCCATGATGAGCCGGTGGACCAGTGCGGGGATGCCGCCAGGGATGGCCCAGGAGAGTCGGGCGAGAGGAGTTCCCGCGACAGGTACAGGGGAGAGGCCATGATACGTGGTGAGTTTGGGGCCTCTCTGTCAGCCCCTCCGGGCTGCCCCCGGTAAGAAGGTTCACCCTGCATCAGGGAATGTCCCATGTGGCTGGCTGGAGCACATAACCAGGGGGACCCAGTAAGAGATCCTGTCCCTGGGCGCAGTGAGGCCGCTGATGGGCTGGAGGTTCCATGTCCTTGGGTAATGGGGTAAGAGGCTGTCTGAGGAGACCTCTGTAACAGGGGGAGGTCTCCTGCACTGACCTGCATTGCTGGAGAGCATGGGGACAGCGCGGCAGCTGTCAGGCATTCTCTCTGAGCTGGAGGTGGGAGCTCAGGGCGCGGTCAAGGGCCTCCTTCTTCCAGGCTATGGGGCGTCTGGTCTTGACCAGGATTGCTACGCAGGGTCGGCACTGATGCGGACCGGGATCTGCGCCGATCTGGTGAGTGGTGGGGAGATCCGGGTGCCTCCGAAGTTGTTATAGGCGGATTTGCGTCAGGGCCGGCGGCGCCATCTTGGAAGCGCTCGGTGCGCTTAGCCATGTCGGGGCCCAAAGGTGCTGTGGAGGAGCTTGTAGCACACATGTCCTCACTCCTGCATAGCTGGCCACGCCCCCCAAACTCGCCTTTTTCCAATTCTGTTCAATCTGCCTGCCATCCTGTCCTTCCTTCTGGCAGGTTTGGATCTGGGTCTCGGACTCAGTTGCTCTTATTTGTGCCACCTTTCTTTACAGTGTGGCTTATGTGGCACCACTCTTACCAATACTCCTTGTCTCCATGGGACCTCCTAAACGTACTGCAGAGGACTCCCTTTGACCCTCACAGGACATTTCTTTTTAACCTGTCTGATGTCCTGTCTTTTTTTGTCTTTTTTTTTTTTTAGCTGCTGTGAAACTATAACTCCCAGCATGAAAACATATTTGGCTGTTCTTGTAACTTCCATAGAAGTGAAAGCAGGATTCCGGGAATTGTAGTTTCAGAACAGCTGGATTGCTGGAGGTTGCTGATCCCTGCTTTCTTCCAATAAAATCAAAACTGTGCTAAAACAGCCATTTTTTGGTCACCTTGCCTCACAAAAAGTGTTATATTGAATAATAAAATAATACCATTAAAAACATCTACTCTTCCTGTAAAAAAGGAGCCCCTACTCAAGACGGCAGAAAAATAAAGAAAATATGGCTTTCAGAATATAGAGACACAAAAACATGATTTCTTTTTAAAAATGCTTTATTATGTAAAACTGAAACAAGCAAAATAAAAATGCACATATTTCGTATTGTCATGCCTGTAACGACCTGCTCCTATAAAAATAACACATGAGCTATCCTGTTAGGTGGACCCTGTAAAAAAAAAAAAAAAACTGTGCCAGAACAGCCATATTTGGTTACCTTGTCTCAGAAAAAGCATATTTATTGAGGGATCAAAAATCGTATGCACCCCAAAATAATACCAATAAAACTGTCACCTAATCCTGTAGTTTCCAAAACAGGATTACATTTTGGGAGTTTCTACTGTATCAGGAGGTCTTTTAGTGTGACATGGCAACTTATAATTACCCCAGCGACATCTGCTCTCCAAAATCCATATGTTGCTCCTTACCTGTCGTGCACCCGTACAGCAGTTTACGATCACATAGGTGGTGTTTCTGTAAACTGCAGAATTAGGGTAATAAATATTGAATTTTGTTCGGCTATTAACCCATGTCATGTTATAGGAAAAAGAGATTAAAATGGAAAATCTGCAACAAAAAAAAAGTGAAATTTTAAAATGCCACCTCCATTTTCCTTTCATTCTTGTGGAACACCTAAAGGGTTAACAAAGTTTGTAAAATCAGTTTTGAATACATTGAGGGGTGTAGTTTCTAGAATGGGGCCATTTATGGGTGGTTTCTATTATGTAAGCCTCACAAAGTGACTTCAGACCTAAACTGGTCCTTAAAATATATATATTTTTTTTTATTAATAAAGGTGAAACATATTGACATATCTGACAAAAAAATCTCAGAATGGCCTGGATAAGTTAAAGCGTTCCAGAGTTATTACCAAATAAAGTGACACATGTCCTCAGATTTCAAAAATTGGCCTGGGACTCGAGGTGAAAAGTGGTTCTGTACTGAAGGGGTTAAAACACAAGAAAAACTATATAAATGTGGTTTTGTTCTAATTGTACTGACCTGGAGAATGACGGAAATGGTGTTTTTTCCTATTCCACCCCTATTTGGAATTTTTTTCCCCAGCTTCCTACTACATTGTATGCCATATTAAATGGTGGCATTAGAAAGTACAACTTGCCCCACAAAAAAACAAGGCAAAAAGTTATGGGTCCGGGAAGACATGAAAGAAAAATGAAAAGTCAAAAATGAAAAAACGTCTGGTATTCATGCGGTTAAGACCATACTGTTTAGTCGATTGCAGACGGACTTAGGGCTCATGCACACGACCGGTCTGCGTTGTAACAATGCCTGTCCTTGTCCGCAAAACGGACAAGAATAGGACATGTTCTATTTTTTTGTGGAATGGACAAAGGGAAACGGAATGCACACATTGTGTGCATGAGCCCTAACCAGTATGGTCTTAATTAGTTAATTGGAGCCCACTGTGGCTTGTACAGCCGTGCAATACTCTATTGCGGCATGACTGCGCCATGTGGTTGCAACCAAAGGGCTCATACACACGACTGTATGTATTTTGCGATCCGTGAAAAATATGGATGATGTCCGTGTGCATTCTGTATTTTGCGGAACGGAACATCTGGCCCCTAATAGAACAGTCCTATCCGTAATGCGGACAATGATAAGACACGTTCTATTCTTTTGTAAAACGGACATACGGAAACAGAATGCACACGGAGTAACTTCCGTTTTTTTCTGCGGACCTGTTGAAGACTTGTGAGGGCACAGGGGTTAATTAGTGCTGGTCTCTGGAGGAAGGCGCACTGACACACTGTCCTGAGAAGGAAAATAATGACACCCTGCAAGAAAAACTGGAGCCGCCGCCATAGCAAATCCCCATCTCACAGCGCCTGCCCAGAGGGACCCGGAGGCATTCCCATCGCCAAGACAACGGGAACAGTCCCCGGCACTGCGGCCTCTAGCGGCCGAACGCGGAATCCATTGTCTAGAAGTGTCCTCTCGCAGCCACCGTCAGCGGGGGATCCTCTCCAGCCGCTGGCTGCCTTTTGTGAGTATTTCTGGTGGGGGGATTACCGCCGGAGCGGACTGAGGGGTGAGTGCTGCGGGTCGGGGTGTTGGACGGGCCGGGGAGCTTGGAGGCCCGGGTTGTGGGGCGGGGTGGAACTTCCGAGAGCAACTAACAACGCGTGTGTGAGGCGCTTCCTCAATGTGTCCGCTCGCACCTAGAGTACGGGCCCGGGCCTGGGGCCACCCGGCCTGGCGGCAGCGCGGGGGTTAATGGGGCCACTTCCGGGCCCTCCGTGTGGAGGGGGGTGGGTTTGTTACACTGTGTCTGCTCCTGGAGGTATGTGCGGCTTCACATGATCCTTTACATACAAGGCGGCCCCCAGGCTCCAGCCCTATTCACACCCCTCAGAAGAACCGCATGACAGATGCAGCAAAGGTCTGTTTACAAGGCTGTAATCTGCCATGTGTTGCGGCTCCGTGTCCATATGTCAGTCTATAGCCAGCTGGTCAGACGGGCTCCTTCCCCGTGTGCGTTCCGTATTGTGCTCGTTCCTGTCAACAGATAGGACATGTTGTAGAACTTGCAGACCCCGTGTTCTGACCCGATCTAGCCAAAGTCCACCAACTGACCCGCATTGTGGCAGGTTTTTGGGCTTGTAAAACGCAAAACATGAAATTTATGATTTATCTTTATTTTTATTTTTTATTACCATTTTTGGTCTCAATTTTTTTATTTTAATTTTTGTTTAAGGGCTCATGCACACAAATGTGTTTTTTGTCTGAGTCTGTTCAGCTTTAATTTTTTTGCTGCCCTTACGTAGAACCGTTCATTTCAATGGGGCCCCATAAAAAAATAACGGAAATGACTCAGTGCGCCTACTGTATCCTTATGTCCGTTCCGCAAAATAATAGAACGGGTCCTATTCTTGTCCGTTTTGCAGAGGACAGGCATTGTTACAATGGATCCGCAAACGATACGGATGTGACGTGGGTGTCATCCACTTTTTTATTTTATTGCAGACTTGTGTTTTGCGGACGGTCGTGTGCGTGAGCCCTTAGGAAAACGCCTTAAAAACACATTCTGAGAGCATTCAGCACTTTGAAAAAAAACGCCATAGACCCATAAAAAATTGCATTAATGGTCATGTTTTTTGCAGAAAAGACCGAGGTATAGATTTACTGCGGCAAATGCGCCAGAATTTTTGGCTGTCTGAAAACTGAAAATTCAGACCCAAAACAAGCAGCCTAGTAATGGGAGGTACATTGGGAAGGAAGCCGACCATTGATTGGAGCTTACCGGTGACCAGGCTGCGGCTATGCTAGTGGGCCGTGTGGTAACTGCGCCAAAAATGGACCTGCATGTTCTTGGGGCGATCTGGGAAATCCTCGGCTTCCCGTTTATAATGGCGGCAGGCGCCTTCAGCGCTGAGTCGGCCTGGTTTTTGGCACTAAATCCACGCTAAAAACCTGCACCCAAAAAACTCTGTCTGAACATACCCTAAAAATGCCAGCTCCAGATGAAGGTCTATAGCAGGGATGGCCAACCTGCGGCTCTCCAGCTGTAGGCAGTGTGGCATGCTAGGAGTTGTAGTTGTGCAGCAGAGCCTCAGGTTGGCCATCCCTGGTCTATCGGAAAGGATAACCTATCCCCAGGCGGGGGTCTGAGTCTCGGAACCCATGACCATCAGCAGGGCGCTACGCTCAGGCTTTTTTTTTTGTGTAAATTTGATGGTGTTTTTTGTCTTTCTGGCTTCTTTAAAAAATGCACCATGCACGTCATCTATAGTGGAGCGAGCCACAGAAAACAGGGGCGGAGGGGGAGCCTATGGGTATACTGGTGGGTTCTTTAGGCTACTTTCACATCTGCATTTCGCTTTCCGGTATTGAGATCCATCATAGGATCCGAATAGCGCAGGAAAACGCTTCTGTTTTGTCTACATTCATTGTCAATGGGGACTTGATTCAATCGAGTAATTGTTTCAGCCCTAGTTAAGATGCCACACTTCTGGCATAAAGTAATAGTTGGTAGAGTCGAACGTATCGCCCTTCCTGAGCCCCTGTGAGGCAGCTGGTCTGCTGCCATGTGTGATACCGACCGTCTGCAGAATGGCCACCCCTAATAGAACAGTCCTTTCCTTGTCAGTAATGCGGACAATAATAGGACAGGCTCTGTTTTTTTTTTTTTTTTTAATTTTGCAGAATGGCCAAACATACGTACGGACATGGAAGCTTTCCGTTTTTTTTTTTTTTTTTTTTTTTTTTTATGGCCCCATTGAAGTGAATGGTTCTGCATGCAGGCTGCAAAAAAAAAAAAACGGAACGGACACGAAGACGAAATAAGTTTGTGTACATGAGCCCTAATGGTGGCCATATTAGACAGAAGCTGGTGAACGGTCCTTTACAGCCATACACATCGCACTCCATACTGGCCTTACATGTTCTGTGAAACCAAGCGATGGACGAAAGATCTTTTCGGGAATGTAAAGATCTGTCGTCCGACCATCAGCAGAAAACTTCAGACATGGCGTCTTCTTTTCAGATGATAACGGACGGTCATTGTTCGGCAAACATTTGTTCATTGTTAAATTTCCCCCGAAGATCAATTGCTTTAGTTAAAATTTGCCATTTCGATAGACTAACGTGCGGCCACCTCAAGGCGATGTTCACACGACAAAATCCGCGGCAGGAATGTAAAACTGCTGGCGGCTGTTTTCCTGCTTCACCGTCGGGGTTTGTTGGCATGGCTAAAATCCACGGCAGGAAAGTCAGCAGTAGGGATGAGCAACTTGTGTTTTTTAGGTTTGAGTTCGGGTTTTCTGGCGATTCCGTTACCACGGACCATAACGGAATTCTATGACTGAATGCACCATGGAAGCCTGTAAGAGGCATTCCGTCATAACGGATCTGTCTGCTGAATCAGTGGCAGATTTGACCCGTGAGAACATACCCTCAATGTAAAAACCACTCTTGGTCCGCTTCTAAGGAGGAACCTGCCACTTCTGAGTCAGTTTTGAAATTAGCGACAGAAAAAAACGCTACCATGTGCACCGTGGCAGCTTTGGTGTGGTGGGAGGCCAATGGGTGGGTTTTGATAGCGGATTCCATGACGGAAAACGGACGTATTCTATGATGGAATTCGAATCCAAGTTTATTTGTGTGAACATAGCCTAAAACTGTGCACAGCTGGCACAACTGCTGTTTTCTGTGCCGCACAGACGCTGTCGCGTGTACCAGCCTCTGATCGGGCATTTAGGTGCAGACATGAACTGCAGGTCCCTTCAGATTGCTAATGAAAGAAGTGGTAACTCGCTGTGGTTTGTTAATGCCCACACGTGTATTTACTTATTTTGGCAAACTGCGCGTCCATTAGCAAACTGCAAGGATTTCCCTCCTCTCATTAGTCGTCTGTACAGCCCTGCTGCTTTTGGCTGCATCGCCAGTGTATACGTACAGAGTATCAAAGTAAATCCAAGTATTTGTCATCCTCTACCCTACACATAGCGGTGGCAGAGACCGCTGAAGCACAGTACCACCCTTATACTACACCTGGACTTGCTGTGCGACCAAAAACTGAATAGTACCGGGATTTGCACAGAACACTCAGCGCGTTCCATGTTCCCTCAGCAGCACAGGGGAGAAGGAAGCAGTGTCCCCCCCCCCCCGTGCCGCCACTGACGGGAGAGAGGGGAGGGGCTGTGGTCACTGCGCCACCAATGACGATAACTAATGTTTAATACAAATACAGGAGGCAGGGAGCTGTGAATAGCGGCAGTTAACCCCTCAGGTGCGGCATCCCCCTGCCCCCAGTATTAAAAACATTGGTGGCACAGTGCTCCCCCCTCAACCCCAGTATTAAAAACATTGGTGGCGCCACAGGTTCCCCCCCCCCCCCTTCATTGGTGGTGCAGTGGCAGCTTCTGATCGGAGCCCCAGCAGTGTAAGCCTGGGGCTCCGATCGGTTACCATGGCAGCCAGGGCGCTACTGAAGCCCTGGGTGCCATGGTAATCTCCCTGCTGCTGTGTGTACTATCACAGGGCAGCAGGGAGAGTGTGAAGTCCCATTTACCATAATAAAGCTCTATTGGGGTGAATAGGACAAGGGATGAAAAGATCCCAGGTTCTATCCCCTGAAGGGGGAAATGGTAATTAAATAAACAGAAATAAAGATTACAAACAAAAACCTAAACAAAATATTAAGTATAAGGGCTCTTTCACATCTGCGTTCTTTTGTTCCGGCATAGAGTTCCGTCGTTGGGGCTCTATGCAGGAAGAATCCTGATCAGTTTTATCCTAATGCATTCTGAATGGAGAGAAATCCGTTCAGGAAGCATCAGGATGTCTTCAGTTCAGGACCGGAACGTTTTTTGGCCGGAGAAAATACCGCAGCATGCTGCGCTTTTTGCTCCGGCCCAAAATCCAGAACACTTGCCGCAAGGCCGGATCCGGAATTAATGCCCATTGAAAGGCATTAATCCGGATCCGTCCTTAAGCTAAACGTAGTTTCCGCGCATTGCCGGATCCGACGTTTAGCTTTTTCTGAATGGTTACCATGGCTGCCAGGATGCTAAATTCCTGGCAGCCATGGTAAAGTGTAGTGGGGAGCAGTATACTTACCGTCCGTGCGGCTCCCGGGGCGCTCCAGAGTGACGTCAGGGCGCCCCACGCGCATGGATGACGTGATCGCATGGACACGTCATCAATGTGCATGGGGCGCTCTGACGTCACTCTGGAGCGCCCCGGGAGCCGCACGGACGGTAAGTATACTGCTCCCCCGCTCCCCACTACTACTATAGCAACCAGGACTTTAATAGCGTCCTGGCTGCCATAGTAACACTGAACGCATTTTGAAGACGGGGCCGTCTTCAAATGCTTTCAGTTCACTTGCGTTTTTCCGGATCCGGCGTGTAATTCCGGCAAATGGAGTACACGACGGATCCGGACAACGCAAGTGTGAAAGAGCCCTAAGGCCTCTTGCACACGACCGTATTTTCATTCTGTTTCCGTTCCTTTTTTTTTGCATACAGAACCATTCTGAAGGTACTCAGCATTCCGTGTCTGTATTTCAATTCCGCAAAAACATGTCCTATTATTGTCTGCATTACAGACAAGGGTAGTACTGTTCTATTAGGGGCCAGCTTTTCCGTTCCACAAAATACGGAATGCACACGGATGACAAAATGCATATGGTCGTGTGCAAGAGTCCTAAATCGCCCCCTTTCCCAATTTTACATATAAAATATATAAACAAAAAATAAACATATTACATTTTGCCACTTCTGAAAAGTCCAAACTATTAAAATATAAAAAAAATATATGCGGTGAACGCCGAAAAAAACTGGATTTTTTTTTATTTTTTATAAACTGCACGATTCTCAATTTGTTTTTTGGTCACTTTACTTTTTTATGGTATCGAAATCGAATCCAAATTTTTGTATCGTGACAACACTACGGTAAACACAGTGCGCAGAACACCACCACTAAGCCTGGGTTTACACATTCAGGGTTTTTTAAATGCTGTTTTTTACGCCATAGCAAGGACTAGACTCGTTCTTTCCCTAAGGGCTCCTGCTGTGCATTCCCCTATGCACGTGCAAGGTCCATGCGGCGATGGGTCTGCGATCCATCTGCACCACAGAAGCACTCAATAGGGCTTCCGTAGCCTTCTGCTCCATGCCTCCACACCGTATCTTCTGGATTGCGGACCCATTCGGTGCGCACGCGGCTGGTGCCTGTATATTGCGGACCCGCTATTTGCAGGCCACAGCTCGGGCTGCCTTATACAGTGCATTCAGAAAGTCTTCAGACCATTTCACTTTTATCACATTTTGTTATGTTACAGCCCTGTGCAAAAATAAATGTCCTGTGTGTATGGCACCCGAATTTGTTTAAACCCCTTAGTGACCACCCATACACCTTTTTACGGTGGCCCAGTCTAAACGCTGCACGGGTTTCCTGTTTAACACTTTACATGCCGCAGGCAATGGTGGCCACCCCATGTAAAGTGCTGACAGAGGGAGTGGACTCCCTCTGTCTCCCATTGGCACCCTGCAAATGCGATTGCGGGGTGCCGATTTGTGTGAAGGCTAGCAGGGCTCTGATGTAGGCCCCAGACCAGCCTTCAGTAATTTCCAGCAGGCTGTGCCTCTCTGGCGCAGCCTGCTGGTCAATGTTAGAATAGCGTTGCCATTAAAATGCAATGCACTATAGAGTTAATGCATTGCATTTTAAAAGCAATCAAAATACTGTCTGTTATAGTTCCCTTGTGGGACTATTAAGTGGTAATAAAAAATAAAATAAAAATTGTATAAAAAAAATTGACGCTTTTTTTTCCCCCCCCATTGAAAATACACTTTTCACTGAAAAAAACTGCAAAAAAAATTTCTCCCCCATATGTTTCGGTATTGCCGCGTCCGTAACGACCCAGACTACATAAATATCACATAAATTATCCCCTATGGTGAACGCCGTAAAAAAAATAAAATACAAGTTGTCCTGCAAAAATCAATCCCTCACACAACTCCATAGAAATAAAAAAAAAAAAGTTATGGGTCTTTGGAAGTGGCAATGCAACAAAAAATTTTTCTTTAAAACAAGGGTTTTAGAAAGTAGTAAAAAGTAAAAAAAAAAAACTATATATATTTGGTATCACTATAATAGTAAAGACCCGGAGAATAAAGAAATTGTTATTTATACCGAAAAATGCCGTAAAATTTATAATGTAAAAACGCAGTGGCAGATTTGCAATTTTTTCCCCATCTCCTTCCCAGAAAGAGTTAATGAAAGTTATGTGTACCCCAAAATGGCGCCATAAAAAAAACTACAACTTGTCCCGCAAAAAAACAAGCCCTCATAAAGCTATATAGACGGAGAAATCAAAAAGTTATAGCTCTTGGAACGCGACGATGAAAAAAGAAAGAAAAACACTTGGTTAGTAAGGCCCAAAACAGGCTGGTCACAGTAAGGGGTTAAACTTAGTTGATTGTTAATTGTGATGAGGATGTGTATTTAAAGGGGTTATCCCATGGCTAATGTAAAAAGTGAAAATCAAACATCATATACAGGTCCTTCTAAAAAAATTAGCATATTGTGATAAAGTTCATTATTTTCTGTAATGTACTGATAAACATTAGACTTTCATATATTTTAGATTCATTACACACCAACTGAAGTAGTTCAAGCCTTTTATTGTTTTAATATTGATGATTTTGGCATACAGCTCATGAAAAACCGAAATTCCTATCTCAAAAAATTAGCATATCATGAAAAGGTTCTCTAAACGAGCTATTAACCTAATCATCTGAATCAACTAATTAACTCTAAACACCTGCAAAAGATTCCTGAGGCTTTTAAAAACTCCCAGCCTGGTTCATTACTCCAAACGGCAATCATGGGTAAGACTGCCGACCTGACTGCTGTCCAGAAGGCCATCATTGTCACACTCAGGCAAGAGGGTAAGACACAGAAAGAAATTTCTGAACGAATAGGCTGTTCCCAGAGTGCTGTATCAAGGCACCTCAGTGGGAAGTCTGTGGGAAGGAAAAAGTGTGGCAAAAAACGCTGCACAACGAGAAGAGGTGACCGGACCCTGAGGAAGATTGTGGAGAAGGACCGATTCCAGACCTTGGGGGACCTGCGGAAGCAGTAGACTGAGTCTGGAGTAGAAACATCCAGAGCCACCGTGTACAGGCGTGTGCAGGAAATGGGCTACAGGTGCCGCATTCCCCAGGTCAAGCCACTTTTGAACCAGAAACAGCGGCAGAAGCGCCTGACCTGGGCTACAGAGAAGCAGCACTGGACTGTTGCTCAGTGGTCCAAAGTACTTTTTTCGGATGAAAGCAAATTTTGCATGTCATTCGGAAATCTAGGTGCCAGAGTCTGGCGGAAGACTGGGGAGAGGGAAATGCCAAAATGCCTGAAGTCCAGTGTCAAGTACCCACAGTCAGTGATGGTCTGGGGTGCCATGTCAGCTGCTGGTGTTGGTCCACTGTGTTTTATCAAGGGCAGGGTCAATGCAGCTAGCTATCAGGAGATTTTGGAGCACTTCATGCTTCCATCTGCTGAAAAGCTTTATGGAGATGAAGATTTCATTTTTCAGCACGACCTGGCACCTGCTCACAGTGCCAAAACCACTGGTAAATGGTTTACTGACCATGGTATTACTGGGCTCAATTGGCCTGCCAACTCTGCTGACCTGAACCCTATAGAGAATCTGTGGGATATTGGGAAGAGAAAGTTGAGAGACGCAAGACCCAACACTCTGGATGAGCTTAAGGCCGCTATCGAAGCATCCTGGGCCTCCATAACACCTCAGCAGTGCCACAGGCTGATTGCCTCCATGCCACGCCGCATTGAAGCAGTCATTTCTGCAAAAGGATTCCCGACCAAGTATTAAGTGCAGAACTGAACATAATTATTTGAAGGTTGACTTTTTTTGTATTAAAAACACTTTTCTTTTATTGGTCGGATGAAATATGCTAATTTTTTGAGATAGGAATTTTGGGCTTTCATGAGCTGTATGCCAAAATCATCAATATTAAAACAATAAAAGGCTTGAACTACTTCAGTTGGTGTGTAATGAATCTAAAATATATGAAAGTCTAATGTTTATCAGTACATTACAGAAAATAATGAACTTTATCACAATATGCTAATTATTTGAGAAGGACCTGTAGTACACGATGACCTCCTAACAAACTTAGAACCCGCCCTGTACCTCACATGGATCCAGAGATCTCACCAATCATTGCTCTGTTAGATTTATATCAAGCTGACAGCTGAAGGGGAGTGTCTTTTTTGTTGCAGCTCAGGGGGCGTGTCCATTATCTCCCTATCACAGCTCAGGGGGCGTGTCCATTATCTCCCTATCACAGCTCAGGAGGCAGTTGAAGGATGAAACTGAGCATGTGCGGCCTTCTCAGTGAGCAGGATAAAGAAATAAGAAAAAACAAATAGCATGCGGCGCTATACAGATACATATTATTGAATAGCTCAGTGGTGATGCAAAATGTTTAATTACATGCAATTACAAAAGTATTCAAATCCAGGTGCTGGTTTTGAAAACTGTAGAATATTTTTTGTGGGACAACACCTTTTAAGGCTGAATTTACATACACTTTTACCGTGCGGCACAGTGCTGAAATGCAGGATATGCATTGAAAATGTAGAGTTTTTTTGTTTTTTTTTTCCAAGACCATCAAGAGTGTACAAAATTATTTATATTATTATGGTTATTTCTACTTAAAGAATCCCATATATATCCTGTGATTTTAATTTTGTCCTTGTGTTTTTTAGGAATATACTGTGAGAACCTGGCTTGGGGGGTGGGGTTATAATGCCCCATGGTAACAGTCCCCAAGATACTCAGAATCCATCTCAGCCTCCGAAAAGCAGCTCAGGGAATGATGGCGACCAGCAGAGGACTCAGAAAACAACACCTCAATCACCTGCCCCATCATTTGCACAAGCAATTAGTTCTCCTGGACCTCAGTCACCCAGTTACCAAATACAGCAGCTCATAATGAGCCGGAATCCAGTTGCTGGTCAGAATGTGAACATTACTCTACAGAATGTGGGGCAAGTGGTAGCAGGAAACCAGCAGATAACGCTCACCTCACTGCCATTAACAAATCCTGCCTCTCCTGGGTTCCAGTTCAGTTCCCAGCCACGCCGGTTTGAGCATGGGTCTCCTTCTTATATTCAGGTTACATCCCCAATATCTCAGCAGGTCCAGAATCAAATTCCTGCACAACCCAATGCCGTGCCAATCCAAGCATTGCAGGGTGTAAGGGCCACCACTGCTGGAGCGAACTTGGGGATGTGTAACAAGGCTTCCACACCTGGATTTGTAGATGCGGGTTTGTTGGTGAGACAACTAAGTCTTGGTTCATCAAGTACTGGACACTTTGTATTTCAAGAGGGATCTGGAATTACACAGATAGCACCCGGCACCCAAATGCATCTTCCATCAGGGACCTCCACGCCAGTCCAGACCCATACTGTGTTGCACTCCAATTCACAGACTGTTGGTCAGGTACATCAGTTTGGATCACAGAACACTGTAGGTGCTGGTGCTGGTATGCAACACATAACGACCACTAATCTATCACCACAGATAGGCAGTATTATCCAAGGACAGTTCATTCAGCAACAGCAGGTTCTCCACGGCCAGCAGCTGGGCAAGACCATCAGCTTTGACCGAACATCTGGAGGAATGATAGCTGGTGTGGCTGGAGCATCTGCTTTTGGGATGACAACACAGCAGAGCCCAACAAGTCCATCCCGAGCAGCTGCTCCTCAAGGACTTTCTAGTCTTCCCCTTACTCCAACCAGCACTGTCAAGAAACCGGTGAAGAGGCTTGAGGAGATCCCACCAGCGACTGCTGAAGATGCACGATTGAGGAAACAGTGTTTAGAACATCATTACAAAGCTATGAAAGGGCTGAAAGAAAACTTCAAAGATTACCTGACAGAGTTGTTCTTTTTACAGCACTTTCAAGGGAACATGATGGATTTCTTGGCCTTCAAAAAGAAACCTACATTATTGTTACAGAGTTTTTTAAGGCAAAGTGATTTAGATCTAGAAGTGGAGGAGGAGGAAGTGGAAAAGAGCCCGGCACTCGTCACTATGCAGGTATGATCACTTGTCTTTCTGCAAAAAAAGTCTAAATTCATTTATCAATTTTCCCATCAACTTCCTGTGGCAGAGTAATCCTTGTGCCTTTAAGGAATGTAGTATTAGGACACTGGTTAGAGGGGTTGTCTAATCTCTCCGATACTAAGGCCACGTGGTGGTCGGCTCTTGGTAACGATGAGATGAGACATCCCTTTAATTGTACTGTGTCCTACTGCAGATCTTATAAGATGATATAGGGGCATAGTGTGGCATTGCCTTTCTAACATGGCAGCGTGTCATGGCATAGTCACCTTTGTAGGATACATCATTTGTGTTGGTTTGGTTTTTTGTCAAATGCCCTGCCACAGAGAGTATCATGTAACTGAAAAAGGATCCGTTCCCTCTCCTGTCTGTTTTAGTAATTGTATTCCACCTGAAATGACAATTCCTATGACAGTATGTTGTGCCGCCCCTCTATTATTCCTGCTACAATTTTATGAATAAATGTACAACTGGGTGTTCTCATTTGAGGCTGCACTGTGCTCATGGCAGACTTTGTAGGGACACGCCAGCTGTACATTTACTTTAAAGATAGTTAAAGTCCTTTCAGTGAGGAGGTCCTATTTTCACACAGCTGATCCATGGGGGATGCCGGATCCCTACTGATCAGATACTGCCGACCTATCCTGAGGTTAGTTCATAAGTATTAAACACTCGGAAAGCCCCTTTAAATGAAAAAATATTCTTTGTTATATCGTAATTGAGATCTATGTCCTTTCTTTGCCATTTCAAAAAATAAAGCAGCCCATAGGAAGCTGATAAAGCTGACTCCATTGTTTCCTATGGGATTAGTTCTGTGTTTGGTGACATGTCCACGTTGTTTCTCTGTCCGGCTGTGGATGCTGGACACTGTCGGACCCTTTCTCACTCTGTACATTTGGTTCACGTTTGATGTCACCATTTTTGTACTATATTATGTATATATGCCCATTTTCATATGTCCAGAATTTTAGATAATGGTGCTTTACAATAGCAGTATCACCATCAATAATATCAATGTGAGCGCATCCTTCACAGGATTCTTATTAATAATGTATTGCCTGACCATTGGGCTGTATTACAGATTCTGATTAATCATTGGTCAAATGGCTCTTTACATCCAGATCTTTTGTGATACACACCAACTATTGGTCTGATTGAACAGATAATCTGTTGGTGTAACACCAGAAGAACCTAACATGATGATGTGCCTGGGTAGAGGATATATGATGTACATGATTACAGTGTGCCTCATTACATAAATAGTATAGTTTAAAGGGGGTTATTATGGAAGAGATAACGACTTATCGCTATCATCATCACATCAGTGGGGGTCCAAGTCCCCGCAGCCCGCCAATCTTCTGTTTCAGGGAGCCACTGCAAAGCTATGGTGAGCAATGCAGACTCCCAGCAGTGGCAGTGCTTGGCAATGCAGCTCGGCCTCATTGACTTGAATGGGGCTGAGCTGCACCTAGGCTACGTGACTGATGTACAGTGATGTCACTGGCCTAGGAGGAGGTCGTGGCGCTCAAGGCCTTTTCTAACAGCGGGGTCCCGGATGTTGCAACCCTGCAGATCTGATACTGATGGCTTATTCTGCGGATAAAGCTTATATTACACCTGCAGATTTTTGTAGGGAGGGAAGCGTTTCTTCCCAGCAATCGTCTGCTTGCTAGTGGAGGAAATTGCTGTTATTACATGCAGCGATCTCCTCTACAGTATAGAGGGGAGCAATCGCTAATGCCATCGCTCACCTCCATACAAAATCATTGTTTGCTGGGAGCAGATCGTGATTACACAGCTCAATCTGCTGCCGGCAAACGATCATTTTTAAACCCACTAAAAGATTCTAATTACTGGATAAACGAGTGTTTGCTCATTCATCAGGCGGCGGCCAGATCATTGCTAACGAGCGTCCCTGCGAATGCTTGTCGGCGATCGTCTTCAGTATTATCAGCAGGTGTAATATAAGCTTAAAGCAGTTATCCAAGAGATATAATGCCCCTCACGTATGTTTTTTTTTTTTTTTTCATTGTAAGGGCTCGCGCACACGACCGTATGTATTTTGCTGTCCACAAAAAATACGTATAACATCCGTGTGCATTCCGTATATTTTGTGGAACGGAACACCTGGACCCTAATAGGACAGTCCTGTCCTTGTCCATAATGCGGACAATAATAGGACATGTTCAATTTTTTTTTTTGCGGAATGGAAATAAAAACATGCGGAATGCACACTGAGTAACTCCTGTTTTTTTTTTTTTTTTTTTTTGCTTTTGCGGACCCATTGAAGTGAATGGTTCCGTATACGGTCTGCAAAAAAAACCACGTAACGGTCACGCAAAGAAAATACATTTGTGTGCATGAGGCTCGTGTTTCTGGGTCTCTCCAGTGAATCGAAGGCTCCCAGATTTCACAGCACTTGAGTCGTGTCTTTTGGCTCTATCCGTTTCTGATACATATTTTTTATTATTTCAGTCTTTAGATGCTCCTACAAGCCCTGCGCTAGAAATACCAAGTGCTATGGAGATCCAAGCTTCCTATGTGCAAAAGGAGAACTCAGCTGGTAATATCTACATTAACTGTGTAATGTTCAGATGGCATTTTACACTTATTTCTTTATGGACACCATATTTAATTGAATATTTCGGCCTCCTTCACACACACTTTTTTTTTCATTGTGTTAAAATGGTTGTGAAAAGTTCCATGCGTCATCTTTTTATTTATTTATTTTCCAAATATCTTTGTTGGCTTTTTTTTTTTTTTTTTTTTTTTTGTTTCGTAACGTTTTGAACATGCGATTTTGAGGTTCTCTTTAGAAATGTATGACGCTAAAACACTATGCTTAGAACATGCTGCATATTTAAATAAAATGCTTCTGATCCCAAAATAACAAAGCTCCTATCCTGTAGTCTTCTCAGTATCTTGTTGTACGTCCAAAGAAGCATCTGGCCGCAACATTTCTGAACTAATCAAAAAGCCATGGAAAAACTGGTTAAAAAGTGTGGGAATCCAGACGTTAAAGCAGGGGTGCACAATGTTTCCTGGTTGGGGGCCACAGTTGCCCGACTGAACCAATGAGGAGGGCCGAAATTAAATTTTAAAGGTGCATTAACAACTGAAATATTGTACTTATGGCTCATTGAACACACATTATATACCAGTAATGTCTAGTTACACTTCCAGGACTCCCATCTAATGGGAGAAATACATGAAAAATACATGTGAGCAGCCACAAGACATAGGCATACATGTCTGTTACCAGATGGTTGGGGGCCGCACAGAATGGTATCAAGGGCCGCATGTGGCCCCCGGGCCGCAGGTTGTGCACCCCTGCGTTAAAGGGATTGTTCCATCACAACAACTTATCCTGTGATTGGTGGGAGAGGGTTTGACTGCTGGAGCCCCTGCTAATCACTAGAAAGGGGGGCCAGTCAACTCTATGGGATGACCAGAGATAGGTGAGTACCATTGCTTGGCTGACTCTGGCCGCCTCGTAGAGCTGAATGGGTGGTGCATTTCTGCCACTCCATTGAAAGAGGGAACACAGGCCCCACCAGTTAGACCCCTGCTGAACACTTGGCCCTTTTCCTGTGGACAGGCAGTACGTTGTTGTAGTGGGAGAACCCATTTATAAGAAACATTTCTGGACATAGACCTAAATTGTTGTTTTGAATTCTGTGTTGCAGACTTTTCCGATAATTTCGAGTCCATGTTTTTTCTCATACATTTTCCTTCGTTTAGTTGGCAGCTTTCCAGTGACATTAGAATTTGTTCTCCGCTTTGCCTGATCTTTTCATATTGTAGAAACCAGGGCACTGTGAAGTTATGTGATCAACGAAAATAGTATTTTATAACTATTTCCTGCAAAGTGTCAAAGAGACGTGCTCCACTAGATGCATAAATGGCCAAAGTTTCAGTCCTTCCCGGCCTAGGAGACAATTCCATACGTATAAGATTAGATGACACATAACAGTTAGACATATAGTAAGTAAAGACTGTGCAGTGGAACAGAAATTGGATAATTACAAAATTACAACTATCTGTTCTCAAACAATGCTAAATCTGAATTACACGCGACCACATTGTAACCAAAAAGTAAGTACAGGGTCACTTGTGACGATTGCCATTTGTCTGAAAGTGAAAAGGAGGAAGCAATTCAATGTGAATCACAAATCCTAAAAGGAAAACTGGAAAAGTGAAAGGTTATGTTCACACCAGTGCTCGAAATCCAGTAGACTGTTCCAACAGAAGAGTTCATGGTATCTGGCATAACAGGATAATGCTGGGAGGCGCCGGATCCCCATTGACTAGGCTGTGATCTGGCCACTTCCCGGCATGAATGCCTGGTTTCGGCCAGACAAACATGGCTGCATGCAACAGGTTTTGTCCGGCTGACAGTTGCAATTTATGGATCAGTCTGCTGGATGTCCTAACACTAGTGTGAATTTAGAATAAATGACCATCAAGAAAAAAAACCCTTGAAGGGTCTGGTACACAAGCAAAGCACAGCTAAATCACAGAGGAGACCTCGGATCAGACCCCCCAATGTTGATCAGACCTCGGATCGGACCCCCCAATGTTGATCAGACCTCGGATCGGACCCCCCAATGTTGATCAGACCTCGGATTGGACCCCCCAATGTTGATCAGACCTCGGATCGGACCCCCCAATGTTGATCAGACCTCGGATCGGACCCCCCAATGTTGATCAGACCTCGGATCGGACCCCCCAATGTTGATCAGACCTCGGATCGGACCCCCCAATGTTGATCAGACCTCGGATCGGACCCCCCAATGTTGATCAGACCTCGGATCGGACCCCCCAATGTTGATCAGACCTCGGATCAGACCCCAGATCAGACAAAAAATTAATAAATCAACTCTGATGCAGACACTGCCCCTGAGATCCAGCCCTCTTCCTATTGCGCTGCACTGTGCTGTGACCCAATGTTGCACAGGACACGGCAAAGCTTGCAGCATCGGCAGACTAAGGCCCCTTGCACATGGGCGTCACGTCGGCTAACCCGCGCCAGTAGGCATGTAATTTCAGTCAATTTTGTCTGCGATTGTGTTTCGATGTTCTTTTTTTTCCATGCGAGTGCAATGTGTTTTGCACGCGCGTGAGAAAAAACTGAATGTGGTACCCAGACCCGAACACTGACTTTTTCTCTGAAGTTCGGGCTTGGGTTAGATGTTCTGTTCATTTTATTATTTCCCTTATAACATGGTTATAAGGGAATTAATAGCATTCTTAATACAGAATGCTAACTAAAATGTCCATTGAGGGGTTAAAAATAAATAAAATTAACTTGCCTCATCCACTTGATCACGCAGCTGGTATAGTCTTCTTTCTTTCTTCCTGCAGGACCTGCAAAAGGACCTTCTATCTTCATTCTTAATTCAATGATTTTGGAAATTTTCTTGAAAATGAAAAAACCGGAATTAGACTTGCCGGTAATTCAGTTTCCATGAAATCACCATGACGGCCACAAGGAGATTGACCCATGACCTCTGTGGGGGCAGGAAACAGAGAAGAGGTTAAATTGCCCCCTCCCACCACCGCACCTCAGTGTTCCAAAGATATCAAGTGCCAGAAGTGTCCTAGTATTTCCCAGTATTACACCATACCAGAAAAATACCGGTGAAAAACAAAATTTCAACAAAAGAAGGGAGGGAATGTATGGGCCGTCATGGTGATTTCATGGAAACTGAATTACCGGTAAGTCTAATTCCGGTTTTCCCATATCATCACCATGACGGCCACAAGGAGAGTTATAAAATTATTTTTTATGGGTGGGGGCAACCGCCTGGAGAACCTTCTGACCAAAAGAGAGGCCAGAGGTTCCAGACAAGTCCAAACGGTAATGTTTCACAAATGTGTGAATACTAGACCAGGAGGCGGCCCTGCATATATCATCCAGGGAGGCCCCTGCTCTTTCAGCGAAGGTAGTAGATACAGCTCTGGTAGAGTGGGCTCTAATATTGGAAGGAGGATCCAGATTCTGGTTCTTATAACATAAGGTAATAGTGTCCTTAATCCATCTTGCAATGGAGGATTTTGAGGCCCTGGATCCCTTATTCCTTCCAGCAAATTGGACAAGCAGACTGTCAGACTTCCTGAAGTCCCTAGTGGCTTCCAAGTATCTAATAACTGCACGATTAACGTCAAGGAAATGAAATTGCTCTTCTTCCTGATCCTTGGGATTGTTGAAGAAGGATGGAAGTAGGATCTCCTGGCCTCTGTTGCGGTCTGAGGCCACCTTTGGCAGGAAACCTGGGTCTAGTTTAAGCACAATCTTATCCTCAGTGATGGTAAGGTATGGTTCCCAAATGGAGAGAGCCTGAATCTCTCCCAGTCTCTTGGCAGAGGTAATTGCTATAAGAAAGGCAGTCTTAAATGAAAGCAACTTGATTGAACAATCCTCCAACGGCTCAAATGGGGAACACATAAGATTGTTGAGAACTAAATTTAAGTCCCAGGTTGGGCTGCGGGACCTAAGTGTGGGTCTCAGTCTACGTGCAGCTCTAATGAATCGTTTGATCCATCTATGCTCTGCCAGGTCGGAATCAAAGAAGGCGCTCAATGCCGAAACTTGAACCTTTAAAGTGGATGGAGAAAGGCCCATGTCCAGGCCCTTTTGTAGAAATTCCAGAATTTTCTGGATACTGGGCCCCACGGAATTTGGATTTTCCTCGCCCGACCATGAGCAGAATCTCTTCCAGATCTTCAGGTATATCGCTGAAGTGACCTTTTTCCTAGAACATCTCAGGGTGGCTATAACCTGGTCTGACAGGCCCTGAGACCTTAAGAGGGAGACCTCAGGATCCAAGCCGTGAGCTTCAGGAACTCCGGATGAGGATGTAGCAAAGGACCCTGGTATAGGATGTCCCCCCTGAGTGGGAGTCTCACTGGTTCGTCTATTGCTAGCTTTAATAGAGGGGCGAACCAACTCCTCTTGGGCCAGAACGGAGCGATCAGTATTACCGTGGTTCTCCCCTCCTGAATCTTCTGAATGACCCTCGGGATGAGCGGCAATGGAGGGAATGCGTACCCTAGATCCCAGCACCATTTTAGGGAGAAGGCGTCTACTCTCCAGGGATGGTCCCCAGCATTTAGGGAGCAGAATGTTTGCACCTTTGTATTTCTCCTTGATGCAAACAGGTCTATTGTAGGAAGCCCCCATCTTCGGGTTAGCATATTGAAGACTTCTGGGTTCAGTGCCCACTCTGTATGATCTATTACCTGTCTGCTCAAAAAGTCCGCTTCTAGATTCAGGGATCCCTTCAGGTGCATTGCTGAGATGGACTTTAGTTCCTTTTCTGCAAAGGAGAAGATCTCCTCTGAGATACTCTGGAGTCTCCTTGATCGAGTACCCCCCTGGTGTTTTAGGTAGGAGACCACAGTCACGTTGTCCGATAGGATTTTTCACGTGCTGATTTCGTATCAATTGCTTGGCGGCGAGAAGGGCTTCTCTTACTGCATACAGCTCCCTGAAATTTGAAGACTGAGCAGATATCAGACGCTTCCACGTTCCTTGGAAATAGGCTCTGTCGATTTTTGCTCCCCAACCGGATTGGCTGGCGTCCGTGAAGACTGTAATCGACGGTGACCTGATCCATGGGACTCCCTGGGACAGATTCCTCTCCTTCGTCCACCATGAGAGGGACTTCTTTACTAATCCTGGGATTGGGAGCTTGGAGTCCAGAGAACCCTTCTTCTTGTTCCAGTGGGACAATAGCCAGGTCTGAATCACACGGCAGTGAGCCTGTGCCCACTCGACCGAGGGTATACAGGAGGTTAGGAGGCCGATTTAGGCTCATTGCTTCCCTCACTGAGCATTTTTTCCCCCGTTGGAAGCGCCTCACCTTGTTTATCAGGGACTGGATTTTGCTCTGTGGAAGAAAGGTTGACTGAGTTACGGAGTCTAGAGTAACTCCCAGAAATCTCACCTTCTGGGATGGAACCAACATTGACTTGGGTTCGTTCACTATCCAACCTAGTTGAGATAGGCGGGACAGAAATACTTCCAGGTCCGACAGCAGGAGATCTTTTGAGTCCGCTATGACTAGGAAATCGTCCAGATATGGCACTATATTTAATCCCTCCTGTCTGAGAGGGGCTATCATCTCTACCACAAGTTTGGTGAAGAGCCTTGGAGCGGCTGAAATCCCGAAGGGCAGTGCTATAAACTGGAAATGACAAATCCGATTGGAAGGGTCTAGGACAGCAAACCTTAGAAACCTCTGGTGATCTGGGTGAATGGGGACGTGCAGATAGGCATCTTTCAGGTCGATCGAGCACATAAATGCCCCTAGCTTTATCAACGGCACTAAAGATCTGAGAGACCCCATCTTGAACTTCCTGTAAAGAATAAACTTGTTCAGTTGTTTTAAGTTTATGATGGTCCGGAAGTCTCCTTCCTTTTTCCTTACTAAGAATAGGGTTGAATAGTACCCCTGACCCCTCTGAGATGCGGGGACCGGGATTACAGCACCCTTCTTCACCAAGTCCTGGACTCCTTGAAAGATGTTTAGGTTGGAGAGTCTGGTAGGCAACCTCGTGATGACGAATCTTGCAGGGGGGAGAGAGGTGAACTCGATCCTGTAACCTTGCTGAATGATGTCCAGGGCCCAGGGATTTCTTGATGTTAATGACCATGGACCCAGGAAATCCTTCAGTCTCCCCCCTACAACGGCGTCATTGTTTGTCCTCAGATTTGGACTGGGGCTTGAGAAGGAAGCCCCTTCCTCTACCCCCTTTGGGATAAGACCAGCGGCCTGACTTGCCTTTCCCTCTAACAGACTTATTCTGTCTGCCGTAGGACCGAAAGGACTGATTCTTCCTAAAGGACCTTTCCTCTGGGAATCCCTTTTTCTTGTCGGCCGCCTTCTCAAGTATCTCGTCTAGGACCGGCCCGAATACATATTCTCCTGAAAAGGGGATGGATATCAGTTTTAGCTTAGAGATTCTATCGCCCGACCAGGACTTCATCCACAAAGTCCGACGAGCCGCATTGGACAACCCTGCCTCCCTAGCACCGAATCTGATAGACTCAGCAGATGCATCTGCCAGGAACCCTGTAGCTGATTTGAGTAGCGGTATGGACTGCAGGATCTCTTCCCTGGAGGTCTTCCTGCTTAGGTGGTTCTCAAGTTCCCCTAACCACAGGTACATAGACCTGGCTACCGATGTTGCCGCAATGTTGGTCTTGATGTTAAACATGGAGGCCTCCCAAGCTTTCCTTAAAAGGGCATCTGCCTTTCGCTCCATGGTGTCCTTCAATTGGGCAGCATCCTCAAACGGCAGGGCAGTTTTTTTGTTAACCTTTGCCACCTGCACGTCAACTTTAGGGGTCCCGTCAAACAGCTTAGACTGAGAGGGGTCGAATAATAATCGATTTTTAAACTCTTTGGAAATCCCCAATCGTTTCTCAGGTTCTGACCATTCCTCCAGAATCATTTGTCTAATGTGCTCGTTTATGGGGAAGACCTTGGATTTTTTCACCTTGAGTCCCCCAAACATTTCGTCCTGAATAGAAACGGACCTAGGGGTCTCTTCAATCCCCATTGTTGCTCTGACTGCCTTTAACAAGTCATTCATCTCCTCCGAGGAAAAATAAAACTTCTTATTATTTTCGTATACCTCCCCCTCAGAGAGAGATGGATCATCCTCCCACTGCGTGGAGGTAGAAGCTTTATCGCCTGCGTCCTCGGATCCGGAAGAAAAAATCCTGGAACGCGGACGCTTGCGAGAAGGCTCGTCCTGGGGATCAGACTGGGCAACTCTAGCGGCCCGAATTTCTTCCTGAACCACCGATCTGATATTTTCCATAAGGGACGACTGTTCCTCCTGGATTACATCAGAAATACATGCTTTACAAAGCTTCTTTCCATAATCGTCAGGCAGTTTCCTTGCACAAGAGATGCAGCGAGGAGGTTTTTTAAGCTTTTTTTTGCGCCTCTTTAGCCTGAAACAGATATGGAAATAGCGGTATCAGAAAATAAGGCCTTGGCAAAGAAAGAATATCGTGCCATAAGACAAGCGGATCCCCAGAGGGATACTTACAGGAGGCAGAGGGGGAGCATCCAGCTCCATAACAGTTTACCTCAGGACCTGACATTCTGTAGGGTAAAATGCAGCTGCAGTACTCACAGACCTCAGATCAGCGTCCTTATGGCAGCTCCCGCCTTTTATTCAAACTGCTCTGCTCCTGCGCTTTACTTCCGGGTTGCGGCCGAACCCGGAAGTGACGTCACCGACGTCGGCGTGCGCACACGCCGGCCGCTACCAGCCCGACCCACAGGGGAGGAGGAGGAGGAGAATTGCGGCCCGGGAGCAGGCTCCAGACCAGCCGGAGCGAGTCCTCCCGATACCCCCCAGCCCAGCATGAGCACGCGGCCGCCGGCGGACTGGGGGAGCTCCGATGAGCCTCAGGTAACCAGGAGGCCCCTGGAGACAACGAAAAAATAATAAACAAAATCCTATCTTCATCTCCCTGCCGCCGCAGGGAGACTCTTCTCTGACCCTGGCCACAGTGGGGACAGGAACACTGAGGTGCGGTGGTGGGAGGGGGCAATTTAACCTCTTCTGTTTCCTGCCCCCACAGAGGTCATGGGTCAATCTCCTTGTGGCCGTCATGGTGATGATATGGGAAAAATTGCCTCTAAAATTCTAAACCTTCTTACGTCCTAAAAAATTTACATTACTAAAATAACATAAAGTAGTAGCCTTATAGTCAATGTTAATAAGTATTTTATGAGATATCAACTGTCAGTCTTAAAAACAGAGAGATTAAAATTTAGAAAATGGTAAAAAAAAAAAAAAAAAAATTGTAAATTTTTGATTTTTTTTGTTTAAATGAACTTAAAACATATTGACTCAAATTTACCATTAACATGTACAATGTGTCACAAAAACAATCTCACAATGGCTTAGATAAGTAAAAGCGTTCTAAGGTTATTACCACATAAAGTGACGCATGTCAGATTAGCAAAATTGGGCTTGGTCTAGGGTTGTACTGCCTGTCTTCTGCGGCCCTGCCTGCAAGCTGCACTGCACATGGTGATGACACTTGATAAACTACAATGTCTCCCTGTTTCCCCCTATACAGGAGCAACAAGAAGACATTACTGTATGGAGGCCACAAGACATTTTTATACTGATGGCAAAGGGGTTACGTTACAAATTGTTGTCCCATACAGTATAATGTCACCTTCTGGCCTCCTTACAGTATAGTTCCTAAGTCCAGACAGTATAATGTCTCCTGGTGGCCCCATGCAGTATAGTGACTCTTGTGCCCCGCTGCCTGCCCATACAGTGTATAGAAACATAGACTGTGTCAGCAGATAAGAACCATTTGGCCCATCTAGTCTGCCCAATATACTGAATACTATGGATAGCCCCGGCCCTATCTTATATGAAGGATGGCCTTATGCCTATCCCATGCATGCTTAAACTCCTTCACTGTATTTGCAGCTACCACTTCTGCAGGAAGACTATTCCATGCATCCACTACTCTCTCAGTAAAGTAATACTTCCTGATATTACTTTTAAACCTTTGCCCCTCTAATTTAAAACTATGTCCTCTTGTAGCAGTTTATCTTCTTTTAAATATTCTCTCCTCTTTTACCTTGTTGATTCCCTTTATGTATTTAAAAGTTTCTATCATATCCCCTCTGTCTCGTCTTTCTTCCAAGCTATACATGTTAAGGTCCTTTAATCTTTCCTGGTAAGTTTTATCCTGCAATCCATGTACCAGTTTAGTAGCTCTTCTCTGAACTCTCTCCAAAGTATCAATATCCCGCTAGAGATATGGTCTCCAGTACTGAGCACGATACTCCAAATGAGGTCTCACTAGTGCTCTGTAGAGCGTCATGAGCACCTCCCTCTTTCTAATGGTAATGCCTCTCCCTATACACCCAAGCATTCTGCTAGCATTTCCTGCTGCTCTATGACATTGTCTGCCTACCTTTTAAGTCTTCTGAAATAATGACCCCTAAATCCCTTTCCTCAGATACTGAGGTTAGGACTGTATCACTGATTTTATATTCTGCTCTTGGGTTTTTACTCCCCAGGTGCATTATCTTGCACTTATCAACATTAAATTTTAGTTGCCAGATTTTTGACCATTCCTCTAGTTTTCCTAAATCCTTTTCCATTTGGTGTATCCCTCCAGGAACATCAACCCTGTTACAAATCTTTGTGTCATCAGCAAAAAGACACACCTTACCATTGAGGCCTTCTGCAATTTCGCTGATAAAGATATCAAACAATATGGGTCCCAGAACAGATCCGTGAGGTACCTCACTGGTAACAAGACCATGGTCTGAATATACTCCATTGATTACAACCCTCTGTTCTCTGTCCCTCAGCCACTGCCTAATCCATTCAACAATATGGGAGTCCACGCACAAAGACGGCAATTTATTGACAAGCCTTCTATGTGGGACAGTATCAAAAGCCTTACTAAAGTCTAGATAAGCGATAAATCTATTATTTTAGTCACCCAATCAAAAAAAATCAATAAAATTAGTTTGACATGATCTCCCTGAAGTAAACCCATGCTGTTTTTCATCTTTCAATCCATGGTATTTTAGATGTTCCACAATCCTCTCCTTAAGTATGGTTTCCATTAATTTCCCCACTATTGATGTCAGGCTTACTGGCCTATAGTTGCCTGGTTCCTCCCTACTACCTTTCTTATGAATGGGCACAACATTTGACAATTTCCAATCTTCTGGGACGACTCCTGTTGCCAGTGATTGGTTAAATAAATCTGTTAATGGTTTTGCTAGTTCGCCGCTGAGCTCTTTTAATAGCTTTGGCTGTATCCCATCAGACCCCTGTGACTTATTTGTATTAATTTTAGACAGCTGACTTAGAACCTCTTCCTCTGTAAAGACACATGCATCAATAGATTCATTAGTCTTCTTTCCTAGCTGAGGTCCTTTTCCTTCATTTTCCTTTATAAAAACTGAACAGAAGTATTCATTGAGGCAGTCAGCTAGTTCTTTATCTTCTTCCATATACCTTCCTTCTTTTGTTTTTTAATTTTGTAATTCTTTGTTTTAGTTTCCTTTTTTCATCTGAAGAATGCCTTATAGCCTTTTTTCCCTGACTGAGCTAATTTCTCTTCTGCCTGTGCTTTAGAAGCTCTTATAACTTGTTTGTCATCTCTCTGCCTAATCTTATAAATTTGCCTGTCATCCTCCATTTATTTTTATTTTTTTATAATTTCTAAATGCTATCTTTTTGTTTTTAATGATTTTGGCCACTTCTGCTGAGTACCACAGTGGTCTCTTCCTTTTTTTGCTTTTACTGACAAGCCTAATGCAATTTTCTGTTGGCTTCAATAGTGCCACTTTTAGGTAGTCCCATTTCTCATGGACTCCATTGAAACTGTTCCAATCTGATAGGGACTCGTATACCACAAATCAAATTTTAGAAAAGTCAGTTTTTCTAAAATCTAAAACTTTTGTTTTTGTGTGGTGTAACTCAGTCACTGTACTTATAGTAAACCACACTGACTGGTGATCACTAGATCCCAAGCTTTCCCCTACAGTAATATCAGATACCAAATTCACATTTGTGAATACTAAATCTAAAATGGCCTCCTTCCAGGTTGGCCCCTCAACTACTTGCTGTAGAGATAATCCCAGTAGGGAATTTAGAATATCTGTACTCCTGGCAGAACTAGCTATTTTGGTTTTCCAGTTTACATCAGGAAGATTAAAGTCTCCCATAATGATAACTTCCCCCTTCAATGTAATTTTAGCTATTTCCTCAACTAGTAGATCTAATTCTTTGACATGGCTAGGTGGTCTATATATCACACCTACACGAGTTACCTTATGATTATCAAGCTGCAAGTTAGCCCAAACTGACTCTAAATTGTTCTCGCTAACTTGTATCAAATTAGATTTTATGCTATCTTTCACATACAGGGCCACCCCTCTCCCCTTCTTGCTTTCTCTGTTTTTCCTGTATAGAGAGAACCCTGGTATTGTTATATCCCAGTCATTACTCCCATTGTACCAGTAACAGACGCTAAATCTATATTCTCAGATGCCATTATAGCCTGAAGTTCATTGATCCAATTCCCTAAACTGCAAACATTTGTAGACAAGAATCTGAGCTTGTCATTTCTTAACCTTTGTGCTACTGGCATTGTTCCGGGGGGCAGTCGGGCTGCTGGATTATCACTCTTTTGCCCCCCTTTCCTAGTTTAAATGCTCCTTAGCAAATACTTGGAACTGTTCACTGAGGACATTTGTTTCCCTTGAGAGAAAGATGCAAACCATCTTTCTTGTGCAGTTGTTTTCCATTCCGAGAGCTAACATGAGACACAAAGCCAAACCCTTGGTTCAGACACAGTTCACCAAGCCATACATTGAATTCCTTAATGCGCATCTTCCTGTCATGCTGAAGGTTATGCACAGGCAAAACTGCAGAGAATGAAACAGTTGATGCAACCTCCCGTATATCATTTCCAAGTGTGTGAAAAGCTTCCTCCACTTTTGAAACCTCATTGCAAGCCAGATCATTTGTCCCAAGATGGACCATAACATCCACCTCCCTTTCCTGCTTTGCTTGCCTAACAATATTAAGGATATAATGTCTCCTTGTGCCCCGTTGCCTGCCCATACACTAGATAATGTCTCCTTGTGGTCCCAAGTGTTTTTACTTTTTTTGTAAATGGGTATTTATCACGATATATATCGTTATCGTGGGAATATTTTTGATATCGCCCAACCCTAGCTTGGTCAGGAAGGGGGTAAATGGTCCGGTCTGGAAGTGGTTAATAATTTTTCAGTTTTATGGAAATATAGCATTATCATTGTTTCTTACAGTTTACAGGATCATGCTGTCGGTGCATAGAAGCATGGACCCACATTATTTGGTTTTATTTCTGAATATCTGTTTGTGAAGCAGGTAGTGACAGGCACACGTGGCTTACTGCTTGGCTGGGATTTAGCATCATTTCAGACTGGAATCACACGTCTGTTTTAGTGGACTTTTCATTTTTTTTTTTTTTAACCAAACACAGGAGTGAATACAGAAAAGACGTTTTGAGGTACTTCGGCTTTTCCTTTATACTTTTCTTTCTTTTTGGATCTATTTCTGGCTATGGCTCAAAAAACTCCCCCAAAAACAGTATGTGTGAATCCAGCCCGATCAGCTCTATCCTATAACCAGGACTCTTCTCAAGCTTGCGCTGCCTGCATTAAGCCTCCTCATATTAGCACATAAGTGACAGACTGCGGAAATCAGCATGTCTGCCAATACTTTGCCATCCGCGGTGATGTTCCCTCTTCCTGATGCCACAAATTCCTTTTTTTTTGTTGTGTGTTTTTTTTCTTTTTCTTCTTCTTCTGCTTTTGCTGAGGGTTTTTTGTGTGCGGGGCTCATTGTGCTTTCTGATGGCGCTTTTTAATATTCCATATGAGAACCTGGAAAAATTTTAATTAAAGTGGAATTGGGAAATAACGCCACTATGTCATTGTTTACTGGGTTTCATTTTTCACTGTGCGGTTAAAATGACATCTTAACATTATTATGCGTGTCAGTATGATTTAGTTTATACCAAAAGTATATAGTTTTATGTTTTAATAATTTCAAAAGAATAAAAAAAGTTTGCATCACCATATTGTGCCATCCATATCTTAAAAATACATTTCTAGCAGGAATAGTAGAGGAGTGCCACAATACAGTAAGATAAGATGTCCAAAATCGTTATTACATGGAGAGTGCAAGTAGTTATTAAAACACCTGTCAGGAGAGGAGACGGCTTCTCCTTAGGCGCCTTGCAGACGAGCGTGAGCGGAATAGGTCTGGATGCGTTGCCAATGCGTTCAGTGAAAAATGCACAATTTCGCTAGCAAGTTCATTCACTTTTTTTATGCGATTGTGTTCATTTTTTTTTTGCGCGGGTGCAATGCAATTCAAAGCGTTTTGCACATGCGTGATAAACTGAAGGTTTACAAACATCGGCAACCATCAGTGAAAAATGCATCGCATCCGCACTTGCTTGCAGGATGCTATGCGATTTTCACGCAGCCCCATTCACTTCTATAGGGCCAGCGTTGCATGAAAAATGCAGAATATAGAACATGCTGCGATTTTCATGCAACGCACAAGTGATGCGTGGAAACCTAATGTACACAGACCCATTGAAATGAATGGGTCTGAATTCATTGCGGGCACAATGCGTTCACGTCACACATTGCACCCGCACGGAAAACTCGCTTGTTTGCAAAAGGCCTTAAATTCTGCTTGATCCTTGTATTCATTGTGTGTTGCTCTTTACTATTCCAGATTCTCAGCTTCTTGATTCCCTGCAGTCGGAGTCTGGATCCCAGTCACCAAATGTGACACACGTGGCTCAACAGCATCAGCCAACTCCTGGAAAAATAGGTAATGTCATTGAATACACCATGGGTCTTACAGTGCCTTGCAAAAGTATTCACCCTCCTTGACTTTTTTACTATTATGTTACATTACAGCCTTAGGTACAATGTATTGTTAATCTCAATTTTATGTGATGGATGAGAACACAATAGTTTAACCACCTCCCATCTGCCCATAGACTATAAACATCCGGGAGGTGGTTCTCTATCTCTGAATGGACGTTTTAAAACGTGGGGGGGGGGGGGGGGGCGGGGGAAGTGAGGTTAAATATCCCCCAGAGTTCTTGTAAGACCTTAAGGGGGATACAAAGTGTGTAAAAAAAAAAAAAAAAAAAAACTGTCCAAAAAAAGCAATTTTTGTCACCTTACATCACCAAGTGATCAAAAGGATGTATGTCCCACAAAATGGTACCAATAAAACCGTCGCCTCATCCCGCCCAAAAAATGAGCCCCTACATAATAAAATCATTTAAAAAGTAAAAAAAACTATCAGAACATGGACACATTAAAACATCATTTTTTTGTTTCAAAAATGCTATTGTTGTGTAAAACTTAAATAATAAAAAGTATACATATTGGGTATCGCCACGTCCGTAACGATCTGCTCTATAAAAATGTCACTTGACCGAACACCTCAGGTGGACGCTGTAAAAATAAATAAATAAAAACTGTGCTAAAAACAACCAGTTTTTTTGGTCACCTTGCCCCATAAAGTGTTATAATGAATGATCAAAAAATATGTACCCAAAAATAGTACCAATAAAATTGGCACCTTATCCCCTAGTTTCCAAAATGGGGTCACTTTTTTAGAGTTTCTACTGTAAGGGTGTATTAGGGGGGCTTCAAATGGGACATGGCATCTAAAAACCATGTGGCGCTCCTTTTTTCTTCTGTGCCCTGTCGTGTGCCCATACAGCAGTTTATGACCACATGTGGGGTGTTTCTGTAAACCGCAGAATCTGTGTAATAAATATTGAGTTTTGTTTGGCTGTTAACCCTTGCTGTGTTAAAGAAAAAATTGGATTAAAATATAAAATCTGCCAAAAAAGTGAAATTTTTAAATTTGATCTCCATTTTTCTTTAATTCTTGTGGAACGCCTAAAGGGTTAACAAAGTTTGTAAAATCATTTTTAAGTAACTTGAGGGGTGTAGTTTCTATAATGGGGTCATTTATGGGGGTATCCACTATGTAAGCCCCACAAAGTGAACTCAGACCCAAACTAGTCCTTAAAAAGTGGGTTTTGGCAATTTTCTTAAAAATTTCAAGAATTGCTTTGAAACTTCTAAGCCTTCTAACGTCCTAAAAAAATAAAATTACATTTCCAAAATGATGCCAACATAAAGTAGACATATGGGGAATGTTAATTAATACATATTTTATGAGGTGTCCCTTTCTGTTTTTAAAAGCAGAGAAATATAAATTTTGAAAATTGCTAATTTTTCAACATTTTTGGTAAATTTAGGATTTTTTTCATAAATAAAGGTCAAATTTATGACTAGCATGAAGTACAATTTGTCACGAGAAAACTATCTCTGAATGGCTTGGATAAGTAAAAGCGTTCCAAAGTTATTACCACATAAAGTGAGATGTCAGATTTGCAAAATTAGGCTTGGTCAGGAAGGGGGCAAATGGCCCAGATGTGAAGTGGTTTATTTGGTGAAGTGAAATGAGGAAAGAAAATTATTAAAACTATTGTTTAGAAATAGAAAACAGAAATTGGCATGTGCGTATGTATTCACCCCCTTTGATAGGAAGCCCATAAAAAGCTCTGGTGCAACCAATTACCTTCAGAAGTCACATCATTAGTGAAATTATATCCACCTGTGTGCAATCTAAGTGTCACATGATCTGTCAATACATATACACACCTTTTTTGAAAGGCCCCAGAGGCTGCAACACCTAAGCAAGAGGACAAGAGGCATCGCTTATCAAACACTGCCATGAAGACCAAGGAACTCTTCAAACAAGTAAGGGACAATGTTGTTGAGAAGTCAGGGTTAGGTTATAAAAAAAAAAAAAAAAAAAAAAAATCCAAATCTTTGATGATCCCCAGGAGCACCATCAAATTTATCATAAGCAAATGGAAAGAACATGGCACAACAGCAAACCTGCCAAGAGATCGCTGCTCCCACCAAAACTCACGGACTGGGCAAGGAGGGCATTAATCCGAGAGGCAGCACAGAGACCTGAGGTAACCCTGGAAGAGCTGCAGAGTTCCACAGCAGAGGCTGGAGTATCTGTACATAGGACGACAATAAGCCGTACACTCCATAGAGTTGGGCTTTATGGCAGAGTGGCCGGAAGAAAGCCATTACTTTCAGCTAAAAACAAAAAGGCACATTGTGAGTTTGCGAAAAGGCATATGGGAGACTGGCAAAATGTATGGAGGAAGGTGCTCTGGTCTGATGAGACTTAAATGTAACTTTTCGTCCATCAAAGAAAATGCTATGTCTGGCGCAAACACATCACCTCACCTCACCCAAAGAACACCATCCCACAGTGAAACATGGTGGTGGCAGCATCATGCTATAGGGATGTTTTTCAGCAGCCGGGACTGGGAAACTGGTCAGAGTTGAGGGAAAGATGGATGGTGCTAAATACAGGGATATTATTCTTGAGCAAAACCTGTACCACTCTGTGCATGATTTGAGGCTAGGACGGAGGTTCACCTTCCAACAGGACAATGACCCCAAACACTCTGCTAAAGCAGCACCTGAGTGGTTTAAGGGGAAACATGTAAATGTGTTGGAATGGCCTAGGCAAAGCCCAGATCTCAATCCAAAATAAAATCTGTGGTCAGACTTAAAGATTGCTGTTCACAAGCGCAAACCATCCAACTTGAAGGAGCTGGAGCAGTTTTGCAAGGAGGAATGGGCAAAAATCCCAGTGGTAAGATGTGGCAAGCTCATAGAGCAGGCATGTCCAAACTGCGGCCCTCCAGCTGTTGCAAAACTACAACTCCCAGCATGCCTGGGTAGCTTACAGCTATTAGGGCATGCTGGGAGTTGTAGTTTTGCAACAGCTGGAGGGCCGCAGTTTGGACATGCCTGTCATAGAGACTTATCCAAAGCGACTTGGAGCTGTGATTGCCGCAAAAGGTGGCTCTAAAAAGTATTGACTTTAGGGGGGTGAATAGTTATGCACATTGACTTTTTTCTATTATTTTGTCCTATTTGTTGTTTGCTTCACAATAAAAAAATCTTCAAAGTTGCGGGCATGTTCTGTAAATTAAATTATGCAAATCCTCAAACAATTCATGTTTAATTCCAGGTTGTGAGGCACCAAAATGCAAAAAAAGTCAAGGGGGGGTGAATACTTTGGCAAGGCTCTGTACATCAAAGAAAGTACAGTTTTTTTAGTTTCCTAACTCTCTGTAAAAAATGTTTTCTATGGGCAATACTCTTCTTCTTTGATTGGATACTAGATGTACTATATGTATATGTAGATGTACATACAACATTTCCTTCTCCAGGAATAGTAGAATTACTCTGAGGGTTATTAATAAGCAGTACAATTAAATTCTCATGTATTGTGTGGGTTAAAGTCTCCAAATTCTTTTTACATTTGGATACTTGTCTCAAGTTGCATGAGTCTCATGGTTGATGGGTCGATGGATCACCAAATATGGGGAAATAATTCTAATAAGTATCACATTCAATGCACACGACTGTAGTTGTGGTCTGCATCCGGTCTGCATTTTTAGTGGATGGGATGTGGAGCCATTCATTGCAACTGGGCCACAAAAGATACAGACAGCGCATTGCGTTCTGTCCGCATCCTTATGCCCGTTCTGCGGTCCGCAAAAAAGACAGAACATGTCCTATTCTTGTCTGTGTTGCACACAAGAATAGACATTTCTTACAGAGGGCAGGATGTTCCGATCCGCAAAATGTGGAATGCACAAAAAGTTGGGACACTAAACAAATTGTGAATAAAAACTGAATGCAATGATGTGGAGATGGCAAATGTCAATATTTTATTTGTAATAGAACGTAGATGACAGATCAAACGTTTAATCCGAGTAAATGTATCATTTTAAAGGAAAAATACGTTGATTCAAATTTTCACGGTGTCAACAAATCCCAAAAAAGTTGGGACAAGTAGCAATAAGAGGCTGGAAAAAGTACATTTGAGCATAACGAAGAGCTGGAAGACCAATTAACACTAATTAGGTCAATTGGCAACATGATTGGGTATAAAAAGAGCTTCTCAGAGTGGCAGTGTCTCTCAGAAGCCAAGATGGGTAGAGGCTCACCAATTCCCACAATGTTGCGCAGAAAGATAGTGGAGCAATATCAGAAAGGTGTTACCCAGCGAAAAATTGCAAAGACTTTGCAGCTATCATCATCAACTGTGCATAACATCATCCGAAGATTCAGAGAATCTGGAACAATCTCTGTGCGTAAGGGTCAAGGCCGTAAAACCATACTGGATGCCCGTGATCTCCGGGCCCTTAAACGACACTGCACCACAAACAGGAATGCTACTGTAAAGGAAATCACAGAATGGGCTCAGGAATACTTCCAGAAACCATTGTCAGTGAACACAATCCACCGTGCCATCTGCCGTTGCCAGCTGAAACTCTACAGTGCAAAGAAGAAGCCATTTCTAAGCAAGATCCACAAGCTCAGGCGTTTTCACTGGGCCAGGGATCATTTAAAATGGAGTGTGGCAAAATGGAAGACTGTTCTGTGGTCAGACGAGTCACGATTCGAAGTTCTTTTTGGAAATCTGGGATGCCATGTCATCCGGACCAAAGAGGACAAGGACAACCCAAGTTGTTATCAACGCTCAGTTCAGAAGCCTGCATCTCTGATGGTATGGGGTTGCATGAGTGCGTGTGGCATGGGCAGCTTGCATGTCTGGAAAGGCACCATCAATGCAGAAAAATATATTCAGGTTCATAGAACAACACATGCTCCCATCCAGACGTCATCTCTTTCAGGGAAGACCCTGCATTTTTCAACAAGATAATGCCAGACCACATTCTGCATCAATCACAACATCATGGCTGCGTAGGAGAAGGATCCGGGTACTGAAATGGCCAGTCTGCAGTCCAGATCTTTCACCTATAGAGAACATTTGGCGCCTCATAAAGCGGAAGGTGCAACAAAGAAGGCCCAAGACGATTGAACAGTTAGAGGCCTGTATTAGACTAGAATGGGAGAGCATTCCTATTTCTAAACTTGAGAAACTGGTCTCCTCGGTCCCCAGACGTCTGTTGAGTGTTGTAAGAAGAAGGGGAGATGCCACACAGTGGTGAAAATGGCCTTGTCCCTACTTTTGGGGGATTTGTTGACACCATGAAATTCTGACTCAACATATTTTTCCCTTTAAAATGGTACATTTTCTCAGTTTAAACTTTTGTTCCGTGATTTATGTTCTATTCTGAATAAAATATTAGAAGTTGGCACCTCCACATCATTGCATTCAGTATTTATTCACGATTTGTATAGTGTCCCAACTTTTTTGGAATCCGGTTTGTGTATATGTGTGTGTGTGTGTGTATGTATATGTATGTGTGTGTGTGTGTGTGTGTGTATATATATATATATATATATATATATATATATATATATATATATATATATAATATTATATTCCCTGCTAGTTATGGCCCACATCAAGCCACATGTCAGGACTGTGAGACCAGTGGTAGGGGGGACTTTGAACAACATGCTAGTACTCCATATGCAGTTCTTGCTCCTTCCTCTCTGTTGGTCCCTCTCAGTGACATACAAGATGGACAATACATATGGAGATCTATTTGCACATTGTCATTTCAGGTATATTAAAAGTTGAAGTATAAAATGTAAAACTGCCTGCACTTGTATCCTTTTCTTTCTTTGTAGTGTTTGAACATCTCCTGTTCTTGTCCTTAAGTGTGAGGTAAGGCACAGTTATCCGAACAAGTGTTCATGGTTGTGTGTTCCCCCGTATATAGGCTCCTTCTGCTCTACATTTGGGATGCTGCCCTCGCACCAGTCGTCTTCACTTGGCAACAAACAAAATCAAGCAGCAAAGGTTTCTCTGGTGCCAAACAATGCCAGCTTGCAATCGCCGAGCAGAACTGGAGCTCCTAGAGCGCCTGTCTCCACTGCTGCCACCACAGTTCATCTAACACAGCAGCCACACTCGGATCCCATGAAAGGGAAGCCTCAGGCTTTTGGCACGCCAAGCCTGCAATCTGCTCAAAGCCCAAATTCCCAGCAGCCCCTGGAAAAGCTGTTGGGTCAGTCATCATCCCTGAAAACGCCCTCTCAGTTGGTATGTAAAAGTTTGGTATGTTGAAAGCTGTGCCGAACTTGTTTTTGAGGCATATTGATTGTAATGACGGGATAGTTGCTATAGTAAATACACTTTAAAAAAATATATACACTCCTCCAATGATACCCCTGGCATCCACCCCTATACCTTATGGGATACGCATAAAGCTTATATCCGTGGTCGACTTATCAGCCTAGGCTCTTACATTAAAAAAAATAGGTTAGCCCGCATTGAATCCCTCCTGAAGGACATTAGAGATATAGAAGCCCTCCATAAAAGCTCCATGTTAGATACCCATTTAGCAAAATTAAAACTTCTCAGGACAGATTTAAAAAATCTTCTCAATACCCAATCGGCCAAGTACTTCCTCCATGCCCAATATAAATATTTCGCCCACAGAGACAAAGTGACTAAATTTATGATGTCCCGCATTAAAAAAAGGAAGACCCAAAACTTCATATGTAAAATACGGACTAAAGAAGGAAACATGCTTACTGACACACAAAATATAGCCCGGAGATTCTCTGAATTTTATCACTCCCTTTACAATCTTCCCCCCCAGGGAAATATTAATCCGAACATCTCACATCAAGACTCAATAAAACTTTTCCTCCGCTCCATTAAAATCCCCCAAATCTCAGAAACTCAGATCAACTCCCTTAGCTCCCCTTTCACCAACGAGGAACTCCTCTCAGCGATTAAACAGCTCCCGAAAGGGAAAGCCCCCGGCCCAGATGGGTTTTCAGCTTTATACTTTCGCTCCTTTAGCCCCGTTCTTCTACCATACCTACTTAAAGTTTGTAATCAAACTTTGCGAGGTGACCCCCTATCCCAAGAGATGACCAAAGCCAATATCACTATTATCCCTAAAGAGGGGAAAGACCCCACCGACTGCGGGAATTATCGGCCCATTTCCCTATTAAACCTAGATTTAAAATTACTAGCTAAACTCTTAGCGAACCGCCTAGCCCCTATACTACCTCAACTTATCCATAGAGACCAAACAGGATTCATTAAAGGTAGGGAAGGTAAAGACAACACTGCTAGGGTAATAAACATTTTACTTCATGCCTCCAAATTTCACCTACCCCTGGTCATGATCAGCACCGACGCCGAAAAAGCATTCGATCGAGTTCACTGGAACTTCATGCACAGCACTTTAGAACATTTTGGTATCCCCGGCGCCTTTATACGCTCGGTCCAGGCCATGTATACTAGTGCCTCGGCGTCGGTGCTGGTCAATGATTCTACCTCAAATCCCTTTCCCATAAAAAATGGGACTAGGCAGGGGTGCCCCCTTTCCCCCCTGTTATTTGTTATGATATTAGAACCCCTCCTTATCCAAATACGCTCTGAGGAGACCATCAAGGGTCTCAAACTAGGCGAACAGGAACACAAAATTGCTGCTTTCGCTGACGATCTCTTGATAATATCTTCCAACCCTGAATCCTCTCTTAAGCACATTTATCCTATCTTGGAAAAATTCAGCTATCTCTCAAACTTTAAAATAAATATGAAAAAATCTCATATTCTCAGTATAGGACTCAATCACAAACTTAGATCCAACCTAATCCTCTCCTCCCCCTTTAACTGGGATTCTCCCTATATAACGTACTTAGGTGTTAAGATTCATGCTGACACAAATATGCTATATAAACTAAACTATCCCCCTTTATTGAGCTCGATTAAAGATCAATTAGAGGCCCTAAATCCCCCCTTATTGTCCTGGTTCGGACGTAAAAACATGGTATTATCTCTCATCCTGCCCAGGTTAAATTACCTCCTCCAGGTCCTCCCCATTCCGGTTCCTAATTCCTTTTTTCAAACTTTGGAAAAATACATCCGCTCCTTTATTTGGAATGGGAAAAAGGCAAGAATTAATATAAACACCTTACATAGACCTAGAACCCAAGGTGGCATAGGTCTCCCAAACCCCCTACTATACAATAAGGCCATACTCCTCTCTAGAGCCTTGGATTGGTTTCGGAAACCTGACAACAAATCATGGATTAGCATGGAAACCCCTCCTCATCTTACAACCTTCAGAGCCCTTTTGGTAGATCCCCATATTAATATACTATTACTCTTTAAACACAACCTCTTGACATTAGCTACTGTCGAAACTTGGAGATGGTTCCAAAATTCGAAATGGGGTTTCCCGTCCCCCTCCCCTCTTATACAGATCAGAGACATAATCAGCTTAGCTCCCTTAGAACTCATACAAAGTGTTCCCAAAGCCCTTCGCTCATCAGACATCCCCATCCTCTCCTTATTACATAGGAGCGTGGGAGGCGCATTAGACAGAGAGGTCCTTGTCTCCTCATTACCGGGAATCGAGTCCTTCCCTCATATGCTCTCTTTTTTGGTGACCTATATAAATAAACACATCCCTGTGTCCTCTCTCCTCAGACCCCTTACGTGGTTTGAAAGCCTTATCCATAACTCCTCCCCCCCGAGGAAACCCATTTCCTCAATTTACAGATACATTAGTACAATTATCCTACCTCCTAAGCCCTCTTTCATAAATTCATGGGAAAAGGACCTAAATGTACATTTTTCACCTGAAGAACTCTCCATATTATTCAGAACACCACATATCTCGTCAAGATGTATTAGAATTCAGGAGAATGGGTACAAAGTGTTAACCAGATGGTACAAAACGCCTGATATCACATGTCGATACGGAGACGGTAATTCAGATAACTGCTGGAGGTGCGAAAAGGATCGCGGAACCATGTTCCACATTTGGTGGTCATGCCCCTTGATCTCCGACTGGTGGAGGAAGATTTTTAAAAAAAGCAATGAAATCTGTGACTCAAATATAACCTTTTCACCTTCATTGGCCCTATTAGGTCTACCTCCGGATCACACGGAAATCCCCTCCCCCCTCCTCAAACTCCTTCTTATATCGGCCCGACTCTTGATCCCGACACAATGGCTAAAAAAAGATCCCCCCTCTCTAGACCATTGGTTTAACAAAATCGATACTATATACAGATTCGAAGAGCTTGCAGCATGGGAAAACAGGACCCACCACAAATTCCTAGCCACTTGGGAGAAATGGAGATCCTTTAGAGGTTTTCATTAAAATGCCTTCTCTATCATACACCCCCCCCCCCCCCCATCTTCTTAGACAATCCTCCGATTTTGGCCCTTTACTTCCGTTCTGTCCACGGACACCATCTACTAAATTGTTGTTTAACATTTGCTCTGTTAACATACATCCTTATGTGTTGATATGTTTTGAATGTTCTACCAGCTATTGTTACTTAAACAATGTATGTACATCGGAGGCCTGCTCCTCCTTTTTCTAAGACCAAAATTATATGTAACAATTTTACATACTTAATAAAGCTTTTAAAAAAAAAAAAATAAGAAAAAAAAAAAAAAAAAAAATATATACAGAGGGAACCTGTCACTAGATTGATTGATCATATAGTTTTATGCAAAAAGAGTCTCATTTATACTCCTGTTCCCATGTCAAGGAGGCGGTCCTATCGGTGATTGACAGCTGTCTCTGTATTCCCAGTCATAGAGGGAAGGTTGTCAATCACGGATAGGAAGCTATATATAAAACGGTCAGTCTGCTCAGCTCCTTCTGCTCTATAACATGATGCTAGCAGCTCAGGCACAATGTTCAACATGATAAGTTCCCTTCAAAGAGGTATTCCGGGGGGGGGGGGGGGAGGGAGAGAGTCTAATGACTATATCACACGGTTAAAAAAGATAAATAAATGAGCATATATTCAACTTGTCATTCCCCAGTTGTTCAATCCGTCTGTGTAATACTTAAAATTACCAAAAGGTCATAAAAACGTATTTAGAGAGAAGATTTATTAGATGACTGGCAGAACGTGAAAGTAAAAAGTACCAGTCACACAGCTAGAAAAACAGTTAACCCTTTGTAACAGAATGGCTCAATATTTTTAATAAAGACCAATTGAAAAAATAATTTTTAGCCCAAAATTAGTAAAATGCAATCCTAAAAAGAAATTAGCCTTTAACTGACTGACTGCCCCGACACAGCAGGAAATGGCTTGCGATGCCACTCATCCAGTCACTGGCTGCAGCAATGACCTGCCTCAGCCGCACTCCCAGCCATGATCTACATCAGGCAGTGGAACGCAGCGGAAGCTCCGGCACCTTCAGAATATCACCTTGTGGCTCCCCCACCACTGAGTATATGCTTGTGTTGTTTTTTTAACTATTTGATAGCAATGAGACTTTTTTTTTCTACTGGAATACCCCTTTAAAAAAATATAGCAAAATATAATACAAGAATGTATAATATAACATAATAAAATCATGGAAAATCTCCTTGATCCTGCAGAAGTTATTTTATTACGTTTCTGTATAATTTTATTGATTTATTTTATCTTGCTTCATGTTCGTGCCACAGGTTTCTTCATCAAAACTAGGCTCTGACGCTGGGAAATCCACAGTTCTCACTCCCTCGTCACCTCCTACTCCAGCCTGCCTTCCAGACTCTGTTCCCCCTCCTGTACATGGCTCACCCAAGGGGATTTTGTCTCCAGGGGCCAGCAGAGTACTCTCCCCTTCCTCATCAAAGTCCCCTTTGCATTCCGGAGTTCAGGACTCGTTAGTACTAATTACAGAGGATAATCAGCAAGAAGTGTCCAAACCCCTGGAACAGGTAAATTCAGCAATGTTCAATATTGCATATTGCTGCATTGTGAGAACGTGCTATTCTATGATTTGTGTGGCACAATATAGAGAATATGATGTTTGTGGCAAGCAAACACCATCATGCAGATGATAATTAACAGTATTTGTCGATTTATTTATTTTACGCACTTATATAGCGCTACTATATACTGCAGCGCTTTACAGACATTAGCATCCAACTGTCCTCAATAGGGCTCACATTCTAAGGTCCCTATCAGTATGTCTTTGGAGTGTGGGAGGAAACCCAGAAAAAACACGGGGAGAACATACAAACTCCATGCAGATGTTGTCCTTGGTCTGATTCAAACCTAGGACCCCAGCGCTAACCACTGAGCCACCGTGCTGCCCAATGTTGCAACTAGTTTTCTGACCACCGAGGAATATTTGTCTACAAGATCACAATGTAAAAATGTATAAAATGAGCTGCTTCCACTGATGTATCATCCATATGGTCATCTTATGAAGATTTTGTTTTAATACTGTAATCATCTAGGAACGCATACCTCCTAATAACTGGACTCGCATAGCTATAGCATGTCAGTGGTCACTAGTGATGATGATGACTGGTGTACCTTTGTGTTACAGGAAAGCCATATCGACCAGCGAATAACAGAGCTACGAAAGGAAGGCCTGTGGTCCTTGAGAAGACTACCAAAACTAATGGAACCTTCAAGAGCCAGGTCCCACTGGGATTACTTGTTGGAGGAGATGCAGTGGATGGCTGCAGACTTTGCCCAAGAAAGAATGTGGAAAATTGCTAGCGCTAAGAAGGTACTGCAAGCATATGAGAACAGAAGCATTTGCAGTCTTGTACAGGATGATACCCTCATACTCCCAGTCTCTGGCCTAAGATTTTCAATTCTTATGCATTGATCAGACTTTAGTGGTTGCTAGAAAAATTGAAATATTTGGAAATCTAGTTGTATATCAAATAAAAATAATGGTTTCTCATTATTTCGGGGACAGATTTTAGAAAGAAAGGCGTGTTTCTAAATAGGCGCATGCCCCATACTTACTTTGGAAGTGATTTGGGAGCTGACAGACTCTCTTTTAATATAATATAATTGTGCTATTAATGGAAACGCTTCATATATATCCTTGTAAATTACAATACACAGTTATAGTAATTGGAGTAAATCTGTTCGAGGACATTGAGGTCTCATGAAGGAATTTCTCTGGTATAATGAAATACATACAACTTGGTCAACCTTTTCTGTGCACGCAGCATGTGTTCAAACCAATAAGCAGTGTATGTAGCTGTATGACAAACAGATGCATATGTTGTGGCTAGATGTTGGGTGTACATGTTGGTTGATTTTTCCCAGTGTAGTCACTGGAAGTAGGGCTGATGTGGTGTTAAAACATCTTAGAAGCTGTAGTGCTGTGCATGGCAGCATACCATTCTTAGAGTTCGTATTTCATGTGTTGCTCGTGTATTCTTTGGATGGCGTATTAACTTTAAGATAATGGATGACTATTTGTAGATGGCAAGGACAGCAGCAAGACGTTTAATTGAGAAAGAACAGAATGATGCCAGGGTCAAGAAAGAAGGTGAAGACAAACTGAGACGCATAGCATGGCTTGCGGCACAAGAGATCCAGCACTTCTGGTCAAATATGCAGCAGGTAAGGCTACTTTCACACTCGCATTTGGTGCGGATCTGTCATGGATCTGCACAGACGGATGCGTTCAGATAATAGAACCGTCTGCATCCGTTCAGAACGGATCCGTTTGTATTATCTTTAACATATCCAAGACTGATCAGTCTTGAACATCATTAAAAGTCAATAGAGGACGGATCCGTTTTCTATTGTACCAGATTGTGTCAGAGAAAACGGATCCATCCCCATTGACTTACATTGTGTGCCAGGAGGGATCCATTTGGCTCAGTTTCGTCAGACGGACACCAAAACGCTGCAAGCAGCGTTTTGGTGTCCGCCTCCAGAGCGGAATGGAGACAGAACTGAGGCAAACTGATGCATTGTGAGTGGATCCTTTCTCGTTCAGAATGCCTTAGGGCAAAACTGATCCATTTCGGATCGCTTGTGAGAGCCCTGAACGGATCTCCGAAACGTAAAGCCAAAACGCCAGTGTGAAATTACTCTAAGAGTAATGGTTGCTTCATAAATTGCCTTTTGCCCAATGTGTTAAATGTTAGGCTTATTCCGCCAGGAACCACACTTCTACCTGGACACATTATTCTAGTACTGGCATAGTGTTGTGTGAACATACTGTATTATTGGAAAAAGAATTGAGCCAAGGAAGCTATGTAGTTATGGACTTGCTGTCCAATGACTTTCTGGATAAGTGAAATAAGAATGTAAACACAAGTTGTTGCTCAAATAAAAAAAAATGAAATGAAATGAACCCATTTTATTTTTTGCTAATTTACGATCAGGTAGTGGAGATAAAACTACAGGTGCAGTTGCAGCAGAAGAGGAGGAAAGTCTTCCATGTACCACATAAAACACAAAAAGGTAATTGATTGCAATGTCTGTGCATGAAAGTTCCCTCATTACATAATTTAAAGACCACTTTCTTATCCAAACCAGATTTACAGTGACAGATTTTCAGTTCCACCATATAGTATGCTGGTAGTTTTCTTTGTGCAGACCACCTCTCAGTGCAGTTTTGGGTGGTTGTTTCTTTATATACCGCATTTTTCACCCATAAGACGCACCTAGGTTTTTGAGGAGGAAAATAAGAAAAAAAAATTTTTTTAACCAAAAGGTGTGGGTTTTGAACTAATGGTGGTCTGTGGACGGCACTGTTATGGAGGGCATCTGTGGATGGCGCTGTTATGGAGGGCATCTGTGGATGGCGCTGTTATGGAGGGGATCTGTGGATGGCGCTGTTATGGAGGGGATCTGTGGATGGCGCTGTTATGGAGGGGGAACTGTGGATGGCACTGTTATGGGGGGGATCTGTGGATGGCACTGTTATGGGGGGTGGATCTGTCAATGGCACTGTTATGGGGGGTGGATCTGTCAATGGCACTGCTATATATGTGTCACCCACACATCCCCCACCCCATAATAGTGGCATGCACAGATATACCATAGCTAAACCTGTGGAAGGGGGGGAGGGAGGAGGGGCCGGTGTCATGCAAATGTGGCGGGGCCGGTGTGGTCACTGTACTCCGGCCCCGCCGCTCACCCGCTGCTTTATTGCTTAAACCTTTTATAATAACTTTAATTGACGTTCCGATCCCCAGCCCCATCTGTACTACTTACTAAATGTCCTGTAGTAGGCAGAGCAGGGCGGCCGTCCGTAACTCACTGACGTCCCGTGCCTGCGCCGCCTACTTTATGAATGAAGTAGGTGGCGCAGGCTTGTGATGTCAGTGAGTTACAGCCGGCTGCCCGCCCTGCTCTGCCTGCTACAGGACATTTAGTAAGTAGTACAGATGGGGCTGGGGATCAGAACTTCAATGAAAGTTATTATTATAAAAGGTTTAAGCAATAAAGCAGTGAGTGAGCGGCGGGGCTGGAGTGCAGTGACCCCATTTGCATGACACCGGCCCCTCCTCCAGCTTGGGGGGGGGGGGGGGGGGTTCGTCTTATGGAGCGAAAATAACGGTATCTTAAAGCGGTTGTCTGGTCCAGACCAGAGACATTCCACAAGAGATGGAAATACAAGGTTTAAAAAAAAACTTAAAATACATAATTCTCAACGTCTTAAGGCTTCCACCAAATCTAAGAGAGTTATTATTTTAACATAAAGAGCCCTGGGAAGACTGTGCTGCTAAAGATCTGAATCATATAAGGATATACTAAGAAATTAGCAGAGAATGCTGGACTTATATAGGTGGCCGTTTACAGGGGTTGTCCTGCCTAAGGGCTGTTTCACACGAGTGGATGCCGTGCATGACATCCGCTGCGTGAATGACAGCCAAGACCCGGACAGCAGAAACACAGAGCAGTAACATGACTGATAATGCTCCGTGCTTCTCTGTGATCTTTTTACTACGAAATCACAGTGAGATAAAGTTGTCACTGATTTCGTAGTAAAGAGATCACAGAGGGGCACGGAGCATTATCAATCATGTTAATGCTCCGTGCTTCTGCTGTCCGCATCGGGTTTTGGCTGTCATTCACGCAGCGGATGTCACGCATGGCATCCGCTCGTGTGAAACAGCCCTAAGAGCCAACAACCCCAATGGTCCTAACCTGTGCCCCATTAACAGGTTAGTCCTGTGACATCGTTATTGGTAATTATCCTCTACAAGGTGTGCATGCTGTATGTATCAGTTCTAACATTTACAGTGGCTTCAATATTCTTTTTATGGAAGACTGTTACTTACAATATTGATGGAAGGAAACTATCAATTACAGTTTTATCCATCTTTGCTTTCAGGCCAGGAACTTAAAGAGGCAGAGCTACAAGTTAAAGTGGATCAAGGCTTGGTAAGTAACGAAGCATACTGTCTTTGCTTAATGCTCAAGGTCTCCATCAAAGAAAAAGCTCATATAACCGAAACCCTCCCCCCCCCCCCTAAACTTCATCATTTGTTATTGTTATATAGTACTAACCCTGGCCCTGTTGTTATGCTTACAAGTGAGAGAGAAATGTAGAAGTGGCCACTTTTTCATGGGGTGCATTTCTAAAATTGGTTTAGCAGTTTTGCTGTTTATAAGTTAATGTGATCCATAAACCACCATATAAATCCTAGTAGTGACAATGATTTGTTATTTCTTTTTTCAGGACCCATCTGCCGTAAGGACAGTTTTAAAGCCGAAAGGTGAGTGTTGTTTTTCCAAATAAAATACTTGAAAACCTTTGTACATATCAAATGCGTTTACATGAAATTCTTTTGTTGCCCTCAGTATTTCAGTGTTTTACTGAGATGCAGAAGAGCATGCTTGATTTTGCTTTTCCCTTCTTTATTTTAATACAAAGCAGAATCAATGTGCTGTAGAATTGGCCTGAAAGCCTGAGGAGTTTGTATTTGTCTTGCATCTGTTGGTGAATTCAAAACCTGCTTCATGACTACAATCTGCTGCAGTTTTTCTACTGTGCTGAATGTTGCCGTTGGAAATTTGCAGCAAACATTCTGTGTGTGAACAAGCCTTTTGGAGATTTTGGTCTTTGGGTATTTTGAGGTGTTCCACAAAGAATTGTCTTCTAATAACTGCCACTTTTATTATCTTTTCACTTTTATTATCTTTGGCACTTTTATCTTTTTGGCCTATTTAATAAAATTTTAGGAGAAAAAAATTGTCAAACAAAAGGTCTTTTCTATACAAAAAAAGTATTTTCTGGATTTTTTTGATCGGTGCTCAAGTGGTTGCAAAATGTACGCACTCAGCTGGTGTGTTCGTGAAAATTTATATATAAAAACTACCACTAACTGCAGGTCTTTTTTCACACAAAAAAAACGCAAAATGTGCGGATGTAAACAATCACACTACTGATCTGTGCTGTGCAGCACGCACGCACACAGATCAAGCAATGCGTGCAAAAACTAGTATAAGGAAGGGACAGGGATGGAGGGTGGTTTAGGCATCTGGAACTGCTGAAAAAAATTAATAAAAATGAGAGCAGCAATTGCAGATGTTTTTTCTTTTAGCAGCAAAAGGTCAAATCGCTGTGGTGATGCACCACAAGTCCCAACAAGCAGCACAGATAAGGACAAAACCTATCTGCACGCTGTCACCAGCTAGAATGGCTGCCTGCAGAGAGGTTCATCCCTTTCCTGTCCTGTTATAGCGCTGCTATTGGCTGGAGCGTTGTTCCAGCCAATCGCAGCACTGGCAGGGGACGCCAAACACGGGTGTCCCCTGCCTGACCTCTGGGGAAACAGGTGCTGACTAGTTCAGCAACAGTCACCCCTGTACAACCCCCCACCCCTGCAGCTCCATGAATGGTTAAAAAACCATCTGGAGCTGTGATTGAAACTTGCCAATGGCAGCGATCAGGGCTGCAGGGGGCGGAAAAACCTCCCTGTGCCCGTAGGAAAGATGGATGCCTGCCGTGCAGATTTTGGTCAGGGACCGGGTGTACACAGCGCCATAGCTGTACGGCGCTGGGATTTCTGACCCACTTTAGGGAGCATGCATGTTACTTTAGCAGTACTTTTAAAGGGCATCTGTCATATATGTGCTTTATGAAATTGACTGACCTGTAGCATGTGCACTTGACAGATGAAGGCACCTGTGGTGTTCCTCACGTGTGAACATGGGACCAACACAGATGTCTTCAGCTGCCGAATGCACATGCAACAGGTCAGCCAGTGTCATAGGTGCAAATCTGCTGTCAGATGCCCTTTAAAGGGGTTATCCGGGAATAATGTTTTTACCGAGTGCCCGCAGCCTGCCTCCACCAATAGAAGATTATTACCTAACGGCAGAGGTGGTGAGGAGCAGGTATCTTCTATTGATGGAGGCAGGCTGTGGACACTTGGTAAAAAGTCATTATTCTCGGAGAACCCCTTTACAAGCTGCAGACTTCATGGTTAATTTTATTATTCCCCGAGCATTGTCACTATGCATCAGAATAATCTTATTTCGTAATTGTGGAAAATGTTGAATTCATGTACAAATCCTCATCCTTACTCCAGGGTTGTTCTTGTCCATACTGTCCCTGGCATTAATTGAGGATAAAGTAACTGCATTTATTCAGTAACTGGAGAGTTGTTTTCCAAGGGACTGGATGTAAGCATACACGCTGATATTCTCTCTCACCCACTAAAATATGACAAAGACCTTCTGGCTATCAGCAATATATAACATAGGACTATTGAGTGTGATGCCGAATCTGTCACTGGTTTTATGCTGCCCTATTCGAAGGCAGGATAAACTGGTGACAGAACCCCTGATGAAAATGTTGTATTGACCCAGTCGTTTCTGAAAATCACCTTTGAGCAGCTTCGGTTCAGGCCGAGGCTGGACTGCGCTCAGTAGAATGCACAGACGTATATTGAGGAGCTTCTGACCGGATGCCAGTGTGCCTTCCTCTGTTCAGTCTTGGAAGCCAAGGATCCGTTAGGCTCAGTTTCGTGCAAACAGCGTTTTGGTGTCCGCCTCCAAAGCGGAATGGAGACGGAATGGAGGCAAACTGATGCGTTCTGAGCGGATCATTTTCCATTCAGAATGCATTAGGGCCAAACTGATCCGTTTTGGACCGCTTGTGAGAGCCCTGAACAGATCTCATAAACGGAAAGCCAAAACGCCAGTGTGAAAGTAGCCTAAGGTGTGAAAAGTTTTGCATTTAATAGTTAAATTGGAAATCATTTTGTTGCAATTGATTTTTGCTTTTATGTAATGCACTGTACATGGTGTCCAAGCTTTTCAGCAGTGCAATATATACGCTAAATTTGTGTTCACTTAAAGGGATTATCTGGGAAACGATAATGATGACCTGTCCTCAGGATAGGTCATCATTATCGCGTTGGCGGAGGTCTGAGTCCCGGCACTCCTGATGATGAGCTATTATAGAGAGCTGCGATGCTCACTGGAGCTCTGGTGAGTGCCACAGCTTGCCAAGGACAGCGCTGTACATCGCTACTGCAGTTCAGCCCCATTAACTCGAAGTAGGCCACGAGTCCAATGTACGGTGATGCCACTAGCCTAAGAAGGAGGTTGCAGCACTCGCTGAGCACTGTCCTCTTTTAAGACTCCTGGGACCCCTGCCGATCTGGGGATAAGCCATCAATATCTCTTCCTGGAGAACCCCTTTAAGTTACTGACACAGAAAATAAAGGAAGTCATTTAACAGTACAAAAAAATAATTGTTTTTCCATCTTTGTTTAGATTGCTACACAAACTCGGATTTCACCCAGAGGTCGGTAGTTCTTATTGACACTCTTCTGACTGTGGATGGGGGTAGTGCCGCCCAAATGGGTGCAAGAAAACCCAATCGTGACATTGCAGAGGTGGCTGCCGCAGCAGAACTTTTACTGCCTCGTGGCAGCTCGCGCATCTCTGGAGCTGTGAGTACTTTATTTTCTTCAGTAGTCAAACCCTTTATGCAGAAACAGGGCAAAACAATACATTAACTACTTCTATGTGCTTAAATGTATGCGCAGGTAAAAACCTGTCCACCACCATTACTTCATGGCAAGCTTCGTGATTATCAGATGATTGGATTCGACTGGTTGGCACGACAGTACAAAAAGAATCTTAATGCGATTCTGGCAGATGAAGGAGGACTTGGCAAAAATGTCCAGGTTATTGCTCTGTTGGCACATCTGGCTAGCAGCGAAGGTGAGAAATCATATTTTATTTTATATTCATATTTTTAGTTTTATTGGCAAGTATTGGCTTTTCCCTATATTCTTTCCGATATTTTGTTTTTCTTGTTCAGGAGTCTGGGGTCCGCACTTGATTGTTGTACGAAGTTGTAACGTTTTAAAGTGGGAGTTGGAGCTCAAACGCTGGTGTCCGTCACTTAAACTGCTCTTGTATTTTGGAAGCCAGAGGGAGCTCAGAAGAAAGAGACAGGTAAAATATCTTCATAAAATACGTTGGCGCCATCTTTGTTCTGCAGTGAGTGGAGTTGAAATGGGTGAAGGCTTCCTTTTGTACTAAAAATCTTGCATTCTACTTCAGTCATCTGATCGGCATGGGTAATGGGAGTTTGCCTACTGTCAATCATTTTTTTTTATTTTTTTTAATTAAAACAAGTTTTATTTATTTTTTGCTCAATTTGGATGCCTTCACACACAGCATAATTTATTAAAGAATTTGCCTGTGACTAAAAACCTGCTCCATTCTGATTGGCATTGTTTTGGTGGGAAGCACATGGACTTACACAAGCCCTATTCAGGTGAATGGAACGGATTTTCAGTCGCAGAAATTTCATGCAATGCAAAACAGCACATGAACGCCTCTGACCGTGAACTGCTGTACTGCGCCGGAGCGCCGCCCCGTCCCCATTATAGTCAATGGGGACGGAGTGGCGAAACAGCGGAAGGACGGATCCGCCAGGGTGAACAGCCTGCCGCATCCGTCCTGCCGCAAGTGTGAAAGTACCCTAAAGCCAGAATCCGAACACCAAAAAGAACAAGCAATAAAAGGTAACCTAATCTCCTTAGGTGTCTGGTATTTGCTCTTGTTTCGTTAGAAATCAGAATTGCAGACCGTGAAAAGTAAACTAGAAAAGCAATGTATTGTTCACTCAGGCGGCAGCCATGTCTACTTCTTCCGCTCTCTGTGAGTATAGCTGTTTAGTTGGAAGGAACCTCCTAGTTACTAATGGTACAAATAGATTTGGTTGCACTCATGTGAAGCTGTAAAACATTGCCCTTCAGGTGTCTGGGAAAGCTAGGTTACCACCATGTGGAGCTGTAGTAGACTGCAGAATACTAAATTTACCAATAGTAAATGGCCCTCCCCACTCAAATATATACAAATATAACCTAGACAGTGGTTTGTAGTGACAGTCAGTGATGGAGAAAATTCCTGTTCTGACTGAAACCCATCGATCAGATTTTCCTCTCTAGTGATAGTCATTACTCAAGAGTCTAAGGCTGTGTTGACGTTTTTGTCCAATGACGTGCTTCAGACAGATGTCATACAGTGGCATCCTCTGAAGATGCTACAAAAATGGACTGTTGTCAGGCGCTGCTTAAAACAAGGACAGCACTACAACTCTCAGCATTTACAAACTGTTATGGTTTTTCAGTAGACAATATAGGGAGATGGGTATAAGATAAAAGAACTACAACCTCAGCATGTCCAGACTGTTATGGGGCATCAGTGACCTTTACATGGTGAGGGATATAATAGGAGAGAACTGCAACTCTCATTATTTCCAGCATCCTATTAAGGGATATCAGAGGACATTACAAGGAGATAGTATAAGGAAATAACTACAACTCCTAGTATTTTACAACTTAGAGGGAAACGCCGCATACACAGCACCGGAGCTCCTCCCATATGGTGACATCACTCAGGTCCTTACAGGTCCTTTACAACTTCTCTGCACTGCCGAGCTCTGTCTCCGTGGGTAAATGAGGTTAGCTGGAGGGGAATGAACAAGGCAGGAAGGCAGATGATAGATTTCATGGGAGTGGGAGAGAACATGGCTGTGGGGACCAAGGTCAGGGACTCCTATAGCAGTGCACACACATCGATCTGCCTGCACTTCAGTCAGTGTGGTTAAGCCCTTCTAACTGCCTGTTCAGTGTGATGTGTCAGGCTCCTTCACTCAGCTGTTCTGTAGCTGGAAATGGGTTTGGACTAGGTAAAAGACAAAGGAGGACATTTATCAAATCAGATACGTCAATGGTGTGCCGTAAAAAAGTTGCAATTCATGTCAGTTGTGGCGTGTTCTGTAACATTTGGTCAAATTTTGTGACATTTGGTGAGACGCGCCACTTTCCAAAGTGATCTGCATATAAAGCCTCATTCACACATCCGTGTTCGGTCAGTGATTTCCATCGGTGATTGTGAACCAAAATCAGGATTGGAGCCTTCACAGACATAAGGCATAATGGAGAGATCTGCACCTGGTTTTGGATCAAAATAAAAAATCTGTAAAGCATGCATTTGTATTCAGTCCCCCCTTCAGCTGCATGTCTTTTGGGCTATGTTTCTACCAGCTTTACACATCTAGAGGCTGGAATTTTTGCCCGTTCTTCTTTGCAAAATGGCTCAAGCTCAGTCAAATTGGATAGAGAGCGTCGGTGAACAGCAATTTCCAAGCCTTGCCACAGATTCTCAATGGGATTTAGGTCTTGACTTTGACTGGGCCATTCTAACACCTGAATATGCCTTGATCTATTCTAAACCATTCCATTGTAGCTCTGACTGTATGTTTAGGGTCGTATTTCTACTGGAAGGTGAACTTCTGCACCAGTCCCAAGTTTTTTGCAGCCTCTACCAGGTTTTTCTCCAGGATTGCCCTGTATTTAGCTCCATCCATCTTCCCATCAACTATGACCAGCTTCTGTGTCACTACTGAAGAAAAGCATCCCCACAGCATAATCCTGCCACCACGTTTTACTCTGGGGATGGCTGTGTTCAGGGTGATGTTCAGTGTTCGTTTTCTGCCACACATTTTGCATTTAGGCTAAAACATTCCATTTTGGTCACGTCTGACCAGTGCACCTTCTTCCACATGTGTCCCCTACATGGCCTGTGGCAAACTGCAACTATGACTTCTTATGACTTGCTTTCAGAAATGGCTTTCTTCTTGCGACTCTTCCATAAAGGCCAGATTTGTGGAGTACACAACTAATAGTTATCCTGTGGACAGATTCTCCCACTTGAGCTGTGGATCTCTGCAGCTCCTCCAGAGTGACCATGGGATTCTTGGCTGCTTCTCTAAGGGTCCATTCAGACGTCTGTAGAATGGGTCCGCATCCGTTCCGCAAATTGGGGCAAGAATGGATGCGGACAGCACACAGTGTGCTTTTCGCATTTCCGGAGTGCGCCCCCGATCTTCTGGTTCGCGGCTCCGGATAAAAATAGAACATGTACTATTTTTGTCCGCAATTGCTGACAAGAATAGGCAGTTTTATGGGGGTGCCTGCCGAGTGTATTGCGGATCCGCAATACACTACAGATGTGTGAATGGACCCTAATTGGTGCTCTCCTTGCCTGGGCTGTCAGTTTAGGTGGACAGCCGTATCTTGGTAGGTTTGCAGTTGTGCCATACTCCATCCGTTATCGGATGATGGCTTGAACAGTGAGATTTTCAGAGACTGGCTATGTAATTATTATTATTTTTTTATATCCTAACCCTGCTTTACACTTGTCCACAACTTTATCCCTGACCTGTCTGGTGTGTTCCTTGGTTTTCCTGATGCTGTTTGATCACTAATGTTCTCTAACAAACCTCTGAGGCTTTCACAGAACACTTTACTTTTGTATCTATAACTAAAGCCAGTCATATAACTTATTTATAATTTGTTTATTTTAGAGATGGGAGGAGCCCAACAACTTCCATGTCTGCATCACCTCTTACAAGCAGCTGTTCAAGGGACTTCAGGCTTTTATGAAGATGCGGTGGAAATATTTGGTCCTGGATGAAGTCAATCAGCTCCGAAACATTAATGAGAAGCACTGGGAAGCCATCTTAAATCTGCCAAGGTTTGTGTTTGTCTGCATTGATGAAAATATAATTACTTGCCTGAATTGTTATATTGTTATCGGGCTGAAGTATTGTTTGCTCTAAATTGCTCCAGGAATTCAGGTTTTCTCAGAATAAGCACTCATATCAGCCAGATTTCCCATTAGTAGAGTTCATTGTGGAGAATGGGAACTACGATTTTTAGAATATACTTGTATATGTTTTTAGGTCTTTATGTTTCTATGGGAGTGTATTTGAATTTCTGCATGTGTTTTTTTTTCTTGTTCTGTTTTTTTTTAAATCTTTTTTTTTCAAAATTATTATATTAAAGCACCAAACAACAATTTCCAGTTTCAAAACACAACTGTAAATTCGAAAACATATTATAAAAGACCAAAAGAAACAGTCTATACCCCTCCTCCCCTCAGGTGGTCCTTTGAAAGTCCATGTCAGTTTTCTGTCAGCAGATTTGTACCTATGAAAGTAGCTGGCCTGTTGCGTGTGCACTTGGCAACTGAAGGCATCTGTGTTGGTCCCATGTTCATATGTGCCTGCATTGCTAAGAAAAAATTATGTTTTAATAATATATGCAAATGGATCTCTAGATGCAACTGGGGCATTGCTGTTACACCTAGAAGCTCTGCACCACAGCCTCTAGGCTGACAAGTGTGATCACATGTAACACTGCATGGCCATGTCAGAGTGCCTAGGGACAGAGAGCAGAGCCTCTAAAGGTAACAGCAACACCCCACGTTGCTTCTGGGCAGTGTAAATGCCATCATGCCTGGCCCTTTTCAAAGTGCAGTTGCAGAGAGAGCAGAGCCTCTGAGTAGTGGTAACACCCCCATTGCTCCTAGATGCTCATTTGCAGATAAACTTCTTGCAGCAAAACTTCTCAGCAATGTGGGCACATATGAACATGGGAGCAACATAAGATGCCTTCAGCTGCCAACAGGTCAGCCAGTTTTAGAAGTACAAATCTGCTGACAAATGCCCTTTAAGCCAATGCGTAATCATTGTACAAAAGCAGTAAGAGTGCTAAAGTATCAACTGTAGACATCCATATTATAATGCCATATCCACAAATATTCCAGTATATTAGAGAAAAACTTTCAACAAATCTCACAAGGATATTGAATGTGCACAAAACATTGTTTCTCGCCCAATTTCCTTGGGGGACACAGAAGACCTTGGGTATAGCTCATCTCCATAGGAGGCGTGACACTAAGTGAAAGCTGTTAAGCCCCTCCTCCATCAGCTATACCCTCAGCCTGGAGAGAGAGACTGCCAGTTTTTGCTTAGTGTCCAAGGAGGCAAGACACTCCCTGCTCTGCAGGGCTGTTTTCTCCTTGTTTAAATTTTGATTTTTACTTTTTTCTTTTCTTTTTGTTCCAGATCATCAGGGACAACAGAGACTCACTAGACCTCTCTGTTTCTCCCGGGGTTGAGCTGCGCCAGTGCCGGTCACCCGCACTGCTGCCTCCCCCACAGAAGACAAGGTGGATCAGGGCAGCCCAGCTCCCCTACATCCCGCCAGCGCAAGGGTCGCCCGCACGCCAAGTCCCTCTTCCAGCGTCCTGCCACTACGGTGCCAGTAGCTGAAGGGGTGACCCTGCTGGAATGGACCGAGGGTGAAGACGACTATGGTGAGAGAGTGGCTTCTCCAGCCCTATGTCCCCCACCCCCCACCCTGGTCTCCTGCGTGCCTGACCCCCATACTGGGCCTCTGGACCCTTCTGTCACTGCTGGACCTAGGCTGGCCCCTGGGGTGCTGCGGGGCGACAATCTACTCCCTGCTCCCTCTACTCCCTTCCTGGCCTTCATGGGACATTCTAGCTGCAGAATGCTGCGAATAGGCAGCCACATCGCCTCCCTTCACCTATCAGCGTCCCTCCTGGGAACGCTGTACTCGCATCCGCACGGGAACCCGGTCTCAGGGTCCCCCCATCCCCTTACGGATGCGCTGCTCTGGGCCGGGGGCCCGTTCCTGACGGCAGTGCTGTGAGTTTTTACTTCCCGGCCTGCTGGGCCGCACCTCTGGCGCTTCTTCCCGGCCTGCTGGGCCGCACCTCCGAGCTGGGCCGCACTCCGGCGCTCCTTCCCGGCCCCCGACTGTTCTGGCCTGCGGGGTAGACTCCCGCGGCCGGCATTTGGCTTGAGCACGATGCTCCAACGATTCCGGCCGGCCGTCGGCGACTTCCGGTCGGCCGGGCGCCGCAAATTTTGGCCCAGGCTTCGGGCCTACTGGGCCGCATTCCGGCGCACCACCCGGGCCCCTGACTTCCGGTCCGCGGGGTGGGCTTCCGCGGCCGGTTTGTACAGGCAGTCCGCTCCGGTTTCCTGTGCGGCCCCGGTCAGCCGGGTGCCGCAGAAAATTTAGGCCGCAAACTTCCGGCCTCTGTTGGAGGGGGCGGGAACTTCTCCAGGCGCGAATTCTTCCCGCCTGGAGGTTCCCCGCCCCCAGGGGATCGCGGCGCCGCCTCCTCGCCCCTTCCCAGGTTGGATGGCTGTTAACCCTTCGGGTACCGGCGGCGCCCCCCCTGTTTTTTTTCCCTACTTCTATGCTGTGCACCTGTATGGTGGCACTTCTTTCTGCCTCAGTGAGGCTATTTTTATTTAGAAATAAATGAAATGGTTAACTAATGGATTTCTTGTGCGCTGCGCAGGACGCTGCAGCCTTATCTCAGTAGTGCCGCCTGTATGCGTGCTCCTTCCATGAGCGGCATGGTGTCGCACTCCCCGGCTGGTGCATATTTCCCTTCTAAGTGGTTCTTGCCCTCTCCGGGATACAGCGCTGGCCAAGTGCATGCGCTCTCTTTTTTTCTGTAGGCAGAATTCGTCACCCTCCAGCTATGGTGCCTGCCATGTGCATGACAACCCCTTCCTAGGCGGGATACTGCACTCTCTCGGGCTGCAGGCTTGCCTGGTGCATGACCCCCGCTTAGGTGGAATACTGCACTCTCACCGAATACGGTGCTGGCCATGTGCACGAGAACGCTGCACTCACTGGATTCGCTGCAGGCCATGTGCACAACCCCCTTCCATAGGCGGAATGCTGCACTCACTGGATTCGTTGCCGGTCTTGTGCATGTCCTCCTTCCATAGGTGGAATCTGCACTCTCACCAGATACGGTGTTGGTCTGGTGCAAGACCCCCTCCCATAGGGGAACGCTGCACTTTCACTGCATTCGCTGCCGGCCATGTGCGTGATCCCCTTCCATAGGCGAAACGCTGCACTCACTGGATTTGATACCGGCCATGTGCATGACCCCCTTCCATAGGCGGAATGCTGCATTCACTGGATTCGCTGCCGGTCTTGTGCATGACCCCCTTCCATAGGCGGAATGCTGCACTCACTGGATTCGCTGCCGGTCTTGTGCATGACCCCCTTCCATAGGCGGAATGCTGCACTCACTGGATTCGCTGCCGGTCTTGTGCATGACCCCCTTCCATAGGCGGAATACTGCACTTCATCGGTTATGGTGCTGGGCAGCCGGCCATGTGCATAACCCCCTTCCATAGGCGGTATGCTGCATTCTCATTGGATTCGCTGCCGGCCTTGGGCATGCCTTCTTCCCTCAAGCGCCATGCATACGCCCTCACTGACTGGGGTCGTTCTCTCGCCGGTAAGTTGCTGGCCGCGTGCATGACCCCCTTCCATGGTGGGGTGCTTGCAACTCACTAAATCCGCTGCCGGCCATATACATGTTCCCCCTTCCATGGGCGGTGTACGGCACTCTCACTGGATTCGCTGCCGGCCATGGGCATGTCTCCTTTCCTCAGGCAACATACACACACTCTCACTGACTGTGTTTGTTCTCTCGCCAGTGTGCTGCTGGCCAGGTGCATGACCCCCATCCGTGGCGGAGTGCTCGCATTCTCCCTGGTTGCAATACTGGCCATGGGCATGGCTCCCCCTTCTGGGCAGCATACTGCACTCTCACCAGATACGTTGCTGGCCTCTAAGATGGGTGGAATACTTGCACTCCCATTGGATACGGTGCTGGCCTTGTGCGTGACCACCCCTCATTCCATGGGTGGACTTTTGTACGCTCACAGGACTTACAACTGTCCTTGTATATGCTGTGCTGGACTTGTACTTGTCCCCATTCATTGGCGGAGTAGTTGTACTCTCACAAAATTCGGTGTTTGGTGGATTATTGCACACTCACTTAATGCTAGGATAACCCTGTGCATGTCCCCTTTTCACTAGGTGGACGTCCTGCTGGATGCTGTGTGGCCATGTGCATGGCCCTCTTCTGGGCGGAATATGGTATGTCCTACTTCTCTGAAGTAGGTACTGGTCTTGGGCATCACCCCCTTGTGGGGCGGGCTTTGCACGCTTGCTGTCTGCGATGTTTGCCAAGTACATTTCCCTCTCTTCTGGGCGGACTGCTTGCGTTTCCATCGCATGCCATACTAGTCTTGTGTATGTCCCCCCTTCCGGTTGCACTTTGCACTTCCGTGGATTCTGTGGGACTCTGTGGCTGGCCCTCTTCGCTGAATGACTATTTTGCAGTGGGCGGACGCTCTTGTGCACTCTGTGCGTTGTTGGGCCGTGTATGCCTTCTCCTTCCGTAGGTGGGTTGGCTTTCTCACTGCTTATGGGGCTGCTTGTACGTATGCCTCCATTCTTCCTGCGACTTGCCGTTTTTCTCTTGGGATACGGTGATTGCCGCCGGCCTGGCACTCTTCTCTGAAGAGATCTTTCTGTTCACCTGACCTGGACGGGCTCTATTGCTCTCTACTGCAGCGAGCTGGGTGGTATCCATTCTCTGTTCGGAGGGTATATTGTGTTTCCGTTGTGACGGTATCCACCATATTCGTTGGCCCTTCCGCCTGGGGAGTGTTCGTGGTTCCTAGATGCGTACCCATTAGTTCCCCTGTGGCATTGCTTCCCAGCGCAAGCGGTCACATGGTCGAGAGTGCTGTCTCCAGCGTCCCTCGCAGTCTACGTTGGCTCTGGCGGGATTACGGTTCCCTCGCCTGTTGCCATTCCTCCTCTTGGATGCGTTTTGGTTTGAGTCCTTCCTGTTGGCACCCTCCGTGCTTCAGTTTGTTTTGCTACCAGGTTCTAGCCGCTCTTTTCGAGCAGGTCGCCCAACTTCTCTTGGGTGCTCGATTACCCAGGTCCCAGGGACCTCCTCTTTCGGTTCATTAGGGTATTCGCCTTCTGCGAATTGGTGAGCCGGACATCTTGGAGTAGCGGAGTTCTGCTTTTGAGCGGTCCTGTGGCTTCCCTGTTGCCCACTCCTCCTTTCGGTTGGAGGGTGTCATCCGTTTTCTCGACGGCTCTGTTTTGGCTTCTCCTGGGACAGTTTTATTCCGATGTGGCTTCTGCCCCGGCCAGGCTTCAGGGGCTGTTCCTTCACTGCCCTCCCCTCTGGGGAGAACATGGTTGTTCATATGGATGGTCCCGGTGTTCCTTATGACCTCATACTGTCTCCATTGTTCACACTGGCTGTACTAGCTGTGTGCCTATTTACTGGGTTTGCCGCATTCTGTCCTCCCGCTGGGTGCAGATTACTTTTTCCATTCTGGGCGATGGTCCTGCTTGGACTTTACCTTCTCGGTAACCTGGCGGGACTACTTTCTTCTGTCAAGTTTACCCTTCAAGCCCCCACACCGGGACTGTAGAACACCTTCCTGTGGTGGCTACAACGACAAGGACTTTAGCCTGACTTGTCCTGGCGTCTGTTGGATGCTGGCCGGGTCCCTTTCGGTTCCTTCCGTTTGTCCTTCTGCTCCCCCACTCCGTGTGGATACGGGACGGCGTTGCTCGGGGGCCGACGGGACCAGTTTTACCAACCTTTTTGCCCGTGTCACTGATCTGCGCTTACTCGCATTGGATTTCCTCCCGCCTGCCCAGACGAGTCCGGCGAGCACACTAGTGTTCGCTCCCGGCCGTGCTTCGTCCAGGTTCTGTTGTCTGACTTAGGATCTTACCTGGGGTTCTTTAGGAAGCTGGGCATTCCCCCACTCTGCCTTTCTCTTCCCATGATTCTGTCTTCTCCAGTCTGGCCTGGACCTGCGACTGGGACTCTGTTACTTGAAGTGTCTGCAGTTTTTTTTGCTTGGACATCTCCGACTCTTGTCGACGCTCGGTCTCTTGTGTTCCAGGAGGTCCGCGCCAAGGTTGACGGCTCCTGGGTGCTTTCCTCCGCTTTAACCAAATGGCTATTGCTGTGGTTACTGCATCAAGGGCAGGGTTCTGTTTTTTTGGTGTCACCGTTCATTTCACCAGAGCGGTTGGTGCCTCCGGGGCCGGAGGCATTGGGCTTCAGCCATGCCATTGTGCAGGGTGGCCACGGTCTTCCTTGCACTCTTTACCAGGTTCTCCAGAGTGCGTACTCTGGCTTCGGCGGCTGCTGCCTTGGGCCGCCTGGTTTTGCAGGTGGCATTTCCTTGCTGCCTTCGGGTGCTTCGCCTTGGTGCTGTGGTCCCTCCCCTCTTGGACTGCTTTTGAACGTCCCAAGGTCTTCTGTGTCCCCCAAGGAAATTGGGCGAGAAAACGAGATTTTTGTATAACTTACCAGTAAAATCTCTTTCTCGCTCTTTCCTTGGGGGACACAGCACCCACCCATTCATTGGTTTTTTTCTGCACGGTTTCCGAGTTTTGTTTACCCGTTGGGTAGTTGGCTTGTTGTTTCCACTTGTTGGACTTTGCCTTTTCTCACTACTTGGACACACAACTGGCAGTCTCTCTCTCCAGGCTGAGGGTATAGCTGATGGAGGAGGGGCTTAACAGCTTTCACTTAGTGTCACGCCTCCTATGGAGATGAGCTATACCCAAGGTCTTCTGTGTCCCCCAAGGAAAGAGCGAGAAAGAGATTTTACTGGTAAGTTATACAAAAATCTCGTTTTTCTTTATATGTGTGTGTTTTAGGTTTTTAGTCTGTGTAGGGGTTGGGCTGAATAGAGTGGCAGGACTCCATCCACAAGGACTTGATGTTGTGGTGCTAGTTGCAGTTATTCTAATGCCATACCCCTTATAGCGTCTAACACATAAGATGGTAAACATATGCACAGAATATTTTTGGGATAAAATGGATGCATTTCAGTTTTTCTCAACAACATAGCGGCTTGAGATTAAAAGCTAACCGTCTTTATTTATGTATTTGGAGGATGCTTACACTATGTATTTCTCTACTTTAACATTTGTATTAAATTAAAAACTCTACACAAATGTATTTCACCGTTCCCATAGACAAGCTATTACTTATAAAGAGATCTCTTTGCTCTTCTTTATAGCCAGCGCCGGTTGCTTCTAAGGGACACCCCATTACCACATACATGGAAGGACCTGTGGACCATGGTGCACTTCCTCATTCCAGGATTGTCAAGGCAATACTTAGATTTTCCAGTAAAAGAAGGCAGTGATCAAGACCCGGAATACAGGCATACGATATCCATCAGATTGCATCGGGTAATTGCAAATTAGCCATTTTTTTTCAATGTTACCATTTGTTTTTAAATGATTAGAATGTAAATGTTTTAGAGGGCCCATACATGGTGCGCCCCATCGTGGATCCACATGCAGACCACCACTAGTTGCTGCGCTGCACTTGCTGCTGTTTGAAATGGCAAATTAGAACGTAATTAGTTGTAATTCCCAGCTGCACTGCGCAGTGTACAGACACCCTAAAAGGGGTTAAATAAATATCATGTAATGTATTAAAATTATTATACTGCTGAGACATAAAGATTGGGGTGGGGTGTATATGTGTGCAACTGTGTTTCTATACAGTACAGACCAAAAGTTTGGACACACCTTCTCATTCAAAGAGTTTTCTTTATTTTCATGACTATGAAAATTGTAGATTCACACTGAAGGCATCAAAACTATGAATTAACACATGTGGAATTATATACATAACAAAAAAGTGTGAAACAACTGAAAATATGTCATATTCTAGGTTCTTCAATGTAGCCACCTTTTGCTTTGATTACTGCTTTGCACACTCTTGGCATTCTCTTGATGAGCTTCAAGAGGTAGTCACCTGAAATGGCCTTCCAACAGTCTTGAAGGAGTTCCCAGAGATGCTTAGCACTTGTTGGCCCTTTTGCCTTCACTCTGCGGTCCAGCTCACCCCAAACTATCTCGATTGGGTTCAGGTCCGGTGACTGTGGAGGCCAGGTCATCTGGCGCAGCACCCCATCACTCTCCTTCATGGTCAAATAGCCCTTACACAGCCTGGAGGTGTGTTTGGGGTAATTGTCCTGTTGAAAAATAAACGATGGTCCAACTAAACGCAAACCGGATGGAATAGCATGTCGCTGCAAGATGCTGTGGTGGCCATGCTGGTTCAGTATGCCTTCTATTTTGAATAAATCCCCAACAGTGTCACCAGCAAAGCACCATCACACCTCCTCCTCCATGCTTCACGTTGGGAACCAGGCATGTAGAGTCCATCCGTTCACCTTTTCTGCGTCGCACAAAGACACGGTGGTTGGAACCAAAGATCTCAAATTTGGACTCGTCAGACCAAAGCACAGATTTCCACTGGTCTAATGTCCGTTCTTTAGCCCGAACAAGTCTCATCTGCTTGTTGCCTGTCCTTAGCAGTGGTTTCCTAGAAGATATTCTACCATGAAGGCCTGATTCACAGTCTCCTCTTAACAGTTGTTCTAGAGATGTGTCTGCTCTTAGAACTCTGTGTGGCATTGACCTGGTCTCTAATCTGAGCTGCTGTTAACCTGCGATTTCTGAGGCTGGTGACTCGGATGAACTTATCCTCCGCAGCAGAGGTGACTCTTGGTCTTCCTTTCCTGGGGCGGTCCGCATGTGAGCCAGTTTTTTTTTTGTAGCGCTTGATGGTTTTTGTCACTGCACTTGGGGACACTTTCAAAGTTTTCCCAATTTTTCAGACTGACTGACCTTCATTTCTTAAAGTAATGATGGCCACTCGTTTTTCTTTACTTAGCTGCTTTTTTCTTGCCATAATACAAATTCTAAAAGTCTATTCAGTAGGACTATCAGCTGTGTATCCACCTGACTTCTCCACAACGCAACTGATGGTTCCAACCCCATTTATAAGGCAAGAAATCCCACTTATTAAACCTGACAGGGCACACCTGTGAAGTGAAAACCATTTCGGGTGACTACATCTTGAAGCTCATCAAGAGAATGCCAAGAGTGTGCAAAGCAGTAATCAAAGCAAAAGGTGGCTACCTTGAAGAACCTAGAATATGACATATTTTCAGTTGTTTCACACTTTTTTGTTATGTATATCATTCCACATGTGTTAATTCATAGTTTTTATGCCTTCACTGTGAATCTACAATTTCCATAGTCATGAAAATAAAGAAAACTCTTTGAATGAGAAGGTGTGTCCAAACTTTTGGTCTGTACTGTATGTTACATAATCAGGAAAATTACATTTATGAAGTGTAGATTCCCGATTAAAAAAAAATAATATTGCAGTTATTCTTCAAGAAATCTGGCCACCATTCCTGATGTTTGTCTGAATGTTGGGATGTGTTTGGTTCCAAGAGTTGCAGCTTGAACATTATCATGATTTTTTTCAGTCTGCTCAGCCATTTATATTGCGTCGGACCAAGAGAGACGTGGAGAGGCAGTTAAACAAAAAGTCTGAACATGTTCTTAAGTGCCAGCTGTCAAACCGGCAGAAGGCGTTGTATGAGGATGTCATGATGCAGCCTGGGTAAGACATTTCTATAGGATTGCACTCCTCTGTTATGCTTGTGTATTGAAGTATTTTGTCTTTAAGGATCTGTCTAGAAATAGTTTAGTGATCTGTTAATCCTTGCCTGATTAGAAGTGGTTATTCATTTATTGCTGGTTATTGTTCATGTTGTGTTTTATATATGTCGCTCTACATTTGCCACTCTGGATGCGCTTGTTGTAAAATGTGCTGAAATTTGGAGCCTATCTGCTGCAAAATGTCACATCAGGTTTTAGCCATCTTTATGACATCAAAAACATAGCCGGTAGGGCGAGAGACAAGGTATGACTTGGCAGAAAAGGGACACGGCCCCTAGACAGTTTAAGCAGAAATTTGCTAAATTTTGGGCACAAAATTCAGTCACAAAGTAAGCCATCCAATAGGTGCTATAAAATTAGACAAAAGCACCTGGCCAGTCACCAAATGTATCATCCAGCATAATCCAACTTTGGCGCATCTTTAGACTGCCTAAATTTATGCTGTCCAGATTTTAGACCTGATTAGTAAATCTGCCTCATTGATGAGTGGTGCTCGGACTTCTGGAATGCACTGCTGATCACAGCTGCTCGTGTTGTAGAAAGCCTCAAGACCTCTTTACTCTAATCTTCAGGAGTCTGGGATCTGTTAAATTGCATAGGCAATGCCTATTCTAGAGTGCACATTCAGGCTCTGTGATGCGGTTTTTAAAGCAAAAATCAGCTGTGGATCATAGCAGGAGAGAAAGTATTAAAGGGGCTGTGCAGCCAGTACATATTGATGTCCTGTCCTCAGGATAGGTCATCAATATCTGACCGGTGGGGGTCTGACTCCTGGCACCCCTGCTGATCAGCTGTTTGCAGAGGAGGCGGACTCGTGTACTTCCTTTTCAAGATTACACTGTGTGTAGTCTTGCTTGCAGTGGTGGCGCAGTATAATTACAAGAGCTTGTGCAGTGGCCCCAACGCTACGCGGAGTCCCCCGGACACCACGTGTTGCTGCTCTCCTAAAGGGATGGTAAGGCGCGGCACACCCCAATGGGAAATAAATCCAGAGAGTCAGGGTCTGCAGGAAACCAGGGTGCTTCTTTACTGGAGGAATTCAGGTATAAAACAAAACAGGTGAGGCATTGGGCTGACTTCTCCAGTCTCCTCCCTGGCAAAAGAAGGGTTTGATGCTGAGAAAAGGCCTAAGCTAGCTCTCTTCAGAAGGCTGCTACCCTGGTCCAAGGCTGGTGATCTAGGGTCTGTGGCAGCGTATCCCTGTCTGTGTCTTCTTCTGGTCACTTAGTAGTCTGGCAGAGTCTCCTCTTCCAAGCAGTGTCCCCTAACTGCAGCACACTAGGGGCTCTGACTGCTCTCCTTATAAGGCCCCATGCACACGGCCGTGTTTCACAGCCGTGTGCGGGCCGTGGAACTGCGGCCTGGATCCCTCCTGAGAGCAGGAGCGCACGGCGTCACTGGTTGCTATGACGCCGTGCGCTCCCTGCTGCTGGCACAGTACAGTAATACACTGGTATAGATCATACCAGTGTATTACTGTATTGCGGCGGCAGCAGGGAGCGCACGGCGTCATAGCAACCAGTGACGCCGTGTGCTCCTGCTCTCAGGAGGGATCCAGGCCGCGGTTCCACGGCCCGCACACGGCTGTGAAACACGGCCGTGTGCATGGGGCCTTAGGCTACTTTCACACTCGTGTTTTGGCTTTCCGTTTGTGAGATCCATCATGGGCTCTCACAAGTGGTCCAAAACGCATCAGTCTTGCCTTAATGATTCCAAATGGAAAAGGATCCGCTCAGTATGCATCAGTCTCCATTCCGCTCTGGAGGCGGACACCAAAACGCTGCCTGCAACATTTTGTTGTACTCTTGACGAAACTGAGCCAAACTGAGTCAATGGGGACGGATCTGTTTTCTCTGACACAATCTGGCACAATAGAAAATGGATCCGTCTCCCATTGACTTTCAATGAAGTTCATGACTGATCAGTCTTGGCTATGTTACGGTCACGGACGTTCCCGTGTCGGGTACCAGGAAATCGGAGAGACTGGCAAATTGTGGATTAAATTGACAAGTTCACTGTGGATCTTATTGTGTCTGTGTTTTGGTGAATGCGACAGCCCTTGCTTCAGGTGTTGCTTGTTGGTATTTTACCTTTCCCATAAGTAGCCGCTTCTCACTCTTGGAGGTGCGGTTTTTAGATTTTCTTCCTGCCGACTAGCTGGTCGGTTGTACTTTGTGGTGCTTCTGGAGTTGCCAGTTTTCTACTTTCAGATAAGTCTGTTCTTTTCTTATTGTTTTGTGTTTGTTTTATTCCCTGTTTGTATCTGGGCTTGAGACAGAGACTTTCATTCGTCCATCTGGGGAGGAATGGGTTGTCTCTGGTCCTGACCTCATTCCAGGCTCTTATAGGGATATAAGGGCCTAGGTATACAGCATATGAATATTCCTACCTTCAAGGTCTATTCATATTGATAGGTAGTTAGGGCCCGGATTAGGGTTGTTTAGGAGGTGACCTTTTCCTTCTGTAGTTTCCAGGCCCCTCCTGTGTTTAGTGTGGAGTTTTTGCCCCACACTGATCGTGACGGATAATACAAACTGATGCATGCTGTTGTATTATTGTAACGGATCCTTTTTTGCAGATCCATGATGGATCCGCCCAAAACGCGAGTGTGAAAGTAGCCTAAACAGTTTTTGCTAGACTAGAACCTTCTAGTGGGAGGGGTAGAGTAGAGAAACTCAGCACAAACAGATACATCGTTTCAGCTCCCGTCTGGTATAGACTTACATTAGCGCTTCAGTGATACTCAATGGCAATGACACAGCAGGTTTTCCAGACAAAAACATAACATTGCTAAAACCAGACATTTTAAAAGGTCAGGTTGTCTGCTTTTAGGAGGTAAACAAGTTTGGGTTTAACTTTGCATAGGGGAAATAGGCAAATGTCCAAATGTCAAAGTACTCGCTGCTCCAGGGCACTACACTTGTACCATTCATGAGACTTCCGATATAAGGCTTAGTGTAATCTTGAAGAGGAAGTAGGGCTTAAACGAGTGCCCCCTCCACTTCAAGCTGCCTGATCAGAGGGGGATCAGATATTGACCTATCCTTAGGATATGTCATCAATATGTACTGGCTGCTCAACCCCTTTAACGACAGATACAACCTCTCCGCATTTTTCAATCCACTGCTGGTTTTGCCTTCAAAAACTGCATTAAAAAAAACCCTAAACATGTGGCAGCACTCGAAGTTCCAGAAACACCTTTTAACTATTATTGATTAGATTGGAGTACCCTACTGGCATATACTGAGAACTGAAACTACTTTAAGCAGCCTTGCATTATTTTTTGAGAAACATTTCCCTGACGTTATTATATTCCATTTTTGGTGTTCAGAACAAAGGTTCCCTAATAAATTGTGGTATAAATGGTGTCCTTTACCTGCTCTTTACACTTTCCTACCTAGAGTATTGCGGCCCCATTGAAATAAATGGGTCCGCATCTGATTCACAAAAAGTGCAGATCGGATGTGGGCCAAAACCAAGGTTGTGAGTCCTGATACGAATCCTGTTCCTCACATCACTTCTTGCTCTGCTCACTGAAGACAAGTATTTTGTACCAAAGCCTTGGTGTGTTTTGAGACTACTCTAAATCACATTCCCTTTTGTAGACCTTTATGAAAATCCAGTGAGGTGCGAGAAGTGCCTAAAAGACGCTCTGCTGTTTCCTGGCCGGTCTGGTGGTCAGTACAGTGTCTCATCTCGCCTTAGTAACCGCGAGATGAGACAACCACTTAAAGGGGTATTCCCATCTCAGACAATGGAGGCATATCGGAGGCTAGGATATGCCCCCATTGTCTGATATGTGTGGGTCCCACCGTTGGGACCCGGACCTACAATGAGAACGGAGTGGGGAGAGCTGTGGCTGGAGGACCCCGCAATTCCCAGGGTCTGTCCACCCCCAAGTGCTGCTCCTATAGAAGTGAACAGGAGTGCATCGCGCACGCACAGCCCCTGCTCCCATTCATTTCTATGGGGCAGACGGAAATAGCCGAGCCAGCGCTTGGCTATTTTCGGCGCCCCCATAGAAATGAATGTAGGGCGGCTGCGGATGCGCAGTGCACCCTCTGTTCATTTCTCCGCTCCGTTCTCATTGTAGGTGCAGGTCCCAGCGGTGAGACCAGCACCTATCAGACAATGGGGGCATATCCTAGCGATATGCCCCCCATTGTCTGAGATGGGACAACCCCTTTAAGGATATATGTAAATGGGAGCTTAGGACCAAAGCCATAATCCTTTCAAGACCAAGACCTCCTGATGCTTGAATACCCAAAGCAAGTTTTAACTTTTCGGAATGACCTTTTCTAAAGATGATTTTTTTTTTTGCTTTCATCTATTAGGTTAATAGGTTGCTCTGTGCAGTAAGTAGGTGCTGTAGATATACACTGTGGTTGTATGGAGAATATTAAATCTACAGACTGGTAACAGGAAGGCGTTTATAGGCGTATTGATAACGGAATTGCAATGTTAATGTTTTTCTGTGCATTTTAAGATCATATTGGTTTTCTTTGTGCAGAACGCAAGATTCCCTGAAAGGAGGACATTTTGTAAGTGTTCTTCATGTCCTGACACAGCTTCAGAGAATTTGCAATCATCCGGATCTGGTGGACCCCCGCTCTGGAGAATCTTCCTATGCATGTGAAGCGTTGCAGTATAGGACTGCATCACTTGTACTGCAGGCATTAGAATATGATCCCTGGAAGGTAAGAGTTCTGTCTGTTTCTCCATCTTGTCTAAATTCAATGGGGTCTGCTTTTTTATGGAAATGGAGATACAGTGTTCCTGCTTGTACAAGGACTAACCATTGCATAGCCTATATTTTAATACCCTAAATTAATAAACACTTTATACTTTTAATGCTCATTAAACACTTTAATTTTTAATGCTCATTATTTTGAGTTCTTTAAAATTGATATCCTTTCCTTAGCATATGCCATCAGTTTTAGAATGATGGGAGTCGCTCACGATTACTTGAATCGTGGGATGAATTTGCACTACCATTCACGGTTGCTACTAAAAGTATGGTGCCCTTTGAACAGTAAGGTACTGTGTTGCCCTCTGGAACACCAGAACCTCTTCAAACAGGTATTGCGTAAGACCCCCCCCCCCCCCCCCCCCATCTAATGTGGATAGCCTATCCTAAGATTAGGTTATCCATTTTAAATAACCAGAACCCCCTTTTAAGTACTGCATTAAATGGGTTATCCCACAAACAGCATTTATCACTTGTCCATTTCTCTGGATCACTGGGTATCCCTGCAGGTGGACCTCCGGCAATCTGACATCACTTATCTTGTAGGATAACCTATTTAATATACTGTGCACTTAGACAATATTATATATTTTTTTTTCTCTGTAGAACGCAGATTTGTCCCTGTTTGCTTTACTTGGGCTTGAGAATAAAATGACCCGTTATGAAGCTCAGACGATTCCTAAACTGAAGGTAACGAGGAAGCTGATTCAGGAGATAAACAGTAGTCCTGATCCTGCTCCTCGACCCAAACGGGAAAAAGTTAAACTCAGCAGGTATTGTCTGATATTGTAGTAATAACTGGCTTCTTTATTTTTTGCGGTGCTCCTGTTCATTTATACATGTAATATTTCCCTTGCCATGTAGGTTATTTGAGCCAGTACTTTATGGTCAGAAACCTGAGGGTCGCACTGTTGCTTTTCCAAGTGCACCAGCAGCACGTACAGTTACAGCAACTACAGCCACTGTCACCCAGCAGGGACAGATCAGAAGGCCTCTGGTTACCACAGCTGTTACACCACAGGGGACCAAAGGTAACTCTTCATTTACGCCAAATATCTAGGGGCATAATGATTACTTTTATTGGATTGTAAGAAAAGCTAGGTTTGAAATTTTTTAGCTTCAGTTGCTTGCTAAAAATAAGACATTATCACCTCATACCTTGCGCTTTGTACAAAAGCAGATATATTGAGGTGTAAATTTTGGTATTGAAAAAACCCTAGTCCTCATTAGTTTATTTAGAACCCGCTGGTAACTGACCGCAAAAATGTGAATATGTACCTTTTGATGAGATCTCTTCTTTGTGCAGCCTACGTCCTATCATACTGAGGTCAGACCAGTTAATACATGTACATGAGTGTGTTGGAGGAAGGTCATACACCTTTTTTTATGGATCAGAGGTACTTTCACACTGCAGCTTAAAGGATAACTGTCATATTTTTTTAATTTGCTGGTTTATTAGAGCTAGGCAATTATTCCTGAGTTAGTCTGTTAATGATGGCTAAAAGATCTGTAATTACCTTATAATAGCAGCTTTCATTAATATCTCCTGTCCCTTTCCACTGCTCCCTTAAGAGACAGTTGCTATGGCTCATCTGTCTCCGGCTAGGAAGACAGAGGGGCGGTCCTTCACACTGCATGCCTGCATGAGGCTTCAGAGTGAGGAGGCGTGTCTTTCAGTAATCCAATCTGATTGGCTGGCAGGAGGCTGCTGGCTACAGCAAGTGTGTATGGGAAGTAAGGGAAGGCAGTTTTGGCCTCAGAACTGGCAGAGGAGCCATCTTGAGAAGATCCTCAAATTGTAGGATTCAAGACAGCCGTAACTAAGGGGAAAACTCAAGCGAAACAGTGGTATGTGAAGAAACTAAAGATTACTTTATGCATAATGCTGCTGCAGCAGTAACATATGCTAAAAAAATTTTTTTTTAGGAAAATATGACAGTTATCCTTTTAAGTACTTTTCTTTCTCGTTGATTGTAAAAGTGTCAGAATCGGCAAAGCGGTCCTAATTAGTACACTGCATTCACCCACACCCCTTGGCCTTGATTTGTAGGTCCATTGTTCCTATTGCCACACTCCATATATTTGTCCAACCTACTGTATTCTGCAGGAGGAGGAAATGACATTTCAGCAGCTCTAGATCAAACATTGGGATTCCTTCCTGTCATAGGAGGAGGGATGCATGTACTATGAATTTAATTCGGCATCCAGTCGTCTAGGAATGATTAGGAAATTCCTCTGATTAAAGAACAAAGTGATAGTAGGATATTTTGTCATAGTTTTGACACTTATTAGAAGTTTTCCACTGAGTTGTAGTTATGTTTTTGTGCCAATCCATTTATACTGGATTAGGGCTCATGCACACAACATTCATTTTTAAAGGGCCGTAAAAAAATGCAGACAGCACATGAATGTCATCATTGTGGTGTCCACATCCGTGGGGCCCTTCTGTAAATTATAGAACTTGTCTGTTTTGCAGGCAAGTGTAGGTATTTCTACAATAGGGACCATAGAAAGTGCGTGACGTTCGTTCTATTCTTTGCTAGTAAGGCTGCCAATAACTTTACCATTATATGATTTAGTCAAGTATAGTCATTTCTGGCTTTAATCTGTTTTTAACATTCCTTAGGCTTTCACATCAGCGTTTCCCTTTCCGCTATTGAGATCTGTCATGGGATCTCAAAACTGGAGGAAAACGCTTATGTTTTATTGTCAGTGGGGTCAAAACTTACCAGAATGCATTCCATTCAGTTTGGTTGCGTTCCTATTCTAGACACACAAGCGCTGCAAGCAGTGTTTTTGAGTGTCAAGGGATACTAATCAAGACTGATCCGGCATGAAATACGATGTACATTGTTGCCGATCCTTTTTCTCTGACACAAAATAAAACTGATCCAGCACCCATTGACTTATAGTAGTTTTAGTGCCGGATCCGTCAAGGCTATTTTAGAGATAATGCAATCGGATCCGTTCATAACAGATGCAGCCGGTTGTATTATCATAATGGATCAGCAAAAAACGCTTCCATGATGGATCCAGCAAAAAGGCAGATGTGAAAGTAGCCTTATGTTGTTGGCAGGAACAGAGACATCAAATTAAAATGTCAGCTTGATATGTGGTTGGCACAAAAATAAAACGGGATGCCAACTAATAGTTAGGAAATGTGCCTTGCCCATGTATCACAATTGGATTACATTTTTTTGTTGGCCTGCAGTGTTGTATTTTCTCTAAACATAATTATTTGTGCGTTTTCCAAGAAGGTCCTACATTTCTCTTTCATTTAGACAATATTTCTGCAGTACTGCTGCTGGCAGGTGGCGTTTCACCTTCTTGAGGCCAGCAATAGATGCCCATCACCTTAGAATGCTTGGTTCCTTATATTACTGGTACACATGTCTGTATGGTGCATTGCCTCTCATGCTCTGTGTTGTGTGGCATGATGCCAGTGAGGCAATGGCATTGATGGAGACCATTGATACAGCAGGCTTTTAAAAAGTGCTTACCCCCTGTTCTGTCAGATTATCCGCAGTCTATGAAAATGTCAATTGCTGTGAGGTTGCCTTTTTATGCCTTCAGTTGCAATGTTTAAATGTAATTTCTTCAGGATACTTTTCTTCATTTTACTGTTAATGTCATTCTCAGCAACTACCACTCAGGGTCAGGCCACTCATGTCACATTGGGAGCTCCTAGGCCACAGGCACCAGCAACCTTTGCAGCAGCCCCTGCAGTAAGGCACCTGACTCATTCTTCGCATACAGTTCAGCAGAATATTCTATCTCCAAGGCTGGTGCTCAGTTCTCAGGCCAGGCTTCCAAGTAAGTTGTCCGACAAAGCCCTTCTCGCGTAAAAGTCGAGCACTTTTATAGGAGCATTTATGGACCCGTTCAGAGATGATTTTTTTTTTTTTGTGATTGGCATGTACTTACCGTAAAATCCTTTTCTCGTTGGATGGATTGGGGGACACAGTATTATGGGTATACTCCCAGCTGCCACTAGGAGGCTGACAGTAGAAAGGAAAAGTGTTTGCTCCACCCAGATGAGCTATACCCTCTGCACAGACACTAAACTAACCAGTTTTAGTCTAGTGTCCGTAGGAGGCAGACATGATCTGCTCTGTTTTTTTGCAGGTCTTGCTGCTTTTTATTTTTATTATTTTTTCTTTTCTTCTGCAGGTCTCTGCCTGCTGCAGGATGGGGCTTCATCGTGAATACCCACTTTAGTTGCACCCCCTGCGGGTGCGTACTCTGAGTACCTCGCTGGTCACCCAGCGCCCCCCCCCCCTCCCCCACGTATGTGGGAGTTTGCCGAATGGGTGACCCTGTGGCACCTGAAGATGCTAGACGGTAAGTATTCTCCCCTGCATCCCTGTCCCATGGGATTTTGGGTTAGTTAGCCTCTTTTGGCCAGGGGGTGGATTCACTTTATTTAGGGGTCCCCTTTCCCCTTGTTTCTCCCCCTGTTCTTCCGGGGGGTTTACCTTCACCTCTCTGGCCACTTATGCCTCTCCACGACCTTCACTTCTACTTTAGTCCCTGGCTTCTGCCGGGACTAGGCCGCATCTTCTCTGCCTGGCCCCAAGTGCTCCTTTTGCCCCGCTTTTCCCCCTCCCTGAGCATCGCTCCCCCTCAGGAGTCCCCCAAACCTGTTTTTTTAGTTTCCGGAGGGCCCCCAGTCTCCCGCGGTACCGGACACTTCATTAATCGAGGCCCCGGCTTTTTCCTCGCCTAGGCTGTGTCCTCTCCCTGCCCTCCCCCTCTGCTTCCCGGGCTTTTTTCCTCTCCCCTCCCCGCTCCTCTCTGCTTCTGGAAGGGGTCTATTCCCCTCCTATCCCTGTCAAGCGTGGGCTATAGCCCTGTGGGTGGAGTTTGCACGCCTGCTTCAAAAAAGAAAGGGGCCTCTATCTTGCCTGGATCTCTTCTGCAGCCTTCCTGTACGCTTCTGCGGCTGCTGCAGCACCTCTTAGGGCATGGATGTCAAACTCAAGGCCCTCCAGATGTTGCAAAACTACAACTCCCATCATTCCCTGATAGCTGTAGTATGCCCAGGCATGATGGGAGTTGTAGTTTTGCAACAGCTGGAGGGCCACGAGTTTGACATCCCTGTCTTAGGGTATACAGCACCTGGGGTCCTGTATGACAGCCTCTGGCTGGCTGCTTTTATATTTTTCAGGCTCCCACTCAGCCCTCATGTCCTCTTACAGAGAAGACTCCCATTCCCGGCCCCCCTCGCGGTCGCCATGTATTTTATGTGCGCCCGTTGCAATAAAAAGTTGCCATGCGGTCAGCCTGACCCTGTTTGTGCGCAATGCCTTGCCCCCAGGCCTGCATTAGCAGGGCGGCCGCTAACTCTGTGGCCTTCCGCCTCCAAAAAGGCACTCGTATCTCTCCCCTTCCTGGGTGGTAGGCTTTTTGCAAAGCATTTGCAGGAGCTTATTTCTGAGGCCACAGGTGGAAAAAGTACTCTCCTGCCCCAGAACCATCCCCACCGATGTCCTTTGTCTGCATCGCGATCACAGCTTTTTTGCTCCTTTCGAGATTCCTCTTCCCGTCAGGACAAAAAGACGGATCGTCCTTCCTTTAAGGCCAAGCCCTCCTGGCACGCCCGTCCTAATCCTTCCAATCCCCAGTCTGCAAAGCCATCATCTGCATGACTCATTTCCCCGCTCGGGTCACCTCCTTGGGGGGGGGGGGGGGGGGGGGGGGGCGCGCGTTTGTTCGCCTTTCAGGATCACTGGAGCACAAGGGTGGACGACGCCTGGGTTCTCGGGGTAGTTTTCCCACAGGTTAGTTCTTCAAATCGTCGCCGCTCAGGTCCCCCTCCCAGCCTGCCGTTTTTTTTTTTTCAGGCCATTCATTCCCTTCATGCGCATGGAGTGATTGTTCCTGTTTCGACCTCGGAACATTTTCAGAGGTTTTACTCAAACCTCTTCACTGTTCCCAAGAAGGACGGTTCTCTTGGCCCCATTTTTGGATCTGAAGGCGCTCAATCATTTCGTCCGTGTCAGTCACTTTCGCGTGCAGTCCCTTAGATCGGTGATTGCTTCCCTCGAGGTGGGAGAGTTTCTGTTGTCCATCGACATCCGGGATGCTTATCTGCATGTCCCCATAGCTCTGTCTCATCAGAGGTACCTTCGCTTAGCAGTAGCATTTTCAATTTGTGGGATTGCCCTTCGGCCTGTTGTCTGCCCCGAGGGTCTTTACAAAGGTGTTGGCTCCCCTCATCGCACTTCTCCGTGCCAGGGGAGTTGCAGTAATACCCTACCTGGACGATATTCTGGTGAAGGCTCCTTCCCGGGTGGACAGCCTGTCCAGCCTCCACATGACCATGTCCGTGCTATCCCAGTTCGGGTGGCTGGTGAACCACTCCAAGGTCCTCCCTTGTTCCCAGCCAGAGGATGGTTTTCCTGGGCATGGTCTGCAATACTCGCCTGGGATGAGTGTTCCTTCCCCAGGGCAAGGTAGTGGCTATCCAGTCAGGGGTGGCTCGCCTTCACGAGCCGTCTCCTCTGTCCATCAGGCCGTGCATGCGTGTTCTTTGCCGGATGGTTGCCTTCGAGGCAATTCCTTATGCCCAATTCCACACCCGGTCCCTTCAGCTCTCAGTTCTTGCCTGGTGGAACAAGGCTTCGTCGGGCCTCGATCGCCCGATCCGCCTTTCCCCTCAGGTCCGCCGGGACTTGCGTTGGTGGCTGAACCCCCGAACCATCTCCTTCGGTAGATCCTTCCTTCCCGCCCGTTGGCAGGTGATCTCCACTGATGCCAGCCTAGCAGGTCGGGGGGCAGTCTTCAACTCCACTGCGGTGGCTTATTTGAACCACCCAGGGGGGCACCAGAAGTGTGGCAGTCCTGAAGGAAACCTCTCTCATCCTGTGGTGGGCAGAGGAACAGGTTCCCGCTCTCTCCGCTGTCCACATCCCCGGAGTCAACAATTGGGCAGCCGATTTCCTCAGTCGCCAACGTCTCGACCAGGGTGAGTGGTCTCTCCATCCAGAGGTGTTTCAACAGCTCTGTCAGCGTTGGGGATTCCCAGACGTGGATCTCTTCGCCTCCCGTCTGAATCACAAACTTCCGTTTTACGTCGCTAGGTCTCGGGATCCTCAGGCTCTTGCGGTAGATGCCTTAGTACTTCCGTGGTTCCAATGCAGTCTCCTGTATCTCTTCCATCCCCTTCCGCTTCTTCCTCGGGTACTCAAATGCCTCAAAATTGATCGGGTCCCAGCAATATTAGTGGCTCCAGACTGGCCTCGCAGGGCGTGGTACACAGATCTCGTCTACCTGCTCGCCAACATGGTGGCTACCACTGCGTCACGACCTTCTTTTGCAAGGTCCGCTGTTCCACCCAAGTTTACCTTGGGTGGAAATAAGCCGCGGTCATGAGGTTCCGTGGTCTCTCTGTCAGTCATTTAAGACTATGCTTCATGCACGTAAACCCCAGTCGGCCAGGATTTACCATTGTACCTAGAAGGCTTATTTTGCCTGGTGTGAATCTGGTGAGATTGGCCTCCCTCAAAGGTCTGGTCTCGGAGTTGTCTGTTCTTTTCTAAAGGCCCTTGGCTTCTCGTTCCCAAGTAAAAACTTTCCTTCAGGGGGTGGCTCATTGCGTCCCACGTCCCCCCCCCCCCCTCCCTCAAAGGTCTGGTCTCGGAGTTGTCTGTTCTTTTCTAAAGGCCCTTGGCTTCTCGTTCCCAAGTAAAAACTTTCCTTCAGGGGGTGGCTCATTGCGTCCCACGTCCCCCCCCCCCCCCCCCCCTTTCTGTTCTCTAGTGGAATCATGGGATTTGAATCTGGTCTTAGATGCCCTTCAGTCCTCTCCCCTCGAGCCTTCAGTCCTCTCCCTTTCTTGCATCTCTTTTAAGGTTGCCTTTCTAGTCGCGATGACCTTCATTTGGAGAGTCTCTGAGCTGGTTTGTTTGGGTCGCAAGGTTCTGCAAGCGGCTGTGCGCTAGGTTTTTGTATGGCTGTTTCTTCCCACCCTCGGGGACATCCCATGGTGCTGTGTCCCCCAATGCCATTCACAAGAAAAATTGATTTTGGTACTTCCCGTAAAATCCTTTTCTCATTGGATGCATCGGGGGACACAGATCCCACCCTTGTTGTTTTTTTTCTTGTTTTTTTTTCTTGGTTTTCTGGGTTTCCCGGGACTCTTCAGTAATGGTCCTCTTTCTGGTTTAGGACATGTTGTCTTCACTTTTCGCTCTGTATTTTGGTGCTCCTACTGATTTAATAGCAACTGGTTAGTTTAGTGTCTGTGCAGAGTGTATAGCCCATCTGGGTGGAGCCAAAACGTTTCCTTTCTAGTGGCAGCTGGGCATATACCCATGGTGCTGTGTCCCCCAATGCATCCAACGAGAAAAGGATTTTACAGTAAGTACAAAAATCCATTTTTTCCAGCCACAGTTTCTAAGATGGTGAACAATGGTCTAAGTGCAAACTGCAAATCTGTTTATATAAAGGCTATGGATACCTTTTTACTGATGTACTGTTTATTTGCCTGCTTATTGCAGGATTAAAGTGGTTGTCGAGATTAATAAAACTGGGGCTGCAGATGCCTTCTGCCCTTTCCAGTGTTGCACTCTATTGCTCCATGACAGTGTTTGTTTTGCTGGCTGCACCAGTGACATCCTGTACACACTACTGGCTTCAGCATTCACATCCGGTATACTGCTGAGGCCAGTGATTTTTCTGCACAATGACCTGGTGTGTACAGAACATCACCACCGCTGCAGCTAGAAAGATGACAGTGCTGCAGGATCGGAGTAGGGTGAGAATTTGACATTTACTGTTGCTGCCCCATTTTTTATTTATCTTGGACATCCCTTTTAAGAAATGTTATAAATAGTCTCCATTAAAAATGTCCTGCCGTTCTTCTCAATCTGCACAACCCCTTCACATAGCTGTCTGTGATGCCGCTTCTAACATAGATCTGAAATTATGCTGCCCCTTGCTGTAGTGGGCATGTATTATTAGGAGGATTTTGTCCACGTGAGAAGTCTGAAATTAGCAGCAGGTTTGGTAATCGGGAAGTGGAACAGACTGAAACAATTTTTTTACTCTGAGTAACTACTAATATATTTAAAACTCATTTTATCTGGTGTGTCCATAGCCTTTAAAGGGGTTGTCCAGTTTCTGATATTAAAGACCCATCCTCAGGATTGGCTGGGGCCCATCTCCTCGTATGAGCACTGCGTTCACTTCAGTGTTTACCTGCTCGCTTTTGACATTGCAGTGGTGAGCAGGTGTAATCCGTGAAGAGAATGCAGCGCTCATATGAGTTATGTGGTCTCTTCAAACAGCTGAACGGCGGGGAAGACGGTAGTAGACCCCAGTCAATCTGATATCCTGAGGACAGCTCATCGATCGTTACTGTGTATTTTAAATGTCATAATTTTTCTTTCTCGCCCATTTTCCTTGGGGGACACAGACCTTGGGTATAGCTCAGCTCCCTAGGAGGCGTGACACTAAGTAAAACTGTTAAGCCCCTCCTCCATCAGCTATACCCTCAGCCTGGAGATAGAGGCTACCAGTTTTAGCTTAGTGTCCAAGGAGGCAAGACACTCCCTGCTACTGCAGGGCTGTTTTCTCCTTGTTATTTTTACTTTTTCTTCTAATTTTGTTATTTTATTTTTTCCTAGGGATACCAGAGACGCATTAGACCTCTCTGCTCTCCCGGGGTTGAGCTGCGCCAGTGCCAACTTATCTGCACTGCTGCCTCCCCCACAGAAGCAATAGGAGGATCTGGGCAGCAATGGCTCCCCTACATCCCGCCAGCTAGGGGGTCGCCCGCACGCCAAGCCCCTCTTCCAGCTTCCTGCCACTGCGGTGCCAGTGGCTGAAGGGGCGACCCTGCTGGAAAGGACTGAGGGTGAAGACGTCGCACGGTGAGATGGCTATTCCAGCCCATACCCCGTCCCTATCTGCAACATCTACCCCTCTGGGTAAGGGGGGCACCCGTGGTCGCTCATTCTGAGCGCTCATCTGCAGGACAATGCAGCACAGCAGCATCCTCAGCACCCCCACGCTTTTCCCCCCCACGCTGCTATCTTTCTCCCCCCCCCCCTCCCCCCTCCCCCCCCCCCCCTCCCCCCTCCCCCTCCCCCCTCCCCCCTCCCCCTCCCCCCTCCCCCTCCCCCTCCCCCTCCCCCCTCCCCCCTCCCCCTCCCCCCTCCCCCCTCCCCCTCATCGGGGCTGACTCCATTTTTCTCTTCTCTCTCTCCCCCTTCCCGCCGAGAACGGGGGGCGGGGCTTAGCGGTCCCGGCAGGGGGCGGGGCTTCCGCGCGTCATTTTGGGGGCGGAGCTACGTTCTCCTTCACAGGAGACATTTCAAGCGCTGGAGGGGGCGGAGCTTGTTCCCCGCGCTTTCTGCTGAGGTTTCCCTTTGGTCTGGCGACTGCTCCTCGAGTGTTCACCAAGGTCCTGGCCCCTGTCTTGGCCCTTCTACGTTCAAGAAGTGTTTTTCTTCTCCCATACTTGGACGACATCCTGGTCAAGGCACCCTCCTTCTCTCAGACATCCCGCAGTGTGGAACTCACTCTGGAGACCCTGACGCGGTTCGGTTGGATTATCAACCACCCCAAATCTTCCCTTACCCCCTCCAGACGGCTGATCTTCCTGGGGATGCTCCTGGACAGAGTTGGCGGAGGTCCGCCTTCCGTCGGACAAGCGTCTGGCCCTTCGCGGGTCGGTTCGCAGTCTCCTCCGTCATCACCGCCCTTCCCTCAGATCCAGCATGCGGTTGTTGGGAAAGATGGTTGCCTGTTTCGAAGCGGTGCCGTTCGCACAATTCCGATCCCGCACCTTTCAGAGGGCAATTCTGTCGGCCTGGGACAAATCACTGAGGAGTCTGGACAGGACCTTTCTTCTGCCTCCCCTGGCTCGAGCTTCCCTCGGCTGGTGGTTGCATATCCCTCTAAGGGGGAAGTCCTTCCTTCCACTGAACTGGCTGGTGATTACCACAGATGCCAGCTTACGGGGGTGGGGGGGGGGTTTCCCTCCCCGGTCCGTCCAGGGCGTTTGGTCTCTATCGGAGTCCAGACTTCCAATCAATATTCTGGAACTGAGGGCGATTCTTCTGTCCCTCAGACACTGGACCCATCTGCTGAGGGCCACCCTGTTCGGATCCAATCGGACAATGCCACGGCTGTGGCATACATAAACCATCAGGGAGGCACTCGCAGCGATGCAAGAGGTGACCCTCATTCTCCTCTGGGCGGAGACGCACGTGCCGGCCTTATCTGCGATTTACATCCCGGGGGTGGACAACTGGGCGGCGGATTTCCTCAGCCGGTCCACCATCGACCCGGGAGAATGGTCCCTGCACCCAGAGGTGTTCGAAGCCCTTTGTCTTCGCTGGGGTCGCCCCGACGTGGACCTCATGGCCTCCAAATTCAACCACAAGGTCCCCCTATACCTGGCCAGGGCACGGGACCCGAAGGCATACGGCGCTGACGCGCTCGTCCTTCCGTGGCGCGAATTCTCCCTTCTGTACGTCTTTCCTCCTTTTCCCCTCCTGCCACGGGTTCTTCGGAGGATCGCGGCAGAGGGCGTCCCCGCGATTCTAATCGCCCCGGATTGGCCCCGCCGGTCTTGGTACGCCGACCTAATGTTGCTGTTGGCAGACGCACCGTGGCCACTGCCCTCCAGGGAAGACCTTCTCTCTCAGGGACCGATCTTCCACGAGCATTTAGGCTCGCTACGTTTGACGGCGTGGCTATTGAGACCGCCGTCTTAACGCGACGGGGTTTCTCCGCGGACGTAGTCCGCACCATGATCCGGGCTCGTAAGCCCGTATCCTCTAGGATCTACTATCGGGTTTGGAGGTCCTATCTGGGGTTCTGTGAGTCCCGGAGCATCCCACCTCTCCGGTTTTCTCTTCCCACAATCCTGTCCTTCCTCCAGTCGGGTCTGGACCTGGGGCTGTGCCTCAGTTCTCTGAAGGGTCAGATTTCGGCGCTGTCTATTCTTCTCCAGCGTCCCCTGGCCCCTCTAGGGCCAATTAAGACCTTTTTACAAGGGGTGGCTCACTCTGTTCCGCCGTACCGCCCTCCAGTTCCTTCCTGGGACCTGAATGTGGTGCTCTTGGCGCTCCAATCAGCCCCCTTCGAGCCTTTACGGGAGGTCTCCCTTCGCCTTCTGTCCTGCAAGGTCATCTTTCTTGTGGCCGTCACGTCTCTCCGACGGGTGTCGGAGTTAGCGGCTCTTTCTTGCTCCGAACCTTTCCTGATCTTCCACCAGGATAAGGTTGTGCTTCGGCCTGTCCCGACTTTCCTGCCAAAGGTGGTCTCCGCCTTTCACATCAATGAGGACATCGTCCTTCCGTCGCTCTGTCCCTCTCCTTCCCACCCCAGAGAACGGGAACTGCACCGTCTGGATGTGGTCAGGGCGTTGAGGATTTACTTGGAGGTCACCGGGTCCTTTCGGCGCACGGACTCCCTGTTTGTGGTTCCGGAGGGTTCGCGCAAAGGGTTGGCGGTCTCCAAGGTGGCTATTGCCCGTTTCATTAAACTGGCGGTGTCTGAGGCTTATCGAGCCAAGGGCAGACCTCCGCCTTTTGGCGTCACTGCTCATTCCACCAGAGCAGTCGGAGCTTCCTGGGCGCAGAGGCATCGGGCCTCGGCTGAACAGTTGTGCAAAGCAGCCACTTGGTCCTCTCTGCACACTTTCACAAAGTTCTATAGGGTGCATACGCATGCATCAGCGGATGCTGCGTTGGGCCGCCTGGTTTTGCAGGCAGCGGTTTCCTGATGCTCTGGTGGTGTTCCGCCTTGGGTTTGTGGTCCCTCCCTTCTTGGACTGCTCTTGAACGTCCCAAGGTCTGTGTCCCCCAAGGAAAATGGGCGAGAAAAGGAGATTTTTGTATAACTTACCAGTTAAATCTCTTTCTCGCTCTTCCTTGGGGGACACAGCACCCACCCTTCTGTGTTTGGTTACAGGGTTATGGTCTGGCGCCCCGTTGGGTTGCTGGCTGGTTGTTTCCGTTATTGGTTGTTATCCTTTCACTACTTGGACACGCAACTGGTAGCCTCTATCTCCAGGCTGAGGGTATAGCTGATGGAGGAGGGGCTTAACAGTTTTACTTAGTGTCACGCCTCCTAGGGAGCTGAGCTATACCCAAGGTCTGTGTCCCCCAAGGAAGAGCGAGAAAGAGATTTAACTGGTAAGTTATACAAAAATCTCCTTTTTTTTTCCTTTCAAACTTTAAAAAGTATCGCCAACGATCTGCCTTCTAGGTTGTGAGAGAAATCTTCTTATTTATTTCTGGTTACTTAAAATTGACTTCTCCATTCACTCACTTATGTTTCTAGCTCCATGGGATGAGATGTAGGTACAGGTGGCCAAACACATTAAATTGCCATTATTTACAGTCATTCGGACTCCCCCATGAACATGCTCCTTTGGGATGGTCAAGTTTGCATGTTTTATTCAATGGGAAGAGGGGAAGAAGAGATGTTACACCTCTGGTGGAAGCTTTTCACCTTAGGGAACAACGGATCGGATAAAATCTAAAGACTGATTTAGAGGGTTGTTTAATTTGTCTTCAAAACACTGACTAAGGCTACTTTCACACTAGCGTTCGAGCGGATCCGTTCTGAACGGATCCGCTCCTATAATGCAGACGTTTGCATCCGTTCAGAACGGATCCGTCTGCATTATAACTTAGAAAAATTTTCTAAGTGTGAAAGTAGCCTGAGCGGATCCGTTCAGACTTTACATTGAAAGTCAATGGGGGACGGATCCGCTTGAAGATTGAGCCATATGGTGTCATCTTCAAGCGGATCCGTCCCCATTGACTTCTATTATAAGTCGGAACGGATCCGCTCGCCTCCGCACGGCCAGGCGGACACCCGAACGCTGCTTGCAGCGTTCAGGTGTCCGCTCACTGAGCGGAGCGGAGGCTGAGCGCTGGCAGACGGATGCATTCTCAGTGGATCCGCCTCCACTGAGAATGCATTAGGGCCAGACGGCTGCGTTCAGGGCCGCTTGTGAGCCCCTTCAAACGGAGCTCACGAGCGGACACCTGAACGCAGGTGTGAAAGTAGCCTTATCTGAATGTCTATATGGCGTACCGCTGTCTGTTTTTCTTGGAACTGTTCATTTTAAAGAGTCTCAGATGAAAAATGGACAAGAATGAAGCTGTGGTTTGCTCTGCCCGGACTAACTGTCTATGAGGGGGGGGGGGGAAAATCGGACGTACAAGGACATAAAATATTGCTGTATGAACCCAGTCTAAAATGGCCGATCCTTCTTTTCCCTGAACTGTCCTGAATTTGTGTGAGATTTGGATGGTCCTCATACATTAAATTGTCTGCAAATTCAGGCTATTTTATATTGTGTGTAGGCTTATTAACTGTTAGGCAATATCTGTAGTGTTTTCAGTGGAACATTACCCTACACGTGTCCTGCTTACCGGCATCATGATTAGGCTGACAGTTCATCAGCAAAGAGAGTGGCGAGCCGTCAAGTGTAACCGAGCAGTTTATGGCGCTTGGCTGTTGGGGCATGTGAGCATTGTGTGACATGCACACAGTGAGACGAGCTGCGCCATAGGTCCAGGTCCACAGAAGTGTATCATGGGTGCATTATGTGCCTGTATTTCAGATGGGTGTCTTGGTCTAAATGTAGTGCAGTGAGTTCAGGTCAGTGCCGGCAGTGTTGCACATCCAAAACATGTATGTATGTATGTATGATATGCACATAAGACACGTGTGCACCTTGCCTAACAGGTTTAAAATCTGTGCAACTAAAGACTCCGAGGGGGATTCTCCTCATCCATATCTGCAGCACAGTTAATATAGAAGCATTTTGTAACAGAAAGGTGGAAGGGCTGATCTGCTTCTGAATGGCCTGAGGTTCGCACAGACGGCACCAAGGATATAGGAGCACAGCACAAAAATTGTACCCTTCAGTGGAGATACGCTTCAATTATTTGCTGCTGACTGTTACCGAACTGTAACTTTTATTACACTTCCATTTTCTCCCAGGTTTCCATTGCACTTTGGTGAGAGTGTAGCATTCTATACAGTCATTTAAAAAAAGGAACTTGGTGGAATCTTTTGAAAGAGTCATGATAGCTTCTGAAAAATGCAGAAGCCATGCAGTTCTATGATTTATGCCCCTGTGATTAATATTATTTTTTTTTTTCCTTTGTGTTTTTGTGTTTTTTTATTTTTATTAACAGGTGGGGAAGTTGTAAAAATTGCTCAACTCGCTGCTGGTGGCACAGCTCAGGGACGCATTGCTCAACCTGAGACACCAGTTACCTTACAGTTTCAAGGAAATAAGTTTACTCTATCCCAGAGCCAACTGCGCCAACTTACTGCTGGCCAGCCATTACAGCTACAAGGTACCTCCGAAAACTGCACATAACTTCAAACTATTTAGATAATTCTCATGGATAATAACTACATTATAGTTATAAGACCTGAACAACACTGTCATGAGTTTATATTTTCTAATAGAGCTCCAGACCACCTAGTCTTAAAAGATATGCTTAAAGGAGTATTCCCATCTGAGAAATTTGTTATATCGATACAATATACAATATGCTATATATATATATATATATATATCTATCTATCTCTATCTATATCTCCAATAAATGTGGGACCCAATTTGCACCTGTTTCCAGAAGGGGACCTTGATGTGATTGGAGACCATGCCACATGTGTGGCTTTTATATACCTTAAAGGGGTTGTCTGGTTTCCTAAGTCCTGGCACCCCCATTGACCAGCTCTTTGAAGAGAAGCCGGCGGTTGTACAAGCGGTGCATTCTCTTCACTGTTTGCCTTCTCACTGTTGACATTACAGCAGTGAGCAGTGGAACTACAGCTCCTCCATCCTGTTCACTTTTGTGGCTACACTGCTCGCTGCTGAAATGTCAACAGCAATCGGGTAAACCGTGAAGAGAACGCCGTGCTCACAGAAGCTTTGTGTTCTCTTCATACAAGAAGCAAACTTGAAACACCTTCCCACTAATATAAAATATAACTTTTATTAATATCCTTAAAAATAAGCTCAGATAAAGCTCAGACCCCGTGGGTCATGTATGCAGATACATATGGTACACTTATTGTCTCAGAACAATATACTCAGTTCATCTGAGATTACTCACGGTTTGTTGATATAGCCCAACATTGACTGCTTGAAGTTTGCAGAGGGGGTCTCTACAGGTGGATACTTCAGGATGTGGATGGAGGTCTCTATAGGTAGATATTCCAAGATACAAAAAAAGGGGTCCAGAAAGAAAAAGATGAAAAACACCTATCTTCTTCCTAAATATCCCTCCCTAAACCTCTGCCCAGGGACACCCCTTAGTGGTAGGTGCCTAACCTATAGGACCCTACTTTACCCTAATTTCTAATGGAATATAGGGCAAACATGGCTATAACGGCCCGCCGAATACATAGTGTAAGTGTATCACTAGAAGGCTAAACCAATCAATATTGGTAGATTTATGACAGATATATCCCTTGTGTATTAATATATATACTTAACTAGAGTCTCACGATATAGACTCTCACATTGGTGCCCATCAATCAGGACCCACTTGGAGACTTGAGCAAGGGTGCAAGCTTCTGGGATGTCAGGTGTCTCCATTAATGAACTAACGAGTATATTGTTCTGAGACAATAAGTGTACCATATGTATCTGCATATATGACCCACAGGGTCTGAGCTTATTTTTAAGGATATTAATAAAAGTTATATTTTGTATTAGTGGGAAGGTGTTTCAAGTTTGGTTCTAATATATACTCCCTCATATGTCTATACACCGCCGAGGTGGCTTGTTGTTGTTCTCTTCATACAACTAAACAATGCTGGAAGCAGGAGTCGGACCCCAGCCGATCTGATATTGATGACCTATCCCAAGCATAAGCCATCAATATGGGGACAGCAGAAAACTCCTTTAACTGTCCTGATGGGGCAACCCCTTTAAGAAAATGGCAAGGGACAAACGCTTTAAGAAAAATGCCTGCTTTAGATCAGACTCACACATTAAATTTTTCAGGCAATTTGTTTTTACCCAAAACCAGGAGTGGATTATATAAGAAGGAAAAGGATTTAAAAAAAAAAAATATATAACTCTTATTAACATACAAAAATGCGTCAAAACTGCATATGTAAATCCAGCTTAAAGGGGTTGTGTCACTTCTTCAGCAAATGGCATTAATCATGTAGAGAAAGTTAATACAAGGCACTTACTAATGTATTGGTATTGTCCATATTGTCTCCTGTGCTGGCTAGACTCATTTTTCCATCACATTATACACTGCTCATATCCAGTGGTTTTGGCCACCAGCGTAGTGTAGATATGAGGTGGCCGAGACAGGAGATGCTGCACATGTGTGTCTGTGTGTGTCCCATGGTCTAGGCCACCAAAGAGGCTTGTCCTCCACCGCTGGATTGTAGGGTGGCCGTAAACCCCTGGATACAAGCCGTGTATAATGCGATGGAAAAATGAATCCAGCCTGTAAAGGAAGCAATATGGACAATCACAATACATTAGTAAGTGTGGTTCCATGTGTTTCTTTTTGTTTACTTGTACCTGTTTTTTAGGTAATGTTCTACAGATTGTTTCGGCCCCTGGTCAGTACTTGCGTCCTCAAGGATCTGTTGTTCTTCCATCTGTGCCACAGGGTACAGCTCCTAATGTTATGAGAAATCAGTCCCAAGTGGGAGCGTCACAGCTCAATACGGTATCGTCTGCTGGTGAGTACAGGAGTTTTACAGTAAATAATACCTGTCCAATTATTTGTGTAAAAAAATTGATGACTTTACTTACAAAGTGCAACAAAAATGTTGTCTGCATGTCCATCTGATATATTTTTCCCATGTCTTTGGGCTTAAAGGGGTGTTCCAATGAACAATACTTATGTCCTATCCTAAGGATAATGGACGGTTGGTTGGTGTTTGTTTAGTCAGGGGTCTGACCTCTGGGACCCTCACCAATCATAAGAGCAAGGAGTCCTCTTGGGTATAACCGAGCATTGCCCACTCTCTCCCCTCTCTTGTTCATATCACTACAATGATGCTCACAAAAGCTCCCTGGATGAAGTAGTGCCCCCTACACTGACATATACAAAGGCAATCCTGGCACCCACCTCAATCATGCGCCTGCACCGCTGCTGTGGGTAGTGGTGCAGGCAGAAGATTGTCAAGCTGGGTGACAGCCCTGTCCAGCCCTGTCAATCAAGAATCATGATCCACTCATCTCTAGTTGGCACTATATAAAGATTACTATTTATCTCTGGCAGTCCCATAGAGTTTAAAGGAGCAGAGCAAACTCTATTCAGTCAGAGGAACACGAGAACACCGTTCTAAATCTACTCATTTATAATCTTGATCACTGTTTTTCTTTGTAGCTCCAGTAGCTTCCAAAACTGCACAAACTGCCGCGGACGTAACAACAAAGTCAGCTACTGCTGCGCTGCCTAATGCTCAGGTACGTACAATGCCTGCATAATTATTAAAGGGGTTTTCTGAGAGTACTGATACGGATGACCTATCCTCTGGGTAGGGGTCCAACACTCTGGCCGCGCCACGGCCCTCTGAAGCTTTTCCTAAGCTATGTGACGTCACATTCATCGGTTGAAGTGAATGGGGCTGAGCTACTATACCAAGCACAGCCGTTATACAATGTACGGTGTTGTGCTACCTTCTCAAACAGCTGATCGGCAGGGGTCCCGGATGTATGACCCCCACAATCAGATACTGCTGATCTATCCAGAGGTCATCAGTAAAAAAAAAAAACTCTCAGAAAACCCTTTTAATTCTTTCTGTGTTCAACTTGTCTGGTCATGGATCCTTTAGCATTGTTTAGGCTTACAGTGTTTATTTCAAATCTTATTTGCTATCCCTGTAGTGACAATGATATACAAAGAAATTCACGACCTGTCTCCTCCATAACTACACTGCTTTCCCCTTGTCTGCTCATCTTACCATAATCTTGAAGATTTCTCAGTCTATTCCCTTACTCAGGAACTCACTACCACTACCATTTGGCACACCTCTGCAAAATGGGTCTGCATCCGTTCCGCAATTTTGCGGAACAGGCGCAGACCTATTCATTTTCAATGGAGCCAGAATGTGCAAAACACATGGACGTGTGAATGGACCCTAAGGGTTATTGCAGGTTGTAAGCCATCTCCAGTACACAACTATGTAACAGATTCTAGACTCATCTACTGTGGAGCTCACCTTTCCTTTGTAAATTGTAAGCCCTTGTCGGGCTCATGTTAATTGTACTTGCTGGTTTGTGTTTAATCCCTCTGTAGTTTATTGATACATCTTTCTGGAAGTTTATCAGTGTTAGGCTCCATTCACCCGTCCGCAACATGTTTTGCGGTTCCGCGGAGCCGCAAAACACAGACAGCGGTATTGTGCGCTCCGCATTTTGCGGACCGCACGTTGCCGGCACTATAGAATATGCCTATTCTTGCCTGCAATTGCGGACAAGAATAGGACATGTTCTATTTTTCTCAGGAACAGAAATTCTGGACCCGGATCGTGCTGCCCCATAGGAATGAATGGGTCTGCAATTCCATTCCGCAAAATGCGGAACAAAATTGCGGACGTGTGAATGGACCCTTAAAAAATTGCTAGTACCAAAGCTGTTAACCCCCAGCAGATGTCTAATGTCATTTTTCTTTGTAACAAAGGATTCCACTGAAGAAAAGCAGCGTTTGTTAAAAGAGCGCCTGGACCGCTTTTTCAGCTGTAATGAGCGCCGTTGTGGAAGAGCTCCTGTATATGGGTCAGACTTGTTGTCACGCTTTACCCTGAGGTCTGCTGCCATTCACCCTCCTATTCTAGATACACAGTGGAGCTGGACTGGGTCTGCACACTGTGCAGCTTCCTCCCAGTCCCCTGAGTATTCCAGTGACCCACTAAGACACTTGATTTTGAGTCCAGAACAGAAGAAAGTAGCCCTGCAACCTCTAGTTAAAAGGTAAAGAAAGTTGAATGTGTGGTATTACTATTTAGTAAGCTAGGATTGATCTAGTTTAGGTCAGAACTGCTGACGTGTTTTATTAGCTAAGGCTACTTTCACACTAGCGTTCTGCTGTCCGCTCGTGAGCTCCGTTTGAAGGAGCTCACAAGCGAAGCAGAACGCTTCCGTCCAGCCCTGATGCAGTCTGAATGGATGCGGATCCGCTCAGACTGCATCAGTCTGGCGGCGTTCAGCCTCCGCTCCGCACGGCCAGGCGGACAGCTGAACGCTGCTTGCAGCGTTCAGCTGTCCGCCTGGCCGTGCGGATCCGTCCAGACTTACGATGTAAGTCAATGGGAACGGATCCGCTTGAAGATGACACCATATGGCTCAATCTTCAGGCGGATCCGTCCCCCATTGACTTTACATTGAAAGTCTGAACGGATCCGCTCAGGCTACTTTCGCACTTAGAAATTTTTCTAAGTTATTAATGCAGACGGATCCGTACTGAACGGAGCCTCCGTCTGCATTAATATGATCGGATCCGTTCAGAACGGATCCAATCAAACGCAAGTGTGAAAGTAGCCTTAAATGTTGAAAATATGTCTAGTCATTGACATTGAGATCTGAATGGATTAAAGTCTGTTGTTTCAACTATTTATAAGAATGTTTAGGGACAGACTTGGTGATATCTCTTGTAATATACTTTATTAGGGAAACGTGTGTCATTTTATTAAACGCCTCAAGTGTCCCCTTCACGGCTCTCTTAGCATTGCTATGGCTACTTTCACACTTGCGTTTTTATTTTCCGGTATAGAGATCCGTCATAGGGTGTCTATACTGGGGAAAAAAACTCTTCCGTTTTTGTCCCCATTGGGATGCGGAGCAAAACGGCTCAGTCATGACCCACAATGCAAGTCAATAGGGACGGATCCGATTAACTCTGACACAATAGAAAACGGATCCCTCCTCCATTGACTTTCAGTGACTGGTCCGTCTTGGCTATGTTAAAGACAATACAACTGGATCAGTTCATAACGCATGCAGATGGCTGTATTATCGGTAACGGAAGCGTTTTTGCCATATCCAGCAAAGTAGCCTAAGGTGTTAAAGTAGCCTAAGGAGAATTTGTCTTCAGTGTTTTACTGAATGCTGAGAATGGCGTACTATAAGATGCAGGGGCAGGCTTCTCAGCCTGCCTCTGCTTCCCTATGTATAACTAACCTATTTTAATAAGGGGTTTACTATGATTTGTGCTGCGTTTCTGTCTATATCATCTACTGTACTCTGCAGCAGTGTTCTGTTTTCCCAGTTCCGTCCCTGGTTATTTAGTAAGTGCTGAGAAGAGAGAGAACAGCGGCAGCAAACATCAAGTGCTAAACACAGGCATGCAGTACACGTGCAGTGCCACTCCTCTCAGTCGTCCAGTTGACCCTAAGTTCACACCTGAGCGTTTTACAGCGCGTTCAAACGCGCTGTAAAACGCTCAACACATTGAAAAGCAATGCTTCCCTATGGGAATAGTTCTCACCTGGGCGTTTTACAGCGCGTACGATCGCGCTGTAAAACGCCTGACGCTCAAACAAGTACTTGAGCTTCTTTGGGGCGTTTTGACGCGCGTTTGTGGCCATAGGACACTGCAGTCAATGACACAAACGCGCGTCAAACGCGCGTTTACTATTACAAAAACGCGCTTCAGAAACGCGCGTCAAAAACGCACGTTTGGGAAACGCTCAGGTGTGAAAGCAGGGTGAGGGAGAGGAGCAGAGCTGCAGCCTTGAGTGCTGACATCCGATTCTATACACAGCGATCTTAGTACCCCTTAATTAATAGGTTAGTTACGCTTGGGAAGGCAGAGGCAAGACTGAGAATTCAACCTCTGCATCTTACAATAACCTGTATTCTACATTTAGTAGAATGCTGAAGGTTGATTTCCCTAAGGTTACTTTCACACGCGTTTTGTGCAGGCAGCGTTTTGGTGTCCGTTTCCAAAGCGGAATGGAGACTGATGCATTAGGTAGAAGTTGTGAAAGAACAAATGGAATCCAGCTCCTCATAAAAATATGCTTTAATCGACTTCCATAAAATCTGACATCAAATAGGACAATTTGTTGTGACGCATTTCGGGCTGTTGCATCTTGGCCCTTCATCAAGAATTAGGTAGAAGTTGGTTGATGGTTGACACATTTCAGTCCCTATACTGGCCATACATGTTCAATGAAACCGGGTGATGGATATAAAAATCTTTCTGGAAATGTTCTTTCAAGGAAATATCTTTTTTTTTTTTTTTTTTTTTGAATCAAATCGTTTTTATTGAAACAATAGCCGTAGGACATCATAAAAACAATACAGTCTTTCCTCCCCATATCCACCATGTGGAATCGATATACAGCAGTTTCCATATAAATACCAACATACGTTTATACCAGGCATCTGTACACAGCATGAAGGAAATATCTTTTGTCCACGAAGAAAGATCTTTCATTTGACTATTGGGTGAAAACTTCAAACACGACCGACTTTTTTTCTGATGATCATGCTCGGTTACACCCATGAACAATGGTTTTGGTTGAAATGGTCAGTTTTGATCAACTTTAGACAAGTGTACAGTCTATCAACTTTAGATGTGTACAGCAACCTTAAGTTAGTGTTGCTAAGGATCCACTTATTAGTAAATGACATGTGTCCCCTTATGAAATATACTACAAAAGTTATTAGCATGACTGTCCCGAACATTTTTGATAAAAAGTTGAAATGACCATAGTATGGTTAATAAAATGTGATGTATTTCTCCGGTTACCATGCCTGGTACAGTACTTTTACATACTGAGCAGTATCCTTTATCAGTTGTTATTGTTTGAAGTTTCTAGCTGCAGGCTCTGATCAGTTGTATGATTCCTCTCTGCTTTCAGGACGCTGTGTGTGGTTCCTGCTGTTATCGTTCCTCCACCGGTTCTTAACGTCCCACATCCATCTCCTGTGTATACTCACAACATGAAGATGCTTAGTCTTAGACTAAGGGAGTATGCAGCGCCATGCATGCAGGACTTGAAGGAGCGAACGTCCCCTCATTGTGTGCAGACTCCTGACCTGTGGCTCATTCAGTCTGATGCAGGTAAATTACTTGTCAACTTCAATGGTGTAGAAAGGGACAGACTTAATACCCTTTGGAATATACTTTTATTACGGAATATGTGTCATTTTATTAAACAAATACATCTAAAGTCCTGCATGTAGCTTGTATGTGATTTTTTTTTTCTTTTTTTGCACAAAATAATTTTTGTTGCGCAAATGTTGCTTCTGAAAATATTCTTATAGTCTGCAGTAGGGATCGACTGATTATTGGTTTTACCGATATTATCGGCCGATATTCAGGATTTTGACCGTTATCGGTATCGGCATCTATTTTGCCAATATGCTGCTGTCAGCGCTCTCCGTGTTCCCTCAACAGCACAGGGGAGAAGTAAGCAGTGTCTCCATCCCCCTGTGTTGCTGCTGCCGCTGCCACCAGTGAAAGGAGGGTGGACAATAGGATGGGAGGGGCTGTGGCCACTGCGCCACCAATGAAGATAAATCTCTCATTCAAATTCAACAGGAGGCGGGAGCTGGCTGCAGAATCACATAGCTGGCTCCCGACCTCCTATGAGCGGTAACCGCGATCCGCAGTAGTTAACCCCTCAGGTGCCGCGGATCACAGCTACCACTCATAGAGGTCAGGAGCAGGCTATGTGATTCTGCAGCCAGCTCCCGCCTCCTGTATATGAATAAATGAGAGATTTATCTTCATTGGTGGCGCAGTGCCCCCCCCAAGCCCCCCAGTATTAAAAACATTGGTGGCGCAGTGCGCCCCCCACCTCACCCCAGTATTAAAAACATTGGTGGTGCAGTGCGCCCCCCCCCCCACCCAAGCCCCCCCAGTATTAATCATTGGTGGCAGTGGCCACAGGGTCCCCTCTCCCCTCCTCCTCCTCCTCCTCCTCCTCCTATCGGAGCCCCAGCAGTGTAAGCCTGGGGCTCCAATCGGTTACCATGGCAGCCAGGACGCTATTGAAGCCCTGGCTGCCATGGTAATCTCCCTGCTGCTGTGTGCACAAAGCACAGAGCAGCAGGGACAGTGTGAAGTCCTATTCACCCTGATAGAGCTCCATCATGGTAATTAGGACAAGATGTTAACCCCTTCACTACCAAGCCACTTTTCCCAGGCCGATTTTTGCAAATCTGACTTGTCACTTTATGTGGTAATAACTTTGGAACACTTTTACTTATCCAGGCCATTCTGAGATAGTTTCCTCATGACACATTGTACTTCATGACAGTGGTGAATTTCAGTCGATATATTTCACATTTTATTTTATTAAAAAGCCCAAAAATGACAGAAATTTGGGAAAAATTAACTGTTTTCTAAATATTAATTTCTCTGCTTTTATGGCAGTGATACCTCACAAAATAGTTATTACTTTACATTTTCCCTATGTCTACCTTATATTGCCTTAATTTTGTAATTGTCAGTTCATTTATTTAGGACGTTAGAAGGCTTACAATTTTAGATGCAATTTTTCAAAATTTCAACACAATTTTTCAAAATTTCAACACAATTTTCCAAACCATTTTTTTAAGCACCAGTTCCGTTATAAGTTGATTTTCAGAGGCTAATGTAATGGAAACCACCCATAAATGACCTCATTTTAGAAACTACACCCCTCAAATTATTCAAAACTGATGTTACAAACTTTGTAATGTTAACTCTTGAGGTGTTCTACAAGAATTCACGGGAAATTGAGGTAAAATCTCTAAATTTTAATATTGTTTCTTCAAATTTTCTATATTCTTCCTTTTTTGCTGTAACATAGCAAGGGATAAAAGGAAAATAAACCATTATTTATTACCCTGATTCTCCAGTTTGCAAACCCCCCAAAATATAGTATGAGTGCATGGCAGGGTTCAAAAGGGAAGTAGCGCCATAGGGCTTTTGGAGGACAGATTTTGCAGGATTGGCTTTTGGGAGTTATGTCACATGAAGACACCCTGAGGTGGCCCTACAGTGGAAACCCCCAAAAAGTGACCCCGTTCTGGAAACTACACCCCTCAAGGAATATTTCAATGTGTGTAGTGAGCACTTAGACCCATCAGGCGTTTCACAGAATTGGGGAACACTGTGAAAATGTAAAATTACAATTTTTTTCCAGGAAAAAGTTGCTTTACACCCACATTTTTCACTTTCACAAGGGGTAACAGGACAAAATGCACCCCACATTTTGTTACCTATTTCCCCCTTAATACGGCAACACCCCACATGTGCTTGTAGCCTGCTGTATGGGTGCACAGCAGGGATCTAGAGGCAAAGTGCAAAATATGTTTTTTGCAGGCTTGAATAAACAGACATGGATTGTAGGTCACATGTCGCATGTTAAAAAGTTTCTGAGGTCCCCAGAAATTAAAAACCCCAAGAAGTGACCCCATTTGGGAAAGTGCACCCCCGTACAAACATTTTAAGGGGTAGCAAAAAAGGCACTTTTGACCTAACGGGTGTTTCACAGAAATGAATATGTAGTGGTTGGTGAAAAGTGGATCTGTAAACTATTCAGACTAAATCGGAGATATAAGGTGGTAAAACTACAGGGTACATCATGGAAGAAATTAAATTAATGCTCCATGGATGAGTGCTAGATTCTGAAACGATCCCTTGATTCACAGGCCAGGTTTTTCAGGGCAGGTTTCGCAGTGGTAAATGGTGTCTTTCCTTATCCCCCTTTTGGAACACACCCTGCATCTTTTTTGGGTCCTTCCCTTCCTCGCTGTTTGGGGGACTTCACTAGGGAATTGTTGACCTGGTACAACTCGGGCACCTTAACTTGCAGAAGTACTTGGGCCCTCCATTGCTTGGTTTGGAAGAATTTGGGCCTTTATCACCACCTGTTGAAATTGTAGGAATGTTCTTGTCTGGCTTCTAGATGTAAATAGCACATACGCTTGTACAGCGCCATCTGTACAATGTGCACGGCCAGTTTTTTGTACCATACTTTTGTTTTTCGTGTGGCACTGTAGGGCTTCAGAGCTTGATCTGAAAGATCCACCCTTCCCATGTGCCTGCTGTAGTTAAGGATGCAAACTGGTTTGGGGGTAGTGGTACCACGTACAGGGGCAGGGGAGCTGGTGTTAGTGTAAATGGTGGTCAGCCCTACCAGGGATCTAGGGAGGCTTCTCTGATTTTTGCATACTATGCCACATGCCACAGTATCTCTGGAACTTAGTGACCAGAACAGTGGTAAACTTGTGTAGTAATTATCCGCTTATAGATGATAACCCTTATCCAGCAGTGGGTGCAGTAAGTCCCACACTATTTTCCCACTAACTCCTAGGACGTTCTGGGGGTTCAATCCGGGTGTCCCTCCCTTCATAAACCTGGAACTTGTGAGTGTACCCAGAGCTACTTCCACAGATTTTATACAGTTTTATGCCATACCTTAAGATTAATCTTAGGTTTTTTTTTATAACGCCCATATGCAGCAAGAGCCTCAAAAAGTGTCATCATCTCTGCTGCATTTACTGGGGTCCAACCTTAGGGTCTAGCATATGTCATTGTTGGGTTCTGGGAAATAAATTGCTGGGCATATAAATTTGCTTGGGTTACCATCAAATTTATAAAAACTTCAGAGAAAAAGATTTAAAAAAAATCTATTTCTGTGAAGCCCGCACAATCGATTTGAATTCCTGAGTTGCCCACAAATTCAAGAATTTGGGGCTGATAATTCTTACAGGGTGGGGTCCATATGGGGTAACTCTGGGGTGCTGCCTCAGCTGTTGTTCTGGGGTGCCTTCTAAAGGGTATCTCATCATCTGATGATGATGATGATGATGATGATGATGATGATGATGATGATGATGATGATGATGATGATGATGAGGGGGTAGAGGAGTAGAGAAAAGTGGCATCCTCTTCTCCCTCACTTGCAGACTCTGTATCTGAGGCAAGCATGGAGTACCCCTCGTTAGCTGAGTATACTCGTTGGGTTGGATGGGACATTTTTATTTTATTAGGGTGTGACGTGTGAAATGTGTAAACCTAAACCTCTATTTAGTGTGAGTGGTGTGTACGTTGTTTTTTCACATGTGAAGGGGCTTGTAATAAATTTGGATTCAAATTTAGGAGAAAAAAGGATGAAAAAAATTTGTAAAACCAAAAAGTCTTTTCTATACAAAAAAATAAAATAAATTGCAGTGCAAACTGAGCAGACGTGATCAGTAATGGACACTACTGATCGATGCTCAGTGGTTGCAAAATGTACGCACACAGATGGTGCTTTCGTGCAAAATTTTAAACTAACACTAACTGATAACTATTTTGCCGATATACCGATAACGTATGGGGAACAAGGATTGCACTGCTGACGGTGCTCTCCGTGTTGCCTTAGCAGCACAGGGGAGAAGGAAGCAGTCCTCCCTCCCCCTGTGCCGCTGCTGCCCCTGCCACTAATGAGAGGAGAGGGGACAAGAGGAGGGGCGGGGCTGTGGCCACTGCACCACCAATGAAGATATCTGTATATATTCATATACAGGAGGCGGGAGCTGGCTGCAGAATCACTTAGCCAGCTCCCGACCTCTATGACAAGTAGCTGGATATCGGTATAAAATCGGCTATCGGCCTGAAAGTTCGTAGATTATCGGTATCTGCTCTAAAAAAAAATAAAAAAAATATCAATATCTGTCGATCCCTAATATATATATATATATATATATATATATATATATATATATATATATATATATATATTTAACGACCACTAACTGCAGGTCTTTTTTCACACAAAAAAATGTAAAAAAATAAAAAATGTGCAGATGTAAATGAACACACTACCGATCAGTGCTGTGCAGCAAAAATTGCCAGGGATGAAGAGTGGTTTAGGCATCTGGAACTGCTGAAAATGAAAAAAATTAAAAACCTCCTTGTGCCCGTAGGAAAGATGGATGCCTGCTGTGCAGATTTCGGTCAGGGACCGGGTGTACACAGCGCCATAGCTGTAAGGCGCTGGAATTTCTGACCCACTTTAGGGAGCATGCATGTTACTTTAGCAGTACTTTCAAAGGGCATCTGTTATCATATATGTGCTTTATGAAAGTGACTGACCCGTTGCATGTGCACTTGACGGCTGAAGGCACCTGTGTTGTTCCGCACGTGTGAACATGGGACCAACACAGATGTCTTCAGCTGCCGAATGCACATGCAACAGGTCAGCCAGTCTCATAGGTGCAAATCTGCTGTCAGATGCTCTTTAAAGGTTATCCAGGAATAATGAGTTTTTATCAAGTGCCCGCAGCCTACCTCCACCAATAGAAGATTATTACCTAACGGCAGAGGTGGTGAGGAGCAGGTATCTTCTATTGATAGAGGCAGGCTGTGGACACTTGGCAAAAAGTCATTATTCTCGGAGAACCCCTTTACAAGCTGCAGACTTCATGGTTAATTTTATTATTCCCCGAGCATTGTCACTATGCATCAGAATAATCTTATTTCGTAATTGTGGAAAATTTTGAATTCATGTACAAATCCTCATCCTTACTCCAGGGTTGTTCTTGTCCATACTGTCCCTGGCATTAATTGAGGATAAAGTAACTGCATTTATTCAGTAACTGGAGAGTTGTTTTCCAAGGGACTGGATGTAAGCATACACGCTGATATTCTCTCTCACCCACTAAAATATGACAAAGACCTTCTGGCTATCAGCAATATATAACATAGGACTATTGAGTGTGATGCCGAATCTGTCACTGGTTTTATGCTGCCCTATTCGAAGGCAGGATAAACTGGTGACAGAACCCCTGATGAAAATGCTTGTATTGACCCAGTCGTGTCTGAAAATCACCTTTGAGCAGCTTCGGTTCAGGCCGAGGCTGGACTGCGCTCAGTAGAATGCACAGACGTATATTGAGGAGCTTCTGACCAGATGCCAGTGTGCCTTCCTCTGTTCAGTCTTGGAAGCCAAGTAACTAGTGGGTCTATTGATAATATTCTGTGCTTTATATAGGAAAACTGGAAGCTTTATCCATCCTCCTCTGCAAACTAAAATCTGAAGGACGACGAGTACTAATTTTTTCCCAGATGTTACTCATGCTTGACATACTTGAGACCTTCTTGGACTTTAATTCTTTCACTTTCTTGAGGATCGATGAAAATGCCAACTTTGAGCAATGCCAGGTAGGTCCCTGTATTCCACTTAAAGGTGTTCTCCAGGAATAAATTAAAAAAAAAGTAAAATACTTAAATATTATTTTATAATAAATATATTCACATATACCTTTCATTACTTAGAATGGCTTGTTTTGTGTATGGAGCAATCATTAGGAGAAATAAAATGGCCACCGTCCTATCAGTACACACAAAACCTGTCCTAATCATACAGCAGGACAAGTTACTTCACCACAGTGAGCCATAGTGCTGCTTCATCCTCCTTTCTGCTCGGCTTGTTAGTGGTTATAATTCTGAATACAGGTGAATCTCTGGAGATAAGGAGACATGAGAGGAGGGTGAGGTGTGGCTATTGAGCAGCAGCAGTTGTATGTAGTCTCCATTACCACAGCCTGTCCTGTCTGTCCTCTGTACTTCATGTCTCCTCATGAACTCCCCAGAGATTCAGCTAAAGTTTCAGGATCATAATCCCTGACAAGTAGAGAAGAGGATGAGGTGGCTCTTTACCAGGGGGCTGTGAAGTCGGTAAGCCAAAGCCCCAACTCCGAGTCCTCAATTTCCCCTAACTCAGACTCCCACTCCCTCATACATGGCGCATGTTTAAGTGATAACTTATTTTAAGCTTTTTATCACCCTTATGATACAATAATCAAGCTATTTAGGTAGAACATAAAATATATTTATTGGATACAACTTTAGAACACAAAAAACTTTAATAAATTGTAAATATGCAAAACGCTGCAGTAAGTGAGGAAAAAAACAGTTTTCAACAAAAACGTCCTGTATAACATTTGTGGGGTTAGTCTATGAATTTGTTCTGAAAAATATTATTGCCTCCATCAGATCCTCCTACAAAGATGACCTCAAATCTGATCGAATTATTTTAAGGCTAGAGAACAGCCTCTCTATAGGACATTTCATCATTTTCCCAAATTCTTATGAAAATATATTCAGCACATACCTCATGAACGAATACCAATTCTATTATATATTTTTGGAGTCTGAGTCTGTGTCCATTTTGGTGGAGTCAGTCGTTATAAAATGGACTGACTCCAAAAATATATAATGTTGTATAGTAACTTGTGTGATCCTTTTGTGTGAACTAAAGGGACAGTGGACATTTTGTTTCCCCTGATGAATGCTCCCCAGACAAAACGAGCCATTATAAATAATGAAAGGTGTTTGGGAATATATTTATAATCAAGTAATATTTAAGTATTTTCATTTTCTTAATTCCCGGAGAACCCCTTTAAGGAAGTTTTCAGTTTTCGACATATTGAGGCCCCTATGTAAACAGTTTTTCCTCATCCTTACTCCAGGGTTATTGTCCTCCATACATTCCCTGGCATTACTTGAGGATAAATAAATTGTTCTGATCTGGCCTCTGGAAATGGTTTCCACTGGCTTGGTGATTGAGAACATACATATGATTATGGTCAAATGCATTCTGCAGTTTGTCTTAAATGTCTGTTTATTCCTAGGATTTAATGAAAAGTTTTAACAGAGACCCTCGGATTTTCTGCATGGTCTTGTCCACCCACATCCACTCTCTGGGAGTATACCACATAGAAGCAGACACGGTAATATTTTATGACAGCGATCTGAATCCTGTGATGGATGGCAAAACCCAGTCGTGGTGTGATCTCATTGGCAGAGCAAAGGACATCCATGTTTATAGGTACTGTGGATGCTTCATAAAATATCATTTTTTAGTAGTTGGTGCATTTTTTGCATTTAGTATATTGTTCCCCCTATGTGTATGTGTTTGCTAAGACAGAAGTTTTATGTGCAGTGCAAGTTGATGTCGGCCTGTTCCCTATTTGCACATGGTATAAATGTATAGGTCATCTCTGGAGGTATATATCATACCTTCACCACTTGTGGCGCTTGGATCTGCTGATGACACTGGGCATGACTACAGATTGCTGCGGGAAACTGGCTTCCTGTCATATTACAGCATGGAGGGGATGCTGTGATATGACTACTTTACACTGCATGTGCTGTACTGGTGTAGCCAATGTGTAACCATGTGAATATAATCGACTTACTGGGGGAAAAAAAAGTCAATGAGGTCCCTTAAAAGGAAGCCATGATGCTTCTGTGCCTTATAATTCATGTGATTTGTTGTGTTTGCCACAATATACATTACATTTTAATTGTGGTCTTCCCAGGCTGGTCAGTGCCAACTCCATAGAGGAGAAGTTGCTGAGGAATGGCACAAAAGATTTGATCAGAGAGGTGGCAGCTCAGGGCAGTGACTATTCTCTGGCATTCCTAACTCAGGTATGTATAACTTTGTTTTCATTTATTATGCCAATAATTGTTTGCCATGAAGATGATTCTCAAACCCTCCTCGTGTTACATTTCTACAGCAAACCATCCAGGAACTGTTTGAAGTATGTTCTCCACTGGATGACTCTGGGGTGAAAGCTGAAGAGTTTGTGCTGCTATCCCAGGAACCATCTCCTTCAGACATAATCACCCCAAAGGTGGCAAAGCCATTTGTTGAGGTAAGACATCCTTAATTAAAGTGGGGGATTTTTGTTCGATTATTATTTTTTTTTTTAATGTTTTTAGATTCAAGAAGTGTAAGATATCATTTTTCCATTCATTCTCTTGTTCCTGCCATTTAATAGCATTTTAGTGCAAATAACTCTACCTATCATATCAAAATATGTATTTGAGATGACCAACACAAATGGTGTCTGTTACCTTCCAGCACTGGGGTCCTGGGTTAAGATCTTACTAAGGGCAACATCTGCCTGCAGTCTGTGTGTTGTCCAAATGTTTATGTAGGGTTCTCCATGTACTTCAGTCTCCTCCACCCTAAACAAACAAAACTGGAAAATGTTGAATTTAGATTATGAAGTTCAGTAGGCACAGAGATACTATGCCTGAATATGCTTGTGCTATATGAATGAGTTAAATTGTATTAAGAAATGATCTTCTAGAGGCGCCATTCTAACAAAGATGAGGGCCAGCATTCATAGGATGCAAGAAAAGGTGAAACGCTGACACTGGAACATCTGGTCTAGGTCAGGGGTGGTTTGGAGGGCTTGTACTGTAATTTGCTGCTTCATGCACGTGTTTTACTTTGTGTCTGTTCTGTATTACAGGCACTGGTAAAAATCGAGTTTGGACAGGAAGAAGAAAATGCTGAGTGTGCTGAGCAAGATGATCCAAAGCCAAATGCTGGGGTCTTCCCTACCACAGAATCGGAATATATGGAGTGCTACGAACCCTCCCAATTAAAAGAGTTATCTGACCTTATGCAGCAAGTAAGTGTATCTTTGCCACAATTGCCATTTTGTGTTGAGAAGCGCAGTGGAATAAACTCCTGAGAATCAGAACAATAACGTTGGTTGTTTTAGTATACACAGTGGGGTTAATTTACTAAAGACTGGTGTGCCACACGCCAGTCGTAAGAAAAGGCTCAACCATCAAAAGGAACAGGCCTCTTTATAAATTTGTCTCATTTGTGATGTCCATGCACCAGAAATAGAAAACTACATCTGCTAGGAGCTGGGTAGATTTCAGTTATAAGTTATGCCAGTTGTCTGGCACACATCCTTGTAAATGTATTGGGCGGGGGTGGCTTGGCCCCCTTCTGCTATGATCCATCCACTGTTTAATTAAATGCGGTGAGAGCAGCAAGAAAGATAAAGTCCCACAACTGCCAGAAAACTGGCCCACAGCCTGTGTAAATGCCCCCAGTGATTTTATGCTGTTAGCTATTTTCTAACCCTTAGAATTATGTATGTCTTTATTTCTAGCTGACTCCCATTGAGAAATATGCTCTGCACTACTTAGAATTATTCCATGCTCACAGTGTGGGTGACCAACCTGGATGCCTTGAGGTACAAGTTGTGTTTTGTTTTTTTGCTTTTTTTTTTATATACATTTTTATGAAAATCCAGGATTGTTCAGAATAAAAAAATTGGCTTTTGTACGCTCAAATAAGAGCTTCAAAATCATAATAAAGTAAAAAAAATAATAATTATATATATATATATATATATATATATATATATATATATATATATATATTAATATCCCCTTTTCCTTAGAATAAAAAATAAATACCCATTATATTTTTTGTTATTTATGTATCACCGCGATCGTTAAAATTCTAAAATATTTTTCCAATACGGCAAATGCTGTAACGGAAAAAGGGTCAAAATGGGCAATTTGCTATTTTTTTTATTGCTTCTCTTACCCCCAAAAATGTAATAAAATGTGATCAAAAAGTCTCACACACACTCCAAAATAGTATCAATAAAAACTAAAGATTGTCCCACAAAAAAATTAGCCCCCACACAGCTCAGTAGTTATGGGGTCAGAATATGGTGATGTAAAAAAAAAAACATTTTTTCCTCAAAGTTTAAATGTGTTTTTACAGTACTAAGACATGAAAAACATACACATGTGGTATCTTCGTACTGACTAAGAAAATGAAGGGCACGGGTCAGTTTTGCTGCAAACGGAACAAAACCCGTAAAACCGGTGGAGGAATTGGATTTTTTTTTTCTCCAATTCCACCCCATTTGGATTTATTTCTCCCCCCCCCCCGCTGTGCACTACATTGTATGCCATATTAAATGGTGGCATTAGAAAGTACAACTTGTCCCTCAAAAAATAAGCCCCCATACAGCTATGTGAATGGAAAAATAAAAAAGTTATGGCTCAAGGAAGGTAGGGAAGAAAAATGAAAACGAAAAAAAACTCTGGTATCCTAAAGGTTAAATGTAGAAGCCAACACGATGCCATGTGCAACCTATTCACCAGAATGCTTATTATTATAGGCGCAATTAAATGTCGCCAGGAAAGAATGGGACTCAAGTCACTTAGAGGAACTCAAGGAGAGAATGCAGTGGGAAGCTGAAGAAAACGAGGAGCTGATCAGCTACACACGGGAAGATGCATATAATATGGTAACATTTCGCAATATAATTGGACTACAGCTTAAAGTATGTAATCAAACAGCAAAGAGGTATCTGTATGTAGTGTGTAATGAAGTAAAGCAAGGCGCCACTTACAGCTCTTGTGGAGTGGACTGCCATGTTAGCACTCATATTGGGTGCATAACTATAGAAGCAGCCAATATAAAAGAATAAGATGGGATTGTAGAAGTAGCATACTAATTACTAATGATTATTATATCCCTTAAGAACTTCAGCATGCCATCTCCAAAGTGGCCACTTTTTGTCTTAAATAAAGTTGTATTCCGGTTTTAATGATTATATTTGGAGAATAGGATGTTGAACAATTTTGATAGATAGATAGATATCTATCTATCTATCTGTAACATTCATCTATAAGAGAGATGGACGGATCATGTCACCTGGCTTAACTGCCCATGTATGTAACGTGTGATAAGTTATTGTACTGAGGAGCAGAACTTACAGTAAACTGGAATACCCCTTTAAGTGGTCATTTTTATTTTCCATAGGACTTTGTTTATAATGGACCAGATGGAGAGACCGAGATAATGCCGGTGAGAATTTTTTTTAAATGCCTTGTTTTTTAATTTTACTTTCTAATACTAGTACAATTTCATGTAATTTTTTTCAAGTTACTTTTAGGGATGAGCGAATCGTGGTACCTTGGAATCGAATCCAAGTTCTGGAAATGTTTTTTTACAGTAGAAATCAATTTATGAAGATATTACGCGAAGACTTGCGAGACTTCGCCAAGTAATAACTTGGGCTCATCGAAGCCAATACATTCTAATACTTTACGGAGAGATTGCTCTGTACTGTATTGAAATGAAGCATTATGTGAATTGACTTCGGATGTTTCATCCGAAGTCTATTCTCTCATCCTTAGTTACTTTTATTTTTATTTTTTATGCTCAGACTGGAAAAAAAAAAATCTTCATTATTGTCATTCATATAATACAAATGAAATGTCTTCAGTTTATTCGTTGTCCTTAATGGCTGTTCATTTTACACAGTTCTGGACACCTCCTACTCCCCCGCAAGACGAGAATGATATTTATATTGATTCTGTGATGTGTCTGATGTATGATACCAACCCCATCCCAGAATCCAAACTGCCCCCTGTCTATATTAGGAAGGAACGTAAGAGACACAAGACAGATTCATCTGGTGAGTTTTGGTAACTGCTAGGGGCTCTCGCATTATGCTCATTTTTGCATTAAAGCATGTTTACACTTCTTAATAACACCATGACATACGTTTCTCAATGCCTTTACACCACAATTGTGATATACAAAAGTCGCACAATATGCATATGTGCACCATAATTTACTACTTTTTTTTTAATTTTTTTTTTAACTTCTCTGCACTTTTCTGGCTTAGTGGAAGGCGACGTGGGTTCATACCAACCTCTGCATTTACTATAACTTTAGCCAGAAAGTGGCGGAAGTTATAGCTGAAGTTTTCGCCAGCCTATAGCTGGCGTAGAATTCAGTTTCTGCCATGTGACAGGGCAGAGATGCGCCTGAGGCTCCTCACGCCAGTTCAGGGAGATCAAGACTGACAGAGGGATCTGCCAGTCTTGATATATCTCCCATCATTGTTTTATTCTATGTAGCTCATTAAATGCACAACTTTTTTTCTTTTTTTTTTTCTTTTCCCCATTTATGATCAAAGCTGCTGGTAGGATGAAGAAAATGCGTCATGGAGAAGCTGCTGTTCCCCCTCGTTCTTTGTTTGATAGAGCGGCTCCAAACCCACTTAAAGTGCGCAAAGAAGGCAAAGAGCAGAAGAAGAATATTCTTCTAAAGCAACAAACACAGTTTGCCAAACCTCTGCCAACTTTGATAAAACCAGTCATGGAGACTGGGCCTGACAATCCAGAGTGGCTTATCAGTGAGGACTGGGCTTTACTGCAGGTAGGTCTATGTGTTCATCAGTATTACTAATACCACAGTAATGGTGGATTCTAACTTGTATAAAAGTAGGAGAAGCCATAGTTTAAGGAAACCACAAAAAACATATTCTCTAATTTTCATAAACCCCTTCTACCCCGGGCCAGTTTTCACCATACTACCTAGGCCATTTTTTTTGCAAATCTGACATGCGTCACTTTATCTGGTAATAGCTTTGGAACGCTTTTATTTATCTCAGCCATTCTAAAACTGTTGTTCTCGTGCACGTTGTACCTCATGACGGTCCTAAATTTGAGTCAATATGTTTCACCTTTTATTTATGAAAAAATCCCAAATTTACCCAAAATTTAGAAAAATTTGCAATTTTCAAAATTCTATTTCTCTGCTTTAAAAACAGAAAGTGATACCTCCTAAAATATTTATTACTTTACATTTACAAAATGATGCCAACATAAAAGAAGACATATGGGGAATGTTATTTTCTTTTTTGGAGACGTTAGAAGGATTAGAATTTTAGAAGCAATTCAAAAAAAATATTTAATATTTCCAAAACCCATTTTTTAAGGACCAGTTCAGGTCTGAAGTCACTTTGTCGAGCTTGCATAATAGAAACCACCCATAAATGGCCCCATTGTAGAAACTACACCCCTCAAGTTAGGCTACTTTCACACTGGCGTTTTGAATTCCGTTTGTGAGATCCATTTCAGCTATCTCACAAACTGTTCAAAACGGATCAGTTCAGCCCCAATGCATTCTGAATGGATAAGGATCCGTTCAGGATGGATCAGTTTGGCTCCGTTCCGCCTCCATTCTGCTCTGTATGCGGACACCAAAATGCTGCTTGCAGCATTTTGGTGTCCGCCTGGCGATGCGGAGCCAAATTGATCCGTCCTGACTTACAATGTAAGTCAATGGGGACGGATCCGTTTTCACTGACACAATATTGTGCAGTTGAAAACTGATCCGTCCCCCATTGACTTTCAATGTAAGTCAGGACGGATCAGTTTTGACTTAGACTTATTGTTAAAAGAATAATGCAAACGGATCAGTTCTGAAAGGTTACAAGCGTTTGCATTATAGGTGCGGACCCATCTGTGTAGATACCAGACGGATCCGCACCTAACGCAGGTGTGAAAGTAGCCTTACTCAAAACTGATTTTACAAACTCTGTTAACGCTTTAGGTGTTCTACAAGAATTAAAGGAAAATAAATTCAATTTCAAAATTTCACTTTTTTGGCAGATTTTCCATTTTAATCAGTTTCTTTCTTTAACACATCGAGGGTTAACAGCCAAACAAAACTCAACATTTATTACCCAGATTCTGAGGTTTACAGAAACACCCCACATGTGGTCGTAAACTGATGTAAGGGCACACGGCAGGGCGCAAAAGAAAAGGAGCGCCGTATGGTTTATGGAAGGCAGACTTAGCTGGACTGGTTTTTAGACACCATGTCCCATTTGAAGCCCCCCTGATGCACCCCTAGAGTAGAAACTCCCAAAAAGTTACCCCATTTTGGAAACTAGGGGATAAGGTGACAGTTTTATTGGTACTTTTTTGGGGGTAAATATGATTTTTAATCGCTCTATATTATGTTTTTTGTGAGGCAAGGTAACTAAAAAATGGCAATGTTTTTGCACAGTTTTTATTTTTTATAATGTTCATTTGACAGGTTAGATCATGCGCTATTTTTATAGAGCAGGATGTTACAGACGCGGTGATATCAAATATGTCTACTTACTTTGTTTCAGTTTTATATAATAAAGCATTTTTGAAAAGAAATCGTCTCCACTTTCCGAACGCCATATTATTTTTTTGTGCAGGGGCTAATTTTTTGCAGGAAGAGTTGACGTTTTTATTGGTACCATTTTTGGGTACATATGATTTTTTTGATCATTCATTATTACACTTTATGCGGCAAGGTGACAAAAAAATTGGTGGTTTTGGCACAGTTTTTATTTATTTTTACAGCGTTCACTTGAGGGCTTAGGTCATGTAACATTTTTCTAAAGCAGGTCGTTATGGACGTGGCAATTCCTAAAATATATATATTTTCATTTATTTAAGTTTTACACGATAATAGCATTTTTTAAACAAAAAAATATGTTTCTCGCCCATTTTCCTTGGGGGACACAGACCTTGGGTATAGCTCAGCTCCCTAGGAGGCGTGACACTAAGTAAAACTGTTAAGCCCCTCCTCCATCAGCTATACCCTCAGCCTGGAGATGGAGGCTACCAGTTTTAGCTTAGTGTCCAAGGAGGCAAGACACTCCCTGCTACTGCAGGGCTGTTTTCTCCTTGTTATTTTTACTTTTTCTTCTAATTTTGTTATTTTATTTTTTCCTAGGGATACCAGAGACGCATTAGACCTCTCTGCTCTCCCGGGGTTGAGCTGCGCCAGTGCCAACTTATCTGCACTGCTGCCTCCCCCACAGAAGCAATAGGAGGATCTGGGCAGCAATGGCTCCCCTACATCCCGCCAGCTAGGGGGTCGCCCGCACGCCAAGCCCCTCTTCCAGCTTCCTGCCACTGCGGTGCCAGTGGCTGAAGGGGCGACCCTGCTGGAAAGGACTGAGGGTGAAGACGTCGGACGGTGAGATGGCTATTCCAGCCCATACCCCGTCCCTATCTGCAGCATCTACCCCTCTGGGTAAGGGGGGCACCCGTGGTCGCTCATTCTGAGCGCTCATCTGCAGGACAATGCAGCACAGCAGCATCCTCAGCACCCCCACGCCGTTCCCCCCCCACGCTGCTATCTTTCTCCCCCCCCCTCCCCCTCATTCGGGGCTGACTCCATTTTTCTCTTCTCTCTCTCCCCCTTCCCGCCGAGAACGGGGGGCGGGGCTTAGCGGTCCCGGCAGGGGGCGGGGCTTACGCGCGCGTCATTTTGGGGGCGGAGCTACGTTCTCCTTCACAGGAGACATTTCAAGCGCTGGAGGGGGCAGAGCTTGTTCCCCGTGCTTTCTGCTGAGGTTTCCCGCGCTTCCTCACTCCTGACAGGAAGCTGGGACACGGTGGGGGACTCTAACCTCCTGTGTACATCGCTCGGCTTCTGTGGGCGCTCTCTGCTGCTCTCTGCTGCTCACTGCTGTTCACTGCTGTTCACTGCTTCTCTGCTGCTGCTGATCTGGGCCATCTCCTGACGTTCTTCTGAGGCACTGGTAGGACAGTTAACCCTCTCCTAACCCTCCTGGTCATAGCTGCTATAACCCTTTGTGGTCTCTATATTAGAGTACAACCACACTTCAGCATGTCAGATCCCACAGGTGCCCCCAAACCCTGGTACCATGCCTGTACCGCCTGTAAGGAACTTTTTCCGCGTGGGCAATCTGAGCCGCATTGCCTTGCATGTCAGGCCCCGGTGCAGGGCCCGCTTCCCGCTGCGCCCCCCGGTGCCTCTGAACCCCCTGACTGGGCTAGGTCTCTGTCTCAGGCGGTGGAAAGCCTTACACACGTAGTGGGCCGTCTCGTGGATAGACCGCCTCTCCCGCAGGCTGCCACAATCCCTGTCGCACCCGCTGGGACTACCGTTTCTGCCGCCCCCACTGGTTCCCTGCCTCCCAGCGAATCTTCCAGGGCCCGGCATACTCAGAAACGTTCAAGGGTTGAGCGCACATCTTCTCCAGATGCTTCGCTCTCTCCGCCATGCGTGCGAGCTCAGTCAAGTCTATCCTCTCAAAGGGATACGCTTTCTGAGGGAGAACTGGCGGATTCGGACGTGGACATGGACTCAGAGCTTCCGTCCAAATTGGCGTCCGCGGTGGGGCATCTTGTCACTAGCATCTGTGATACCTTTCAGCTACACGATGACCCCCCCAGCTCTGAACAGGCCGGCGTGTCCTTTCTCCGCCCCAAACAGGCCTCCAAGGTTTTTCCCATACACGCTGATTTTTCTTCTGTGGTATCCAAGGCTTGGACTCGGCCTAACGTCCGCTTTATTACACCCAGAAAGCTGGACATTTGTTATCCCTTTCCAGCGGATTCTGTGACCACGTGGACATCCCCGCCTAAGGTTGATCCTCCCGTGGCTCGCCTGTCCAAAAGCACTACTATTCCTGTACAGGACGGATCTTCCCTCCAGTCTGTTGAGGACCGTCGTACGGAATCCCTCTCCAAGGCCATATTTACTGCCTCTGGTTCGGCCCTTAGACCGGTCTTTGCCTCCGCCTGGGTTGGCAAAGCGGTCTCTGAATGGGGTTTGCAACTGGAACGGGAGTTAGGGTCGGACGTCCCTGTTCAGGACCTCCGTTCCTTAGCCCAACTAATTGTTCAGGCCGGAAAATTCGTCTGTGAGGCCTCCCTTGATGCGGGTGCCCTCATTGCCCGTTCCTCTGCCCTGGCAGTTTCTGTCAGGAGGGAACTCTGGCTGAAGGTTTGGGCGGCGGACGCCGCTTCCAAACGCTCTTTGGCCGGCCTACCATTCACGGGTTCCCGCCTGTTCGGAACCCGTCTGGACGAACTTATATCAGAGGCCACGGGTGGGAAGAGTACTCACCTCCCCCAGTCCAGGCCAATGGGCGCCCCCCGTGGTCGCGCTGGTTCGTCCCGTTTTCGGTCCTTTCGCCACCCCACCGGGTCTAGACCCGCGGCCAGTTCTTCTTCCTCTGGCCCAGCCCAGGATAGACGCAAGAAGCCGTTTTTTCGGACGTAACCTACCTGGCGCAAGTCCCAGCCTGCACGGGCTCCCACAGGCCAGCAGCCCTCTGCCTGAAGGTGCGCCCCCACCCACCCGGGTGGGGGGCCGCCTTCTCCTATTCAGGAACGTATGGCGGGCCCACATCTCAGACGCATGGGCGCTCGAGATTGTATCTTGCGGATACAAAATCGAATTTGCGTCCATTCCGCCAGACCGTTTCTTCCGATCCCGTCCTCCGCGAGATCCCGTACGAGTGGCCGCCTTCTTCGCGGCCATTCACTCTCTAATGGACAAGGGTGTCGTCGCCCCCGTGCCTCCGACGGAAAGGTTCAGGGGGTTCTACTCGAACCTCTTTGTGGTTCCCAAGAAGGAAGGCTCAGTGCGTCCGATCTTGGACCTAAAACGCCTGAACCGTTTTCTCCGACTGCAGAGATTCCGGATGGAGTCTCTCAGGTCCGCAGTGGCCTCCCTGGAAAGAGGGGATTTCATGGCCTCAATCGACATTCAGGATGCATACCTCCACGTTCCGGTTGCTCCATGTCATCACCGCTTCCTGCGCTTCGCGGTGGGGGACGATCACTTCCAATTCGTCGCCCTTCCCTTTGGTCTGGCGACGGCTCCTCGAGTGTTCACCAAGGTCCTGGCCCCTGTCTTGGCCCTTCTACGTTCAAGAAGTGTTTTTCTTCTCCCATACTTGGACGACATCCTGGTCAAGGCACCCTCCTTCTCTCAGACATCCCGCAGTGTGGAACTCACTCTGGAGACCCTGACGCGGTTCGGTTGGATTATCAACCACCCCAAATCTTCCCTTACCCCCTCCAGACGGCTGATCTTCCTGGGGATGCTCCTAGATACAGAGTTGGCGGAGGTCCGCCTTCCGTCGGACAAGCGTCTGGCCCTTCGCGGGTCGGTTCGCAGTCTCCTCCGCCATCACCGCCCTTCCCTCAGATCCAGCATGCGGTTGTTGGGAAAGATGGTTGCCTGTTTCGAAGCGGTGCCGTTCGCACAATTCCGATCCCGCACCTTTCAGAGGGCAATTCTGTCGGCCTGGGACAAATCACCGAGGAGTCTGGACAGGACCTTTCTTCTGCCTCCCCTGGCTCGGGCTTCCCTCGGCTGGTGGTTGCATATCCCTCTAAGGGGGAAGTCCTTCCTTCCACTGAACTGGCTGGTGATTACCACAGATGCCAGCTTACGGGGGTGGGGGGGGTTTTCCCTCCCCGGTCCGTCCAGGGCGTTTGGTCTCTATCGGAGTCCAGACTTCCAATCAATATTCTGGAACTGAGGGCGATTCTTCTGTCCCTCAGACACTGGACCCATCTGCTGAGGGGCCACCCTGTTCGGATCCAATCGGACAATGCCACGGCTGTGGCATACATAAACCATCAGGGAGGCACTCGCAGCGATGCAAGAGGTGACCCTCATTCTCCTCTGGGCGGAGACGCACGTGCCGGCCTTCTCTGCGATTTACATCCCGGGGGTGGACAACTGGGCGGCGGATTTCCTCAGCCGGTCCACCATCGACCCGGGAGAATGGTCCCTGCACCCAGAGGTGTTCGAAGCCCTTTGTCTTCGCTGGGGTCGCCCCGACGTGGACCTCATGGCCTCCAAATTCAACCACAAGGTCCCCCTATACCTGGCCAGGGCACGGGACCCGAAGGCATACGGCGCCGACGCGCTCGTCCTTCCGTGGCGCGAATTCTCCCTTCTGTACGTCTTTCCTCCTTTTCCCCTCCTGCCACGGGTTCTTCGGAGGATCGCGGCAGAGGGCGTCCCCGCGATTCTAATCGCCCCGGATTGGCCCCGCCGGTCTTGGTACGCCGACCTAATGTTGCTGTTGGCAGACGCACCGTGGCCACTGCCCTCCAGGGAAGACCTTCTCTCTCAGGGACCGATCTTCCACGAGCATTTAGGCTCGCTACGTTTGACGGCGTGGCTATTGAGACCGCCGTCTTAACGCGACGGGGTTTCTCCGCGGACGTAGTCCGCACCATGATCCGGGCTCGTAAGCCCGTATCCTCTAGGATCTACTATCGGGTTTGGAGGTCCTATCTGGGGTTCTGTGAGTCCCGGAGCATCCCACCTCTCCGTTTTTCTCTTCCCACAATCCTGTCCTTCCTCCAGTCGGGTCTGGACCTGGGGCTGTGCCTCAGTTCTCTGAAGGGTCAGATTTCGGCGCTGTCTATTCTTCTCCAGCGTCCCCTGGCCCCTCTAGGGCCAATTAAGACCTTTTTACAAGGGGTGGCTCACTCTGTTCCGCCGTACCGCCCTCCAGTTCCTTCCTGGGACCTGAATGTGGTGCTCTCGTCGCTCCAATCAGCCCCCTTCGAGCCTTTACGGGAGGTCTCCCTTCGCCTTCTGTCCTGCAAGGTCATCTTTCTTGTGGCCGTCACGTCTCTCCGACGGGTGTCGGAGTTAGCGGCTCTTTCTTGCTCCGAACCTTTCCTGATCTTCCACCAGGATAAGGTTGTGCTTCGGCCTGTCCCGACTTTCCTGCCAAAGGTGGTCTCCGCCTTTCACATCAATGAGGACATCGTCCTTCCGTCGCTCTGTCCCTCTCCTTCCCACCCCAGAGAACGGGAACTGCACCGTCTGGATGTGGTCAGGGCGTTGAGGATTTACTTGGAGGTCACCGGGTCCTTTCGGCGCACGGACTCCCTGTTTGTGGTTCCGGAGGGTTCGCGCAAAGGGTTGGCGGTCTCCAAGGTGGCTATTGCCCGTTTCATTAAACTGGCGGTGTCTGAGGCTTATCGAGCCAAGGGCAGGCCTCCGCCTTTTGGCGTCACTGCTCATTCCACCAGAGCAGTCGGAGCTTCCTGGGCGCAGAGGCATCGGGCCTCGGCTGAACAGTTGTGCAAAGCAGCCACTTGGTCCTCTCTGCACACTTTCACAAAGTTCTATAGGGTGCATACGCATGCATCAGCGGATGCTGCGTTGGGCCGCCTGGTTTTGCAGGCAGCGGTTTCCTGATGCTCTGGTGGTGTTCCGCCTTGGGTTTGTGGTCCCTCCCTTCTTGGACTGCTCTTGAACGTCCCAAGGTCTGTGTCCCCCAAGGAAAATGGGCGAGAAAAGGAGATTTTTGTATAACTTACCAGTTAAATCTCTTTCTCGCTCTTCCTTGGGGGACACAGCACCCACCCTTCTGTGTTTGGTTACAGGGTTATGGTCTGGCGCCCCGTTGGGTTGCTGGCTGGTTGTTTCCGTTATTGGTTGTTATCCTTTCACTACTTGGACACGCAACTGGTAGCCTCCATCTCCAGGCTGAGGGTATAGCTGATGGAGGAGGGGCTTAACAGTTTTACTTAGTGTCACGCCTCCTAGGGAGCTGAGCTATACCCAAGGTCTGTGTCCCCCAAGGAAGAGCGAGAAAGAGATTTAACTGGTAAGTTATACAAAAATCTCCTTTTTAGTGTCTCCATAGACTGAGAGCCATAGTTTATTTATATTTTTTAACCGATTGTCTTAGGTAGGGGCTCATTTTTTGTAGGATGAGATGACAGTTTGATTGGTTCAATTTTGGAGGGCATACGCCTTTTTGATTGCTTGGGGTTGCACTTTAAGTGATGATCGGTGACAAAAAATGGCTTTTTGGCACTGTTTTTATTTGTTTTTATTTATGGGGAGTTAGGTCATGTGATATTTTTATAAGAGCAGGTTGTTATGGACAGGGCAATATCTAACATGTCTACTTTTTTATTTATTTATTTATTTATTTATTTATTTCACTTTAACACAATAATAGTCTACGACTGACCAGTCTTTGCTGGCACTGGCAATAACGGCAATGAGTCATTTTTGCAATTGTGATGTAAGGTGACAAAAAATAGCTTTTTTTTGGTACTGTATTTTTATTTTTTTACTGTGTTCACCTGAGGGGTTCAGTCATGTGATATTTTTATAGAGCTGGTTGTTGCAGACGCGGCGATACCGAATGTAATATATTTTATTTTTGGGCGATTTGCCTTTAATGTAGGGGCTCTTTTTTTGCGGGATGAGGTGACTGTTTTATTGGTGCCTTTTTGATCGCTTGGTGTTGCACTTTTTGTGATTGTAAGGCAACAAAAATAGCATTTAAAAAAAAAAAAAAAATTTACGGTGCTTATCCGATCATGTGATATATTTATAGAGCCGGTCGTTACACACGATACCTAATATGTGTGTTTGCTTTTTTTGTCTTCTATTTTTTAATATAAATTCAGGGGAAAGTGGAATTTTTTTGTTTTTACTTGAAATGTATTTTTATTTTTTTTTCTGTCCCATTCTGGGACTTTAATTTTGGGGGTCTGATCCCCACTGCAATCCATTACAATACAATGTATTGTAATGCATTGCCTGTTAGTGTATTACACTGAGTAATACACTAACAGGTTGCATAGGAGACCCAGCCTGAGGCTGGATCTCCTGGGCCCCCGTAGACGGCAGGTCCCGATGCCGTGCAAGGAATTGGGCAGCCTCTGCATGGCATCGGGCTGCCTTCTCACCCATCAGGTCACCGCCACGGCAGCGCGGGGACCCGATGGACTCCCTCACCCACTGCAAATCCCTTTTATGCCGCGGTCAGCGCTGATCGTGGCATAGAAGGGGTTAATCAGCCGGCATCTGCTTGTATAGCGATGCCGGCGGATACAGCAGGGGCCCGGCTACCAGGGACTGACTCGCCCCTGCAGTGATTGGGCGCGCACCGCTCCGATGCCCGCCCAATCACCATGACGTAATAGTACGTCAAAACGCAGGAACGCACCTGCCGCCATGCCGTACTATTACGTCATATGTCGGGAAGGGGTTAAATCGGTTGTCTCACTCCAGCAAATGGCATTCATCATGTAGAGAAAGTTAATACAAAGCACTAACTAATATATTGTTGTTATCCATATTGCTTCCTTTGCTAGCTGGATTAATTTTTCCATCACATTATACACTGCTAGTTTCCACCCTGCAATCAATCAGTGTTGGTTGTGCTTGCACAGTATAGCTAAAAGCACTTGTCTATGTGCACTCCCGCGATCCGGGCCACTAGAGAGGCTGATGCTTTTTCCTAGAGTGTGCAAGCACGACCACCACTGATGGATTGCTGGGTAGTCTGTAACCATGGATACGAGCAGTGTATAATGTGATGGAAAAATGGATGAAGCCAGTAAAGGAGGCAATATGGACGATCACAATACATTAGTAAGTGCCTTGTATTCACTTTCTCTACATGATAAATGCAACTTACTGAAGTGAGATAACCTCTTTAAGTCACATCACATTAAAGGGTTTCTGTCACCAGAATTAACTCTATTAAACTAGCTGACATTAGCAATATTTTATAATATGCTAATTAGCCTCTACGTGCGTTGACAGGGTCAGGCAGTGTTGGTCTCCTACTGCCGGCCCTGTCTGCCGTCTAAATCTTGTGCCTGCGCCTTCCCGTTCAGTATTTGAAGGCAGGCGAAGTGAGTGAAGGGCGCTCGCCGGCTGCCAGAGCACAGTGTCAGCAGTTGTAGGTGAAGGCTGCCTGGCCCTGTCAATCTAGTGTAGCAGGGAGTGGCCGGAGGTGGTAGAACGGAGCCTCTAGGAGCAGGGGCAACGCACCCCCTGCACCTAGAGGCTAATTAGCGTATTGTAAAAGTTATATTTCTGGAGTAACGGGGGCATAGATAAAAGTAGGAATAGGCTAGTTAGGTTCAGCTGATATTAGCACATTGCTAATGTCAGGTAATTTAATAGGGTTAATTCTGGTGACAGAAACCCTTTAATATAGGGAAATGTTATTCTGAAAATCAAATCAATTGGCACGTCTGATACATCTCGGCACAGAGTAGATTTAGAAGCTAATAATTGTTGAATATTTGTCATTTTGTCAGTGCTTACCGTATTTTTCGCCCATAAGACGCAGCTAGGTTTTTGAGGAGGAAAATAAGAAGAATTTTTATTTTTTTACCAAAAGGTGTGCTTTTGTGGGTTTTGAACTAATGGTAGTCTGTGGATGACACTATTATAGGGGGATTTGTGAATGACGCACTGTTATGGGGATTTGTGAATGACGCACTGTTATGGGGGGATATTTGGATGGCACTGTTATGGGGGGATCTGTGCATGACACATACCGTATATAGCATCTTATACGTGTTATCCACAGATATCCCCCATAAGTGTCCCTTTGTACAGTAAATAGTGACCCCAATACAGGGGGTGGAGGCTGGCAACTGGTGTTGAAATCTCGGCGGGGCCCAGTGCAGTCACTGTACTCTAATACACCCGGCCCTCACACACCAGTATTCATATGTAAACTGTAGGCAATCTATATGTAAACCGCAAGGTAGAGCAATCCACATAATACTCACTATGAAACTCCCGTACTAGCAGGCACTGCAGGCTGGCCGGTCCCTCACTTCCTCACGCACCTGCTCCGCCTACTTCATTAATAAAGTGGGAGGGGCATGCACGTGAGAAAGTGAGTGACCGGCCCGCCTGCCTGCTAGTACAGGAGTTTCATAGTGAGTACTATGTGGATTGTGCTCCCTTGCAGTTTACATATGGATTGCCTACAGTTTACATATGAATACTTGTGTGTGCAGGGCCCGGTGTATTAGAGTACAGTGACTCCACCGGGCCCTGCCACGAGTTGCTGCCCTCCAGCCCCTCCTCCCTCCCCGCTGATACATCGCAGGCGGCGATGTATCAGTGTTAGCGGGGTAAAAATATCAGCATTCGCCCCATAAGACGCAGGGTGCGGGGTCCCCCTATTGGGTGCGTCTTATGGGGCGAAAAATACAGTAATTATCTTTGCATTCTCCCGTTATAAGCATGGGCTTTCCTTGCAGGCAGTAAAACAACTTTTGGAGCTCCCTCTGAATCTATCAGTTGTGTCACCAGCGCATACACCCAACTGGGATCTAGTGAGTGATGTAGTAAACTCTTGCAGTCGGATCTACCGCTCATCCAAACAGTGCCGCTGCCGTTATGAGAACGTTATAATTCCACGAGAGGAAGGCAAAGTAAGTGAAACGTAACATAAGGAAGCTCTGATACTTCTCATATTACTGAGTCTTTTTCGATACAGCTTCGAGGCATTTATAGTAAATAGTAAAAGGCACACTACTTCTGTTCACATTGTAAATGTGTCAATAGTCTTCCAATTTGTATGTTTTTTTTAATAACCTATTACAGTATAATATCACTATTTGGTTTATTTTTGGTTTGTAAATGAAAGTGATAATCCTTCCTATCTATATTGCAGCTACTGTACGAGGCTAGTCCAAAGAAGAAGTCAGAAAACATATTTAAGGTATGTCTAAATAAAGTTTTTTTTTGTTTCAAAATTAATGCCCTAACCGTCTAGCACAAGGCAAACGATTCTGGCAGCATGAAGTGTGCGGTTTTTCAGTGCAACGTTGACTTTAATTTTTAATTATTTATACTACTTTTATTTAGAATAAACCTTTAAGGACCAGCCAGATTTACTCACAAGACGAGGGATTGTCGCACAGCCAGCTATACACAACTCGTTTTGAGCTGATGAAGATGACTGCTGGAAAGAGAAGCCCACCCATTAAACCTCTGTGAGTAGAGCATTATTAAAATACACTAGACACATGTTTTAATGGTAATACGATTTGGGCTCTCTGTGTCTTGGCTCGCGAACATATGTTTGTATACCTAAACAGATTATCTGGGTGTTACTATTGATGACCTATCTTCTGGATCAGCGGGGGTCCCAGGAGTAGGACCCCAGCTGATCAGCTGTTAGAAGAAGCCAGGTGCTCTGTGAGCACCACAGACTCTTTCTAGGTCATGTGAGATCACTGTACATAAGACACATGGCCTAGTTGCAGCTCAGCCCCATTATAGTCAATGTGCAGATACAGAAACGACCATCTTTCGGCACAGACGAACCAACCAGTCGGAAATAGCAGAAGTCTTCATCAAACGTTTGTTTCCCCCCCCCCCCCCCCAGAAACACTTCACACAACGCGTTTCGAGAAACACGTCCCCTTCAGGTGAAAACAGCACTGTTTTCCCCTGAACAAGGGGAAGTGTTCCGCAAAACGCGTTGTGTAAAGTGTTTCTGAAAAAAACTAAAATGTTTGAGGACTTCTGCTATTTCCCATCACGTCTACAATAGGGTTGTGCCTATCATTTGCACAACCCTTAAAGATGAGCCTCCATTTGAAGTAACTTTTTTAAAATTTGATGACCATTCTAGTCAATGGGGCTGAGCTGCAATACCAAGCACAGCCACTGTACGATGGACAGCGATGTGCTTGGAAAGCTGCTGGGAGCCTACAACACTAACCAGAGCTCCGGTGTTCACTATGGCTCCCTGAAATAGTTGATCAGCGGGGGTGCCAGGACTTGGACTCCCGCCGATGTGATAATAACCTATTCCGAGGATAGGCCATGAATATCTTTACCTGGATAACCCTTTTAAAGCAAACCTGTCACAAAAATGCTGTGCAACTGAAACTCCTGCTCATTCTGGGCTTTCAATTCAGGGAGGTTGTCCTATCAGTGACTGACAGCTGTCTCTGTATGCACAGTCATAGAGGGAAGGCTGTCAGTCCCTGATAGGACCTCCTCCTTGACTTCAAAGCCCAGAATGAGCAGAGATATGAATGAATACAAGAGTCTTTTCATGCAAAACCATACATCAACCTGCTCAGCTCCTCCTGCTCTATAACATGCTGTCCTCAGCTCAGATACCATGTTCAATGTGACAGGTCCCCTAACAAATCCTCCCTTTACTTAGAAAGTAATTTGTAATTCTGATTTAGGAAGTCTTGCTTTACCAAACATGTTTTTTTCTCTTCCACTTATTTGCATTGTTTCTTACCATGTAATATTTCAAGGGATTGGGAGCTATGGGTTTCCGTCACCTAGCACCCCTACCTCACCAATCAGCTGTTTGAAGAGCAGGCAGCGCTCCATGCCAGCGCTACTTTCTCATTATTACACTGCCGGTCGTCTTGGATGTGCAGTGTAATTTAAATGTTCTCACTCCATTCACTTGAATGGAGCGAGTACTTGTAATTACACTACGCTACCAGCTGATCGGCGGTCCAACATCCCCACTGATTAGATATTGATGACTCGTCAATATATGTATATATGCCTGCACAACCCATTTAAGTAATCTATTGTGTTTGATTTGTGGTTCTGTTTTAGGCTGGGCATGAATCCATTCCAGAAGAATCCCAAGCATGCATCTGTGCTATCGGAGAGGTAAACTGCTAAAGAAATTATCACAGTCCAGCCATAAATGCGTTAGTACCTACATTTGTAGTTCATTTAAGGTATTTGATGTATATTCAGCCACAGCTGTTCTTGTAATGTTATCTATGATGTCAGTCCTAAAGTTCTTAAATTTTTTCTGCTATCCTTATTCTGTACATTTGGTGCAAAAAATTCTAAAGTATTAATATAATTTTTACAATGCAGGAGCTGTAGAGAATGGACGCCACTAAATATTAAGTGGTTCAAACCAACACCATTTGATTAATTTATTTTATATTTATGTATACACACAAATTCTTATTTTCCCCTCTAGTGGCATCAACTATGACAAACCCATGCTACCAACTCAAGTGGCATCACTGCGTGCAGATCGTATAGCCAAAGAAAAGAAGGTGAATTTCTGCATTCTGCAACCTTTCCTAGCTTTTTCGTGGGTATTTCTGTGGATAAATGAGTATTTAAACAAGTTCCTTGTTTTAAAGGCTTTGGAACAGGTCCGCGCACAGCAGCAGCCACAGCAGAATGGACAAGTAGCCCAGCCAGCAGCTGCACAACCTGCACCAGTCCAAACACCAGCTCCTGCCGTGACTCAGGCACAAGTGGTGGTTCAGCAGCAACCGGCAGCCAAGGGTCCTAACCCCAGCGCACCTTCCATAGCAACTCCTGCACTTCTTGTAAGGAATGATGAGGTTATAAATTCTTACAGTAAGAGGGTTCAGAATCATTTGCGATGTGCTTTTCATATACATTTTTTTTTTTGTTTTTTTTTTGTTCCATTATATCACCTTGACAGTTGGGACAGATGTTTACCTGTGGTGTAACACTTGGGGCTCATTCACACGGCCGTATGAACGGATCCGCACCCGTTCCGCAATTTTGCTGAAAGTCTGTGGATCCATTCATTTCTATAGCCCCTCAAAAGATGCAGACAGCACACTGTGTGCTTTCCGCATGCGTTATTCCGTACCGCGGCTCTGCTGAAAAAATAGAACATGCCCTATACGTATTTTGCGGATCCGCAAAGCACTACGGTCGTCTGAATGGGCCCTTAGGCTGACAGCAGAAATGTTTTGAGGTGTAGAAGTTATATGGGGAAATAAGAAAGCCCAGAATACTTTTGTGAGCAAGCCCATTAACTATAATGTAGTTAGGTTGCAAAGTCAATTCTTTTCTACACCTCCCAGTAAAGCTTGAATAGATTTTTTTTTTTTTACTTCAGAGTTTCTCAAGTATGGTTAAGGGCAAACTGTCACAACTAGTATAGCAGACATAAGTAGTTCCATGATACTCTGCACATAAACAGTACCAGTGTGCAACACACCACTAAAGCTACTTTCACACTCGTGTTTTGGGCGGATCCCACATGGAACTGCAAAGATTGATCCGTTACAGTGATACAACCGCATGCATCCGTCATGAACGGATCCGTTTGTATTGTCTGTAAGGCTACTTTCCCACTAGCCCTTTGTGAGATCCGTCATGGGCTCTCACAATTGGTCCAAAACGGATCAGTTTTGCCCTAATGCATTCTGAATGGAAAAGGATCCGCTCAAAATGCATCAATTTGCCTGCAGCGTTTTTCTGTCCGCCATGTGGTGCGGAGCAAGACGGATCCGTCCTGACACACAATGTAAGTCAATGGGGATGGAGCCGTTTTCTCTGACACAATAGAAAACAAATCCGTCCCCCATTGAATTTCAACGGTAGTCAAGACAGATCCGTCATGGCTATAGAAGACATAATACAACCGGATACGTTCATGACAGATGCACGCGGTTGTATTATGGTAACGGAAGCGTTTTTGCAAATCCTTGACTGATCCGCAAAAAAACACTAGTGTGAAAGTAGACTAACATTGCCAAGACGGATCCGTCATGAAGTCCATTGAAAGTCAATAGGGGGCGGATGCATTTTCTATTGTGTCAGAGAAAGCAAATCCGTCCCCATCGACTTACATTGTGTGCCAGGACAGATCCGTTTGGCTCAGTTTCGTCAAGCTGCGTTTTGGTGTCCGCTTCCAGAGCGGAATGTAGACTGATCGGAGACAAACTGACGCATTGTAAGCGGATCCCTTTCCATTCAGAATGTATTATGGCAAAACTGATTCGTTTTGGACCGCTTGTGATAGCCCTGAACGGATCTCCCAAACTGAAAGCCAAAAACGCGAGTGTGAAAGTAGCTTAAAACATATCTATACACACAAAAACGAAACCAACGTGGCCTTGTGTATTCTACCTAAGGTCTGGTGCTGGAAAATTGGGGTTATTTTCCAGATTGGAGAAGGTAGCGGATTCCTACTCTGCTAGTAAAATGGTGCCAGCACAGGCAGGGGCCACCAGGTGAAGTAACTGGTTTAGGAGAGGATGAACTGTAGCATCCCTCATTTGACCTGTCAAACACTGGCATCAAGAGGCTGTATCATTTATAGGATAAGAACGTCAGCTAAAGGTTTTTGACTTTTTCATTTGTAGGTTATAATGAGTTTCATAATGGTTGGAGCTCTGTTTTTCATGAAAACAACAGTTCTTTATAATGGTGTAACTCTTTATTTTTTGATAGACTGGTACTATCAAAGCTGCTGTACCCGGATCCACGATTGCTACTGGTGAGAGTAAATTTTGTGTATATATATATATATAGATATATATAATTTTATTTCTCCTATTCAAAAAACACACAGGTTAAGCTAAAATGTTTGTCTTTTTGTGCAAATCATAGCTGAACCAGTGATACCAGTGAGACAGCACCGGCAAAACCATGTTCGTACATGCAATCTTGCTGTGTTATTGCCTTGCATGTGCATGAGACTTCTTAAAGAATTCTAAAACTGCTGCTTTGAAAAACTGCAATCACATTACTTCACATTTTGATGCAGTTTTCTAAATTAAAGTTATGGGAGAAAATTTATATATATATTTTTTTTAATGTTTTTCAGATGCACAGTGTACATCCTATTTGTTACAGATTTTGCCCACATTTATGTTACATCAGGATGCTGCAGGTTTCAAGGTGCAAGCTTGAAAACCCCAGCAAAAAGCTGAATTGTAACAGCCTATTTCTGCGCACCCATTATGTCCGCAAATCCCACCTAAACTGAGGGTGTGATTACCTGAGCCAACAGCATCATAGGGAGCTACGATGCTGCTAGTCCAGGTGATCTGACCAGCAGGCTTGGATTTGTGGCCTTAATAGGGGCAAATAAATACACCCATATTATTCTTGTGAGAGCCTTAAAGCTGTTTACATCAACATCCTTAACCCCTTAAGGACACATGACGTACCGGTACGTCATGTGTTGTTCCGATCACTGCCGCAAGGTGCCTGCTCAAATCTGCACCCCTGAGTGATTATATGGCGGCGGGTTGTGCGTGGGGGGGGGGGTTGCGGGCGGTGCGCCGCGGCAATAATCATTGGTGGCCAGTGGTATACCAGAGTGTCAGCACATTGCTGACACTCTGGTATAAACGGCTGACATCTGTGCTGTGATGTCAGCCGCTTAACCCTTTCCATACCGCGGTATGGAAGAGCAGAGGTTAACAGTCGGGAGCTCCCTCTCCCATCGGGGGGCTGCTGTGCCTTTACAGCCCCCAGACAGGATGGGGTCACAGAGAGAGGGAGCCCTCCTCCTTACCCTTCCCCGTCTGCACAGTTGTGGCCACAACTGAGCAGACGGGGAAGGTTCCCATGGCAACAGGACACCTTCTCAGGCGTCCTGCTGTCCATGGTGCTGAACAGATCTGTGCTAAAGACATAGATCTGTTCAAAGTGTAAGTGAAATACAGTACAATACACTATATAGTGTACTGTACTGTATTATACAGACATCAGACCCACTGGATCTTCAAGAACCAAGTGGGTCTGGGTCAAAAATTGTTTAAAAAAAAGTAAAGTTAAAAAAAAAACATTTATCATTGAATAAAAATGAAAAAAATAAAATACACTACACATATTAGGTATGGCCGCGTCCGTAACGACCTGATCTATTTCCCCGCACGGTGAACGCCATAAAAATAAAAAACTATGAGAAAATTGAAATTTTGCCCACCTTACTTCCCAAAAAAGGTAATAAAAGTGATAAAAAAAGTTGCATGTACACCAAAATAGTACTAATCAAACAGTCATCTCATCCCGCATAAATCATACCCTTTTGTTTCAAAAATGAAATCCTTGTGTAAAACTTACATAAATAAATAAAAAAGTATTCATATTGGGTATCGCCGCGTCCGTATCGACCGGCTCTATAAAAATATCACATGACCTAACCCCTCAGGTGACCACCGTAAAAAAATAAAAACGGTGTAAAAAAAGCCATTTTGTCATCTTACGTCACAAAAAGTGTAATAGCAAGCGATCAAAAAGGCATATGCACCCCAAAATAGAGCCAAACCGTCATCTCCTCCCACAAAAAATGAGACCCTACTTAAGATAATCACCCAAAAACTGAAAAAACTATGGCTCTTAGACTATGGAGACACTAAAACATTTTTTTGGTTTCAAAAATGAAATCCTTGTGTAAAACTTACATAAATAAGAAAATTGTATACATATTGGGTATCGCCGCGTCCGACCGTGACAACCTGCTCTATAAAATTACCACATGATCCAACCTGTCAGATGAATGTTGTAAATAGCCAAAAAAGCTATTTCTTGTTACCTTGCCGTGCAAACTGTGTAATATAGAGCAACCAAAAATCATATGTACCCTAAACTAGTACCAACAAAACTGCCACCCTATCCCGTAGTTTCAAAAATGGGGTCACTTTTTTGGGGGTTTCTACTCTAGGGGTGCATCAGGGGGGCTTCAAATGGGACATGGTGTAAAAAAAAACAGTCCAGCAAAATCTGGCTTCCAAAAACCATATGGCATTCCTTTCCTTCTACGCCCTACTGTGTTCCGGTACATTAGTTTACGGCCACATATGGGGTGTTTCTGCAAACTACAGAATCGGGGCAATAAATATAGCATTTTGTTTGGCTGTTAACCCTTGCTTTGTTACTGGAAAAAATGGATTAAAATGGAAAATTTGCCCAAAAATCTAAATTCTGAAATTTTATCACCATTTGCCATTAACTCTTGTGGAACACCTAAAGGGTTAACAACGTTTGTAAAATCCGTTTTGAATACCTTGAAGGGTGTAGTTTCTAGAATGGGGTCATTTTTGGGTGGTTTCTATTATGTGAGCCTCACAAAGTGACTTCAGACCTGAATTGGTCCCTATAAAGTGGGTTTTTGTAAATTTCTGAAACATTTCAAGATTTGCTTCTAAACTTCTAAGCCTTGTAACATCCCCCAAAAATAAAATGTCACTCCCAAATTCATCCAAACATGAATTTTTTACATTCCTGTCCTCTATTCTGGGTCACATGACTATGTCCATGCCACTCTTTTTTTTCCCTTTGATATGTCCATGGGTGTGTCAAAGCAGCCACAGAGGCAGTTATAAGGGGAGTGTCTATGTAGGTGGGTGTTAGGAGCGGTGCTGGAGCCGTGATAGAGGAAGGAGAAGTGTATCATGGAAGTTCTACATAGAGGATGGAAAAAATCAGGTTATTTGTTTACATGGTGAAAAAGGGTCAGGGGAGTCCAAATATAGTAAAAAATATATATCATGGGGAAGATGTACATTAGGTAAGCAACTACATAAGCATATCTGTTAGAAAGCATAGTAATGGAAAACATTTTTCATATGACAGTATTGCAAGTATTTTCCATCAGTATTTGTAAGCCAAAACCAGATTTAGGTCCAAAACATGGAAGAAGTACAAATCTTTCCATTATACTTAACTGTAGCCTTCGCTCCTGGTTTTGGCTTGTAGTGATGCTGAATACTGACCAATAGGGATGAGCAAGTCGACTTCGGATGAAACATGTGAAGTCTATTCGCATAAAACTTTGTTCCAATGCTGTACGTAGCAGGAGCTCCGTACAGTATTAGAATGTATTAGCTCCAATGAGCCAAAGTTATTGCTTTGCAAAGTATCGCGAGACTTTGGGTAATAACTTAATAAATTCATTTGTACTGTAAAATAACATTTCTCGCCCAGTTTCCTTGGGGGACACAGAAGACCTTGGTATAGCTCATCTCCCTAGGAGGCGTGACACTAAGTAAGAACTGTTAGCCCCTCCTCCACAGCTATACCCTCAGCCTGGAGAGAGAGACTGTCAGTTTTTAGCTTAGTGTCCAAGGAGGCAAGACACTCCCTGCTACTGCAGGGCTGTTTTCTCCTTGTTTTTAATTTTAGATTTTTACTTTTTTCTTTTCTTTTTGTTCCAGAACATCAGGGACAACAGAGACGCACTAGACCTCTCTGTTTCTCCCGGGGTCGAGCTGCGCCAGTGCCGGTCATCCGCACTGCTGCCTCCCCCACAGAAGGCAAGGTGGATCAGGGCAGCCCAGCTCCCCTACATCCCGCCAGCGCAAGGGTCGCCCGCACGCCAAGTCCCTCTTCCAGCGTCCTGCCACTACGGTGCCAGTAGCTGAAGGGGCGACCCTGCTGGAACGGACCGAGGGTGAAGACGGCTGTGGTGAGAGATTGGCTTCTCCAGCCCTACGTCCCCCCCCCCACCCCGGTCTCCTGCGTGCCTGACCCCCATACTGACAGGGCCTCTGGACCCTTTTGTCCCTGCTAGTCCTAGGCTGGCCCCTGGCTGCCACAGGGCGACATTCTGCTCCCTCTCCTCCCCTCCATAGGACATTGGCACCCTTCTCCCTGACAAGAAGAATGCCTGGGGAGCTGCAGAGGTTCGCACCTAGCTGCCCCTGACGTAGGGGTTATGCAGGCCTCCCACCCTCACAGACCCGGTCTCAGGGTCCCCCTCCCTCTTACCGGCCACTGCTTCAGGGCCAGAGGGCCCGCGCCTTGCTGCCCCTGACCCATCACGGGCACCGGTCCAAGGGCAAGGTGGTTGTGGCTGCCGGCCATATGGAGCGCTGTTCTAGGCCAAGGGCCCGCTCCAGGGGTGAAATGGCTGCCGGGTCATCGCTTCCGACAGCGGGTGGGCACCGCGGCCTACAAATGAGCGCTATGCCTCAACAGCCCCCGGCCGACCGTCGGAACATTCCGGTCGGCCGGGCGCCGCAAAATGTTGTTCCCCTCCTGGGCGACACTTCGCGGCAGCGATCCCACTCTATCCGGGTCCCCAGCTCTTCCGGCCCGCGGGGTGGGCACCCGCGGCCGGTATGTGCCGCTCCGTAGGCCCGGCCGGTACTTTAAATACTGTGCGGCCCCGGTCAGCCGGGCGCCGCTAAAAATTTAGACCCCGGCTTCACGGCCTGCTAGGCCGCAAAATTCGGGCCTCTGTTGGAGGGGGCTGGAACTTTTCCGGGCGCGAATCTTCCCGCCTGGAGGTTCCCCCGCCCCCAGAGGATCGCAGTGCCGCCCCCAGGCCGGATCCCTGTTAACCCCTTGGGTACAGGCCGGCTTCCGATGGGCCTGTGTGGCTTTCTGCCTCAGTGAGGCTGGGTTATAATAAATAAATTAAACAAAAAAAAAAAAAAAAAAAAAAAAAGAAATTAAATTATTTATTAATATGACTTGTGGGCTGCGCAGGACACTGCAGCCTCATCTCAGAGTGCTGCCTGTCTACATGCCCCCCTTCCATAGGTGGCATGGTGTCGCGCTCCCCGGCTGCGGCGCTACCAGGGTCATTTCCCCTTCTAGGCGGTTTTTTTGCCCTCTCCGCGCTACGGCGCTGGTCAGTGCATGCGGCCTTTTCTGTAGGGTGCCTGCCATGTGCAGGACCCCCCTCCTGGCGGGATACTGCACTCTCCTTAACTGCGGGTTGGCCTTGTGCATGATCGCCCTTTCATTGGCGGCCTACTGCAGTTTCTCCGGATACGGTGCTGGCCATGTGCACGACCACCTTCCATAGGTGGAACACGGCAATTCGTTGCCGGCCATGTGCGTGACCCCTTCCATAGGCGGAACGCTACACTCTCACTGGATTCGTTGCCGATCATGTGCATGACCCCCTTCTTAGGCGGAATATTGCACTCTCATCGGATTCGGTGCTGGCCATGTGCACGACCCCCTTCCTTAGGCGGAACGCCGCACTGTCTCTGGATTCGCTGCCTGCCATAGGCATGACTCCCTTCTGTGGACGGCATTCGGCACTCTCACTGGATTCACTGCCAGCCATGTGCATGACCACCTTCCATAGGCGGTATGATGCACTCTCATTGGATTCACTGCCGGCCTTGGGCATGCCTCCTTCCCTGGTGGCGGCATACATACACTCCCTCGGTCGGTGGTTGTTCTCTCGCCGGTACGTTGTTGGCCAGGTGCATGAACCCTATGCATGGCGGGGTGCTTGCACTCTCTCTGGATCCGCTGCCGGCCATATGCATGACCCCTCTTCCGTGGGCGGTGTACGCACTCTCACTGGATTCGCTGCCGGCCATGGGCATGCCTCCTTTAGGTGACATACGCACATTTTCACCGGCTGCTCGCACTCTCCCTGAATGCGATGCTGGCCATGTGCATGGCCCCCCCCCCACCCTTCGTGTTCTGGGCGGCATACTACACTCTCACCGGATACATTGCTGGCCTTGAGCATGGCCTTCTAACATGGGTGGAACGCTTGTGTTCCCATTGGATGCGGTGCTGGCCTTGTGCGTGACCACCCCTCATTCCATGGGCGGAATTTTGCACGCTCACGGGATTCAAGGCTGTCCTTGTATGTGCTGTGCTGGACTTGCTCATGTTCCCCCTTCATTGGTGGAGTAGTTGCACTCTCACAAAATTTCGGTGTTGGGTGAATTGTTGCACACTCACTTAATGCTAGGATAGCCCTGTGCATGACCCCCCTTTCACTAGGTGGACCTCCTGCGTTCCTGCTGGATACTGTGTGGCCATGTGCATGGCGCCCTTCTGGGCGAAGTAGGGTATGCCCTACTTCTCTGACGTAGTTACGACCTTGGGCATCACCCCCTTTTTGGGGCGGGCCCTTGCACTCTTGCTGACTGCAGTTTGCCAGGTACATGTCCCCCCCTTTCGAGGAGGTCAGTTTGCGTTCTATCGCATACCTTACTAGTCTTGTGCATAACTCCTTTTCAGTTGCACTTCCGTAGATACTGTGGGACTCTGTGGCTGGCCTTCTTCGCTGAGTGATATTTTTGCAGTGAGCGGACGTTCTTGTGCGTTGTTTGGGCCGTGTATGCCTTCTCGTCCCGTAGGTGGGTTAGCCTTCTCACTGCTTACGGGGCTACTCGTACGTATGCCTCCTTTCCCCCTGCGACATACTTTTTCTCTTGGGAGACGGTGTTTGCAGCAAGCCTTGCACTATTCTCTAAGGAGATCATTCTGTCCACCTGTGTGAGCCTAAGGTGTTGTCCAATAAGCAACAGATGAATACCTTATATTTAAGTAGACGGGCTCTGCTGCTTGCTACTGCACCGAGCTGGGTGGTACTCACTCATTTCGTTGGCCCTTCCGCCCGGGGAGTGTTCGTGGTTCCTAGATACGTACCCATTCGTCCTTCCGCGGCATTGTTTCCCTGCGCTAGTGGTCACATGGTCGAGAGTGCTGTCTGCAGCGCCCTCGCATTTTATGTTGGCTCTGGCAGGACTACGGTCCCCTCGCCTAGTACCTTTTCCTCCTCTTCGGGTGCAGTGTGGTATGATTCTTTCCGGTTGGCGCCCTCGGTGCTTCAGTCTGATCTGCTACCAGGTTCGGGCTGCTCTTCTTGGGAAGGTCACCCAACTTCTCTTGGGTGCTCGCCTACCCAGGTCCGGAGGACCTCCGCCTTGAGTTCTTCAGGGTATTCAAGGCGGTGGACCGGGTGTCTCAGTGTAGCGGTGTGCTGCTTTTGAGCTGTTCTATGGCTTCTCTGTTGCCCACTCCTATGCCGGCCTCTGTCTCGACCGCCTTTTCTCGCCGGTCGGTTTGGCTCCCACTCGGTACCGATCACTCCGATGTGGCTTCTGTTCCGGCCGCGCTTCAGAGGCTGTTCCTTCACTGCCCTTCCCTCGGGGGAGAGCGTGGTTGTTCATGTGGATGGTACTGGTGTTCCCTTTGAGTCCCCCTTGTCCACACTGGTTGTACTAGCTGTGTACCTAGTTACCGGGTCTACGGCGTTCTGTCCTCCCGCTGGGTGCAGATTGCGTTTTTGTTTTTTTGTTTTCAATTCTAGGCAATGTTTCTGCTATGGACTTACCTTCTCGGTAGCTTGGGAGGACTGCCTTTTGCCAAGATTGTCTTCAGATCTCCCACACCGGGACTGTAGTCCGTCTTCCTGTGGTGACTGCATCGGCTTGGGTTTTAGCCTGTCTTGTCCTGGCATCTGGCGGTTGCTGGACGGACCCTTCGGTTCCTGTCCGTTTGTCCTTCTGCTCCCCCACTCAGGGTGGATCCGGGACAACTTGCTCGGGGGCCGGCGGGACCAGTTCTACCGACCGTTCTACCCGTGTTACTGGTCTGCGCCTGATCATTGGGTTTTCACCCTCTTGCCCAGGCGACTCTAGTGGGCTCGCTAGTGTTCGCTCCTGGCCGTGTTTCGTCCAGGATCTGTTGGAGGACTTAGGTTTTTACCTGGGGTTCTGTGGGAAGCTGGGCGTTCCCCCGCTCTTCCTTTCTCTCTCCATGGTTCTGTTTTTCTCCAGTCCGGCCTGGAACTGGGACTGGGACTCTGTCGCTTGCAGTATCAGGTGTCAGCGCTGCCCTTCTTCTTTCAGCGTTCCCCGGCCCTCTGGGCCTGTCTGGACCTTCTTCCGTGGAGCGGCTCTTGGGTTCCTTTGTGCTGCCCTCCGGTACCGCCCTGGGACCTACATACTGGGCTCTTGGCGCTCCAATCTTCGCTTGGAGCCGTTACAGTGGTTCTCTCTACTCCTTCTGTCCTGTACGGTTGTGTTTCTGTAGCCATCGTGTCTCTGGCGGGTGCCTGAGTGGCGGCCCTTCTTGTTCCGAGCCTTTTGTCTTTCCCCAGGACAGGGCTGTTCTCCATTCCGTCTCTTCCTTCCTTCTGAAGGTGGTGTTTGTCTTTCATTTCGTCGAGGCAGTCGTCCTCCCCTTCCCACCCCCGGGAACGGACACTTCACCGGTTTGGACGTTGTTTGGACCTTGCAGTTTTTTACTTGGAGATCTCCGACTCTTGTCTACGTTCGGCCTCTTGGGTTCCAGGAGGTCCGCGCGAAAGGTTGACGGCATCCAGGGTGGCTTTCCTCCTCTTTCTCAGAGTGGCTATTGCTGTGGTTGCCGCACCAAGGGCAGGGTTCTGCTTTTGGTGTCACCGTTCATTTCACCAGAGCTGTCGGTTCCTCCTGGGTCAGAGGCATTAGGCTTCGGCCATGCATTTGTGCAAGGCGGTCACGTCTTCCTTGCACACCTTACCAGGTTCTACAGGGTGCGTACTCGGGCTTCAGCGTCTGCTGCCTTGGGCCGCCTGGTCTGCAGGCGGCGGTTTCTTGATGCCTTCGGGTGCTTCGCCTTGGTGCTGTGGTCCCTCCCCTCTTGGACTGCTATTGAACGTCCCAAGGTCTTCTGTGTCCCCCAAGGAAACTGGGCGAGAAAACGAGATTTTTGTATAACTTACCAGTAAAATCTCTTTCTCGCTCTTTCCTTGGGGGACACAGCACCCACCCATTCTTTGTTCTTCTCTGCACGGTTTCCGGGTTTGTTTTACCCGTTGGGTAGTTGGCTTGTTGGTTCCACTTTTGGACTTTGCCTTGTTTTCACTACTTGGACACGCAACTGACAGTCTCTCTCTCCAGGCTGAGGGTATAGCTGTGGAGGAGGGGCTAACAGTTCTTACTTAGTGTCACGCCTCCTAGGGAGATGAGCTATACCAAGGTCTTCTGTGTCCCCCAAGGAAAGAGCGAGAAAGAGATTTTACTGGTAAGTTATACAAAAATCTCGTTTTCCGGGTTCAATTCGGGTTCGGTTCCAAGGTACCCAGTACAAATTAATTTATGAAGTTGTTGCCCAAAGTCTCGAGAGACTTCGCAAATCAATAACATCGGCTCATTGGAGCCAATACATTCTAATACTGTACGGAGCTCCTGCTCTGTACAGTATTGGAACAAAGTTTTATGCGAATCTACTTTGGATGTTTCATCCGAAGTAGATTCGCTCATCCCTACTGACCAACATACTGCCTGTGAACGTGGCTTTTAAAGGGCCTTAAAGTGTAAGTCATGTTTTCATAAAAAAAAATAATACATTTTAGCATATGTCACTGCTGCAGCAGCAGCATTATGCATAAAGCAACCTTTAGTTTCTTCACATACCACTGTTTTCCTTGAGTTTTCCCCTTAGTTACGGCTGTCTTGAATCCTACAATATGAGGATCTTCTCAAGATGGCTCCTCTGCCAGTTCTCTGAGGCTAAAACTTCATATACACATTTGCTGTAGTCAGCAGTTCCCTGCCAGCCAATCAGATTGGATTACTGAGAGACACGCCTCCTCACTCTGAAGCCTAATGCAGGCATGCAGTGTGAAGGACCGCCCCTCTGTCTGTCTTCTTAGAGTACTTTCACACTAGCGTTTTTGCTTGTTTAACACTTCCGTTACTGATAATACAACCATCTTCATCCGTTATGAATGGATCCGGTTGTATTATCTTTAACATATCATTATCATTGCCAAGACTGATCCGTCATTAACTCCATTGAAAGTCAGTGGGGGACGGATCCGTTTTCTATTGTGGCAGAGAAAACTGGTCTGTCCCCATTGACTTGCATTGGGGGTCATGCCGGATCCGTCTTGATCAGTTTCCCAGGACAGAAAGCAAAATACAACATGTTGCAGTTTGCTCTCTGGTCTGGGAACGCAACTAAACGGAACGGAATGCATTTTGGAGCACTCCGTTCTGTTCCGTTCAGTTTTGTCCCCAATGACAATGAATGGGGACAAAACGGAAGCGTTTTTTTCCTGATATTGAGTCCCTATAACAGAACTCAATACCGGAAAACTTAAACGCTAGTGTGAAAGTAGCCTTAGCCGGAGACAGACAAGCCATAGCAACTGTCTTGTAAGGGAGCAGTGGAAAGGGACGGGACGTTAATGAAAGCTGTTATTATAAGGTAATTACAGATCTTTTGACAATCATGGACAGACTTACTCGTGTATACATGCCTAGCTCTAATAAACTAGCAAATAAAAAATATGACAGTTACCCTTTAATATAATGGTTTTATAATAAAGCAGCTAAATAGACATTGATACAAAAATATCTTAAATGATTTCAGAATTATTCTTTGTAGCAATACAATGAAATGAAATGTAAAAAATAAATACATGAGTACTGTATAAAGACCAAAACATTTAAAGATTTTAACCTTTTCTATTATGTCCAGGAACTGTTACTGCAAACGTGCTTGTAAACACAGTGTCAGGAGTTGCAGGGGTCTCTCCTGCCACCTTCCAGCCCATTAACAAGCGATTGGTATCTCCAGTGGTAACTGGTACAGTTTCGGTAAGTTTTTCTCTTTTTAATTTGATAAGGCTGCATGCACCCAACAGTAAAAAAAAAAAGTCCATTAAAAATTGGATAAACTGTCTTTTTAACTGACTTTTTTTTTTTTTTACTGATGCTTTTATGATAAACGGACGTTAAAAACTGGCCCATTTAATTGTATGGGGGCAGTCGCTCATCGAAAATCGGACATGTTCTACTTTTTTTTACATCTGTTTTCCAAACTGCTGTGTGAATAACCCCATAGACGATCATTGGTCTTAAATGGACGTGTGATGGACGTTAAAAAATGTCCATCACATGTCTGTGCATGTAGTTGATGATAAATGTTGTAAGCTGAAATTCGACCAATGCCCATGTTTGTCATCTCATCTCCAAATTCCTTCATCAGAAAGTACCTTGAAAATACAAGTATGGAATTAGAGCTATAAATTCTAAGACTATTCTGTAAGATATCCCTAGGTTATGACATCAATATCGGATCAGATTGTGCATCTAACCATGGATCATGAAAATTAAAGGGCCAGATTACTACTAATAGTTTCATGGTTCCTTGGTAATTTTAGCACTGGTTTTGGGTGAATGGGGTTGAGCTGAATTTGCAGTATGAGAATTATGGTGTCTTTGAAATATATGAAGGCCCTCAGCAATCCACCTCCTTCATTCTTGTAATCAGTGGAGTCCCTCCTGCCTGACCTCTGTTGATCAGATGTTAATGTTCACAAGTTTTTTTTCTCTGCAACACAACTTTTCTTTTCAGACAACGGTAGGAGCAACTGGTCAAGTGGTCCAGCAAAGAACAGCGACGACTCCAACAGGTCCCACAGAGATGGTGACGATAGCAACCAGTCAGGGTGTTCGAGCTGTCAGTGCAGGGACAGTGGTCTCAACTAACCTTACCCCAATTCAAACACAGGCCAGAGCCATCGTCACTCAGATGACAACAGGTAATTCTTTCTTTGTTGATGCACAGAAACTTTTCTTTTTTGCAGCCTATTTTATTTATTTATTTTTTATTCCATCCTGCTCTTTATTTCTCATCTCATTTTCATCATCAGGTACTACAACTGGGGTTCAGCTGGCAGGTAAAACAATCACCCCTGCACAGTTCCAGCTGCTTCGGCAACAACAGGCAGCGCAGCAAGTCCAGGTGTCCCAGATACAGGCCCAAGCATCCCCAGGGCAAATGAAGGCTGTTACAAAGATCTCTCAGGTAAAATCTCCAGAAGTCTGTTCACAGGTTTAAGAAAGTTTTGTAGGACCCTGATGTAAGGCATGCGAGAACGATCAACCTCATTAATATTTCACAAGCTTTAAAGGGGTTATCCAAGAGTATAAAGTGTCCCTCCATGTGCCGGGCCCCCCACATGGAATATACTTGCACCGCTCCCCGCGGCGCTCCTGGTCCCCGCACCACCGCTGCTGCTTCTCCCCGTACACGGAGGAAAACATCCAGGGGGGGGGGGGGGCGCAGCCAATGGCAGGCGGGGACGGGAACAAGCCTCCCCAATCACCTGCAATGATCTGTGTTTTCAATACAGTAAAAAAAAGTATCCCATAGAGTAGTTTAAAAGCTGATGTTTCCTACTTGTGTCTCCCCCTCAGGAGCAGCTTCTGAAGCTGCAGAAACAGAAGCTTCAGCTTCCACAGCAGATTACTCAGACGGGCACGCTGGCTGGCACCACACAAGTACAGGTTCAAACGCAGCAAACACAGCAGCTGGCAGCTGTAACTGCGTCGCGCGCTGGAGCTGTGCTTGCTGGAACAACTGTGACAAATCTGCGTTTGGTAAGATGAAAAGCGAAGCTATAAAAAGCATTACATATTAAACTGTGTCTTATAGCAGTTTAACATTATGCCCATTTTATTATTAAGCTCCAGGCTCAAGGACAGATCCAAGGTCAGCCAGGGCAAACAGCACAAGTTGCTTTGGCTAAGCCACCAGTGGTATCTGCCGTTGTGTCATCTGGAGGTGTCACTACTCTTCCGGTTACAGTAGCGGGGATCAGTGTTTCTATCAATCAACCTCACAAAGCAGCAGGTAAATCTAATGAGCAGATGACTCGACTTTGAGACATGGGAGTTGCACACAGGCGCACGCGTTCACAGGAACTGCAGGCAAGCGAGTGGATCTACAGTCTGCCTGCGGCAATCGTTCGCTGGCAGGCTGTAGATGCGATTTTTTATTTTATTTTTTTAAACCCCTCTTTTGATAACGGCGTCTGATATACCTGCTACCTGGTCCTCTGGTGGTCCCATTTGCTTGGATCGACCACCAGAGGACACAGGCAGCTCTGTAATAAGTAGCACCACGCTACACTACACCCCCCCGTCACTTATTAACCCCTGATCACCCCATATAGACTCCCTGATCACCCCCTTGTAAGACTCCATTCAGACGTCTTTATGTGTTTTACGGATCCATGGATCGGATCCGCAAAACACATACAGACGTCTGAATGGAGCCTTCCAGGGGGGTGATCAATGACAGGGTGGTGATCACCCCATACAGACTCCCTGATCACCCCCCTGTAAGGCACCATTTAGACCTTTTTTTTGGCACAAGTTAGCGGAAATTGATTTATTTATTTTTCTTACAAAGTCTCATATTCCACTAACTTGTGTCAAATAAAATCTCACATGAACTCGCCATACCCCTCACAGAATCCAAATGCGTAAATTTTTTTAGACATTTATATTCCAGACTTCTTCTCACTCTTTAGGGCCCCTAAAATGCCAGGGCAGTATAAATACCCCACATGTGACCCCATTTCGGAAAGAAGACACCCCAAGGTATTAGCTGAGGGGCATATTGAGTCCATGAAAGATTGAACTTTTTGTCCCAAGTTAGCGGAAAGGGAGACTTTGTGAGAAAAAACTAAAAAAAAATCTATTTCCGCTAACTTGCGCCCAAAAAAAAAAATCTTCTATGAACCAGCCATGCCCCTCATTGAATACCTTGGGGTGTTTTTCTTTCCAAAATGGGGTCACATGTGGGGTATTTTTACTGCCCTGGCATTTTAGGGGCCCTATAGCGTGAGAAGAAGTCTGGGATCCAAATGTCTAAAAATGCCCTCCTAAAAGGAATTTGGGCCTCTTTGCGCATCTAGGTTGCAAAAAAGTGTCACACATGTGGTATCGCCGTACTCAGGAGAAGTTGGGCAATGTGTTTTAGGGGAGGCTTTTTACATATACCCATGCTGGGTGAGAGAAATATCTTTCTGTAATGACAACTTTGTTTAAAAAAATGGGAAAAGTTGACTTTAGAGAGATATTTCTCTCACCCAGCATGGGTATATGTAAAAATACACCCCAAAACACATAGCCCTACTTCTCCTGAGTACGGCGATACCACATGTGTGACACTTTTTTGCAGCCTAGGCAGTAACTTGTGACAAAAAATAAAAACTTCCATGAACTCACTATGCCCATCACGAAATACCTTGGGGTGTCTTCTTTCCAAAATGCGGTCACTTGTGCGGTAGTTATACTGCCCTGGCATTTTAGGGGCCCTAATGTGTGAGAAGTAGTTTGAAATCAAAATGTGTAAAAAATGCCCTGTGAAATCCTAAAGGTGCTCTTTGGAATGTGGGCCCCTTTGCCCACCTAGGCTGCAAAAAAGTGTCACATATGTGGTATCGCCGTACTCAGGAGAAGTTGGGCAATGTGTTGTGGGGTGTCATTTTACATATACCCATGCTGGGTGAGAGAAATATCTCGGCAAAAGACAACTTTTCCCATTTTTTTTATACAAAGTTGGCATTTGACCGAGATATTTATCTCACCCAGCATGGATATATGTAAAATGACACCCCAAAACACATTGCCCAACTTCTCCTGAGTACGGCGATACCACATGTGTGACACTTTTTTGCAGCCTAGGTGGGCAAAGGGGCCCACATTCCAAAGAGCACCTTTAGGATTTCACAGGGCATTTTTTACACATTTTGATTTCAAACTACTTCTCACACATTAGGGCCCCTAAAATGCCAGGGCAGTATAACTACCGCACAAGTGACCCCATTTTGGAAAGAAGACACCCCAAGGTATTTCGTGATGGGCATAGTGAGTTCATGGAAGTTTTTATTTTTTGTCACAAGTTAGTGGAATATGAGACTTTGTAAGAAAAAAAAAGAAAAAATCATCATTTTCTGCTAACTTGTGACAAAAAATAAACAGTTCTATGAACTCACTATGCCCATCATCGAATACCTTAGGGTGTCTACTTTCCGAAATGGGGTTATTTGTGGTTTTTTTCTACTGTCTGGGCATTGTAGAACCTCAGGAAACATGACGGTTGCTCAGAAAGTCAGAGCTGCTTCAAAAAGCGGAAATTCACATTTTTGTACCATAGTTTGTAAACGCTATAACTTTTACCCAAACCATATTTTTTTGCCCAAGCATTTTTTTCTTTATCAAAGACATGTAGAACAATACATTTAGAGAAAAATTTATATATAGATGTTGTTTTAAAAAAAAAAAAAATACAACTGAAAGTGAAAAATGTAATTTTTTTGCAAAAATTTCAGTAAATTTCGATTAATAACAAAAAAAGTAAAAATGTCAGCAGCAATGAAATACCACCAAATGAAAGCTTTATTAATGAGAAGAAAAGGAGGTAAAATTCATTTGGGTGGTAAGTTGCATGACCGAGCAATAAACTGTGAAAGTAGTGTAGTGCAGAAGTGTAAAAAGTGGTCTGGTCATTAAGGGTGTTTAAGCTAGGGGGGCTGAGGTGGTTAAAGGCATGTGGTCCTAAAATTATGATCAGCTGAAAAACAGCCTGTTTCAGTTTAATCGTTATTTTCAATTAATTGAATGCTCAAAAAATGCTTTGTCTCACTCTCATTTCTTCTTGTTGCATGTTGAAGCTCTACTTGGAACCTTGTTAAGATCCAACAATGTAAAATATGATTTTTTTGCCATTGTTCAAGTGGTCTTAAACTTTTGATCGGGACTGTATCTCTTATAGCTGACACTCTATTTAACTAGTGGACATAGTTTGTTTTAATGTGCGAAGAGTCATGCACACCATTGTCTTATATTTTAAAGGGCTTCTGTCACCCCACTAAAGTCATTTTTCATTGTTTGGCCACTTAAAATCCTTATACTGCGATTTATCAATATTTATTTAGTCCTCTTACGCTTATTCGTTCAGTAGTTTCTTAAAAAAAACGCACTTTTATAATATGTAAATTGCCTCTCTACCAGCAAGTAGGGCGTCTACTTGCTGGTAGCAGCCACATCCTCCTTTCAAATAAACATCCCCTCCTCCTGCTGATTGACAGGGCCAGCGAGCGCTCTCGTTCTCTGGCTAGCCCTGTCTGCCTTCTAAATCTCGTGCCTCCGCCGCACCGGTCTTCAGTCAGCGCAGGCACACTGAGAGGAGGACGCTCGCCCGGCCGCTCAATCCTCAATGCGCCGATGACGTCGCATCTACACCCGGCCGAGTGAGCGTCCTCCTCTCGGTGCGCCTGCGCCGACTGAAGACCGGTGCGGCGCAGGAGCGAGATTTAGAAGGCAGACAGGGCTAACCAGACAACTAGAGTGCTCGCTGGCCCTGTCAATCAGCAGGAGGAGGGGGCGTTTATTTGAAAGGAGGATGCGGCTGCTACCAGCAAGTAGCCGCCTTACTTGCTGGTAGAGAGGTCATTTACATATTATAAAAGTGCGTTTTTTTTAAGAAACTACTGATCAAATAAGAGTAAGAGTACTATATATTGATAAATCGCAGTATATGGATTTTAAGTGGCCCAAAAATGACTTTAGTGGGGTGACAGAAGCCCTTTAATAAGTGAAAAGAGGACTTCCTATGGTCAGAGTTGATATTTTTCCCTAAGAAATATATTTTGTGTGTTTTAGGGGGGCAGACGGTCATGGCCCAACCATTACATATGCAGCCATTGTTGAAATTAAAACAGCACCATACTACGCAGTCCCAGCAGCAGAAGACTCTGCAGACGCAAGCCACGCTGGGTCAGCAGAAGGTAATTATCTTAATCATCTTATCTTAACCACTAACTTGTGACAAAAAATAAAAACTTCCATGAACTCACTATGCCCATCAGCGAATACCTTAGGGTGTCTACTTTCTGAAATTGGGTCATTTGTGGGGTGTTTCTACTGTCTGGGCATTGTAGAACCTCAGGAAACATGACAGGTGCTCAGAAAGTCAGAGCTGCTTCAAAATGCGGAAATTCACATTTTTGTACCATAGTTTGTAAACGCTATAACTTTCTCGCCCGTTTTCCTTGGGGGACACAGGAGACCTTGGGTATAGCTCAGCTCCCTGGGAGGCGTGACACTAAGTGAAAACTGTTAAACCCCTCCTCCACAGCTATACCCTCAGCCTGGAGAGAGAGACTGCCAGTTTTTGCTTAGTGTCCAAGGAGGCAAGACACTCCCTGCTCTGCAGCCCTGTTTTCTCCTTGTTTTAGTTTTTGATTTTTACTTTTTCTTCCAGACCATCGGGGACAACAGAGACGCACTAGACCTCTCTGTTTCTCCCAGGGTTGAGCTGCACCAGTGCCGGTCACCCGCACTGCTGCCTCCCCCACAGAAGGCAAGGTGGACCAGGGCAGCCCAGCTCCCCTGCATCCCGCCAGCGCAAGGGCCCTGCCAGTAGCTGACGGAGCGACCCTGCTGGAACAGACTGAGGGTGAAGACGGCTGATGGTGAGAGAGTGGCTTCTTCAGCCCTACATCCCCCACCACCACCACCCCGGTCTCCTGTGTGACTGGTAGCCTATCCGAGCTGGGTGGCCATGCAGGACCTAGGCTGGTCCCTGGGGTGCCGCAGGGCGGCAATATGCTCCCTGCTCCCTCTCCTCCCCTCCATATTTCATTGCAGCTGGCTGCCTCACCGATGGCTGCAGATTAAATTCAGCCACATTGCCACCTAGTCTCAGGTTCCCCTTTCCGGAGGGGGCGCTTACCGGTGCGCTCCTGACGGCGTGGACACTCCTGGGTGCCGCAAAAATTTAACCCAGCCTTTGCGGCCTGCTGGGCCGCACCATCTGGTGCTCCTTCCCAGGCCCCTGACTCTTCCGGGCCGCGGAGTGGGCACGGCCCACTAGGCCGCAAAATTCCGGACTCTGTTGGAGGGGGCGGGAATTTCTCCAGGCGCGAATTCTTCCCGCCTGGAGGTTCCCCCGCCCCCCAGGTATCGCAGCGCCGCCCCCCAGGCCGGATGCCTGTTAACCCTTTGGGTACTGGCCGGCTCCTAATGGGCCTGTACGGCTAGGGCCCCTTTTTTTTGCCTCTAAGGGAGCCTGTGCCCCTGTATGGTGACCCCCCTTTCTGCCTCAGGGAGGCTGTAATATTAATAAAAAAAAAAGGTTTTAAATAAATAGACTTGTGTGCTGCGCAGGGCGCGGGAGCCTCATCATTCAGTACTGCTGTCTGTATGCATGCCCCCCTTCCATAGGAGGCATGTCGCGCTCCCCGGCTGCGGCGCTGGCCAGGGCATGTTCCCCCTCCTAGGCGTTCTATTGCCCTCTCCCGGGATACGGCGCTGGCCAAGTGCATGCAGCTTTTTCTGGCAAGAATTCGTCACCCACTCCAGTTCTGGTGGCTGCAGGTGCATGACCCTCCTTCCTAGGCGAAATACTGCACTCTCCCTGCCTGCGGCCTGGCCTTGTGCATGACCCCCTTCTCTAGCCGGACTGCTGCACTCTCACCGGATGCGGTGCTGGCCATGTGTACGACCCCCTTCCACAGGCGGAACGTTGCACTCACTGGATTCGCTGCCGGCCAGGTGCATGAACACTTCCATAGGCGGAATACTGCACTCTCACCGGATACGGTGTCGGCCATGTGCATGAACCCCTTCCATAGGCGTTATACTGCACTCTTCCCGGATTCGGTGCCGGCCATGTGCACGTCCCCCTTCCATAGGCAGAACACTGAACTCTCACTGGATTCGCTGCCGGCCATGTGCATGACCCCCTTGCGTGGCGGGGTGCTTGCACTCTAACTGGATCCATTGCCGGCCATATGCATGACCCCCCCCCCCCCCCCCTTCCGTGGGCGGTGTACCGCACTCTCGCTGGATTCGCTGCCAGCCATGGGCATTTCCCCTTTCCTCAGGCGACATACGTACACTCTCACTGACTGTGTGTGTTCTCTCGCCAGTACGTTGCTGGCCATGTGCATGGCCCCATCCATGGCGGGGTGCTCGAACTCTCACTAGATGCGATGCTGGCCATGTGCATGACCCCCATTTCTGGGCGGAATACTGCACTCACTGGTTACGTTGCCGGCTATGAGCATGGCCCTCTAACATGGGTGGAATGCTTGCACTTCCATTGGATACGGTGCTGGTCTTGTGCATGACCTCCCCTCATTCCATGGGCATTTTGCACGCTCGCGCGATCCACGGCTGTCCTTGTATATGCTGTGCTGGACTGGTACACGTCCCCCTTCATTGGCGGAGTGGTGCACTCTCACAAAATTCGGTGTTTTATTGCACGATCACTTAATGATAGGATAACCCTTTGCATGCCCCCTTTCACTAGGTGGACCTTCCTGCTGGATACTGTGCGGCCATGGGCATGGCCCCCTTCTGGGCGGAATATGGTATGTCCTACTTTTCCGAGGTAGGTACTGGCCTTGGCATCCCCTCTTTTTTGGGGTGGGCCTTTGCACTCTTGCCGACTGCAGTGTTTGCCAGGTACATTTCCCCCCTTTTCTAGGCGGTCTGCTTGCGTTCCATCGCATGCCGTACTAGTCTTGTGCATAACTCCCTTTCAGGTTGCACTTTGCACTTCCGTTGATACTGTTGGACTCTGTGGCTGATCGCCTTCCCTGAGTGACTATTTTTGCAGTGAGCGGACTTTCTTGTGCGCTCTGTCCGTTGTTTGGGCCGTGTATGCCTTCTCCTCCCATAGGTGGGTTGGCCTTCTCACTGCTTACGGGGCTGCTCGTACGTATGCCTCACTTCCTCCTGCGACATACTTTTTTTTTCTTGGGATACGATGCTTGTCACAGGCCTTGCGCTCTTCTCTAAAGAGATCATTCTGTCCACCTGTATAAACCTAAGGTGTTGTCATACAAGCAATAAATGAATGCCTTTGTATTCAAAGGTATATACTTTATATATAAATGGATGGGCTCTACTTGCTCTCTACTGTACCGAGCTGGGTGGTACTCGTTCTCGGGTTTGGACTGTATATTGTGGTCCCGTTGTGACGGCATCCACCATGTCCGTTGGCCTTTCCACCTGGGGAGTGTTCATGGTTCCTAGATGCGTACCCATTCGTCCTCCCGCGCACTTGCTTCCCGGCGCAAGCGGTCACTGGGTCGAGAGTGCCGTTTGCAGTGCCACTCGACTTCTACGTTGGCTGTGGCGGGACTACTGTTCCCTCGCCTACTACCATTTCCTCCTCTTCGGATGTAGTGTGGTAGGAGTCCTTTCTATTGGCGCCCTCTGCGCTTCAGGCTGATCCGCTACCGGGTTCGGGCCGCTCTTCTCGGGGTAGGTCACCCAACTTCTCTTGGGTGCTCGATTATCCAGGTCCGGGGGACCTCCACTTTGGGTTCTTCAGGATATTCACCTTCTACGAGGCAGTGAGCGGGGCGTCTCACAGAGTAGCGGGGATTCTGCTTTTGGGCTGCCATATGGCTTTCCTGTTACTAACTCCTCTTTTCAGTTTGAGGGTGTTATGCCGGCCTCTGTCGCGACTGCTTTTCGTCGCCAGCTCTGTTTTGACTCCCGCTTGGGGCATATCACTCCGATTATGGCTTCTGCCCATTCAGGCTTCAGAGGCGGTTCCTTCGCTGACCCCCCCACCCCCCGAGCATGGTTGTTCACTTGGATGGTTCCGTTGTTCCTTGTGGTCTTGTACCATCTCACTCGTTCTCGCTGGCAGGACTAGCTGTGTGCCTATTTATTGGGGTCTACCGCGTTCTGTCCTTACGCTGGGTACGGATTGCATTTTTCCATTCTGGGCAATGGTTTTGCTGTGGACTTACCTTCTCGGTAACTTGAGAGGACTACCCTTCGGTCCAGTTTGTCCTTAGATCTCCCACACCTTGGAACACCTTCCGGTGGTGGCTACGTCGGCATGGACTTAAGCCTGTCTTGTCCTGGCATCTGTTGATGCTGGGCGGACCTTTTTCTCGCCCATTTTCCTTGGGGGACACAGACCTTGGGTATAGCTCAGCTCCCTAGGAGGCGTGACACTAAGTAAAACTGTTAAGCCCCTCCTCCATCAGCTATACCCTCAGCCTGGAGATAGAGGCTACCAGTTTTAGCTTAGTGTCCAAGGAGGCAAGACACTCCCTGCTACTGCAGGGCTGTTTTCTCCTTGTTATTTTTACTTTTTCTTCTAATTTTGTTATTTTATTTTTTCCTAGGGATACCAGAGACGCATTAGACCTCTCTGCTCTCCCGGGGTTGAGCTGCGCCAGTGCCAACTTATCTGCACTGCTGCCTCCCCCACAGAAGCAATAGGAGGATCTGGGCAGCAATGACTCCCCTACATCCCGCCAGCTAGGGGGTCGCCCGCACGCCAAGCCCCTCTTCCAGCTTCCTGCCACTGCGGTGCCAGTGGCTGAAGGGGCGACCCTGCTGGAAAGGACTGAGGGTGAAGACGTCGGACGGTGAGATGGCTATTCCAGCCCATACCCCGTCCCTATCTGCAGCATCTACCCCTCTGGGTAAGGGGGGCACCCGTGGTCGCTCATTCTGAGCGCTCATCTGCAGGACAATGCAGCACAGCAGCATCCTCAGCACCCCCACGCCGTTCCCCCCCACGCTGCTATCTTTCTCCCCCCCCTCCCCCTCATTCAGGGCTGACTCCATTTTTCTCTTCTCTCTCTCCCCCTTCCCGCCGAGAACGGGGGGCGGGGCTTAGCGGTCCCGGTAGGGGGCGGGGCTTACGCGCGTGTCATTTTGGGGGCGGAGCTACGTTCTCCTTCACAGGAGACATTTCAAGCGCTGGAGGGGGCGGAGCTTGTTCCCCGTGCTTTCTGCTGAGGTTTCCCGCGCTTCCTCACTCCTGACAGGAAGCTGGGACACGGTGGGGGACTCTAACCTCCTGTGTACATCGCTCGGCTTCTGTGGGCGCTCTCTGCTGCTCTCTGCTGCTCACTGCTGTTCACTGCTTCTCTGCTGCTGCTGATCTGGGCCATCTCCTGACGTTCTTCTGAGGCACTGGTAGGACAGTTAACCCTCTCCTAACCCTCCTGGTCATAGCTGCTATAACCCTTTGTGGTCTCTATATTAGAGTACAACCACACTTCAGCATGTCAGATCCCACAGGTGCCCCCAAACCCTGGTACCATGCCTGTACCGCCTGTAAGGAACTTTTTCCGCGTGGGCAATCTGAGCCGCATTGCCTTGCATGTCAGGCCCCGGTGCAGGGCCCGCTTCCCGCTGCGCCCCCCGGTGCCTCTGAACCCCCTGACTGGGCTAGGTCTCTGTCTCAGGCGGTGGAAAGCCTTACACACGTAGTGGGCCGTCTCGTGGATAGACCGCCTCTCCCGCAGGCTGCCACAATCCCTGTCGCACCCGCTGGGACTACCGTTTCTGCCGCCCCCACTGGTTCCCTGCCTCGCAGCGAATCTTCCAGGGCCCGGCATACTCAGAAACGTTCAAGGGTTGAGCGCACATCTTCTCCAGATGCTTCGCTCTCTCCGCCATGCGTGCGAGCTCAGTCAAGTCTATCCTCTCAAAGGGATACGCTTTCTGAGGGAGAACTGGCGGATTCGGACGTGGACATGGACTCAGAGCTTCCGTCCAAATTGGCGTCCGCGGTGGGGCATCTTGTCACTAGCATCCGTGATACCTTTCAGCTACACGATGACCCCCCCAGCTCTGAACAGGCCGGCGTGTCCTTTCTCCGCCCCAAACAGGCCTCCAAGGTTTTTCCCATACTCGCTGATTTTTCTTCTGTGGTATCCAAGGCTTGGACTCGGCCTAACGTCCGCTTTATTACACCCAAAAAGCTGGACATTTGTTATCCCTTTCCAGCGGATTCTGTGACCACGTGGACATCCCCGTCTAAGGTTGATCCTCCCGTGGCTCGCCTGTCCAAAAGCACTACTATTCCTGTACAGGACGGATCTTCCCTCCAGTCTGTTGAGGACCGTCGTACGGAATCCCTCTCCAAGGCCATATTTACTGCCTCTGGTTCGGCCCTTAGACCGGTCTTTGCCTCCGCCTGGGTTGGCAAAGCGGTCTCTGAATGGGGTTTGCAACTGGAACGGGAGTTAGGGTCGGACGTCCCTGTTCAGGACCTCCGTTCCTTAGCCCAACTAATTGTTCAGGCCGGAAAATTCGTCTGTGAGGCCTCCCTTGATGCGGGTGCCCTCATTGCCCGTTCCTCTGCCCTGGCAGTTTCTGTCAGGAGGGAACTCTGGCTGAAGGTTTGGGCGGCGGACGCCGCTTCCAAACGCTCTTTGGCCGGCCTACCATTCACGGGTTCCCGCCTGTTCGGAACCCGTCTGGACGAACTTATATCAGAGGCCACGGGTGGGAAGAGTACTCACCTCCCCCAGTCCAGGCCAATGGGCGCCCCCCGTGGTCGCGCTGGTTCGTCCCGTTTTCGGTCCTTTCGCAAGCCCACCGGGTCTAGACCCGCGGCCAGTTCTTCTTCCTCTGGCCCAGCCCAGGATAGACGCAAGAAGCCGTTTTTTCGGACGCAACCTACCTGGCGCAAGTCCCAGCCTGCACGGGCTCCCACAGGCCAGCAGCCCTCTGCCTGAAGGTGCGCCCCCACCCACCCGGGTGGGGGGCCGCCTTCTCCTATTCAGGAACGTATGGCGGGCCCACATCTCAGACGCATGGGCGCTCGAGATTGTATCTTGCGGATACAAAATCGAATTTGCGTCCATTCCGCCAGACCGTTTCTTCCGATCCCGTCCTCCGCGAGATCCCGTACGAGTGGCCGCCTTCTTCGCGGCCATTCACTCTCTAATGGACAAGGGTGTCGTCGCCCCCGTGCCTCCGACGGAAAGGTTCAGGGGGTTCTACTCGAACCTCTTTGTGGTTCCCAAGAAGGAAGGCTCAGTGCGTCCGATCTTGGACCTAAAACGCCTGAACCGTTTTCTCCGACTGCAGAGATTCCGGATGGAGTCTCTCAGGTCCGCAGTGGCCTCCCTGGAAAGAGGGGATTTCATGGCCTCAATCGACATTCAGGATGCATACCTCCACGTTCCGGTTGCTCCATGTCATCACCGCTTCCTGCGCTTCGCGGTGGGGGACGATCACTTCCAATTCGTCGCCCTTCCCTTTGGTCTGGCGACGGCTCCTCGAGTGTTCACCAAGGTCCTGGCCCCTGTCTTGGCCCTTCTACGTTCAAGAAGTGTTTTTCTTCTCCCATACTTGGACGACATCCTGGTCAAGGCACCCTCCTTCTCTCAGACATCCCGCAGTGTGGAACTCACTCTGGAGACCCTGACGCGGTTCGGTTGGATTATCAACCACCCCATTCTTCCCTTACCCCCTCCAGACGGCTGATCTTCCTGGGGATGCTCCTGGATACAGAGTTGGCGGAGGTCCGCCTTCCGTCGGACAAGCGTCTGGCCCTTCGCGGGTCGGTTCGCAGTCTCCTCCGTCATCACCGCCCTTCCCTCAGATCCAGCATGCGGTTGTTGGGAAAGATGGTTGCCTGTTTCGAAGCGGTGCCGTTCGCACAATTCCGATCCCGCACCTTTCAGAGGGCAATTCTGTCGGCCTGGGACAAATCACCGAGGAGTCTGGACAGGACCTTTCTTCTGCCTCCCCTGGCTCGGGCTTCCCTCGGCTGGTGGTTGCATATCCCTCTAAGGGGGAAGTCCTTCCTTCCACTGAACTGGCTGGTGATTACCACAGATGCCAGCTTACGGGGGTGGGGGGGGGTTTTCCCTCCCCGGTCCGTCCAGGGCGTTTGGTCTCTATCGGAGTCCAGACTTCCAATCAATATTCTGGAACTGAGGGCGATTCTTCTGTCCCTCAGACACTGGACCCATCTGCTGAGGGGCCACCCTGTTCGGATCCAATCGGACAATGCCACGGCTGTGGCATACATACACCATCAGGGAGGCACTCGCAGCGCTGCAGCGATGCAAGAGGTGACCCTCATTCTCCTCTGGGCGGAGACGCACGTGCCGGCCTTATCTGCGATTTACATCCCGGGGGTGGACAACTGGGCGGCGGATTTCCTCAGCCGGTCCACCATCGACCCGGGAGAATGGTCCCTGCACCCAGAGGTGTTCGAAGCCCTTTGTCTTCGCTGGGGTCGCCCCGACGTGGACCTCATGGCCTCCAAATTCAACCACAAGGTCCCCCTATACCTGGCCAGGGCACGGGACCCGAAGGCATACGGCGCCGACGCGCTCGTCCTTCCGTGGCGCGAATTCTCCCTTCTGTACGTCTTTCCTCCTTTTCCCCTCCTGCCACGGGTTCTTCGGAGGATCGCGGCAGAGGGCGTCCCCGCGATTCTAATCGCCCCGGATTGGCCCCGCCGGTCTTGGTACGCCGACCTAATGTTGCTGTTGGCAGACGCACCGTGGCCACTGCCCTCCAGGGAAGACCTTCTCTCTCAGGGACCGATCTTCCACGAGCATTTAGGCTCGCTACGTTTGACGGCGTGGCTATTGAGACCGCCGTCTTAACGCGACGGGGTTTCTCCGCGGACGTAGTCCGCACCACGATCCGGGCTCGTAAGCCCGTATCCTCTAGGATCTACTATCGGGTTTGGAGGTCCTATCTGGGGTTCTGTGAGTCCCGGAGCATCCCACCTCTCCGGTTTTCTCTTCCCACAATCCTGTCCTTCCTCCAGTCGGGTCTGGACCTGGGGCTGTGCCTCAGTTCTCTGAAGGGTCAGATTTCGGCGCTGTCTATTCTTCTCCAGCGTCCCCTGGCCCCTCTAGGGCCAATTAAGACCTTTTTACAAGGGGTGGCTCACTCTGTTCCGCCGTGCCGCCCTCCAGTTCCTTCCTGGGACCTGAATGTGGTGCTCTCGTCGCTCCAATCAGCCCCCTTCGAGCCTTTACGGGAGGTCTCCCTTCGCCTTCTGTCCTGCAAGGTCATCTTTCTTGTGGCCGTCACGTCTCTCCGACGGGTGTCGGAGTTAGCGGCTCTTTCTTGCTCCGAACCTTTCCTGATCTTCCACCAGGATAAGGTTGTGCTTCGGCCTGTCCCGACTTTCCTGCCAAAGGTGGTCTCCGCCTTTCACATCAATGAGGACATCGTCCTTCCGTCGCTCTGTCCCTCTCCTTCCCACCCCAGAGAACGGGAACTGCACCGTCTGGATGTGGTCAGGGCGTTGAGGATTTACTTGGAGGTCACCGGGTCCTTTCGGCGCACGGACTCCCTGTTTGTGGTTCCGGAGGGTTCGCGAAAAGGGTTGGCGGTCTCCAAGGTGGCTATTGCCCGTTTCATTAAACTGGCGGTGTCTGAGGCTTATCGAGCCAAGGGCAGACCTCCGCCTTTCGGCGTCACTGCTCATTCCACCAGAGCAGTCGGAGCTTCCTGGGCGCAGAGGCATCGGGCCTCGGCTGAACAGTTGTGCAAAGCAGCCACTTGGTCCTCTCTGCACACTTTCACAAAGTTCTATAGGGTGCATACGCATGCATCAGCGGATGCTGCTTTGGGCCGCCTGGTTTTGCAGGCAGCGGTTTCCTGATGCTCTGGTGGTGTTCCGCCTTGGGTTTGTGGTCCCTCCCTTCTTGGACTGCTCTTGAACGTCCCAAGGTCTGTGTCCCCCAAGGAAAATGGGCGAGAAAAGGAGATTTTTGTATAACTTACCAGTTAAATCTCTTTCTCGCTCTTCCTTGGGGGACACAGCACCCACCCTTCTGTGTTTGGTTACAGGGTTATGGTCTGGCGCCCCGTTGGGTTGCTGGCTGGTTGTTTCCGTTATTGGTTGTTATCCTTTCACTACTTGGACACGCAACTGGTAGCCTCTATCTCCAGGCTGAGGGTATAGCTGATGGAGGAGGGGCTTAACAGTTTTACTTAGTGTCACGCCTCCTAGGGAGCTGAGCTATACCCAAGGTCTGTGTCCCCCAAGGAAGAGCGAGAAAGAGATTTAACTGGTAAGTTATACAAAAATCTCCTTTTTTCGGTTCCTTCCGTCTGTCCTTCTGCTCCCCCACTGCGGGTGGATACGGGACGACGTTGCTCGGGGGCTGACGGGACCTGTTTTGCTGACCCCTTCTGCCTGTGTTACTGGTCTGCGCTTGATCACGTTGGGTTTTCTCCGCTTGCCAGGCGATTCCAGCGGGCACGCTAGTGTTCGCTCTCGGCCGTGCTTTGTCCAGGATCTGTTCTCGGACTTGGGGTTCTTACCTGGGGGTTCGGTGGGGCATCCCCCCCCCACTCTGCCTTTTTCTCCCCACGGTTCTGTCTTTCTCCAGTTCGGCCTGGACCTGGGACTGGGACTCTGTTACTTGAAGTGTCAAGTGTCAGCGCTGTCCTTCCTCTTCCAGCGTCCCTTGGTCCTCCTGGGCCTGTCAGACCTACTTCCACGGAGTGGATCCTTGGTTCCGCTGTACCGTTCCGGTACCGCCCTGGAAACTACATACTGAGCTCTTGGCGCTCCAATATTTCCCTTGGAGCCGTTCTCCCTGCTCTTTCTGTTCTGTACAGTTGTGTTTCTGTTGCCATCGTGTCTCAGACAGGTGTCAGAATGGCGGTCCTTCTTGTTCTGTCCTTTTCCAGGACAGGCCTGTTTCTCCATTCCGTCCCTTTCTTCCTTCTGAAGGTGGTATCTGCCTTCATCTTGACGGGACTATCGTCCTCCCCTTCCCGTCTCCAGGTACAGACTCTTCACTGATTGGACGTTGTTTGGGCCTTGTAGTTCTACTTGGAGATCTCCAATCTCCGACTCTTGTCGGCGTTCGGTCTCTTGTGTTTCCAGGAGGTCCGCGCAACGGTTTGATGGTGTCCAGGGTGGCTTTCCTCCGCTTCATCACAATGGCTATTTTGAGGTTACCGCACCAAGGGCAACGGTCTGCCTTTGGGGTCACCGTTTATTTCACCAGAGCGGTCGGTGCCTCATGGGCCGGAGGAATTGGGCTTCGGCCCTGCAATTGTGCATGGCAGCGATTGGTCTTCATTGCACGCCTTACCAGGTTCTACAGGGTGCGTACTCTGGCTTCGGCGGATGCTACCTTGGGCCGCCTGGATTTGCAGGCGACGGTTCCTTGATGCCTTCGGGTGCATTGCCTTGGAGCTGTGGTCCCTCCCCTCTTGGACTGCTTTTGAACATCCAAAGGTCTCCTGTGTCCCCCAAGGAAAATGGGCGAGAAAATGAGATTTTTGTATAACTTACCAGTAAAATCTCTTTCTCACTCTTCCTTGGCGGACACAGCACCCACCCATTCATTGTTTTATTCTACACGGTTTCCGGAATTTGTTTACTCCGTTGGCTAGTTGGCTTCTTGGTTCCACTGGTTGGACATTGCCTTTTCTCACTACTTGGACACGCAACTGGCAGTCTCTCTCTCCAGGCTGAGGGTATAGCTGTGGAGGAGGGGCTTAACAGTTTTCACTTAGTGTCACGCCTCCTAGGGAGCTGAGCTATACCCAAGGTCTCCTGTGTCCCCCCAAGGAAGAGCGAGAACGAGATATTACTGCTAAGTTATACAAAAATCTAGTTTTTGCGCAAACCAATAAATATACACTTATTGCATTTTTCTTTTTATCAAAGACATGTAGAACAATACATTTAGAGAAAAATTTATATAGAAATATAGTTACATTTGAAAAATTTTGCAACTGAAAGTGAAAAATGTAATTTTTTTGCAAACATTTCGATCAATTTCGATTAATAACAAAAAAATGTAAAAATGTCAGCAGCAATGAAATACCACCAAATGAAAGCTGTATTAGTGAGAAGAAAAGGAGGTAAAATTAATTTGGGTGGTAAGTTGTATGACCGAGCAATAAACCGTGAAAGTAGTGTAGTGCAGAAGTGTAAAAAGTGGTCTATTCATTAAGGGGGTTTAAGCTAGGGGAGCTGAGGTGGTTAATGTCCGATCCATGCTTTTGGCCTTGGTTTGCAAAATCTTAGAGCTGGGATCAGCAACCTGCAGCGCTCCAGTTATTCTGAAACTACAACTCTTAGAAAGGTCCATTCACTTTTATAGGAGTTATAAGAACAGCTGAGCATGTTTGCATGCTGGGAGTTGTAGTTTCACAGCAGCTGGAGTGCTGAAGGTTGCTGATCCCTGTCTTAGAGATTTGTGGAGAATCTTGTCACCTTTTTATTGTGCACACTGCCTGTAAATTAGCGATGCCTCTCAGCACTCCCCACGATTACATTCATGACGCCTTTGGAAGTGCTCAGTGTTGCTAATGGTTAGTAATCTCACTTTGTGCTTTTCTCTTTTTCTTCACTTAATAAATGGTTTCACTTATTTTGTATCCCTGTACTTAAAAAAAAAAAAAAAAAAAATGTCATATGTCACAGCAACATATAAAAAGTTTTGATCTATGGGGGTTCAAGTGCTGAGACCTCCACTGATTGTTAGAACAAGCATAAAGCGCTGCCATAGACCAACTCTCTCTCTTCACTGCTGAAGATGGGCTCAATAGAAAGTCTCTGAGCCCATCTCAAGTACTTCTCCTGCAGCGAGGAGAGAGCCGTTCTGTCTCCTTATTTTAGCAATAGGTGGGGGTTTCAGCACTCTGATCCCCACCGATCAAAACCTTTTGATATGTCACTGACATATCAAGTTGTTGTATTTTTGTTTTTTGTTTTACGTATAGTTTAATTTTGTGTTTTTTTTTTTAATGATTTTGATAATTGTTTTCATAAAAAAAAGTTCTTAATATAGTTTCCTTGCTTCATTTAAGAAAGTAAAATGAAATATCACTATTTGTTACCTAATATAAAATACTAATAAAACGAATAATTAATGGTGTATTTTGTGTTTTTTTGAATGACAGTTACGTTGATCTCTTTCTGTCTGCTTTTTCCCTGGGCTTTTAATGCTCAGCCTTACCTTTCCCTTCAGATAACGACTCCTCAAGTGTCTACTGCATCACAGCAGCAAAAAGTCACCTACACCAACCAACAAGCAATTAAAACTCAGTTCCTGACAACGTCCTTAACTCAGGCACAGAAGGCACCTGGAACCCAGCAAGTTCAAGCTCAAATACAGGTAAACGCCTTAAGAGTCCTTTCACACACGGATCTGCAATACACCCAGCCGGCACCCCCATAGATCTGCCTATTCTTGTCCGCAATTGCGGACAAGAATAGGACCCGTTCTATTAATTTCCCGGGGTGCACTCTGGAAATGCGAATGCGGACAGCACACTGTGTGCTGTCCGCATCCATACCTGCCCCATAGAGAATGAATGGATCCGCACCAAATCTGCAATTTGCTGAATGGATGCGCACCCATTCTACGGACGTGTGAATGAACCCTAAGACACAAGAACTAGGTGACCTAATCAGGTGGCCACTAATATCAGGGATGGCCAACCTGTGGCTCTCCAGCTGTTGTAAAACTAAACTCCCACCATTTCCTGCTGTAGGCTGAAAGCTGAAGGAAGTCTGGGCATCCTGGGAGTTATAGTTTTGCAACAGATGGAGAGCCGCAGGTTGGCCATCCCTGAATTGTATGAAAACCTGAAGCCACAATGGCTAATACAATATTTTTAAGTTTAGCTCATCTTGCCTCAGGACTGCATAGTGCAAATTATTGTCTGAAGGTCACCCTAGCAGCAGTAATTAAAAACCATTGCTTTTTTATTTGACATAAATTGTTTTGCATCTCTGTGTAAGAAATTTTACCTAGTTTTCTTTGTAGAACCGCTTTAATTTAGACACGTTGCTGGTCACCATGTCAAAAGGGGTCATGACTTTGAATAGATTCAATAGTAGTCAATCAACATTTTTGGGGTTCCCTCGTTAAATTTGCTGTTAATAAAATGGCAATAAAGGATTAACCTTATTAACATGCCACCCAAAAGTAGGTCATGGTCTTTCTTTCGGTCTCTCTGAGGGTGATATTGCATGTTCACGTTCAAGCTATATGCACCACATGTACATATGGCAAGATCAGGTGCAAATTGCATCTCGGCCCTCCGTGTAATAGCACATATATGTATATAGAGAGAAAAGTCATAACTTTAGAAGTGAATAACATGATCTCATGACAATGGCACCTTTCATGGGGTGAGATATATTAGGCAACAGGTGAACTGTAAGTTCTTGATATGCAGGATAAATAGTCAAGCTGAATATTATGGCTACCCATAGGGGGGCAATTTATGAAACTGTCTAAAACAGGGATGCCCAACCTGCAGCCCTCCAGCTGCTGCAAAACTGCAACTCCCAGCATGCCCGGAGAGGCTACAGCTGTAAGCCTACAGCAGGGCATGTTGGGAGTTGTAGTTTTACAACAGCTGTAGGGCAAAACTGTATTTGGTGCCCATAGCCACCAATCGCATAACAGCATTCAGGCTGCGCTGTGATTGGTTGCTGTGGACAGCTTTTCTTTCATACAGTTTTCAAAAATATTCCCCATAGACTTTTTGTAGTAAACCTTGTTTTCCATATAGAATAAACTACTTTTCACTCTAAAGTGTAGTTTTCATCAATCATTGTAGCTCCCACTCCTACTTTCATTATTTTATTTCTTCAAATTTACCTAATTTGCACTTCTCTCTTACCACCATGCTTGAATCCTACTTTCTGATTGATCCTGTGTCTGCTGTCCCATTATGCCATAGAGCAATCACATGTGTCCTGCCATCAGCAGAACATGTGACACTAACCATGCCCCTTGTTCCTACCAACGATGATTGCGTGTCTTACATTACAAGGCTCCAATGTAGGACGTAACCTGCAGCAGCTGAATGTCAAGACCGATTTGCCACCTAGTGCAATGGTTGACTAATAATTTTAGGGCTCATTCACACAGCTGTTCCCCAGCCGTGCCCGTATTGCAGCCCGCAAGCAGCAGTCTCACAATATACGGGCACCGTCATTTGTGCACCGTATTACGGATGTAGACTTTTTCACTTGAATGGGTCCGCAATCTGGAACCCTACGGAAGCGATACAGAGTGCTTCCATGGGGTTTCTCTCCGTGCCTCTGCACTGCAAAAAATGTTCTATTTTTTTGCGGTGCAGACAGAACACAGACCCATTCAAGTTCAATGGGTCTGCATCCGACTGCGGCAGCCACAAGGATGAAGCCCCTGCGGTCCCCAACGGGATGGCACACGTTCATGTGCATGAGCCCTTAGAATAAGTTTTGATAAATGGTGATATTGGGGGGAAAGTGATATCTGTTGGGCGGGACACATTTGTTAGTAGCACTACCCCTTTAATGAACTATTTCAAGAGATTTCTGAACCTTTTTTATATAACCCTATGGAGGAATAAAGTAGGCACTGCTTTTTAAACTCAGAAATATAAAGACTTAGCCTAGCACTAGCATAAGGATCTTAGCAACCTTGACCAGTCTGCGAAAGCTGGACGCTAGTCAGAGCATCTTGATAATCGCAGATCCAGTATGTGGTAATTTAGTACCTACCAAAAGTGCAAAAGGCTTAGAGATGTCTGAGGTTTAAGGAGGTTCCCCGCTTTCCCTATATTGATGAACTATTCTTCCCATATAGCTGGCAGTCGTCCTCCACCAATCTGATATTGATGACCTATCCTGACGATAGGTCCGCAATATAGTAAATGTGGTGAACCCCTTTACAATTCTCAGACAATCTCTCCAGAACCTTAAAATAGAAAATTATGATATAATTACTGTTCTCTGGGGTGCTGGTCTATAAACTGTAGTGGTGATGTGTCGGTTTACGAATGGTGCTGGAGAAAAGGGTGAGTATAACATGATTATAATTATTTTTTTTTTTACTTAGGCAATTGGAGGGCTTGTCTGAGATTAATTATCTCGGACAACCCTCTTTAAAGGGAACCCGTCACCGGGATTTTGTGTATAGAGCTGAGGACATGGGTTGCTAGATGGCCGCTAGCACATCCGCAATACCCACTCCCCATAGCTCTGTGTGCTTTTATTGTGAAAAAAAAAAACGATTTGATACATATGCAAATTAACCTGAGATGAGTCCTGTATGTGAGATGAGTCAGGGACAGGACTCATCTCAGGTTAATTTGCATATGTATCAAATCGGTTTTTTTTTCACAATAAAAGCACACAGAGCTATGGGGACTGGGTATTGCGGATGTACTAGCGGCAATCTAGCAGCCCATGTCCTCAGCTCTATACACAAAATCCCAGTGACAGGTTCCCTTTAACTGCAGTATGATTTACTTACTAATATAGTGTCTGTAGTAGACATCTCTTAAAGGGGTTGTCCAGGTTCAGAGCTGAACCTGGACAGCCCTCCATTTTCACCCCGGCAGCCCCCCTGACATGAGCATCGGAGCAGTTCATGCTCCGATGCTCTCCTTTGCCCTGCGCTAAATCGCGCAGGGCAAAGGCATTTTTCAGAGTTCCGGTGACGTACCGGGCTCTCCATGGGGCTCACAGGAACCCCGGTGACGTCACCGGCACTGATGGGCGGGATTTGGCTCTGCCCTAGCCAGTAAAACGGCTAGGGCAGAGCTAAAGCCCGCCCCTCAGAGCCGGTGACGTCACCGAACACACTGCTGGGCGGAAGTTACCGCCCGGCAGTGTGTTATTAAAAACAAAAGAGCCTGTACCCTGCGCGATCTAGCGCAGGGCACTGGAGCGCATCGGAGCATGAGATGCTCCGATGCTAGGCTCAGGGGGGCTGCCGGGGTGAAAATAAGGGTATGTCCGGGTTCAGCTCTGAACCCGGACAACCCCTTTAAGTCTCACTTGAGGTCATATGAACATGTTTCTGGTGTTTCTCTGTAACATCCTGTACTCTAAAAGCATGGTTATTGCCATGCTCTCCCTCTTTGTAGTACCAGATGTCACTGCTATAAGGACGTTTGATTGGTTCTCCTCCCTCCCTGTCTCGGGAGGAGTTGTGTTTCACATACTGGTCAGCAAACAGCAGATACTACAGTTTATAACTAGCAGTGTGTGAAGACCATTAAAGCACTATCTTATACCTTTTTAATAGAAGAGCATGCAGGCAGCCATGAACAGAGTCATTGACTGTGATTGGGGAGAGGAGTCATGGGAACTGTAGTCCTGCATCTTGGGAATTGTAGACAGCAAGCCCTGACACCATGAAAACAACAGTGCAGCACAGAACTGGGCAAGATAATGAAGAATCACTACTTCTGAGGTGTCATGACATAGTCTAGTGAGAATTCAGACAAATATAGAAACTGTTCTGTATTATTATAAACTCATAAAAACCCTGTTAATTGTCTATAAATGTACATTTATATATCCCCAACATTTATCTAGTTTCTGACTTGTATGTATATCTTGCTATCCCATGACTGTCACTTGTCCTATAAATATTAGTTACTCTCTAAATAGCATAGTGATGACTCGTTTCTGTATAACACGAGACTTAGACATTACATCGAATTGGAACGTCTGTAATAAAAACCATTGCTAGAAAGCAAAGAATGACAAGGATTTGTTTCACATTGTATTCCTTTTACACATGCTTTCATATAACTTTTTTAAAGGTTGCCAAACTCCCTCAGGTGGTGCAGCAGCAAGCGACAATTGCCACACTCCAGCAGGTTGTATCGGCATCGCAGCAGGTAAGAGAGAACTATTATGCCTTGGATAATTATGTTACATCTAAATTTGCAGGGTTTATTTGTTTAGATTCATTGGTTTGGCGCTTGGCAAGGTAACTGATCTGTAAATGTGTGGTTTGGGATTTATTTTTATGCCTGCTTATTGCTTTTCATTACAGGTCCAACCACAGACTGTGACTTTGACCCAGGCAACAGCTGCAGGACCACAGCAGGTACAGGTGATACCGGCTGGTTCTGCTGCAGCCCATGTAGTGCAGCAAAAACTCCTTCAGCAGCAAGTAATGGCAGCTGCCGCTTCACCACAGCTCCAAGCTTCAGCCAGTCAGAGCACAGGACCTCTATCGGTTGCTGCTGATGCTCAGAACCAGCAAGCAAAGTTACAAGTCCGAACCCAAACTGTGAGGATCAAAGCGCCGACCAAACCAAGCTAAAAGCTATTGGGTTTTAACGGATTGTAGCTCATGAGCATTTTTTTCTTGGAATGCCTTGCTTTGGTATAACACAGATGACTCTTCAAACTTCCTGGTGTCAAGACCAGGAAATTATACATTTTGGAGAAAAGGATAGACTTCAGAAGCTCAAGACAGGCAATAATTTCCTAAAGACGGGCCTTATTTGAGTTGTCTGCTTATCTTGAACTTGGAATGAATCCGATCAAGTCAGTCACTACTTCCTCCTGGTTGAACTTTGTGAACATTTACCAGTTTGCAGAGGGGTCGGCGGAGAGGGCAGACGTAACACACATTACTGTATGAGCACAACTTATTGTAACACTTTAGTCATAACCTACGTCTGTGTATATGAGTGTTTGGGGAGTTGTGTACACCTAAAGGGGCGCACTCCCGTTTTAATAGAGGGGGAAAAAAAAGCCATAACTGGAATAACAGGTTTCACATGTGTGGCCTTTTGTGGGTGTGAATGCAAAAACAGCAACGAACTAAGTCAAAACTAACACAAAAAAATAAAACTAGTGTTTTTGCTAGATTGCACACTTTAGAGGACTCAAAATCAGGTTGAACTATAGAGCGTGGGCATCTTACGTATTTTTGTACAAATATTAATAAATGATCTAGGTTGGGACTTTTTTTTTTAAGGCCTGAAGACGTCTTCACAGATATTAAGCCATTTACTGCTGCAGAAGGAAACGACTCCTTGCTCTGGACAGGCTTGAACGCATAATCCTTTCTCATTAGCTAGCAGTTTTGAACCCTTTGCTTTTCACTGCACAATTCCATGTATGCTAATATGTTTAAATGTAATTTATACCAATATTTTCTTAAACTGTGCTACAATCCGCAGCGGTGTATTATTTTTTTTTCCTGTACAGCATAAATTCGGTTTTAGTAACAGATACTATAGCACGTCATGCAGACTGCGGTTTCAATGTTGTCTTTTGTCATTTTCCAACAATTATTTCTTTTTCCCCTTCTGTCTTCCCTTTATTGTTTGGTGTAGCAATGAGCGGTGGACCGTTTTTATCGGCAGTAACACAATTTCAGGGGATCAGCTGCGATTTAGGGTTCGCTGCTTGCACAGTAGTTTCAAAGTAACCATCAGGTATAAAACGGGACAGTGGACTTGTCCAATTTTCACTTGTACCCTTCCAAAGAACCAAGATGAGAACTTCAATGTGAACATTACTGCTTGAAATTGTATACATTCTGACACTCCCTTTCTGTTTTTTATTTTGTAAGAATTGTTCTTTTCTAAGCAAGTATATGGTGTCTGTGTCACTTTGTGTTTCTACTTGCCTTAATTAATATTTAGATTATGCACTAGATCATAATAAAAAAAAAAAAGCACCTGTCATGTCCCTCAAAAAGTAAAAGTCGACACATACTATTATCGACAGTGGTCCTGATGGCACAGAATTATTCTTCAGTCGTATAAAGGTTGTGCCACCTTACCAAAAGTAACATTTTGGTGCACAGTATACTAATTAAAGAGGGCATGCCACCAGAAAATGCAGTGTAATTTGCCAGCAGCATGTTATAGAGCAGGGGAAGCTGGGCAGATTAAGGCCAGAGGAGCTTGCAATGTGTGTCAGTGTAAGGTCCTGTTCTGGCCTCCCCTACTCGGACAGAATTATCATATAAAATGCTGTGTAACTCTGAGGGTCCTTGAATATATTGTATTGCACTGACAGCATGATGTCAGTGTAATTCAGTAGATTTCAGGACTCTAAGGGTTACACAGCATTATAAATCAGTATAATGCTGTGTGATCCTGTCAGAGGGCACAACTGTTTTTTTGACTGTATTTTGACATGTAATAAGCCTGTAAACTACCTCTCATTTATTTCAATGGGAGTCAGCAGTTGTTACACTTGTAAAAAAAAGAAGCAGCATATCCGATCTTGGGGCAGAATCAGCGCTGATATTCCCATTGTAATTAATGGGAAGCAGAAAAATGCACATTAAAAAAACGTGCCTAATTTCGAGGCAGAAAAATCTGCTTGGATTCAGTGCCCATTTTACAAGTCAGCCATGTGAAGTGACCCTTTGGCTTATCACAAGGAGGCGCTCATTCAGGAGGTTTGTGGCGAGAGTTTTCAAAAAAGGGAAAAAATAAAACGCATAATAAACACTGAATACATTTGAAGACATTTTGCTCCCACCAATTTTATCTTTTCAGAAGGGTCTTAATCACAAAAGATGATTGGGACTTGTTCTGAGTGCCATTTTTTTTAATTCTATGCTTATTGTTACTGGTTGGCTCCAGTGCTTGCAGTTCCTTACAGACTTGTAGAACTCTTCCAAAGAACTGGTTTTAATATTTCTTCTGGATATCCTTCATTTTCTGCTGAGGGATGGGGATTATCATTCTTGGTCCCCTATTGTAAAAGACCAGTGGGGTAAGATGCCATCTGAAGCCAATTGACTCACAGCCAGACTTGGGCCACTTGCACACAAACGTTGTGCATCCGTTCTGTGCATTGGGGACCGCAATTTGCGATCCCCAATTTACTGGCAACATCCGTGCAGAGGCACGGACAGAAACACCACGGAGGATCTTGCCCCCGTGGGGTTCCGATCCGTGCTTCCGTTCCACATCTTTGTGATTGCGGACCCATTCAAGAAAAGAAAGAAGAAAAATCCAGCTTCCTAAAGAATGTGTTAAACTTTTATCAAAAAGTGCCATAAAAATCTGACATACAGTCCATGTCTACGCGTTTCAGATCATTAAATGTAGATCCTTACTCATGACAAAAAATGGACCTGCTCACCTGAGTAATAAAAATAAAAATCAAGACTTGCAATATCAGGTGTTAACAAATAACTCCACCTACAAAACCTGTTTCCAAATCACATGGCATAAAAACACATAAAAGTAAATACAAGAGATTATAAAATACACAAAAGAAAGAATAAGAATCAGTAATGCAATGTCAAATCATATATGTAAAGAATAAATCAAGGCAACTGGACTTACTGTAGATTTCTTGAAAACGTTTCACTCGTTCTTCCAACGAGCTTTCTCAATTCGGAATAAATAATGAAAGTGGGGCACACTCTAAAAGTATAGGGATCTTTATTAACACTGTTGGTAATAAATGCAATAAAATGACAGCAAATATAAGATAAAAATTACAGAAAAAATGTTAAAATACAATAAATGTTGACAGTAAGATTAAACCTTAGATTATAAATGACCATAAAACAAAATAGATAAAAATATGGGTAAAAATATATTAAATAGGACACTATGGTCAATAAGTGCATGGATCCCAATATAAACTTTGAGTACGGATAACCGGTCACAAATTGTAAACTCACTGGTTACTTGGTACGAAGTCCCATACAAGGTTAGTATGGTGTTGTATATAATTTTGCAGAAAGTCCTTGCTTGCCAATATTGGCAGGGATCGGAAGCGTATGCAGCCTGTAAGTTTAGCGTTATACGATGTTCAGGCTGTTCATGCGCACAGCGGCGTCCCGCTGTATTTGATTTAACAAAGCGATCGCTTATCGAAGATTTGTAGAGGCTTACCCGAGGGTCTCTTGGAGCTGGATATTAGGCTCTCGACTCGGCGTACCTGTCTTGGTTCCGGTCTCAAGAGCTGGTGTCCAGGTTTAAATTTTTAAGCGCCAGTGGAATTTGTTTGTTGCACGCGGTGTCGATGTCTTTCATCACCAGCGTGACAGCGGTAATTCACTTCAGCGACTGATATGATCTGATATGGTATCAGTCCCCCTATGGAGTAGAGAGACCCTGCAAAACCGAGGAAGTCTGGACAACTGTCATTCAACCAGAGAGTCGCTGAAGTGAATTACCGCTGCCACGCTGGTGATGAAAGACATCGACACCGCGTGCAACAAACAAATTCCACTGGCGCTTAAAAATTTAAACCTGGACACCAGCTCTTGAGACCGGAACCAAGACAGGTACGCCGAGTCGAGAGCCTAATATCCAGCTCCAAGAGACCCTCGGGTAAGCCTCTACAAATCTTCGATAAGCGATCGCTTTGTTAAATCAAATACAGCGGGACGCCGCTGTGCGCATGAACAGCCTGAACATCGTATAACGCTAAACTTACAGGCTGCATACGCTTCCGATCCCTGCCAATATTGGCAAGCAAGGACTTTCTGCAAAATTATATACAACACCATACTAACCTTGTATGGGACTTCGTACCAAGTAACCAGTGAGTTTACAATTTGTGACCGGTTATCCGTACTCAAAGTTTATATTGGGATCCATGCACTTATTGACCATAGTGTCCTATTTAATATATTTTTACCCATATTTTTATCTATTTTGTTTTATGGTCATTTATAATCTAAGGTTTAATCTTACTGTCAACATTTATTGTATTTTAACATTTTTTCTGTAATTTTTATCTTATATTTGCTGTCATTTTATTGCATTTATTACCAACAGTGTTAATAAAGATCCCTATACTTTTAGAGTGTGCCCCACTTTCATTATTTATTCATTATTTATTCATTATTTATCACTTTCAGACTGGGTGTTGTCTGTTAAGTGGGTGCACCTCTGTGTGGTTCTCCACCTCATTTTAGTGCGACATTCCCTGTTTCATTAACCTTTCTCAATTCGGAGTGACTGTACAAGAATTCTCTGGGAATAAATATGTAACTGAATACAACATCTGGTAATTATACCTAGCATGGGGTCAAAGGTGTTGATCCCATTATCCTAATTGGAGTCAGTAGGTGATAATGACCTCCCAGAAAAAGGTGTCAAGACCGCATTGTATGTGGCAGACAATAGATGTCAAACCCCCCCCCCCCCCGCCTCTATTCAAGCTTGGCTTCTCAATTTTTACGTAGATGGCCTCCTTCACACCTCGTTTGTACCAATCTGGCTCCTTATCCAAAACACGTACTTAACTGTCTTCAAAAGTGTGACCTGTTTCTTTTAGATGTAAGTGCACGGCTGAATCTTGACCATGAGGAATGCTTAGAACTGTATATCGGCGAAACATGACAACAACTACATCAGCGTATGGCTCAGCATAGAAAAGCCAAAACCTCTGGTCAAGATTCAGCCGTGTACTTACATCTGAAAGAAACAGTTCACACCTTTGAGTACAGTCAAGTACGTGTTTTGGATAAGGAGGCTGATTAGTACAAACGAGGTGTGAAGGAGGCCATCTATGTAAAAATGGAGAAGCCAAGCTTGAATAGAGGGGGGGTAGACATCTATTGTCTGCCACATACAATGCTGTCTTGACGCCTTTTCCTGGGAGGTCTTTATCACCTACTGACTCAAATTAGGATAATGGGATCAACACCTTTGACCCCATGCTGGGTATAATTACCAGGTGTTGATTCGGTTACATATTTATTCCCAGAGAATTCTTGTACAGTCACTCAGAATTGAGAAAGCTCGTTGGAAGAACGAGTGAAACATTTTCAAGAAATCTACAGTGCGTCCAGTTGCCTTGATTTATTCTTTGCAGATATACTATGACCTGGATAAATGAGAACCTTCATCATGTTTACGATTGAGACCTTTTGGAACCGGAGAGTCCATGCGAAAAAATCCAAAAAGATTCTCTATTTAAAAGTAACCTTCTGGGATCACCTCCTCTTTTAGGAGGATTAACCCTTTCCAAACCCTGTACCTGAAGACCTTTTATGTTCCCAGCATGAAAAACAGCATAATTTAAACTGACTGCTGATACATTCTTAGTTTTGGCATGTGGTATATCAGAGATATGTCTCTGAATCCTCACTTTGAGACTATTGGTAGTGCAAACTACATAATGAAGGCGGCACAAAGAGCATGTCATACAATACACCACAAAGCTGGTAGTACAGTTGATGTTTTAATTCAAAAGTCATTTGATTAGCAGTAGAGAAAATACACTGGCCAGTCTGAATAAGTCCACAACAAAAGCATGTGCGATGTCCACACCTGTAGTTGCCTTTATGATGTAACCACGTAGGTTGATTATGATCTGCATTCCCATGCATGCGTCATATGAGGTAAGATTACGGGCCAATCTATTAACATTAATAATGGTACGGTAAAGATCGAAATGGCAGGTGGGCAAAAAGGAAAGCCCTCTTGACAATACATCGATTTGACATTGAGTTAATATATTAGAGGAAAGATTGGTCACTTGCAAGTTGTTCACGATTTCTTGTGACGAGATGGATAACGGACGCTTTTTGGTATGTCTCCTTCCTGCCCGGCTGTTTTTGCTGGCTTCTTGGATCGTGTGGTGTCATCTGCCGTACCGCCATGTGTATCCATACCTTTATCCCTTGAACGTACAGGCAAAAATTCAGACGCAGAGTCCGAAGACTCAGGTTCAGTGGAACTGAAAGCTACTTTCCCAAATTTGGGTCTTTTGCCACGGTATGGTTTTTTTTTCATGATAGACCGCGGGGTGTGGGCTTTCATTTCTGACCAAATATACACAGTATTGCTTTTGTAATCCTGGAAGTCACGAATGAACTTTTCTTGTTTAACAGCCACAAGACCCTCCTCCATTTTAATCAAGTTCTCTTGGATTTTTTATTTTTTTTATCCAGGTCAGGCCCGAATTTGCATGTGCGGCTCTAATTTCCTCCCTTAAGTTGTATAATGTTTCCTCTTCATGCATGATAATAAGCCCCATTAATTTTGTGGGCGGGGCTTTCTTTTTGGTGCCTAAACAACCCTATTTAAACTTGGTGAAGCTCCAGGTTCAGTGTCCTGGAGCGCAGCTTGCTGTTAACCTTGAGTGTGGTTTGGTGCTAGAGTGTTTGCAAACCTCTGTGTGCTAAAAATCTTTTTTGCTTACGATAAGAGCTTGCTAGGATCTTCTGGGTAAAGATCCTGAAGCTTGCGATTAAGCTCTGTTTTCTTGAATTTTGCTAAATTCATGTCTCTTAATTTTCAGCCATGTCGTCTACCGGTGACGGTGAGCAAGAGCCCAGCAGGAAGTCCGCGGGCAAGAGGCGCCACCTGCAGTGCCATGACTGCCAGATCGTCCTGGAGGACTCCTATGATTTCTCCCGGTGCCCACCCTGTAGGGCCAAGACACTCCCCCAGTTAGAGCCATCTGTCCACGACGTGGTCGATTGGGTGAAGGGGTACATGGAGACCAACATGAGCCAGGTCAACGCCTCCATACAGGAACTGAAGAGTACCCTGGTCGCCAAACGCTATCGTCCCTCCCCCCCCCATCGTGCGATGGAGGTCTCGGGGGGGGGGGGGGGGTCAGGAGGCGAGGGAAGGTTCCGCCTCTTCCTCCTCGGATGAGGAGGATGGACTCTCATATTTTTTTCACGCTGGAGAAGGCCCAGCGGCTACTAAAATCCGTCCGGTCGGGGGACCAGGACGTTGATCCGGGGGAAGCCTCATCCTCTGCCTCTAGGGGGTCTAGGGCCTTTAAAGCAGATGATTCTCTCCTGTCTCTGATGAAAACAGAGTGGAGAAAGGCAGAGAAAGGTCCAGTGTTGACCAAAAGGTTCAAGGCTGTGTTTCCGGTCAAAGAGGATCAGGTATCTTCCTGGGGGCCTGTCCCTAAAGTGGACATGACGATCGCGAAGTTATCCACAAGGACCCTAATCCCATCAGACGACGGGTCAAGTTTGCTGGACCCAATGGACCTGAAGGCAGACTGCGCCCTTAGGTGCGCTTATTCCTCGGCCTCCGCCCCAGTTGTTGCAATTGCGTCGCCCGAAGTGGCAAATTTTCTAAAAACTAGGTTCTCCCAAATTGAGTCTGACCTGGACCATGGGGTCTCTAGGGACGACATTCTGGCCTCATGTAAGACGGCCAGCCTTGCCATTGACTTCTTGTGTGACGCAGCTCCACAAGAATTGAAGCTGGCATCCAAGTCCATGGCTCTTTCAACCACGGGCAGGCGTCCGCTTTGGTTGAAACCTTGGAAGGCTGATACGACCTCAAAACACAATCTTTGTGCCATGGCATTATTAACCCGGCAAACCCTTTGGTGCAGAGCTTGACCAGATAATGGAGGGGCTGTCGGACAAGAAGGGCAAGTCCCTTCCCCAGTAGTCCTTTCGTGGTCGGGGCAAGGGGTATAGTTCCAGAGCGGAACCGCAACCCAGACCCCAGAGGAATTGGGGTTCCCGTAGAGGAGGGAAATCCTCTCTGGGTTCTAGACCCCCCAAGAAGTCCTCAGCGCTCTGATTGCGGGCCTCCTCGAGGCTCTTGGTATTTAGCCGGTCTGACTGGAAATCTCGGGCTCCCTTCTCCCCACATTCCGGTAGGCGGTCGCCTACAGCACTTTCTACCTTGTTGGCAGGATCATATCCAGGACAGTTGGGTCCTGCGTGTAATTTCTCAGGGCTACCTTGTAGACTTGAGCAGTCTGCCTCTGGACAAATTTGTCCAGACAAGGCTTCTTCCCAGCAACAAGCAGAAGATTCTAGAAAGTTACATACTAGAATACTTCCAGAAGGGGGCCTTAGAAGAGGTTCCTCTCCAAGAGAGGGGAACAGGTATCTACTCCCCAGTTTTCCTGGTACCCAAGAGCACCGGAAGTTGGAGGATGATTATAGATCTGAGGTTCTTCAACCGTTTCATAAGACAAAAGAAGTTCCGTATGGAAACTATCCAGTCAGTGACCAATCTTCTTATGCCGGGAGATTTCTTGGCAACTTTAGACCTCAAGGATGCTTATCTCCATATTCCCATCCATCCTGGGTCTAGAAGATTCTTAAGGATCGTGGTAAACATCGGGGGGGGGGGGGGGGGTCCTAAAGCATTTTCAGTTTGTGGCCCTCCCGTTTGGGATTTCTTCAGCCCCACACACACTCACCAAAGTGGTGGTCTCTGTGGTGGCCGCACTAATGCTTCAAGGCTTGAGTATAGTTCCATACCTGGACGACTGGCTCCTCAGAGCCCCTTCCCAAGCGATCCTGTCCCAACACATCCAACAGGCTGTTACATTCCTACATCAGTTAGGATGGATAATCAATTGGGACAAATCCCAACTTAAACCAGCCACCTCGGTAAGGTTCCTGGGGTTCATGGTGGATTCTGTCAGGATGACAATTCATCTCACTCCCAAAAGAAGGCAATCCGTTCAACAGTCAGCCCGTTCTCTCTCTGTACCAAAACAGGTGACAATTCAAACGTGGATGAGGATGTTGGGACTAATGTCCTCTACCGCAGAGGCGGTACCTTGGGCTTTATGGCATCTACGTCCGCTCCAGTCGGAAGTATTAGCCAAGTGGAATCACAGTCCAGTGGGACTCAATTCCATGCTCTCCCTGCCTTACAAAGTCCGATCCTCTCTAAGGTGGTGGTCCCACCTCACGGACGGCAAGTCCCAGATCCAGCCCTCTTGGATCATACTTACTTCAGACGCATCCCTAGTAGGCTGGGGTGCGCATCTTCAGTACAAGACAGTCCAGAGAACTTGGACACCTCAGGAGAGGTTGTCATCGAATCTTCTGGAGATCAGAGCAATCAGGCTAGCTCTTCTTCATTTTGCTCCCGTCATTCGAGGGAAGGCAGTGAAGGTACAGTCAGCGGCATGACCGCTGTGCTGTACATCAACAAGCAGGGAGGCACGAGGTCACAAAGTCTCCTGAGAGAGAAAGGGGTGATTTTGGATTGGGCAGAATTGAACCTCACCCACTTATCAGCCGTTCACATTCGCGGAGTTCACAATGTGATTGCGGATCGCCTGAGCTGAGGTCTTCCAACCGGAGAATGGTCACTTCATCCAGAGGTCTTCAAGGTGGGGCATGCCAGAGATCAATCTCATGGCAACGAGCTTCAACACCAAGGTGGATAGGTATTGCTCCCTTTACAGGGAGGACAACCCGGTGGCAATAGATGCACTGTCAATCCCATGGAGGTTCAGGCTGGCCTACATCTTCCCTCCAATTTCCTTGATACCAAGGGTCTTGATGAAAATCAGGCAGGACCAAGCATCAGTTATCGCCATTATCCCATACTGGCCGAAAAGAGCTTGGTTTACCCAACTCTTACAGATGAGTCGGGGTCAATTTCTGAGGCTTCCCCCAGAAAGAGTACTGGTGTCGGGGGGCACTCAGGTCTCCTCAAATGTTCAACCTGATGGCCTGGAGGTTGATCAGCCCCTTCCAAGGATAGAAGGGCTATCGGGGTCTGTCTTGAGAACCCTGGAGCACTCCAGATCAGAAGCTACCAACAAGGCCTACTCCAGAATCTGGAAGATTTTTTCATCCTGGTGTTCTAGGCATCAGCAAACATCCGCTGAAGCTTTCATCCCGATGATCCTACAATTTCTACAGGACGGTCTGGACAAGGGGCTATCATCCGCTAGCCTTAAAGTGCAGATTTCAGCAATCTCTGCTTGTCTCAACAGAGCTGTTTCTCAAGACCCCCTTATCAAGAGATTCCTGAAGGGAGCCTCAAGATTAAAGCCTACAGTAATCAGACCTATCCCTGTTTGGGATTTATCGGTCGTGCTCAGGGGGTTATCATCTTCCCCCTTTGAGCCCCTAGAGGAGGCGGGATTCAGGTTCCTGACCTGGAGGATCACCTTCTTGTTGGCTGTTACCTCTGCAAAGCGAGTTGGGGAACTCCAGGCTTTTTCTGCCTTTGAGCCTTTTACGAAGTTCCTGCAGGATCGGGTAATCCTCAAATTTTTACCTACCTTCATCCCAACGGTTCCTTCCTTTGACAATATTAACCAGGTGATCTCCCTACCAACATTGGCTCCATCCCCCTCCTCTGAGGAAAGAGGGCTCCATACCCTCGACATTGCGAGATGTCTTAGGATTTACCTGGAACGCTCCAAGGTATTTAGGAAGGATGAAAACCTCCTTTTCCTTTTTTCCGGTACCCATAATGGGAGGAAAGCCTCTAAGCCCTCCATCAGTCGCTGGATTAAAGAGGCAATTTGGGAGTCTTATATGTCTCAGGGCTCGGAGCCCCCTGAATTTGTAAGGGCCCACTCTACTTGAGCAGTGGCCACTTCTTTTGCAGAGAGAAGCTCGATCCCATTGGACGTGATTTGTAAGTCAGCTTCTTGGAGTTCTCACTCCACTTTTATCTCACACTATAGAGTGGATACTAGAATACATAGTTATTCCTCATTTGGCCAGACAGTGTTATCTTCCGCCAGGCATGAGGACCCTCCCATGGGGATTTCTACTTGCTAAATCCCCATCTGTGCCACTGGTTAGGACGTAAGGGAATCGTTAATTTCTAACGATAATTTGTTTTCCCTTAGTCCTAACAGTGGTACACAAATTTCCCCCCCTTTTATTTATTAATTGTGGTTATGTTGTCTACTTGTAATTACACAGGGTTCTGAGGGTCACACCCCTCTTTATTGGGGGCAGGGAGGGCGTGTGCATGCCAGTTTTTTTTATGTTTCATTAAAACTTCCACCTGTCCTAACCAGTCCACAGGGGCAGAATAGTTTTTTTTTTTCGGAGCCTCAGAGGGATCATATTCTTATCTGAATACCTTTGCAAACAGGTGAGATTCCACCAAGTCCGCATCTCTTTTACCAACAACTTTTTAAGGGAGGATATATGAATTTTTAATCTTTTTCAATCTCTCATTACAGTCCTCAATAGTTCTTAATGAAGTTTGAGACATATTAATATGCTTATTCGGTATGGCACTATAAACTTCTAAACAAAAAACCAGGGAGCAGCATGCAGGTTCCAAAAATAAGTATACAAACAAAACAAAAAAATTTTTATAGTGCCATACCGAATAAGCGTATTAATATGTCTGAAGTTAAATGTCCCCCAGAGGTCTGGTATGACCTTATGGGGGACAAAAAGTGTAAAATAAAAAAAATAAAGTGTTAAAATTTTAAAACATAAAAAAAGTTTCACATGTAAAAAAAATTATTACTCAAGTAAGGAATAAAATATATATTTTTTTAAATAGAAAAAATAGAATAGACATATTTGATATTGCCGCGTCCGTGGCGGTCGGCTCTATAAATATATCACGTGATCCACCCAGTCCGATAAACGCCATAAAAAATAAAAATGGTGTAAAAAAAAGCCATTTTTGTCACTGTACATCACAAAAAGTGCAACACCAAGTGATCAAAAAGGCGTATGTCCCACAAAATTGTACCAATAAAACAGTCGCCTCATTCTGCAAAAAATGAGCCCCTACATAAGAAAATGGCAAAAAAAAACATAGCTCTCAGAACATGAACACATTAAAACTTTTTTGTTTCAAAAGTGCTATTATTGTGTAAAACTTAAATAAGTATGCATATTAGGTATCGCCATGTCCGTAACGATCTGCTCTATAAAAAGTCACATGATCTAACCCCTCAAGTGAACGCTATAAAAGAACGAAAGAAAACTGTGCTAAAACAACATAAAGTGTTATAATAAATGATCAAAAAATCATATGTACCCAAAAATAGTACCAATAAAACTGGCACCTTATCCCCTAGTTTCTAAAATGGGGTCACTTTTTGTGAATTTCTACTGTAAGGGTGCATCAGGGGGGCTTTAAATGGGACATGGCATCTAAAAACCAGTTCAGCAAATCCATGTGGTGCTCCTTTTCTTCTGCGCCACCGCCGTGTGCCCATACAGCAGTTTACGACTACATGTGGGGTGTTTCTGTAAACCGCTGAATCAGGGTAATAAATATTGAGTTTTGTTTGGCTGTTAACCCTCGATGTGTTAAAGAAAAAAAAATGGATTGATATGGGAAATCTGCCCCAAAAAGTTTAATTTAAAAATTTGATCTCCATTTTCCTTTAATTCTTGTGGAACGCCTAAAGGGTTAACAAAGTTTGTAAAATCAGTTTTAAGTAACTTGAGGGGTGTCGTTTCTACAATGGGGTCATTTATGGGGCTATCCACTATGTAAACCCCCCAAAAAGTGACTTCAGACCTGAACTGGTCCTTAAAAAGTGGGTTTTGGCAATTTTCTTAAGAATTGCTTCTAAAATTCCAAGCCTTCTAACGTCATAAAAATATAAAATGACATTTCCAAAATGATGCCAACATAAAGTAGACATATGGGGAATGTTAAAGAGGACCTTTCACTAGAATAAAACATCTAAACTAACTATACAGACATGGAGAGCGGCGCCCAGGGATCTCCCTGCACTTACTGTTATACCTGGGCGCCGCTCTGTTCTCCCGGTATAGCCTCCGGTATCTTCATAGTTAGGCTCCACCCAGGGGAACCTGCCAGCGTCTCATTCTCCCATGCTGTAGCGCTGGCCAATCGCAGCGCTCAGCCCATAGCCTGAGAGAAAAAAAAAAAGCCTCTCAGGCTATGAGCTGGCAGGTTCCCCTGGGTGGAGCCTAACTATGAAGATACCGGAGGCTATACCGGGAGAATGGCGCAGCGCCCAGGTATAACAGTAAGTGCAGTGAGAACCCCTGGCGCCGCTCTCATGTCTGTATAGTTAGTTTAGATGTTTTATTCTAGTGAAAGGTCCTCTTTAAGTAATAAATATTTAATGAGGTGTCACTTTCCGTTTTAAAAAGCGGAGAAATAAAAAATGTGAAAATTGAGAATTTTGGTAAATTTGGGATTTTTTTCATAAATAAAGGTGAAATATATTGACTCAAATTTATGACTGTACTTCATGTACAATGGATAAGTAAAAGTGTTCCAAAGTCATTACCACATAAAGTGAGATATGTCAGATTTGCAAAATTAGGCCTGGTCAGGAAGGGGGCAGAGGTTAAGGGAGGAAATTAGAGCCGCACATGCGAATTCGGGCCTGACCTGGATAAAAAAAAACTCCAAGAGGACTTCCTGTTCCAGCGCACGCATGGATAGCCGCTAGTGAGAGGCGCTCCGCTCGACCGGCCCGAAACTCGTAGAACCGCCACTTATCAGGGCTGCAAAATACCCCCCCAAGCCCCCCAAGAATAACAGGAGGCCACCCATGGAAAAATTTGTGGTCAGAGGCGGTTCGCAGCAGGAGGTTCAGACAACACTCCCGACAGGAGACGACCTGAAAGCCAGGGGCAAGATGGCACCGGTGGCCGAGAAACATCACAGGTTCACCTGTTCGACATCTCAGTCGATGCAGAGAAGCACCGAGGCTTCTGGCTCGGAAGATGAAGAGGTGGACTGTGGTCACCTCCCGAAAGATGATTTAACGGCCTTGTGCAAAACCGTGGCCAAACTCCTTGCGCCAGATATAAAAGCCTCTCTAGAGGCCACAGTCACAATGGCTTTACAACAGCTGCAAACTGAAGTGGCCCTTCATACTTCCCAGATCACCGATGTGAAGCAAAGGGTGGTACTGGTCGAGGAAGAGCTGAAAAGGGCTCAAAGCAACATCAGCAACCTCCTGCGTAATAACCAATTCCTGAGGGAGAAGATTGATGATTTGGAGAACCGCTCCAGGAGGAGCAACTTACGAATAATCGGTTTGCCAGAATCGATCCCTCCGAACCAGCTAGCGGATATTTGTGAGGCGGAGATACCGCAAGCTTTGGGGTTGAGGGGCACATGCACAGTGGAGAGAGCGCACCGACTAGAACCGCCAGTACCAACAGGAGCTCAATCCAATAATGCAAGGCCTAGAGCTGCGATAGTGAAATATCTGAACTATGCTGCCAAGGAGGCCATATTGGCGAAATTTAGGCGCAAAGTGCAACCCTTAATAATTTGGGCCAATAAGATCTTACTGTTCAGCGATTATTCTGCGGAAGTGGCGAAACGCAGGAGAGAATTCACCCAAACTTGTTTCTCACTAGCAAGGAATAAAATCAAGTTTGCTTTATTATATCCTGCAAACCCGAGGATTTTCCGCCAAGATGGGTCGATCGATACCTTCCATTCCCCAGGAGAAGCAAGGGAGGCGTTGGAGTTGGATCCATTATGCTCGGATATGGTCCTGCCATTTTCCCAAAGATCCACAGCTTCGATCAGAGGAAGAGGGGCCAGACAGAATCCAGGAAGATCGACGCCAAGGGATCGGAGCAGCAGGAAGCTGACCCTGAATGAAAGCGGGCAACACTGAGTATTGTCTGCATCTGATCGGGACTCCCTGAAGGGACATGTGAGATAACAGTGGACTTATGATTCATTCATATTGAGTTTATAGATACCTGTTATACTTAATAATATGGGCTGGAGGGTGAGGCAAAGTGGGAGAGAGTTAATCAATCAGTTAGAGTTTTGTAGTGACAACTGCTACACTATAGGATGTGTGAAAAAAGTGAAGTCGAAAATATGGATGTTTATGTTGTGGGTTTGGTTGAGGAGGTATGGGGTGGGGGTGAACACTGATCTGGGACGAGTTGAAGTGAAGATGCCTAGATGCCATTATGTGAGATACATTGGTTGCTTGTTCCGAATGGTTTCTCCTGCAGAGATCTCTAAATTGAGAAACAACTATGAGAGTGGCCACATGGAATGTTAAAGGCCTCCGGTACCCCGCTAAACGAATGGCGGTGTTACGCCATCTTAAAAAACTTAGAGTTGATGTCGCATTTCTGCAGGAGACCCATTTGGAAGAGGCGGATTTTGGAAGGATGCAAAGATTATGGGTGGGACAGGTAGTGGGTTCGCCCTCAATGGGCAAAAAAGCGGGAATCATGGTTCTGTTTCATAAACGTCTGCGTTATGATATCTCATCTATGTCAACAGACAAGCAGGGGAGATGGATGCGTTTATGTATAGATTCACCTGCAGGTCAGATAGTAATGCATAATGTCTATGCCCCCATTCATTCCCAGGCAGTCTTTTACAAGTCCCTAGAGAGGGACATTCTGATAGAAGATTCGCAAATGTTATTGGTGGCGGGAGATTTTAACCGGGTGCATAGTGAACAGGAAGTGAGGGGTTCCTGTGACCGCTACTAAGCAAAATCGAACCCAGACGCTACTCCTGTTAATACAAAATACGGGATTGTATGATGCATGGCGGTATCATCACCCAGAGGACCGCGAGTACACCCATTTCTCTCATGCCCAGGGGTCATGGTCTAGGATTGACTATCTCCTAACATCATCGAGATTGTTGACCAGAGTTGAAATGGTGGACATTTGCGATTTGTTAATCTCGGACCATTCCCCGGTGGTTATGGAGCTCATGGACACTGTTCCCAGGGGACAGGATTATACTTGGAGAATGCCTCAGCACTTGTCCAAGGACAAGGAATTCATAGACAAGCTAAAAGGTTGGTGGTGGGAATACGCGCAGGACAATGTGGAACATGTGACAAATCAGGGTCTATTCTGGGATGCAGCTAAGGCTGTACTGAGAGGGCTGGATAATGTCGTATACGATAGGGAAGAAGCGAGAGGCGAGGAAAAAGTATGATGAGGCCACGATGCGGGTACGGGAGGCATACACCGAGTTCCTACAAAATCCCACAGACCCCAATAATTACTCTGGGTAACTGCTAAACATAACTTCGACTATTGTCAGGAAAGACGGGAAAAATGGCTCGGGGGCTACCAAAGGGCAAAGTTCTTTTGCTTAGGTAATAAAGCCGGTCGTTTACTGGCTAACTTAACGTGCCCCTTTGTCAAACAGTCGATGTTACACCCCCTAAAACATAAGTTAGGAAAGCTATGCACCCATCCGAAAGATATAGTGGAAATTCTAGGTGAATTATATCAGACGCTGTATTCTAACGATTCCTTTGATCCTCTGGAAGCAAGGGGTCTCTTGGACAAGGTGGACCTACCACGATTGCCTATAGACGTGTTAGAAACCCTGAACTGTGACGTAAGTGAAGAGGAGGTCGGGGCGACCATAAAAACCCTGTCAAACTGTAAAGCATCGGGGCCCGACGGGTTCCCCGCAGAATTTTACAAAACATTGAACCAAGAATTGGTCCCGACTTTGACCAGGCTGTTTTAACAACATTATGGTAGGGGGGAGCCTGCCCGGCATGGGCAAGATGGCCTATATCAAGATTCTCCTGAAACTGGGAAGGGACTTAACTCAGCCAAGTGCTTATAGACCGATATCCTTAATTAATCAGGATGTCAAGATTCTATCCAAAATCTTAGCCAATAGGTTAGCCAACTGTGTGCCCGAACTAATTGGTTCTCACCAAGTGGGATTCATGAAGGGCAGATCAGCGGTAACCAATATCCGTAAAGTCTTAGCCAACCTAAATACGAATAGGGATATAAAAAATTAACCATGTCCAGCGTTGCTTGCAATTGATGCCGAAAAGGCTTTCGATGATGTTAGTGTCACGACCCTTGGTCATGGTCGTGACTCCTTGGGAGCTGCATGCAGTTACCCGTGGTTTTGGTGTTGTGTCAACCGCAGCTGGGGGCACTTAGTGGTTTGCCTCAGGTGCGGTTGCCGCGGACAACAGGCATGCGTGCGGTTGCCTTTGGCAACGTGTGTTTGTGTGCACTTCCTTGTCTGTTTGTTGTGCACGAGGTGGTGTTTTGTATGCACTTGGACTCCTCCCTTCACCTGCGGTTGTCCGCGGCAACGTCTGGTGTTTACATGTAGTGGAAGTTTCTCGGCCTGTTGGCTGTTCTTTTGGTAACGGGTGAGTGAGTTTGTGTGTTTTCCCTTTCCGGTGGTGCTGGAAGGGTTAACTCTCTTCCCAGTGTGTGTGATGTCACTGGGTGTGTTCTGACCGGTGGGTGTGGCCACTTAGGCCTATATAGCCTCTGTCTCTGGCTTGGCTCAGTAGGTTTCTTTCAGCCAGGCATAGCTGGAGCAGCCTCCTGTATATTACCATCATCCAGTGGGGGCCTCCCCTTCTGGTCATACTGTCACGGCTGGAGGTGGGGGAAACCCCCAGCCGTGCGGTGCCAGGAGACAGGGTCAGGGTTAGGGACGCAAAAGGAGGTGACCTGCTCCCTAATTCTGGGTTGTTTGGCCAAGTGGTAACCCTACCATCTCCTGGCACCGCACGGCTGGGGGTTTCCCCCACCTCCAGCCGTGACAGTATGACCAGAAGGGGAGGCCCCCACTGGATGATGGTAATATACAAGAGGCTGCTCCAGCTATGCCTGCCTGAAAGCAACCTACTGAGCCAAGCCAGAGGCTATATAGGCCTAAGTGGCCACACCCACCGGTCAGAACACACCCAGTGATATCACACACACTGGGAAGAGAGTTAACCCTTCCAGCACCACCGGAAAGGGAAAACACACAAACTCACTCACCCGTTACCGCCGGCAACGGCATGCGCGGCAACCGTGTCCAAAAGAACAGCCAACAGGCCGAGACACTTCCACTACATGCAAACAACACCAGACGTTGCCGCGGACAACCGCAGGTGAAGGGAGGAGTCCAAGTGCATACAAAACACCACCTCGTGCACAACAAACAGACAAGGAAGTGCACACAAACACACGTTGCCAAAGGCAACCGCACGCATGCCTGTTGTCCGCGGCAACCGCACCTGAGGCAAACCACTAAGTGCCCCCAGCTGCGGTTGACACAACACCAAAATTGCGGGTAACTGCATGCGGCTCCCAAGGAGTCACGACCATGACCAAGGGTCGTGACAGTTAGCTGGCAATGGCTGGACATGGTGCTAGATAGGGTTAACATTAGGGGGCACTTTAGGAATTACTTGACAGCGCTTTATAAAAATCCCCAGGCGAGAGTAAATATACCGGGCTTCTTATTCAAACCCATTATACTCAGCAAGGGCACGCGTCAGGGATGCCCCTTATCCCCGTTACTCTTTAATTTGGCAATGGAACCCCTGGCGAGATGGTTGATAAAATCTGATATCTTTGAGGGGATCAAAATAGGCAACAGAGAGTTGAAAGTAAGTTGTTTTGCGGATGATATTCTGTTATATCTTGGTGCCCCTGTGCTCCAGTTAGATAAGATATTAGAAGCACTAAACACTTACGGGAAGGTGACAGGTTATAGGATCAACGTCGACAAGAGTCAGTTACTGTTTTTAGGGCAAAAGTCTCACTTGGGGAGCCATATGAAAAATGGGGTTGAGGTCCAGAAGGACTATCTAACTTACCTGGGCATTAAGATAGGGCGTACCCCAAACTTAATATACACATTAAACTATCCCCCACTCTTCCTGAAAATAGAAAGCGAATTAGAAAAATGGCAGGAACTGCCCTTGTCCTTGTGCGGTAGAGCACATTTAGTTAAAATGATAAGCTTCCCGAAGTTACTTTATCCACTCCAAACAATTCCGCTATTACTAAAACACACAGACGTTACGAGGATGCAGAGAGCATTTAATCGCTTCCTGTGGAAAACTGAAAGGCCTCGTATTGCCTATGCTAAACTGACGATGCTGAAGGACGAAGGGGGGTTACAACTACCAAATATCCGCTACTATAACCTGGCGTCATTATTCAGACATGTAAGAGATTGGGTGTGGGGAACTGGCCACTACTCTGTGATTTCGTTCGAAAAGGAACTAGCTGGTAGAGAGAACTTAGAGGCCATATTGCATTCCAGACTAAGGGATATCTCAACGTCGATTAGGCAGGCCGTCCTATTAAAAGACACCATAATGGCGTGGAAGGCGATCAGAAAGATGTATGGGCTCCCGTACTATATATCACCTAGTTTGCCACTGTGGTCGCTACCGGCATTTCCCCAGGGCAGGGAGAACATATTATTCCAGGTATGGAAAAACAAAAAACTCCAAGAGGTCTTGTGGCTGTTAAACAAGAAAGGTTCATTCGTGACTTCCAGGTTTACAAAAGCAATACTGTGTATATTTGGTCTGAAATGAAAGCCCACACCCCACGGTCTATCATGAAAAAACCATACCGTGGTAAAAGACCCAAATTTGGGAAAGTAGCTTTCAGTTCCACTAAACCTGAGTCTTCGGACTCTGCGTCTGAATTTTTGCCTGTACGTTCAACAGATAGAGGTATGGATACACCTGGCAGTTCCGCAGATGACACCACACAATCCAAGAAGCCAGCAAAAACCGCCGGGCAGGAAGGAGACATACCAAAAAGCGGCCATTATCCGTCTCGTCACAAGAAATCGTGAACAACCTGCAAGTGATCAATCTTTCCTCTAAAATATTAACTCTATGTCAAATCGATGTATTGTCAAGGGACCTTTCCTTTCGCCCACCTGCGATTTCGATCTTTACCGTACCATTATTGATGTTAATAGATTGGCCCGTAATCTTACCTCATATGACGCATGCATACCTTCATCTTATTTGTGTCCTAAAGCTATGCATTCTGGTATAACCTCTTTTCAGGAACTTGCCAATATATCCTACAAGCAGCATTCTCGCCCAATTCCAGAGGAATCGCATGCAAGGGACTATTCTCACAGTTTTGTCACCCATAATCGTGATTTTTACCCTGTTCAATCGCGCTCACTGGCATTAGATAGATTTCAGGAATTGGTGGAGTGTGATTTGGTCAGTCTCAATAACACAGTGCATATGCCCAGTGTGAACAGGTTCAACAATACTGTGTCACAGGGGGAAGCGCACTGCACTTGGAATTGGAAAATATGAATGATATTGTAATAAAACAAGCGGACAAAGGAGGGTCAGTTGTGGTTATGGACCAGTTCATTTATAAATCCCAGACCCTTTTGATGTTGGAAGATACTAATACTTATCGTGAACTCGCCCATAACCCAACCTGTGTATCAACAAGATTTGTCCTTTGGCAAGGAAAATCATTTCATGAGTCAGACACAGGTGATTAACTTTTTTGTTTCGCACCCCGTTATCCCTGTTTTTCACTCATTGCCAAAGGTTCACAAGGGCGGTTTTCCTCCCTCCATGCGCCCGATTGTCGCACGAATTGGATCTTTCACTCAGAGGCTATCTGCATGGGTCGATAGCATTTTGCAGCCTTTGGTCCTGACGATTCCAGGCTTCCTTTTGGATACTAGAACTGTTTTACAGTCTTTTTATGATTTTCTATGGCAGCTGGGTTTCGTTTGGATCATGGCTGACGTTACCTCTTTATATACAGTGATACCCCATGATTTAGCTTTAGTCTCAGTGAAATGGTTTCTCAATATTTATTCGGATTTCAGTTTAGCTTTCCAGAATTTCATTTCTGAAGTGTTTTTTTTGTTGTTGTTGCTTAGGCTACTTTAACACTTGCCTTAGGTGCGGATCCGTCTTGTATCTGCACAGACGGATCCGCACCGATAATGCAAACTCTTGTATCCGTTAATAACGGATCCGTTTGCATTATTCATTTAAAAAAATGTCTAAGTCAAAACGGATCCGTCTTGATTTACATTGAAAGTAAATGGAGGACGGATCCGTTTTTAATTGCACCATATTGTGTCAGTGAAAACGGATCCGTCCCCATTGACTTACATTGTAAGTCAAGACGGATATTTTTGGCTCCGCATAGTCAGACGGTCACCAAAACACTGTAAGCTGCGTTTTAGTGACCATCTAAAAAACGCAACGGAGCCCAAACTCAGCCAAATTGATGCATTCTGAACGGATCCTTATCCATTCAGAATGCATTGGGGCTGAACTGATCCGTTTTGGGCCGCTTGTGAAAGCCCTGAAACGTATCTCACAAGCGGACCCAGAAACGCAAGTGTGAAAGTAGCCTTAAACACAATGTTTTTATATTTAATCATCGTTTTCTCCTGAAACGTACCGGTGTATCCATGGGCGCAAAATTCTCACCATCTTTGGCAAATATATATATATGGCAGGGGTGGCCAACCCGCAGCTCGCGAGCCGCATGCGGCTCCTTCCAACTTTATTTGCGGCTCCTCCTCTCTGCCGTTCTGTCTACAGATGCGGCTAGCAGAGGAGTGTATGCGGCTCCCCGGGGAGCGTGGCGGATTATAATAGTAGTCGGCAGCCTTTGGGGTCCAACGCAGCCCCAAACACACCTCATTGGTCTGGTCACGGTGTCACAAAATGTTAACAGCAGGCCTACAGTGATAACGTCCTGACGCTTGAGGACGTTCTGCGTGGGACTTAACCAGCACCGCCTCCTTGCTGTGTACAGGAGCAAGAACAGAAGACCGAGGCTGCTGGAGGTGAATTTAAGGGTGAGCTCACTGGACTGGACTCTCGCTGGGCAACTTCTGCAACCACATCTGCCTGCAGATTGTAAGCTATATGTGAGGGGCAATGTGCGGCTGGTAAATCACCCAGTCACAGTGGTTGGGAGGGACATTTTGACAGTCAGCCATATTTGTATTTCTGCAGTAACATAACCATAACGACTGCAATGCAAAATGGCCACAAAAATTCACTGGTTATGACTGTAATTGCCTCCAAATGATAATGACACTGCTGCACTCCTATTTTATGCTGCAAAATAAAATAAAAATGTATGTGAAGTATTATATACCCCTGTTTAATTATCCTCCCAATAGGTACACTAAATTTGCATAATTAACTCTACCACCGTATGCAGGGCCGGCTCCAGGATCATGTGGGCCCTTGGGCGATAAAGTCTCAGTGGGCCCCCTTACACAGTGATAACTCTCTGAGTACAGATAATACAGTAGATATCACCTGCAGTCCTATGTAACAGCATAGATAACACAGTCATGGCGTCCTTAGTGCGCCTCCCTGTGCCTCTACCACAGACTCCATGCTGGCGGTGCTGCCTCCTCTTCCATCTTCATCTTGCCCCACGCAGAATGTCCTGATGCAGCTGCATCAAGACAAAGGGAACACTCTGGGCATGGTGATGGTGACACACACACACACGGGGACAGACACACATACAGGGACAGACACACACATACAGGGACAGACACACACACACACGGGGACAGACAGACACACACACATGGGGACAGACAGACACGGAGACAGACACACACACACACACACACGGGGACAGACACACACACACGGGGACAGACACACATACAGGGACAGACACACACATACAGGGACAGACACACACGGGGACAGACACACACACGGGGACAGACACACACACATGGGGACAGACAGACACGGAGACAGACACACACACGGGGACAGACAGACACACACGGGGACAGACAGACACACACGGGGACAGACAGACACACACGGGGACAGACAGACAGACACACACAGGGACAGACACACACACACAGGGACAGACACACACACACAGGGACAGACACACACACACACACACGGACAGACACACACACACAGGGACAGACACACACACACACACAGGGACAGACACACACACACACGGGGACAGACACACACACACAGGGACAGACACACGCACACACACAGGGACAGACACACGCGCACACACAGGGACAGACACACGCACACACACAGGGACAGACACACGCACACACACAGGGACAGACACACGCACACACACAGGGACAGACACACGCACACACACACAGGGACAGACACACGCACACACACAGGGACAGACACACGCACAAGGACAGACACACACACACACAGACACCTGTGCGATCATCAACCAACTTCTATCTAATGTGTGGCCACCTTTAGGGGACATTAAAAGGAAATTCCACCTTTAGTTCTGCTCCAACCTTTTGTTACCTTCTAATATGACTCCCACTGATTCCCAGCACTGAGGGGACATGGACTGAGGTTTAAAAGGGAATTATCAACATGTACCAGAAGGTGGTCTAAACTATAACCCATTAGGCACTGGCTAGACTGTGGGATGGAGTCTAAGCAATGCCTCAGGCCTCATGCACACTGCCGTTATGCATCCGGTCCCCAATGCACTAGCAACGTCCGTGCGGCGGCCGGGACAGATTGAGACCCATTCAACCTGAACATGTTCTATTTTTTTGCGGTGCGGAGGCATGGACAGAAACACCATGGAAGCACTACGGAGTGCTTCCCATTGAGCGATTGCGGACCCATTCAAGTGAATAGGTCCGCATCCGTGATGCACACGGCCGGTGTGCATGAGGCCATAGACACAGAAAGGGGCACACACACAGGGACAGACAAACTGACACACACACAGGGACAGACAGACTGGCACACACACACAGGGACAGACAGACTGGCACACACAGGGACAGACAGACTGACAGACTGATACACACACAGGGACAGACAGACTGACACACACACACACACACAGGGACAGACAGACACACATCATGGCCCTCAGAATACACCTGGATCTGTATGATAACCCCCCTTAATTGCACCAGATTACATTCTACTTGAAACCCACTGCCCCTGAGTGCTCCACCTGCCCCCTCATATTGCAACACGCCAGACCTGCAGGGTATAGCGAAGTGAGGTCACGGTTATGGGCAAACGAGGGTTGCTCACTGTATTGGAGAACCCTGGGCAGGCATGTGGCAGTGAAGGAGAGGTAGACACGGTTCCTCTGGGGCACACTCTGTATGTAGGGACCAGGCCTGATGGTGGATGAGGTGCCCTGGATGTTACGGGTATTTTGAGTGCCTGGGGCAAGGTCCCTTTAAGGTTCGTGACGCCAGTGCCTGTGACGGTGGCACACCGGTTTATAGTTGGAATAAGTGAGGTACACAGGTGGTATAGTGAACCAAACGTTGCTTTACTTAACAGTCCAACTTTATACATCAAGTACAGAAGAGGTTAATGCAGTCCTTTACAGTTCCAAAAGCACAGCAGGTTGATATCACAGCAGGTTGCAATCTTGCAAGATACGTGGAGGGTATATAATTAATGCTTGGCAGTGCTATGCTGCTCTATCCCCACAGCTATTCTAGCTGGCTGGATCCCAAGGCCCGGATGTCTAAATGCTGGCTTAAATCCTTGGTAAATATATATCTTCCTCCCGTATTAATCCTTGCTTTACTACTTTATAGTTCCTCTGCCCATTAGATTACTTATCTGTGCTGATGACACTGTCTCTGCTTGACTTGAGGGTAACTGCAGGTTTTCTCCCAGGAGGTGCTGTCCTACTACTGGGGTATCTCAACTGAGCTATCCTTAGCCTCAGGAGCTTCAGGCTGACAAGGTAACTCCTCTAGTCCCCTGGAATACACTCGGTCTCCAAGCAGGCTGTACTCCATCTAGCCCCCTGGTGCAGCTAGAAACCAGGAGTATCCAGCTGCATGTCAGGAGGAGGCCCTCAGCATATCTCGGGCTGGTGCCTTCTCACTTCTGTACCCACAGACTCCTGACTATGACCTAACCACTCCCTGTCTGGGACTGTACTTTTATACTATGGGCTCCCTATCTCCCTCTAGTGTCTGGGATGTCTAACTACACCCAACTAGGCCTGCAAAGCATATGACAGGGGAAATATTGCATGTAAAAACACACAGCAATTTACATTAAACGCATAGATCAATACAATATCACTGTCCCTTGTGAGTAGAAGTACACGCTACCCAATTGACCCTTGTGTAGTGCCCACTCCTACCTAGTGGGACACTACATACCCCCACGCTATGACGTTGCCCGTCCTCGGCGCAACATGGAGGAGGCCCTGTCCAGCTGGATACTGCACCTGTAATAGAAAAATAATGCAAAGCAGGAAAATACATCTACATTTGCGAAAAATACATTATATGTATATATCAGGCAGTTCCACTGGCTAAGGAGTAAGTTCGGTGAAAAGGGGCGTCGTTCTCTTCTCTCAGGATCATGTAAGGGAACAGGGGCGCTGACCTGGCACAGCGTAACAATAAATACTAGGATAGTCCATAATAATACTTTAAGTGCAAAGTGTCCATAATAGAACAGTAGAAGAAATGTAAAACAATTTAAAAGTTCTTGGAGGCTCAAAGAATCACATGAGTCCGTACCCAGGTTCCTTTCTTATCTGAAGCAGGTATCAAAGACAGCTAGGTTGGAGGTATAGGATCACAGAGGCTCGCATATAGTGGAGTCCATCTCTGGGCACATTTCTTTAAAATGGTAGCAAAATCTCAGAGGCTCTGGTGCATTAGAGTCTTTCCCTGGGCGCATTCTTTTCAATTTGAGTTGCATAATAAAAGTGACAGCACATAAAATAGTCCACATTATTTAAATGGCATACATATAAAAATAAGTGCTGCAATACCCTTAATCAACCTGAAAAGGGGGTGAAAGGGTTAAAGGTGCAACATTCACAAAATAGGCACAACTGGGATTCTTCTTCACTCTGAGAAAGCAGGCAGGAGGTCCTGTAAACAATATGGCCTTGCTGCACTTGGTATTTCAGTGGTTTGCCGCCTCCACCGAGCCGTGGGTAACTGGCAGCAGCAACAGAGGGCCGAAACAACAAAGGATTCCTGTCCTGAAAGGGTTAACCCACTTTACTTAGGGTCCCTTGGCAAAATAAATCAAATCAATGGCCTAGCAGGCCAATTCACAGGGGCAAGTCAAATCCACTTGGCATCTCAGTGGTGCTCCCTGGCTCCATTTGTAGACTGGGCCTGTACTGGGAATCAACAGGCGGATGTGCCCACAACACAGTATTGGGGGGCAACTGCAGCATAAATGGACCCCTAATAGGTATTGTCCCCATAGGCCTAGGGGTAATCAGGGTTGCTGACCGCACCGGTGCAGGCATGGCAATTGGAGGTTGCTGCACTGGCCTGGGTACCGCTGCTGCAAGCGGTCCGGTGGGTTCCTGGACGACTGGCTCTGTGCGCCGGTGCACAGCGTAGGAAGACCTCACCGCAGGTGCTGACACTAAAGAGGGCCGGCTGGAAGGGACAGGTACTCTCACCTCAGACCCGGAGACGTCCGAGTCCTTAAGTCCTTTCTCTTTCAGGTCAGATGGAGTCTGGATCCTGGCGGAGGCAATCTGGCGCAGCTCACGCAGTTTCTTCTCCAGCCGCACGATCTGGTCGTGATCGCTGTCCTCTGCTGTCGCCGCCAACACTTGTACAGGAGTTGGCGCATCCTGCGCAGCCGCTGCAGGTTCAGGTGAGGCGTCCGCTTTTCTTCCTCTTCTGATGTTGTCCAGGGCAGCACGGAATCTTTCGGCATCTTGCAGTTCACGGACAGTCTTTTCCCTGCGAGGCAGCTCAGGTGAGGGCCATGGGCTTACCCTCTTCTCCACCACTGTTGGTTGCCAAAAGACCTTCGGGCCAATGAAGGAGTCCCGTTCTTGAAAGGCATGATGGGCCGGTTCTGGAGAGCGCACAGGTTCGCGCTCACAGCCAGGGTGGTCCTCATCAAGGTCCCAGTCCTCCGTTTCCTTTTTAGGACGGGACACAGCAGTGGCGTAGGGGCCTCGCAGGCCCTCGGCAGGGGTGAACTCTACTTCCTCTCCCTCGCGGAGGTTATGCAGATGCTCTGGGAGGTAACTCCGCTTGACGGACCTCCGATTCACGTATAAGTCTCTGCCGGTGATATAGTCCTTGATAAAACCGAAGCCTCGGTCCTTGTCAAAAGCCACAACCAACCCCATACTCCTTTCCAGGCGGGGTTGGGTGTCAGTGTGGCACTCATGAACGGTCTTTGCCAGTTCTTCATAATATATTTTAGTTTTAGTAGTCTTCTTTATTGCGGCCTCCCGGATCTCTGCCATCAACGCTGACCACTTGAATGAGGGCTGTAAAAAGTCTCTCCAGGAGCCATAGTAGGTCTCCGGTTGCGTCCTCGGTGGCGGGCAGGTGGGTCTCTCCGGTCCCGGAGAGTAGGCCGGTGGAGCGTCCTCTTGCTCTACACCAGTACAGTTCATTTTTAGCAGATCAGGCGCAGACATCCCAGGAGAGCAGTCTTCACTCTTCAACATGCTCGATCCTTCTCTGGAGAGCGACAGGGTGGCGCTAACAATTTCAGACAGATCCTCCCATTGCATTGGGAGGCCGCCCCCCAGGTACTCCAGTATGGGGGAGGCGGAGTCCATTTCAGCAGACATGCAAATGTCCACACAAGGCGGTGGCGCCGACATATAGCCTTCCCGCACTTTTCAGCAGAAGGCGCCAATTTTTACCGCCAATTCAGTATGAAGATGACGCAGCAAACAAATCCAATCAAGCTAAGCGGCCATCTTTGTGCAAAATCGCTGTCAGCAAGCGGTGGCTTAAATAAGCAGAAAACAGTCCAGATAATACAATCTTCACACCGCAATTATCACAGTTCACTTTGGCCCAGCAATTTTCAATAAAACAATTAGGGCTTGTCACTTTAAGGCAATTAACAGCACAGTTTTTGTATCCGCAATGGCGCAGGAATGTTCGTATCCTGTTCGTGACGTGCAGGCACACAGCCCCTCCTCCTTCCACAAGCTGCTGCCGCCGTCAGGGTCTGTCATGTGACCATGAAGGAGCATGTGACCAGTGATGTCACAGACCTCCTTCTAACAACTACATTCTAGCATAGGATCGATCATCTACCGAAACAACTCCATCTACCCTGTTCTGAGTCCTGGGGCCGCTTACCCCAGCAGTGCACATGGCGAAAATTGTCTGCATTGCTGGGGTAAGCTGCCCTAGAATTCATAACAGGCAGGACACAGCTGCAGGAGTGAGCGGACACAGTGGGCCCCCCCAGGAGCAGGGGGCCTCGGCACTTGCCCGGGTTTGCCGGGTGGTGGCGCCGGCCCTGACCGTATGACTCGCTGGCGATATTGTCTTTTAAAACAGCAACTGGCCAATTTGCCATTTTTTTCTCTCTTCATCTGCCTAAGCCTCGTGCACATGGCTGTTGCCCGGCTGTGGCCATATTGCACCGGCTGTGTGCTCCCCACATCACAGATGCGAACCCATTCCGCAATCTGGAGCTGCAGTGCTGAACGGAGGCACCGAACACGGAGTGCTTCCGTGGTGTTTCTGTCCATGGACGCTGCACTGCAAAAAAAACTTGAATGGGTCTTGATCAGTCCTAGCCGCTGTACAGACGTTGCCCGTGCAGTGGGGACCAAAAATTGCGGTGCCTAATGCACGGAACGGCCGCACAACGGCCGTGTGCATGAGGCCTAAAAAACATGAAAAAAAATATGATACACACCAAATTGACACAAAATTGGTATCAATAAAAGTTACAGTTCACCCCACAAAAATGAGCCCTCAAACGTAACTATAAAAAAAAGTTATGGGGGCCAGAATATAGTAAGGAAGAGAAGAAAAAAACAAAACAAAAAAAAAAAAAACATACAAGCTTGGTGTCGCTATGATAGTTAGTACGTACTGGCCCGCTTTCTGACCTGACCCTGGGCACGTCAGGTCACTGTGGATAGGGCGCCACAGTGCTCAGAGCAGCAGCACCAGAGGTACGGAAGATAAGCCTCCTACACATGGAGAAGAGCCCTCAGTTTTTTATTGAACTACTGATCATGGGGGTCTTATCTGACATGGGGTGTCACGACCGCTATCCCAGCAGCAGTCGTGTCGTACCAGACGGAGGGGAAGGGGGACCCTTATCTATGGATGGGAGATAGAACAGCCACCCCTGACTAACCCTAAGCTGGCACCTGTCTGCCCTGATACCCTAGACGGGGTGTGAACCCGTGCGGCGAGCAGGATGCCTAAACCCTCAGTCACCCTAGCAAGACTAGACTGGGGAAAGGCAGATGGGAGCACTCGTCACCATCACTCATGTCTAGGAGAACAACAGGGGAAGACAGCAACAAACAAACAATCTATAACAGAGAATAGACTTATCCAGTCACGAGCAGAGAAGGTGATCCCAATAACGACAGTCCACGCCAGACAAGAGCTCCACAGCAATACCATCAAACGATCTCATTCAAAGGTCAGAATAACACTGGAAGTAAGGACTATATCTGGCAATGACTGCAAGTGAAACTGAAACTAATATAGTAGCTGGGAGTGGCAGACAGGACTCACCTGAGAAGGATGCCTACAAACTCCCAGTCAGGACAAAAAGGTTCACAAGGCAAAACCCTGATGACATACCCTGAACCACAGAGCAAACTCACAAGCTATCGCGAGTAGCAAGTCGCTGCGACCCTCTCCTCCCAGACCTGTCTGGATCAGTCACAGTCGTGACAGTGGGGTAGTATGAGCTCAGATAAGACCCCCAAATCCTCATCAGACCGACAAAATAAGCCCCCCAGTGCTCACATAAGACACCACAAATCAGACACCCCACCATGCTCATAAGTCCCCCCATGTCAGATCATCTGATCATAGGGGGGTTGTCTGAGCATTGTGGGTGATCAGAGCATGGAGGTGTCTGATTTGTGATGACTCATCTGAGTATTAGGGGTCTAATTTTGGAGGTCTGATGAGGATTGGTTCTATTTTTTTTTATATTTTTCTCCTCTAAAACCTAGGTGTGTCTTACATAAGATAAAAAATAGTTGGAGGAAACCAAACAAAACGTCAGGTCACTGTGGAGAGAGTGCCACGGTCCTCAGAGCAGCAGCAGCAGAGGTACGGAGGATACGCCTCCTACACATGGAGAAGAGCCCTCAGTTTTTTATTGAACTATTGATCATGGGGGTTTATCTGACATGGGGGTAGTATGAGCTCAGATAAGACCCCCAAATCCTCATCAGACCCACAAAATAAGCCCCCCAGTACTCACATAAGACACCACAAATCAGACACCCCATGCTCATAACTCCCCCCATGTCAGATCATCTGAGCATGGGGCGGTTGTCTGAGCATTGTGGGTGATCAGAGCATGGAGGTGTCTGATTTGTGATGACTCATCTGAGTATTAGGGGTCTCATTTTGGAGGTCTGATGAGGATTGGGTTTATTTTTTAATATTTTTCTCCTCTAAAACCTAGGTGTGTCTTACATAGGATAAAAAATAGTTGGAGGAAACCAAACAAAATCAAAGCTAGCCTCCACTCCTCAGTAAGGAGAACGCTGCAACGTCACCACACTAAACATGGCAGTGTCTGGGAAACATAAAGCCAAGCGGAAGCCAAGGGAAGCCTTTCTGTCTGATATGCCAAACATCAATATCACATTTTAAAGCTTCAAATCTTCAGCGCAACTTTGCCACACAACATGCTAAAATGGACCAGGACTTTCCGGCAGGTACAGAACTGCGCAAACACAAGCTAAATGCATTGAAACGCCACTCAGAACAACAGACTCAGTTCTTTAAGAAACTTACAAAACATTCAGAAACTGTCACTCTTGCATCCTATCAACTGGCATGGAATATCGCTTGCGCCAAAAAACCATACAATGAAGGGGAATTTGTGAAAAGTGGCCTTAGTGACGCCATTGCAATCTTGTCTCCAGAAGACGAACGTTTGAAACGAATGGTATCAGACCTCCAATTGTCACGACATACAGTAGAACACAGAATATCAGACATTAACAGTGCAGTTGGAACACAGCTGTACTCCGACCTTGAGAAATGCCAGTATTACAGTATTGCACTGGATGAGTCTACTGATATACAAGACAACTTACAGACATATCAGACAACTGTACAATAAAAGAAGAGCTACTTGATATTGTCCCGTTAACAGACAGAACTCGTGGCATCGATATAAAAGAGACCCTGATGACTTTAGTTGAAAAGGCAAATTTGCCATTATCAAAACTCACAGCCATAACCACAGATGGAGCACCGTCTATGATAGGATCTGTGAATGGCCTTGTCGGGCTATGTAAATGTGATAACCGATTTCCACAGTTTTGGACATTTCATTGCATCATTCGTCAGGAGCAGCTGGTGTCTAAAAAGCTCAATTTGGACCACGTCATGATGCCTGTTCTGGAAATTGTAAATTTTATTCGCACTCATGCGCTTAATCACAGACAGTTCAGAAATCTCATTGCAGACCTTGATGAGAACCTTCCCAGTGATTTGCCACTTCACTGCTCTGTAAAGTGACTTTCAAGAGGTAAGGTGATATCTCTTTTTTTTTTTTTTTACTTTTGAGTCAGGTAAAGTTGTTTCTGGAAGAAAAACACAAAGACTATCTTGTGCTTTCTGATTCCCAGTGGATTTTGGATCTGGCCATGCTGCACCACCTGGATAGACTCAACCTTGACCTCCAAGGGAAATTAAAGATGCTGCCCGATCTAGTGCAAACAGTTTTTGCATTTATTAACAAGCTCAAGCTTTTTAAAACTAATCTGAGAAAGGGAGAACTAATACATTTTCCCTCTGTGTCAAATGCAAGTGCCCAAGCTGCTAAGATCCTAAAAAAGAGAACTTCTTACTACGCAGAACTTCTTGAAAACCTACAGCAGACCCTTGAGGACAGATTCCAGGATCTACAGCTGAAGAGGCCACCAATTACATTCCTCGTTAACCCATTTGCTGCCGATTCAGATTTGAAACCCCCGCTGGTGACAGATGAAGCAACAACACAAATTGAGATGATTGAACTTTTGGAAGATGACCGAATCAGGTCAATTCTGAGTGAGGGAACCCTGGAGTTTTGGAAAATCATGCCTATGGAGAAGTATCCCAAAGTAAAACGAGCTGCACTGAAGCTTCTATCAATGTTTGGCTCAACCTATATTTGTGAATCTGTTTTTTCCACCCTGAAACATGTGAAATCAAAGCATCGTTCTGTTCTTACTGACACACATGTTAAAGAATTGCTTCGAGTAGCAACGACTGAATACAAGCCAGATTTGAAACACATTGTGAAAGAAAAAGATTGCCAGAAGTCTCACTAAAGTTGTCTACATTACAGGTAGGAAAGGCGGTTTAAATACACTTTTAAATGTTTGAAAACTCAATTGCAGTAATACTGTTGTGTGCACGCATATTTGTGTAAATGTATATATAGCTTGTGGCTCCTGGCAGTCATACGTTTTTTTTTGTGGGTCTTTGGGTCTGTAAGGTTGGCCACCCCCGATATATAGCATGGTGGGAGTGCAAATACTTGTTTTCTGCTCAAAATCCTTGGGGATGGGGGGGGGGGGGGGGGGGGGGCCTCCCTGCAGTGGTATGGTCGTTATATCAACGACCTGTCATTCATATGGTCGGGAGAACAAGCGAGCATACCACTGTTTGGAGATTGTCTGAATAACAATACATGTAATCTTAAAGGGGGTGGCCACTTTCTGGCTATTGTTGATCAATGTGTTTGTAGGATGATTATTTGGCACTTACCAATATAGCCTTTGTTGAAATTCTGCACCATTTTCTATATTTCATAAGGTATGCTCCCTTGTTTGCCAAGTCTTTTCTTCTGCCAATACAGAGGTCCGCTGATGGAGGATCATGTGACCAGGCAAATCACCTCTATGTGATGTCTCCTCTGTTCAAATACACTGCACCTGCCATGTGCACTTGCAATTTTGGGAGTTTAGGGCAGATGCAGTGTATTTGAATGCAGGAGACATCACATGGAGGTGATATGCCTGGTTACATGACCCTCCATCAGCGGCCATCTTATGGACAGGACCTCTATGTGGACAGCACAAAAGACAAGGGGGCATGGCCTATGAAATATAGCAAATGGTAAAGAATATCAACATAGAATATATTGCCAATTTTCATATAGTCATCTTACATACAGATTGGTCACAAGCAGCCAGAAAGTGGCCAACCCCTTTAAATTTACTCTTAGTTCTAATGTTTCCTCCATCCCTTTTCTGGATCTTCTCCTCACTGGTGATGTCAGCAAATCAGTGGTGATTACACATACTTACCGCAAGCAAACTGCCGGCAACACCACCCTTCTTGCCACATCATGTCATCTCCCACATGTCATTCATAATATTCCTATGGGAGAACGTATACGTACTAGACGCAATTGTTCTGAGGATGTGGCTTTTTTGAAGGAGATGGATGTGGTTGCCGGCGGACTTTTATTGCAGCAATTTTCAGGTCATTACTTGAGTCAGGCAAAAAGATGTGCATTGTCAAAATCACGTGTGGACCTTGTTTTTCCCAAGATAATGCAAAATAAAACGGGCAGCTGTAATAATAAAGAAAAAATGACAACTCCAGTTCTTGTTACGAATTATAGTCTTGAATATTCCAAAATCTACCATATTATCAGGAAGCTCAGATGAGCAGTGGCTGGATGTTGCACAATTTGGGGGCAAACGTATTGCCCGCCGTGCACCGACCATTGCTCAGAGAGTGAGCCCAAGTATGTTCTCTGATGCGGATTATAATCAACCTACGTGGTTACATCATAAAGGCAACTACAGGTGCGGACATCGCACATGCATTTGTTGTGGACTTACAGTGGGATGCGAAAGTTTGGGCAACCTTTTAATCGTCATGATTTTCATGTATAAATCGTTGGTTGTTACGATAAAAAATGTCAGTTAAATATATCATATAGGAGACACACACAGTGATATTTGAGAAGTGAAATGAAGTTTATTGGATTTACAGAAAGTGTGCTATAATTGTTTAAACAAAATTAGGCAGGTGCATAAATTTGGGCACCACAAAATAGAAATGAAATCAATATTTAGTAGATCCTCCTTTTGCAGAAATCACAGCCTCTAAACGCTTCCTGTAGGTTCCAATGAGAGTCTGGATTCTGGTTGAAGGTATTTTGGACCATTCCTCTTTACAAAACATCTTTAGTTCATTCAGGTTTGATGGCTTCCGAGCATGGACAGCTCTCTTTAAGTCACACCACAGATTTTCAATTATATTCAGGTCTGGGGACTGAGATGGCCATTCCAGAACGTTGTACTTGTTCCTCTGCATAAATGCCTTCGTGGATTTTGAGCAGTGTTTAGGGTCGTTGTCTTGTTGAAAGATCCAGCCCCGGCGCAGCTTCAGCTTTGTCACTGATTCCTGGACATTGGTCTCCAGAATCTGCTGATACTGAGTGGAATCCACGCGTCCCTCAACTTTGACAAGATTCCCAGTCCCTGCACTGGCCACACAGCCCCACAGTATGATGGAACCACCACCATAGTTTACTGTAGGTAGCAGGTGTTTTTCTTGGAATGCTGTGTTCTTTTTCCTCCATGCATAACACCCCTTGTTATGGCCAAATAACTCAATTTTAGTTTCATCAGTCCACAGCACCTTATTCCAAAATGAAGCTGGCTTGTCCAAATGTGCTTTAGCCCATCTCAAGCGGCACTTTTTGCGCTGTGGGTGGAGAAAAGGCTTCCTCTGCAACACTCTCACATACAGCATCTCCTTGTGTAAAGTGCGCCGAATGGTTGAACGATGCACAGTGACTCCATCTGCAGCAAGATGATGTTGTAGGTCTTTGGTGCTGGTCTGTGGGTTGCCTCTGACTGTTCTCACCATTCGTCGCTTCTGTCTATCTGAGATTTTTCTTGGTCTGCCACTTTGAGTCTTAACTTGAACTGAGCCTGTGGTCTTCCATTTCCTCAATATGTCCCTAACTGTGGAAACAGACAGCTGGAATCTTTGAGACAGATTTCTGTATCCTTCCCCTAAACCATGATGGTGAACAATCTTTGTCTTCAGGTCATTTGAGAGTTGTTTTGAGACCCCCATGTTGCTTCTCTTCAGAGAAAATTAAAAGAGGAGGGAAACTTACAATTGACCCCCTTAAATACTCTTTCTCATAATTGGATTCACCTGTGTATGTAGGTCAGGGGTCACTGAGCTTACCAAGCCAATTTGAGTTCCAATAATTAGTTCTAAAGGTTTTGGAATCAATAAAATGACAACAGTGCCCAAATGTATGCACCTGCCTAATTTTGTTTAAACAATTATAGCACACTTTCTGTAAATCCAATAAACTTCATTTCACTTCTCAAATATCACTGTGTGTCTCCTATATGATATATTTAACTGACATTTTTTATCGTAACAACCAACGATTTATGCAGGAAAATCATGACGATTAACAAGGTTGCCCAAACTTTCGCATCCCACTGTATTCAGACTGGCCAGTGTATTTTCTCTACTGCTAATCAAATGACTTTGGAATTAAAACATCAACTGTACTACCAGCTTTGTGGTGTATTGTAGGACATGCTCTTCGTGCTACCTTCAGTAGGTAGGTTGCACTACCAATAGTCTCAAAGTGAGGATTTGGAGACATATCTCTGATATACCACATGCTAAAACTAAGAATGTATCAGCAGTCAGTTTACATTATCCAGTTTTTCATGCTGGGAACATAAAAGGTCTTTAGGTACAGGGTTTGGAAAGGGTTAATCCTCCTAAACGAGGAGGTGATCATAGAAGGTTACTTTTAATTAGAGACTCCTTTTGGATTTTTCGCATGGACTCTCGCGTTCCAAAAGGTCTCAATCATAAACATGATTTGATATTGCATTACTGATTCTGTTTCTTATGTGTATTTTATAATCTCTTGTATTTACTTTTATGTGTTTTTAGGCCATGTGATTTGGAAACAGGTTTTGTAGGTGGAGTTATTTGTTATTTGTTAGCACCTGATATTGCAAGTCTTGATTTTTTTAAACTCAGGTGAACATGTCCGTTTTTGCAACAGACCAGGTGAGCACTGCAACCAATTTTTTTTTCTCATTCAAGTGAATGGGTCTACATCAGTGATGCGGAGTGCACGCGGGCCATTGCCCGTGTATTGCGAATCCGCCGTATGCTGGACACAATACAGCCAACGGGCACACAACATTCGTGTGCAAGAGGTCTTAGTGTAGGTTCACACACAGGTTTTTGTGACCCTTTTTTTTTCTTTTTAGCCAAAGCTAGAAGTGGATCCAGCAGATAGGGGAGGTAATAGCTGTTCCTTTATATATTTTAATTCTTTCCAACCCACTTCTTCGTTTGTCCAGAAAGCTTTCACAAAAACCACTACAATGACTAAAGTATTGGGGCACCTACACAAGTTTTTATGACATCCCATTCTAAATCTATAGGCATAATATGGAGTTGTCCCGTTTGTTGCTACCAAACCAGCTTCCACGTCACTGGGAAGGCATTTTTAAGTGTGTCTGTGGTAATTTCCACCCATTCATCCAGTACATTTGTGAGGTCAGACGGTGATGCAGGATGAAAGGGCCTGGCTCACAATCTCTGTTCTACTTTATCCCAGAGGTGTTCGGGGTTGAGGTCAAGGTTCTGTATGGACAGTCAAATTCTTCTACACCAAACTTGCCCAACCATGGCTGTATGGACTGGGACACAGTCATACTGGAACAGACAAGAAACTTCCGCAGACTGAAGCATACAGTTGTCCAAAATGTCTTGGTATGCTGACGTATTAAGATATCTCTTCACTGGAACTAAGGGGCCTAGGCCAACCCCTGAAATACAACCCCATAGCATCAGCCCTCCTCCACCAAACTACGGTTGGCACAGTGCAGTCAGAGAGATAATGTTCTGGCATTAGCCAATCCCAGACTCATCCACTGGACTTGTAGGCAAACAGTGAGAGCAGCATAATGCAACTGATAGATTCCCTTTAAAGGGGTTGTTCACCCCTGGGGGCCTCTCTGGGAGACTGGCAGAGGAAATCATACTTACCTGATCTCCACCGCTGGGGTTTGGCTCCTTCACTATCCCCTTGCCTGCTGCAGCTCTCAGGTCACCTGGATATTGATGAAGGTCCCATGTGTCAAGTGACATGCTGCATGGGAGACATGACGCACATCAAACCAGATGTTGTGGGTAGAGTGAAGGAGCCAGAACCTAGTGGTGGGGATCAGGTAAGTATGATTACTTCCACGGGTCCAGACTTGGAAGTCTGCCCCAGAGGCCCTCAGGGGGTGAAGTGGCCAAGCTCCACTGTTTTTGTGACTCCCATAGCAGTGAATGGAGCCACGCTATTTCTGTAGTTCCCGTTTTACCAGAGACTGCATAGCATAGTGAGATGATTATACGGCACTTACTAGTAAAGTATTTGCTGAAATTCTGCACCAGTTTCTCCGTTTTTCATAAACTGTGCCCTGTTTGTTTGCCAAGTCTTTTGTGCTGTCCACACAGAGGTCCTGTCCATAGCATGGCTAGAAATGGAGGGTCATGTGACCAGGGAAATCACATGCATTCAAATACTCTGCACCTGCCATTTGCTCCTTACTGCTAGGCATTTAGTGCAGATCCAGTGTGTTTTAAAGGGGTTATCCCATGATGTAAAAAATAGAAATCAGACATCATATACCAGTATGCCACAAGTACCTGGTTACACTGCCACCAGTACCTAGTTAAACTGCCACAAGTACCAGTACCAGGTTACACTGCCACAAGTACCAGTACCTGGTTGCACTGCCACGAGTACCAGTACCTGGTTACACTGCCACAAGTACCAGTACCTGGTTACACTGCCACCAGTACCTAGTTAAACTACCACAAGTACCAGTACCTAGTTAAACTGCCACAAGTACCAGTACCAGGTTACACTGCCACAAGCACCAGTACCTGGTTACACTGCCACGAGTACCAGTACCTGGTTACACTGCCACGAGTACCAGTACCTGGTTACACTGCCACGAGTACCAGTACCTGGTTACACTGCCACGAGTACCAGTACCTGGTTACACTGCCAACAGTACCTGGTTACACTGCCACCAGTACCTAGTTAAACTGCTACAAGTACCAGTACCTGGTTACACTGCCACAAGTACCAGTGCCTGGTTACACTGCCACGAGTACCAGTGCCTGGTTACACTGCCACGAGTACCAGTGCCTGGTTACACTGCCACAAGTACCAGTACCTGGTTACACTGCCACGGGTACCAGTACCTGGTTACACTGCCACAAGTACCAGTACCTGGTTACACTGCCACAAGTACCAGTACATAGTTACACTGCCACAGGTACCATTACCTAGTTACACTACTACCAGTACCTGGTTACACTGCCACCAGTACCTGGTTACACTGCCAAAAGTACTTGGTTACATTGCCACAAGTACCAGTACCTAGTTAAACTGACACAAGTACCTGTACCTAGTGGCGTCGCTACAGGGGGGCAAGGGGGGGCATTTGCCCCCCCATGTTATTCTTTGCCCCCCCAGGTGCCCCCCGCTGATTCCCCCCAAAGCAGGTCGGTGAATACTAATGAGCGCTTCCATTGTGAAAGCGCTCATTAGTACCAAAGGACCAGGAAGCGGTAAACGCTCTGTACTTACCACTTCCTGGTCCTCGGCTGTCGGCTGTGCAGGGCCGCGCACAGTGTGAGGGCGCTCTGTGACCTCACGCTGTACGTTCTAGTTCAGAGCACAGTCGACTGAGGAGAGAGAAAAATGCAGGCGGCGTCCGTCCAGGAGCAGGAGAGGTGTTTTTTTATTTTATAAAAAATGTGGCTGCTGGGGGCATAATAGGGGCTAATCATGAGAGGCATAATGGGGGATAATTGGAGGCATATGGGGGCTAATTGGAGGCATATGGGGGCTAATTGGAGGCATATGGGGGCTAATTGGAGGCATATGGGGACTAATTGGAGGCATATGGGGGCTAATTAGAGGCATATGGGGCTAATTAGAGGCATATGGGAGATAATCGGAGGCATATGGGGGCTAATTGGAGGCATATGGGGGCTAATTGGAGGCATATGGGGCTAATTAGAGGCATATGGGGCTAATTAGAGGCATATGGGGGCTAATGAAGCATATGGGGGCTAATAAGAGGCATATGGGGGCTAATAAGAGGCATATGGGCGCTAATAAGAGGAATATGGGCTCTAATAAGAAGCAAAATGGAGGCTAATAACAGGAATAATGGGGGCTAATTAGAGACATCATGGGGCTAATAAAGCATATGGGAGCTAATGAGGCATATGAGGCTAATAAGAGGAATAACGTGGGCTAATGAGGCATAAGGGCTGATATAGGGGCTAATGAGAAGCATGGGGGCTGATATGGGGGTGATAAGAGGCATAATGGGGGCTAATAAGAGGAATAATGGGGGCCAATGAGGCATAAGGGCTGATATGGGGGCTAATGAGGCATAAGGGCTGATATGGGAGTGATGAGAGGCATAATAAGTGTCATCCACAGATGCCCCCATAACAGTGTGTCTTCCACAGATCCACCATAACAGTGCGCCTGGGCACTGACGAGAGACAGAAAGAAGGAGAAAGAATCCACGGAAGCAAGCAGAGGACGGCACAGCAGACGACTGAATAGCTTCTTTTGTAAGTAAATTGCTTTATTATAAATGTATCCCTGCATACCACAATTCTTATTTATATATACTTATTTTGTTTTTGCCCCCCATTTTTGACTGTGGTATCTTTGTGCCCCCCTATATATTGTTCCTAGAGTCGCCACCGCCTGTACCTAGTTACACTGCAAGAAGTACCAGTATCTGGTTACACTGACACAAGTACCAGTACCTGGTTACACTGCCACAAGTATCAGTACCTGGTTACACTGCCACAGGTACCAGTACCTGGTTACACTGCCACAAGTACCAGTACCTGGTTACACTGCCACAAGTATCAGTACCTGGTTACACTGCCACAGGTACCAGTACCTGGTTACACTGCTACCAGTACCTGGTTACACTGCCACAAGTACCTGGTTACACTGCTACAAGTACCAGTACCTAGTTAAACTGCCACAAGTTCCTGTACCTAGTTACACTGCAAGAAGTACCAGTACCTGGTTACACTGCCACAAGTACCAGTACCTGGTTACACTGCCACAAGTACTAGTACCTGGTTACACTGCCACAAGTACTAGTACCTGGTTACACTGCCACAAGTACCAGTACCTGGTTACACTGCCACCTGTACCAGTACCTGGTTACACTGCTACCAGTACCTGGTTACACTGCCAAAAGTACCAGTACCTGGTTACACTGCCACCAGTACCAATACCTGGTTACACTGCCACAAGTACCAGTACCTGGTTGCCCTATCAAAAGTAATAGTACCTGGTTGCCCTGTCAAAAGTAATAGTACCTAGTTAAACTGCCACAAGTACCTGTACCTAGTTACACTGCCACAAGTACCAGTACCTGGTTACACTGCCACAAGTACCAGTACCTGGTTACACTGCCACAAGTACCAGTACCTGGTTACACTGCCACAAGTACCAGTACCTGGTTACACTGCCACAAGTACCAGTACCTGGTTACACTTCCACAAGTACCAGTACCTGGTTACACTGCCACCTGTACCTGGTTACACTGCCACCTGTACCTGGTTACACTGCCACAAGTACCTGGTTACACTGCCACAAGTACCCGTACCTGGTTACACTGCCACAAGTACCCGTACCTGGTTACACTGCCACAAGTACCCGTACCTGGTTACACTGCCACAAGTACCCATACCTGGTTACACTGTCAAAAGTACCAGTACCTGGTTACACTGCCACAAGTACCAGTACCTGGTTGCCCTGTCAAAAGTAATAGTACCTGGTTACACTGTCAAAGTACCAGTACCTGGTTTAATAACCATGGTATCGCTGACCTAAAATCTCTGGGGTATTATTAAGAGGAAGATGAGACACCAGACCCAACGGTGCAGATGAGCTGGACTCCATACACCTTAGCAGTGCCACCGGCTGATCGCCTCCATGTACAGGAGCCCTGGCCGACCATTGATTGCATACACTGCACATCTCAGGAGGCCAACATTTCTGTATTAAATATCATTTTGATTGATGTTCTATAATAGTGTAATTTTCCGAGATCCTGACTTTGGGTTTTATTAGCTGTAAGCCGTAATCATCACCATTAACGGATCACTCTGTGTGTAACGAATCTGTAGAATATGAGGTTCACCTTTTGGATGTGATTCCTGAATATACGATCTTTTCCGCGATCCTGTAACTTACTGACGGGCAGAGAACAGGGTGGAGCGGCTGCTCCCTGCGGTTTCTAAGCATTTATAATTATGGTTATATAATGACAAAGCTTTTCATGGAACCGGGCTGTAGCTAGACTCTGCCCACTCCCATAATAGCATACTACTGGGAGTACTGTGCATGGTACAGGCGATACCGGAGCGTTCCCCGGCCGCGGCAGCGCCGTCATATACCGGAGCGTCAGCCGTCACTGGCCGCTATCTATACTTGTCACTGCTCAGCTGATGCCTTTGTCTGCTTAGGGATGTCCTGCGCATGCGTGAATGATCCGGGCCGCCTGTCCTATGCGAGCCTCCGTAGAGCGCTCTGTTGTCAGTGGAAAGCGGAGCCCGATGCCCGTACTGATGGGGGAGACAGGTGAGTCTGCTTATCTGGGGAGAGAACGGCGCTTCCAGGCCTCGCAGCGGCAGCCAGCTGTCCGGACTTGGCCGCTGTCCCTGGTGCTGGGCCTGAAAGCAGGCTTGTCCCCTCACGTAGCTCGGGGCCTGCACCGCCCCCTTCCGGCCCAACTCCCTGCTGTCAGCCCGAGCCTGGCTGTCACCTGCCGAGGATGCTGCCCGTTATTCTGCAGCATGTGTGCCATGTCTGGGCCTCGGGAGGCCATGCCATTGGGGATAATGCTATCCTTACCGAGCAATTGGCATCAAATGGGTAAAAGTCTTGAATAAAAAGGGAATGGACTGAAGAGCTGGACCCCTTGGGGTCTCTATGTGCCCCCTCCAGTGCTGTCAGTGCCAGGCAATTAGCTTTATCCATATGGCACCAACATATTCCGTAGACCCTTACGATCAGATGGAACGTGTACACAGAAATCAGACATTACAAAACTAATCAGCGACCCAAACAATAGGACCCTGGTCCCAAGAGCTTACTATCTATAGGGTCATTTATCAAACTGGTGTAAAGTAGAACTGGCCAATCAGATTCCACCTTTCATTTTTTTTACAGCTCCTTTGGAAAATGAAAGGAGGAATCTGATTGGTTGCTAGGGGCAACTAAGCCAGTTCTACTTTACACCAGTTTGATACGATTAGCCTCAGGGGAGCTGAACGGGAGCTGAGCTTTGTAGGATTTTGTGCCCCCTCATCCAGATGTAGAGGGGGTCTCTGCCGCCAGGCACCAGGTGATGATGACGCCACATCTGGCTGTCAGTGGCTTTCCCCCTTGCCAAGCATGTCTTTCCGGTCTGTCAGTGTCTCCCCCCGGACCCTGCAGGTGAAACTCTTTCCTGTTTCCCTAAGTCCATGAGTCCATGTGTCACCAATTCTAGTTTTCTGATTCCGATGGCACTAAAGTCTTCTCTGTGCTGTGTGCCTCATGTATTATTGCTGAAGAGTCAGCGGGACCACTCCCCTCTATGCCATACCCTGGTACAGTGGGGGCAGCGGGTGCACTCCCCTCTATGCCATACCCTGGTACAGTGGGGGCAGCGGGTGCACTCCCCTCTATGCCATACCCTGGTACAGTGGGGGCAGCGGGTGCACTCCCCTCTATGCCATACCCTGGTACAGTGGGGGCAGCGGGTGCACTCCCCTCTATGCCATACCCTGGTACAGTGGGGGCAGCGGGTGCACTCCCCTCTATGCCATACCCTGGTACAGTGGGGGCAGCGGGTGCACTCCCCTCTATGCCATACCCTGGTACAGTGGGGGCAGCGGGTGCACTCCCCTCTATGCCATACCCTGGTACAGTGGGGGCAGCGGGTGCACTCCCCTCTTTGCCATACCCTGGTACAGTGGGGGCAGCGGGTGCACTCCTCTCTATGCCATACCCTGGTACAGTGGGGGCAGCGGGTGCACTCCCCTCTATGCCATACCCTGGTACAGTGGGGGCAGCGGGTGCACTCCCCTCTATGCCATACCCTGGTACAGTGGGGGCAGCGGGTGCTCTCCCCTCTATGCCATACCCTGGTACAGTGGGGGCAGCGGGTGCACTTCCCTCTATGCTATACCCTGGTACAGTGGGGGCAGCGGGTGCACTCCCCGAGTCTCCCCAAGAGTCCCTGGTACATGAGCACCCCTTACTTTATGATCCCCTCTCCTAATAGATGATACTGTGCTTTCATTTGAATGTCTTATATTCCTTTGTGTCCGTCCCTCCCCCCATACACGTGCATGCTCGGCTTGGCTGAGCATGCGTGTGTTCTGAATGGGAAGGGAGAAATGAGGTCCAGCAACACACCTGTGGCAGTGGCTTATCTCCCTTCGCAACTAAAGGAATGGGAATATTAAAATCCAATCGCCTGATCCTTATCTTTGCTGACATCTGCTGCAAAGGGGGGTCGGGAACCCCCCCAAATGATCAGACAGTCCTGCCCACATGCATTTTAGAAAATATGGAGTTAAAGGAGTTGTGTGCCATAGAAAACCCTTCTCTCTATGCCCAGTTTATGGGTGCCCCTCGCCCTCCTGTGTCATGTGGTGACGTCACCCAGGATCGGGTGCGCTATACGTCTACGTAGACTCTTTCTGTCTCTCTTCTTGGTTGTGAACAGAAGACCCCCTTATAGTGACTTTTCTGTAACTCCGACAATGCCTGTAAATAATACCGCCTCACACATGACGGCTGATAGACTACTCCTTAGCCCTCCCTCACACTTGGCGGTTTTATGCCTTTTTAGAGCTGCATTTTTTTCCCACAGCGAGCAGATGTTATATTCCTACAAATGGGATTGCATGCAGTGTGGGGTCTTCCTTGTTATAAGGGGGGTCTTCCCATGTGGCAGATTCTGTTGCTGAATATCAGTTTGATTCATCTGAATGGCGCTGCTGTGGCGAGAACGGAACATAATCAGGCTCTAGTGAATGCCCCCCAATGATGCAGCCACCACAAGACAAAATCCTACTGTGGCATCTTTCTGCACACGTCCTGTTAAAGAGGTATTCTAGAGGCAGCATTTGGACCTATGACACTGGCTGACCTGTTACATGCGCTCTTGGCAGCTGAAGGCATCAGTGTTGGTCCCATCTTCACGTGTGCCCGCATTACTGAGAAGTTTTAATATATTCAAAGTGAGCCTCTAGGAGCAACGGGGGCGTTGCCATTACACCTAGAGGCTCCACCTTTTCTGAAGCTGCCATGTCCTCTCCACTTTGATTGACAGGGTCAGGGTGATCACCTGTGAAAGTGCAGAGGGCACAGCAGTTGCAGAGAGAGCAGAGCCTCTAGGAGTAACAGCAACGCCCCCATTGCTTCTAGAGGCTCATTTGCATATTTTACAACTCCATTATTTTCAGCAATGCGGGCACATATGAACATGGCACCAACACAGATGTCTTTAGTCATGCAACTGGTCAGTCTGTGTCATAGGTACAAAACTGCTGACAGATGCCCTTTAAGACCAGCATTGTGCACGCCTTTGAAATCTACTCCTGCTAGGAGCTGTTGTTAATTTTGTCGTGTCCCAGAGGTCCCGCCTAGGGACCGCCTCCTCTCACCCACCCCACGCTTACATTTTGGAAAAGTGACGAGGATGTAGGAAAAAGCTAAAAAGTCACATATTTTGTCACAAATCTGCACTTGCAACAACATTTGTGTCTCTTGTACACCAGTTGTGGCCTAGAGCCGTAGTAAATCTCCCCTGTGTGCATGAGGCAGCCGGTGGACCCTGCAGAGCCCCTCTAGTGCTATGTAGACATCTGTGATGTGGGGGATTCTATAGATAGAATGAATAAGGCGGATCGCACAGTCTGGATCTGGCATTGCCGGATATTGCTGTTCACCACTGGACCTCATAGACCAGGAGTAGGCAACCTCCGGCACTCCAGCTGTTGTGAAACTACAACTCCCAGCATGCATATTTGCTCTGGTCTTCTCAGAACTCTCATAGAAATAAATGGAGCATGCTGGGAATTGTAGTTCCACAACAGCTGGATGGCCGAAGGTTGCTGATCACTGTCATAGACTATAATGGGATCCGGCTACTTTCTGGCGAAATGCCAGACAAAAAGCTGTTACACACAACTGCTTAACCCCAGCATGCCGGAAATCAGCCGGATACCATTATAGTCTATGAGGTCCAGCGGTGAACGTCAGTATCCGGCAATTCCTGATACGGTAAACTCTGGAAGGCTGTTCTCTGCCGGACGCGTTTACTGGAGATGTGAACATAGCCTAAGGGCACTTTCACACTAGCGTTTTTCTTTTCCGGCGCTGAGTTCCGTCCTAGGGGCTCAAGTCCGGAAAAGAACTGATCAGTTTTATTCCCATACATTCTGAATGGAGAGTCCGTCCCTCAGGATGCATCAGGATGTCTTCAGTTCGGTCTTTTTGACTGATCAGGCTTTTCAGAAAACCGTAGCATGTTGTATTTTTTCCTCCGGCCAAAAATCCTGAACACTTTGACTGAATGCCGGATCCGGCCTTTTTCCCATTGACTTGCATTAACGCCGTGTGTTCAGTCAAACCGGATCCGGCTTTTGCATGTTAACCACTTCCCATCTGGGCCATTTGCCCCCTTCCTGATCAAGCCTAATGTTGCAAATCTGACATATCTCACTTTATGTGGTAATAGCTTTGGAATACTTTTACTTATCCAAGTCATTCAGAGATTGTTTTCTCGTGACACATTGTACGTCATGATAGTCATAAATTTGAGTCAATATATTTCACCTTTATTTATGAAAAAATCCCAAATTTACCCAAAATTTAGAAAAATTAGCAATTTTCTAAATTTCAATTTCTCTGCTTTTAAAACAGAAAGTGATACCTCATAAAATATGTATTACTTAACATTCCCCATATGTCTACTTTATGTTGGCATCATTTTGGAAATGTCATTTTATTTTTTTAGGACGTTAGAAGGCTTAGAAGTTTAGAAGCAATTCTTCAAATTTTTACGAAAATTGCCAAAACCCACTTTTTAAGGAGCAGTTCAGGTCTGAAGTCACGTTCTGGAACGTCCATTCAGAAATAGAGAACCACCTCCCGGACGTTTATAGTGGGCGGACGTGAGGTGGTTAAACACGAAAAATGTTAAAGTCCATAAATGACGGATCCGTTTTTTCCAATGCATTTATTCATTGTGATCAAAATCCTGATCAGGATTCAAATGTAATCCATTTTCACACGTTTTTCCGGATCCGGCAGGCAGTTCCGGTGTCGGAATTGAACGCCGGATTTAAACAACGCTAGTGTGAAAGTAGCCTAAGGCTTCATGCACACAACTGAATTTATCTTCTGTGAGCTATCCACCTGTTTTGCGGATATCACATTGACCCATTCATATCTGTGGGGCCAGGCACGGATTCGTGCAGCCGTTCCACACATTATAGAACATGTCCTATACTTGTCCGTATTACAGAGGAGAATAGACATTTCTTTTAATGGGAGTGAGAAAATGCAAGATATCCGTAGTTTGTGGACTGAAACAGGGGCATGGCTGTGTGCACAGAGCCGAAGTCTGATTTTATTCTGTTTTATAACTTTTATAGGAAAACCAGGAGAAATATATTAGCATCCCATTTCTGCTGCCACATGGCGTTCTCTCAGGTTTCCATCATGTCTGGCAGGCAGGATAATAATTCCCAGTGACAGACCCCATTAACCCGGACCAGGGGGATTTCACTCTTCAGGGACAGACACAATTTACTTGTTTTTCACATGCAGTCTTCCAGGATTTTTGTATGGGTCATCAGTATAAGAAGAGTGGGGGGTCTGACTCCTGGCACCCCTGCCAATCAGCTGTACGGAGAGGCCATGGCGCTCCATAGGCACCTAGACCTTCATTGGTCACGTGGTCTAGTTGTAGCCCAGTCGCATTCAAGTGAATGGGGCTGAGCTGCTATACCAAGCACAACCGCTATACAATGCTTGGTAAGCAGTGAGGAGGCCGCGGCACCCACCTGAGCACTATGGCCTCCTCAAACAGCTGACTGGTGGGGTTGTTGGGAGTCAGACCCCTGACAGTCTCATATTGATGACCACCAGGACGAATAGAGGCAGGGTCCATTGGGAGCTGTGTATGAGAGAAGCAGTGAAAACTATTGCTCCTGTCTTCTCTGTCAGATCCCCCGCAATCTTTCCCAGCAGGGGACCCTACCCCAAAGCCCATGAAGTAAGTATACCGTGGGGCAGGCTTTAGAGAGCTGGACTGTTAGGCTACATGCACACGAACGTTGTTTGTCTCCGTGTCCGTTCCATTTTTTTTGCGGATAGGATGCGGACCCATTCATTTCAATGGGTCTGCAAAATACACGGACAGCACACCGTGTGCTGTCCGCATCAGTATGTCCGTTCCGCTGCCCCGCAAAAAAATACTGCGTATCCTATTTTTTTCTAGTTTGCGGACAAGGATAGGCATTATTACAATGGATTCGCAAAAAGAACGGATGCCAAACGGAACGTCATCCTTTTTTTGGGCGGATCCGCAATTTGCGGACCGCAAAATACATACGCTCGTGTGCATGAGGCCTCAAAAGCATTGCATCAGTTAGTCTTCTGTTTCATGTGTTTAAAACCATAAGTGTGAACAGAGCCTTATCCTTAGAACTGTTTCACACGAGCGTGTGCAGTCCAGAAATCGCGCTCCGTGTGTGAGTGTGATCCTCCGCTCTGGACTTGCAGAGGCATACGCCATTATGCTGATTTATAATGCTATGTGCCCTGCATGACCTTATGGATGATAGCGACAGCTTAATGTCATGGCGAGACACACACACGGAGTGCGATTTCCGGACTGCACACGCTCGTGTGAAACAGGCCTAAGGGCAGGTTCAGAAATAGTTGACTTGACATGAATTTCTGTGCAGATTCTGTGTCAGATCTGACCGTCCGTCTCCAATGCATGTCATATGCTGTGGAAAGTACACGGATTGCTGTCTGTAGGGTGGAAAAGCAGAGTCTACAGGAATGTCGCACATTTGATGAAGAAATGCAAGTGGTCCTCTAGTGCCCAACCCTATAACCAAGTAGCAACAGGGTTTCATGGCATCTGCACAACGTGGCTAGTAGATGTAGTGTATTTTCAGCCCCTTTTTACCATTCTTTTACTATCCTTTGGTTGCACTCACACGGCCATATCCATTTTGCGGTCCACAAACCGCAGGTACAGTTGAAACCAGAAGTTTCCATACACTATGCGAAAAGACACATCTGCATGTTTCTCTCAATATCTGACATGAAATCAGAATAAACCTTTCCTGTTTTTGGTCAATTAGAATTACTATCATTATTATTATTTGCCAAAAGCCAGAATAATGAGAGAGAGAATGTTTTAAGGCATTTTTATTACTTTCTGCAAAGTCAAAAGTTTACATACATTTCATTAATATTTGGCACCATTGCCCGAATTTGGGCCGATTCCTCCTGACAAAACTGGTGTACCTGAGCCATGTTTGTTGGTCGCCTAGCTCGCACCTGCCTTTTCAGCTTTGCCCATAAATTTTCAATAGGATTGAGATCAGGGCTTTGTGATGGCCACTGCAAAGCATTGACTTTGTTATCCTTAACCTCTTCTACCCCGGGCTGGTTTTCACCCTTCTGCCCAGGCCATTTTTATGCGTCACTTTATGTGGTAATAGCTTTGTGAACACTTTTACTTATCCAAGCCATTCTGAGATTGTTTTCTCGTGACACATTGTACTTCATGATCGTCATAAATTTGAGTCAATATACACTCACCTAAAAAATTATTAGGAACACCATACTAATACGGTGTCGGACCCCCTTTTGCCTTCGGAACTGCCTTAATTCTACGTGGCATTGATTCAACAAGGTGCTGATAGCATTCTTTAGAAATGTTGGCCCATATTGATAGGATAGCATCTTGCAGATTTGAGGGCTGCACATCCAGGGCACGAAGCTCCCGTTCCACCACATCCCAAAGATGCTCTATTGGGTTGAGATCTGGTGACTGTGGGGGCCATTTTAGTACAGTGAAGTCATTGTTATGTTCAAGAAACCAATTTGAAATTATTCGAGCTTTATGACATGGTGCATTATCCTGCTGGAAGTAGCCATCAGAGGATGGGTACATGGTGGTCATGAAGGGATGGACATGGTCAGAAACAATGCTCTGGTAGCCCCTGACATTTAAACGATGGCCAATTGGCACTAAGGGGCCTAAAGTGTGCCCAGAAAACATCCCCCACACCATTACACCACCACCAGCCTGCACAGTGGTAACAAGGCATGATGGATACATGTTCTCATTCTGTTTACGCCAAATTCGGACTCTACCATTTGAATGTCTCAACAGAAATCGAGACTCATCAGACCAGGCAACATTTTTCCAGTCTTCAACAGTCCAATTTTGGTGAGCTCGTGCAAATTGTAGCCTCTTTTTCCTATTTGTAGTGGAGATGAGTAGTACCCGGTGGGGTCTTCTGCTGTTGTAGCCCATCCGCCTCAAAGTTGTGCTTTGCTGCATACCTCGGTTGTAACGAGTGGTTATTTCAGTCAACGTTGCTCTTCTATCAGCTTGAATCAGTCGGCCCATTCTCCTCTGACCTCTAGCATCAACAAGGCATTTTCGCCCACAGGACTGCCGCATACTGGATGTTTTTCCCTTTTCACACCATTCTTTGTAAACCCTAGAAATGGTTGTGCGTGAAAATCCCATTAACTGAGCAGATTGTGAAATACTCAGACCGGCCCGTCTGGCAACAACCATACCACACTCAAAATTGCTTAAATCACCTTTCTTTCCCATTCTTACATTCAGTTTGGAGTTCAGGAGATTGTCTTGACCGGGACCACAACCCTACATGCATTGAAGCAAGTGCCATGTGATTGGTTAACTAGATAATCGCATTAATGAGAAATAGAACAGGTGTTCCTAATAATTCTTTAGGTGAGTGTACAGGGAGTTCAGAATTATTAGGCAAGTTGTATGTTTGAGGATTAATTTTATTATTGAACAACAACCATGTTCTCAATGAACCCAAAAAACTCATTAATATAATATCAAAGCTGAATATTTTTGGAAGTAGTTTTTAGTTTGTTTTTAGTTTTAGCTATTTTAGGGGGATATCTGTGTGTGCAGGTGACTATTACTGTGCATAATTATTAGGCAACTTAACAAAAAACAAATATATACCCATTTCAATTATTTATTTTTACCAGTGAAACCAATATAACATCTCAACATTCACAAATATACATTTCTGACATTCAAAAACAAAACTAAAACAAATCAGTGACCAATATAGCCACCTTTCTTTGCAAGGACACTCAAAAGCCTGCCATCCATGGATTCTGTCAGTGTTTTGATCTGTTCACCATCAACATTGCGTGCAGCAGCAACCACAGCCTCCCAGACACTGTTCAGAGAGGTGTACTGTTTTCCCTCCTTGTAAATCTCACATTTGATGATGGACCACAGGTTCTCAATGGGGTTCAGATCAGGTGAACAAGGAGGCCATGTCATTAGATTTTCTTCTTTTATACCCTTTCTTGCCAGCCACGCTGTGGAGTACTTGGACGCGTGTGATGGAGCATTGTCCTGCATGAAAATCATATTTTTCTTGAAGGATGCAGACTTCTTCCTGTACCACTGCTTGAAGAAGGTGTCTTCCAGAAACTGGCAGTAGGACTGGGAGTTGAGCTTGACTCCATCCTCAACCCGAAAAGGCCCCACAAGCTCATCTTTGATGATACCAGCCCAAACCAGTACTCCACCTCCACCTTGCTGGCGTCTGAGTCGGACTGGAGCTCTCTGCCCTTTACCAGTCCAGCCACGGGCCCATCCATCTGGCCCATCAAGACTCACTCTCATTTCATCAGTCCATAAAACCTTAGAAAAATCAGTCTTGAGATATTTCTTGGCCCAGTCTTGACGTTTCAGCTTGTGTGTCTTGTTCAGTGGTGGTCGTCTTTCAGCCTTTCTTACCTTGGCCATGTCTCTGAGTATTGCACACCTTGTGCTTTTGGGCACTCCAGTGATGTTGCAGCTCTGAAATATGGCCAAACTGGTGGCAAGTGGCATCTTGGCAGCTGCACGCTTGACTTTTCTCAGTTCATGGGCAGTTATTTTGCGCCTTGGTTTTTCCACACGCTTCTTGCGACCCTGTTGACTATTTTGAATGAAACGCTTGATTGTTCGATGATCACGCTTCAGAAGCTTTGCAATTTTAAGAGTGCTGCATCCCTCTGCAAGATATCTCACTATTTTTGACTTTTCTGAGCCTGTCAAGTCCTTCTTTTGACCCATTTTGCCAAAGGAAAGGAAGTTGCCTAATAATTATGCACACCTGATATAGGGTGTTGATGTCATTAGACCACACCCCTTCTCATTACAGAGATGCACATCACCTAATATGCTTAATTGGTAGTAGGCTTTCGAGCCTATACAGCTTGGAGTAAGACAACATGCATAAAGAGGATGATGTGGTCAAAATACTCATTTGCCTAATAATTCTGCACTCCCTGTATTTCACCTTTATTTATGAAAAAATCCCAAATTTACCAAAAATTTTAAAAATTTATATTTCTCTTTTAAAACAGAAAGTGATACCTATAAAATATTAATTACTTAACATCCCCCATATGTCTACTTTATGTTGGCATCATTTTGTAAATATCATTTTATTTTTTGGGAACGTTAGAAGGCTTAGAATTCGTCCAAAACCCACTTTTTAAGGACCAGTTCAGGTCTGAAGTTTTTTTGTGGGACTTACATAGTAGAAACCCCCCATAAATTACCCCATTGTAGAAACTACACCCCTCAAGTTACTTAAAACTGATTTTACAAACTTTGTTAGCCCTTTAGGTGTTCCACAAGAATTAAAGGAAAATGGAGATTACATTTTTAAATTTCACTTTTTTGGCAGATTTTCAATTTTAATCCATTTTTTTCTTTAACACATCTAGGGTTAACAGCTAAACAAAGCTCAGTATTTATTACCCTGATTCTGCGGTATACAGAAATACCCCACATGTGGTCGTAAACTTATGTAAGGGCACACAGCAGGGCACAGTAGAAAAGGAGTGCAGTACGGTTTTTGGAAGGTAGATTTTGCTGGACTGGTTTTTAGATGCCCTGTCCAATTTGAGGCCCCCCTGATGCCACCCTTCAGTAGAAACTCCCAAAAACTGACCCCATTTTGGAAACTATGGGACAAGGTGCCAGTTTTATTGGTACTATTATGGGGTACATATGATTTTTAATTGCTCCTTGTGAGGCAAGGTAACCAAAAAATGGCTGTTTTGGCACCATTTTTTTTTTTTTACAACATTCATCTGACAGGTTAGATCATGTGCTATTTGTAATATCAAATATGTCTACTTTCTTTGTTTGTTTGTTTGTTTGTTTCAGTTTTACATAATAAAGCATTTTTGAAAAAAAATTATGTTTTTGTGTCTCCGTTTTCCGAATGCCTTATTTTTTTATTTTTCTGCCGATCGTCTTGTGCAGGGGCTCGTTTTTTTTGGGTACATATGATTTTTTTCTATTCAATATTACACTTTATGGGGCAATGTGACCAAAAAAATTGGTTGTTTTGGCACAGTTTTTATTTATTTATTTTTACAGCATTCACCTAAGGGGTAAGTCATGCGACATTTTTATAGAGCAGATCGTTACGGACGTGGCAATACCTAATATGTATACTTATTTATTTAAGTTTTACACAATAATAGCAATTTTGAAACCAAAACTTAGGTAGTGTTTTTTGCAGGATGAGGTGGCGGTTTGATTGGTACTATTTTGGGGGGCATACTCTTTTTTGATCGCTTGGTGTTCCACTTAATGTGGTTAGGTGACAAAAAATGGCTTTTTTGGCATCAATTTTTTTTTTTACGGTGTTCACCTGAGGGGTTAGGCCATGTGATATTTTTATAGAGCTGGTTGTTACGGACGCGGCAATAACTAATATGTCAACAATAATAGCATATTTGAAACCAAAAATTATGTTTTAGTGTCTCCATGCTCTGAGAGCTATAGTTTTTTTTATTTTTTTTGAGCGATTTTCTTATGATGGGGCTAATTTTTTGCGGGATCAGGTGACGGTTTTATTGGTACCATTTTGTGGGACATACACCTTTTTGTGATGTAAGGTGACAAAAATTGCTTTTTTTTATACAGTTTTTTTATTTTATTTTTTGTGATGTTTATCGGACGGGGTGGATCATGTGATATATTTATAGAAACGGTCGTTATGGACACGGTGATACCTAATATGTGATTTTTCATTTTTTTCTATTTTTTTTATTATAAAATCAGGGTAAAGGGGTGTTTTTTTCTTGAAACTTTTTTTTTAAAATTAATTATAATTTTTTTTAAAACTTTATTTCTGTCCCACTCTGGGACTTAAACTTTTGGTGGTCTGATCTCCTCTGCAATGCATTACAATGCATCTGTATTGTAATGCATTGCGTGTTAGTGTATCACACTGAGTAATACACTAAGGCCCCTTTCACACGGGCACGGGTTTTCCGCGCAGGTGCATTGCGTGAGGTGAACGCATTGCACCCGCACTGAATCCGGACCCATTCACTTCAATGGGACTGTGCAGATGAGCAGTGATTTTCACGCATCACTTGTGTGTTGCGTGAGAATCGCAGCATGTTCTATATTCTCACACATAATTGCTAGAAGATGAGCAACCCCATTAAAGAGGGATGAGCAACCCCATTAAAGTCTATATGGTTATAAGGGAAAATAAAAGCATTCTTAATACAGAATGCTTACTAAAATGTGCCTTGAGGGGTAAAAAATAAATAAAATTAATTCACCTCATCCACTTGTTCACGCAGCTGCCATTGTCTTCTTTCAGGACCTGCAAAAGAACTTTTGATGACGTAATCGCGCTCACCACGTGGTGAGCGCGATTATGTCATCAAAGTTCCTTTTGCAGGTCCTGAAAGAAGAAGAAAGAAGATGATGCCGGCTGCGCGAAGTGGATGAGGTGAGTTAATTTATTATTATTTTTTAATCCCTCAAGGCACATTTTAGTAAGCATTCTGTATTAAGAATGCTATTATTTTCCTTTATAACCATGTTATAAGGGAAAATAATAAAATAAATAGAACACCTAACCCAAACTCGAACTTCAGTGAAGAAGTTCGGGTTCGGGTCTGGGTACCGCATTCATTTTTTTCTCTTGCGCGTGCAAAACGCATTGCATTTGCGCGGAAAAAAACTGAACATCAGAACGCAATCGCAGTCAAAACTGACTGCAATTGCGTGCCTACTTGTGCGGGTTTCCCCCAATGCACAAGCGACGCATCCGCATAGGTTGCCTAGGAGATCGGGCCTAAAGCTGGATCTCCTGGGCACCCGTAGAAGGCAGGTCCCGATGCCGTGCAAGGCATTGGGCAACCTGTTCATGGCATCGGACTGCCTTGTCACCCTTCGGGTTCCCGCCACAGCAGCGAGGGGACCCGATGGGCTCCCCCACCCTCCGCATGCACCTTCTTTGCTGACCGCGGCATAGAAGGGGTTAATCCGCTGACATCGGCTTTTACAGCAATGCCGGCGCATACAGAAGGAGCCCGGCTATCAGGGACTGCTCGGCTCCTGCAGTGATCGGGCGCGCACCGCTCTGGTGCCTGCCCGATCACCATGACGTAATAGTACGTCAAAATGCGGCAAGTGACTTCTGCCATGACGTACTATTACGTCATATGTCGGGAAGGAAGCCACTTTGTAACCAGTTTGGCAGTATGCTTCGGGTCATTTTCCATTTGGAAGACCCATTTCCACCCAAGCTTTAACTTCCTGGCTGATGTCTTGAGATGTTGTTTCAGTATTTCCACATAATCTTCTTTCCTTATGATGCCATCTATATTGTGAGGTGCACCAGTACCTCCTGCAGCAAAACAACCCCACAGCATGATGCTGCCCCCCCCCCCGTGTTTCACAGGTGGGGAAGTTGGGAAGTTTCTCCCTTTTCCCTCCAAACGTAACGATGGTCATTATGGCCTAAAAGTTCAATTTTAGTTTCGTCAGACCACAGGACATGTCTCCAAAAATGTAGGTCTTTGTTCCTGTGTGCATTTGCAAACATTAATCTGGCTTTCTAATGTTTCTTTTGGAGTAACTTCCTGGCAGAGTGGCCTTTCAGCCCATGTTGATAAAGTACTTGTTTCACTGTGGATATTGACACAATCTTACCAGCTTCCACCATCATTTTCACAAGGTCTTTTGCTTTTATTCTTGGGTTGATATGCACATGTCGGACCAAAGCGCGTTCATCTCTGGGACTCAGAACCCGTCTGCTTCCTGAGCGGTATGATGGCTGGACATTCCCATCTTGTTTGTACTTGCGTATATTGTTTGTACAGATGAAGTTGGCACCTTCAGGTATCTTGAAATTGCACCCAAGGTTGAGCCAGACTTCTGCAAGTCCACAATTCTCTTCCTGGTATCTTAGCTGATTTCTTTAGACTTTCTCATGATGCTACTAAGAGAAGCAGTGTGTTTCAGGTGTGCATTTAAATACGTCCACAGGCGTATCTCTCATTAACTCAGATGTTGCCAACACACCTAACAGAAGCTTCCAAACAAATGACATCTTCATATGGGCAGTCCAGAATTGTTTAAAGGGAACCTGTCATCATCTTTATGCTGCCCATACTAACGGCAGAATAAAGTAGAGACAGGTGAGTTGATTTCAGCGGTCTGTCATTTAGAAGTTAAAAGTAAGTGGTTGCTGAGAACTAGCATCACAATCATTGCAGACTGGGCCTGGAAAAGAGTCCCGGCCACCTGAGAAGAGTCATGGTTATTCATGAATTCCTGCTCTCCCTGTCCACCTGCTGATGACTGACAGTCTTCTACCTAGTCTTCTCCCTTTCTCTCTAGGAGAGAACTGCCAATTATCAGCAGATGGGAGAGAGAGCAGGAGATTAGGAATAACTATGACTCTTCTCAAGTAGATTTGACTCTTTTCAAGGCCTGGGCTGCAATGATTATGATGCCGGTTCTCAGCAACCACTTACTTTTAGCTCATGAGTGACTCACCTCTGAGATTAGCATTTCTGTCACTATTTTATACTGCTCTTATTGAGGTCAGCATAAAGTTGATGACAGGTTCCCTTTAAAGGAATAGTAATCTTAGTGTATGTAAACTTTTGACATTGCAGAAAGTAATACAAATGCCTTAAAACATTCTCACTCTCTCATTATTCTGGCATTTGGCAAATAATAATAATTATGGTAATCCTAATTGACCAAAAATAGGAAATGTTTATTCTGATTTCATGTCAGATATTGAGGAAAACATGCATATGTGTCTTTTTATATAGTCTATATAAACTTCTGGTTTCAACTGTATCTGCCACGTGCATCCTGCACTTTTTGCGGGCCTCATTAACAAAATTCCTACTCTTGTCCGCAAAATGGACAGGAATAGGAAATGTTCTATAATTTACGGCACGGATGCAGGCAGCACATGCTGACATCTGTGTGCCATCCACATTTTTTACAGCCCCATACAAATGAATGGGCCCATGTGCGATCAGCATAAAATGTGCATTCCGAAAATACGGTCATGTGAACATACCCTTAAGGGGAAAATTCTGACCTTCTGCTGTTTCTGTTTAATTTATCAGGAAGCCTTTGTTATCTTTAAAGCTGAGACAAGAAAGCCATGCATCATGGTAACGGGCCCCCAAACACTACACGGCAGCTTCAGCGGTCCAGGTCCTTCACTGGCAATGAAGGAGAAGAATCTTCAATGCAAACAAATTTGCCCCAGTCTCCTGCACCATCATTTGCTCCAGCAGTCAGTTCACCTGGACCCCAATCCCCTGGTTATCAGATACAGCAGTTAATAATGAGCCGAAATCCAGTTGCTGGTCAGAATGTGAACATTACTCTACAGAATGTGGGGCAAGTGGTTGCTGGAAACCAGCAGATAACACTGACTCCACTGCCTATCCCTAATCCAGCCTCTCCTGGGTTCCAGTACAGTTCCCAAAGGAGATTTGAACACAGTTCTCCATCATATATTCAGGTCACATCCCCAATGTCTCAACAGGTACAAACACAAAGTCCCACGCAACCTAATGCCGTGCCTATCCAAGCATTACAAGGCGTCAGAACAGCAACTGCTGGAGCTAGTTTGGGAATGTGCAGCCAGAGTCCCACGCGTGGCTTTGTGGATGCTAGTGTGCTTGTGAGACAGATCAGCTTGAGCCCTTCAAATGGTAGTCACTTTGTTTTTCAAGAGGGATCTGGTCTTACACAGATAACACAGGGAGCCACAGCTCAGGTACAACTTCCATCTGGGGCTGCACAAGCCAGCATGCGGGAACGTAGACTGTCACAACCCCATTCTCAAACTGGAGGAACCATTCATCACCTTGGACCTCAGAGTCCTGTGGCAAGTGGAGCAAATATGCAGACTTTGACCACACCAAGTCACATAACCACAACCAATCTACCACCACAGATAAGCAGTATTATACAAGGCCAGCTCATTCAGCAGCAGCAGGTTCTCCACAGCCAGCAGTTGGGTAGGACCATTAGTTTTGATAGAACTTCTGGAGGAATGATAGCAGGAGTAGCAGGGGCTACATCCTTTGGCATAACAACTTCACCAACACCAACAAGTCCATCACGAATTTCTGGTCCCCAGGGACTCTCTAGTCTTCCTCTTACTCCAACAGTAAACACTGTTAAGAAACAAAGTAAGAAACTTGAGGAGATCCCACCAGCAACTGCTGAAGATGCCCAGATGAGGAAACAGTGCTTGGAGCATCATCATAAAAGTATGAAAACAATGAAGGAAAACTTCAAAGATTATCTCATTGAGTTGTTTTTCCTACAACACTTTCAAGGAAACATAATGGATTTTCTGGCTTTCAAGAAGAAACCCTCTATGGGTCTCCAGGGTTACCTTAGACAAAATGACTTAGATCTAGAAGAGGAAGAAGATGAAGAACAATCTGAGGTTATTAATGATGAGGTAAGATCTGCCTTTTGTTCCATTGCGGGAAGCTGAAATGGATGTTAGCGCTCTTTAGTCATTCCTCTTTTAGTTTGTTGCCATCTTCTTTCCTACATTAAGTACATTATGTTGTTCTTTATCTTGATGGATGTACCCCAAGAGCGTATGCTACTTCGAATGTCATGTAAGACCTAGGTCACCTTTGTAGGATTTGGTTGTCAGGTGGCAAAACCTAGGAGTTAACGGGATCATCTGTAGATCATACCTGGAAATAACACACATGACAGTTGTCATTTTTGGCACCGAGGACACAGGTCTCCTGATATTCCATAACCCCTGCAATGCCATCAGTGATGATAGTATCCACATATATTAAAGGTGCAGAAACCTGAGTATCGATTGAATCAGAGGCAGGGCATAATGATCACAAATGAAGGGTTGTAAAATGCTTGTTTGTGTCACTGTATCACGGGTGGGACTTAGCGCTACTCGTTATTGTCCCTATTAAAGGTCTCATTTTGGTGAACCAGTATGTGTATTCTCAGTTTCTGTCAATTGGTTCTTATAGTTATCAATTTATTTATGGACATTTATAGATTTTTTTTTTAACTCATAACTTTTTATTTCACATATTGATTTTTTTACCTTTTTTTTCTTTTATTAGCACATCTGTTGATCAGCAATGAGTTTGGGGAATGTTTGCTATTGAGTGTTCTGAAACTACTAATGATAGGTGCACTTTCTGTATAAAAATTCCTTTAATCCAGCATTAGGGTCTGTCCTATCCCTTTGGCCTCCGTCAGACTGGTCTATGGCGGTAAACCTTTAGCTTGAATGGAGACCTACAGATACATTTGACGTATACACCTGGCACATGTGTGAAACTGAATGTGACCTGGACCTAAATGCGACAAGTGCATGATTATTAGATTTTCTGGATTATTAGGTGCTGTAAAACCATGGTATAAAACTCAGAACCTTTATGAAGAACCTGGACCTGCTTCAGGTCTTGAGAAATTTCACATTATATAGTTTTATACTGAAACTAAGTACTAGATCATCAGATTTTTAGCCTGATGAGATGTTGGATTAAAGGAATTTCATTGTATTTGATATAATCTGTAGATTTACTTCCCGTCTCAGGCACTGGTGTTGGTCATGGTACTCATCTTTTCTAACAGTGATGATGAAGGTTGACTCCAGTGACTTGCCTTGGCTCCTCTCTATGGGAGCTGTAGTATGAAGGGCGCGGCGCAGTCACATAGACACCAACCATTTCTGCTGTACCTGTGTTTCCTTCTTGTCTTTCTTCCTTCCCCCCCCCCTTGTTTTTACTGTTTCCCCACTTCTCGCTTATTGCAGTGCTCCTTAACCCTGCCCTGGAAGTCTTCCCCTTTCCAAGGGCTCCAGCATCCATCGCTTACTAAGTGTTGGGGCGCCTCTGTGTGACACCTGTCCGTCATGCCACTTTGCCTTCCTTTAGAGCAATGACTAACCAGTGATTCTCCATTCCAGCAATGATTGCTCAATTCAGAGCCAAACCTGAAGTCCAAAGCCCTTTCTAATACTGACATTGAATATTGGACTCCATAATACTATGGGTGAGGAAAAAGATCGAAACAGAATGATTTTTCCTCTTCTTGAAATATTTCCTCTCAGGTAAAGATTGTGACAGGAAAAGATGGGCAGACTGGTACACCTGTTGCTATAGCAACCCAGCTTCCTCCCAATGTTTCTGCTGCTTTTTCATCCCAGCAGCAGCCATTTCAGGTACCTTTTTGATGGTTCTACAATGTGGCCTCATCTCAGATTTCCGTTTTTTTTTCCCATTCATTCCAGTAATTTTTTTTTCTGAAGATGTATCGACTTCCATATTTTAAAGGCCATTATTTTCTCATGTTACTCCTTCACCCCGAGAGAGAGATTTCCGGGACTTGAGACAGGTGATATTGTGGGGTGACGCTGGCGGATCCACCTTGACCGGTTAAATGATCTGCCTGACCATAAAAAACTAAACAAAAAAAAAATCACCCCACCGCTGCCACCAAACTCAGGGGTGAAAGGGCCCGATGAAAACTCTTCAACCCATTGAAATGCATGAGCAACATTTTTGTGGTATTCTCACACGTGCCCATGTGTGATTCTTGCATTTGTCTATTTTTGGTTTAAAATATTTTTTTTCCCCATTTTTCTCGTGAAACATTTATTTTTAGTTCTATCCATATTGAACGGCGAGATATGTAGAGTCCAAAGCACAAGCATTGATCTGAAAATGTCACTCAGTCGATATTAGCCTGGGTTTCCACGTCGCAGTGCCCACATGCGGCCGCAACCACCGCCACAGTTTATGGGCAGGGTTTTAGGACAGTGTGGGGGGGTGATAGTTAATGGTTATGGGTTTTGCTGGTAAAACCACAATATTCATGGCAAAGTCCTGCAACCAATTAACACAGTATATGAAAGCTCCGCCCAGCATGTGGGAGTGGTTTAAGGCGCATGCGGGTACTGCAGTGTGTAAACGTGGCTTTAGGCCCCATGCACACGACTGTTTCCATTTTGTGGAATGCAAACCGTGGATCTACAAAACACGGACACTGGCGGTGTGCACCCTGCATCGCGTTGCGGAGCCATTGACTTCAATGGGTGTGCAATCCACAAGATGTGGCCAAAAATAGGACATGTTTTATCTTTTGTAGCACAGAGGCACGGACGTGGAACTACATGGAAAGGCTTACGTGTTTTTCCGCGTGCTTCCCAGTTCCATGCCTCTGCCATGAAAAAAATAGAACGTGTCCTATCTTTGGCCACATCTTGCAGATCATAGACCCATTAAAGTCAATGGGTCCGCACCACGATGCAGGGTGCACATGGCCAGTATCTATGTTTTGCAGATCCGCAGTATGGGGTTAGCAAAATGGACACGGTCATGTGAATGAGGCCTTTCTTGCACACACGTGACAACAATTTGATATAAATGAAAGGGATTGTCCAAGATTTATAAAAGATGTCTGCTTTCTTCCAAAAACCACGTCTGTCCAGGAGTTGTGTGTGGTATTGCCGCGCTGTCCCATTCACTTCAAAGTAATACCAGATGCAACCCAGGTGGCGAACTGTTAATGGAAGAAAGCGGCCATGGTTTTTAATCCTGGACACCCCCTTTAAAGTGCAATCAGTGACATTACAAATATGATGGTCAATATGTAAAAAAATATGGATCCTACTTGTTTTTTTTACTTAGTGTTTTTTTTTATTGTTATCAATCAATTTTTGCACATATTGAAGGAGAACATCAAGAAGAGCAAAGGCCTTTTAGTGCGTTTAAAAAAATTGGGGAATAATGTTTTCAATGTCTCATTCCTGTGCCGTTATTTCCATGATGACAGCACGTCATGATATGACTCCTGGGCCTCATAGCCATGGAAGATAACTTGGCACAGGAATGAAATAATAAGGAAAAAAAAACTCATGTTTTTTTTTTTATGCACCAAAAGGACTTTAATATGGATCTGTGTATGGAAATGCTGCCGGCCGTGTCTGTGTTCTCATTCAGGAAGAATCACATTGGTAACTTAGCCATTGACTTCCACCTAGCAATGCTGCTGTGCTTCCAGCCACCACCACTTAAATGTCCACTAAACTCATAGGGCAAGGGACATTCTCATAGGAACCTATTGGTCAGAAGGTATGGGCAAAATTGTGGTTTCCCTCTGCCATCGTAGTGCCCACTGCACACTATTAATAATCAAGCCATTGTCACCATAGAGGTGAGCGGGGAATATTAAAATGTAAAACTGCAATACCCCTAAACACTGATATTGTTTGCCACCCTCTCCTTGTCGTAGGTCCTGTGGCCAGAGGAGCCCAGTACATGTTATTGCCACCCATCCCATTAACGGATGCAGCCAACTTGAGCTAGGCCCCCTTTCCTCAAGGGTCCTTGCCGCACTCCATTCTAAACTGTGTGCTGTCAGTAGATTGTTACAGAGCATCTGTCAGCAGTTTTGTACCTATGAAACTGGCTGATCTGTTACATGTGCTCCTGGAAGCTGAAGGCATCTGTGTTGGTCCCATGTTCATATGTGCGCGCATTGCTGAGAAAAATGACCTTTTAATATATGCAAATGGGCTTCTAGGAGCAATGGGGGTGTTACCGGTACACCTAGAAGCTCTGCTCTCTCTGCAACTGCCACGCCCTCTCCACTTTTATTAACAGACCCAGATGTGATGATGTTTCACTGCTTGACCCTGTCAATCAAAATGGAGAGGGCACGGCAGTTGCAAAGACAGCAGAGCCTCTTGGTGTAATGGCAACGCCCCTGTTGCTCCTAGAGGCTCATTTGCATATATAAAAAAAAAATTGGGTCAAATATGAACATGAGACCAACACAGATGCCTTCAGCTGCCAAGAGCACATGTAACAGATCAGCCAATGTCATAGGTCCAAATCTTTTGCCAGATGCCCTTTAATATGCCTAGAAGGTGAATTGACTTGTAAGTTTAGTGGAACTTTAAGGCGGTTGCTCTTGTGCACTGGTATACACATAGCTACTAGCCGCCTTCCCCCGCCTGACCCACCATTGGCTTGCTTTGCCACATGAAGTGTCTTTGTTGGCTTTCTTCTCATGTTTACCTGCCAGTCCCTTCTCTCTGTTTCCTCCTTTAAACCTCTACCTTCTCGATATAAATATGTAGCTATATAAAGGACTCTTAGATATCATTCTTGTCATATTTACAGGTCAAAGCAGCTAAAATATGCATGACCCAGCACACCAATACATTATGATATTATGTACAATATTTCTGTGAACTGTATTTTTTGACTATAAGAAGAAGAAATGTCTCTGGTGCCATGTTCCCTTTTTCTACTATCTTATCCCCAAATGTGTATCATCTTCTGGAAAATTCAGCACCTCTTGGAAAGTGTATATATCCCCTATGGAATATCGAATATTCTCCACAAGATAACATCTTTTCTGAAAACTCTGTGGTTCCTCTGCTATTACTACTGAAAATGTATGGATGGAATGACAACTGGGTGCTACCATTCTCCTTCTCACACTGTCACCACTGGTTTGAAGGTATCTGAGTGTGTTCTGACAGGAATAACAGAGGAATGGCACAACATAGAGTTAGAAAATCTCTCGAATTGTTATCTCATGTGGTGCTGGCCCATGGTACATGCTCATTTGACCCAGTTTTTTTTTTTTTTTACTATTTGCTTTTGCTTGTTTCCAAATTTGTAAAAAAAAATATTTGATTTCAAGGAGATGGCCAGAAGGGCCAAGGAGGCAGTCACGTATGGTTGAGCGATCAGGTCTGTGCCACACGGTTACATGCAGATATGGAAATAGCCCAATTGCCAGTTGTTTCTGCTCAGCCCCGAGAATCAGGTCACCCTTGGTTTTCCACAACATATCCTAGTATGGCAAATAGTATATATCAAGATATATATCTAAGTGTAGGATGGTTCCCTGGACTATAGATTGTTCTTCACGGCAAACTAGATATGTGCATGTTTGGTGGGTTCTTAAAGACTGCAGGCAATGTTGAGGTCTTTTCATTTATATCATTAAATGCAGGTATTTTGACATAGAAATGTAATTGGGACTTATTATAAGGTTTACACTGTTCTGCAGCTTGGCATTGACAGCGTAATCCAGCAGAGAGCTCCTCTGACGACTCAGTCTCCAACCCCTCTTTCTCCACGCCTGAATGGTCTTGTAAGCTGATTTATGAACTGATCCTTTTTGTTTTCTATACCAACCAGTGCTTTTCTGAGAAGGCTTTCCATTAGTTTCTACACATCCTCATGGTGTTTGATCAGGTTGAGGTTTGGGCTCGATGCAGCTAGTTCTTCCATGCCATACTTGGCAAACCATTCGGTGGTCCTGTCTTTTTCCGTGTTAAAACAGGAAGGGTTTAGCCTCAGTAGCAAACAGTTCTCTAAAACGGTGGCCTGCTATCTGTCCCAGTTGTGAAGTCCCAGCATGCCATCAGAGTGGCAGACTGTCCTAACAAGCTGGGACTTGTAGTTTTCCAACAAATGGAGAGTATCAAGTTGGAGACCCGGAATGTCATAGTATGTAGTTATGATTTCCCTTCACTCGAAGTTAGGAGAAAACCATGAAACACTACTAGAGATTAATATTACACCACCTTGAGAATCCAGGTAGAAGCCAGCACTCTCATCCAATCCTCTGTTTATTTGTAATACATGGCTTTCCTACGCATTTTGAACCACAGCAAAGTTCTTATTGATAGGAGGTGTTGTTGTAAGTCCATGTATTTTTGGGGATTGAGCTTGAGGCCTTCACTATTATTCTCTTCACCTCTAAGCTTCTCTTCTTCCTCTCTTGGTTTACAATATGTGAAATCCAGGCTGTGAGGTGGTGAAGGGGCTGACACCTGTCATTGCTTATAGATAAATCCAGCTTGAATGCAGCTCATCCGCCTCAGAGACTAAAGCTGTGAAGCTTATGAGGAGCAGTTTTTGTGCTGATGTTGCTTCTGAATGTAGAACTTGTGAGTGTTGAAAGAGCGGAAAGACTATTTTTACTCCTTGTGGACATCAGTACTCTGCAGCAGTGGTGTACATAGAGACGTACCGGCCCTATAACAAGGATCAAACCAGGCCCCCCCCCCCCCCCACAGTACAGAAGGGTTTCTGCCTGAACCCTTTTCAATGACCCTGGGCTTTTTTCCACTGCTTCATTTGCTAAAAGTTGTTCCTTTAGAGGGTAGAGTCCTGACCAAGTTTTCACCTCCAGTAGAAGAAGAGATAATCCCAACTACGACTGGGTCCCTCTTGCCCCGGGCCCCAAAGCAGTCGCATGGTCTGCCGCTATGGTAGTTATGCCCCTGCTCTGCAGTCTCCTTCTGTGATCTGGGGTGATAGATGCTATCAAACCTGAAAGTTTGATTGTACCACCTCACAGCTGGAGCAGAAATTTGGCAAACTGACTTTTTGGAAAGTTGGCATCCTACGTTGGCACATGGTGAAAAAATCAGAGCTTTTCTGCTGCTAATGTTTCTGTAGAGATAGCTCGGTTGTAGGCTTTCTACAGGTTTTAGAAGTGAGGCTAAAATAGCAATACTATCTACATCAGGGTTGCACGGCCCGCGGGCCTCATGCGGCCCCCAAAGCCATGATTTGCGGTCCCCGTACTGCTGGACAGAAACACAGCTGATCATGCGATCAGCTGTGTTTCTTCCTGGAGCGCCGCACAGCGAAGGATGACAGCTCCTGCCCCTGCACTGTAGCAGGAGTCTGGAGCAGGATGGGTCCCTGGCTATTAGTGAGAGTGGGGGAGCCGAGGAGAAAGCAGGCACAGTTTTATCAGTGCTTCTGCCTTCTCCTCAAGGAGCACTCTGCAGTTTAAACCCAGCAATCACGTGATCACTGGGTGTCTTGGGGGCAGAAGAGAGCAGAGCTACAGGGTCCACTCTGACCTGTACAAAGCCCCTTCCCCAGCAGGCTGGTTTCCCCTGTAACTGGGGCTCCTTTGGATGCTCCAGTTGCAGTGGAAATAGTACCAAAAAATATATATAAAAAACGTAAAAAATAATTGAAAACACAATAAAAAAAATTACAGATAAAAGAAAAAAAAAGGGAAAAAGTGCAAAAAATTAAGTTTGTGTCCCCAAAAGGTCTTTTTAAAGACCTCTTGGGGGACATACAGTGTTGCGAAAATATAAAAAAAAAAGAATGTTGACAAAAAATGTTAAAAAGTAAAATACAATAAAAAGGAAAAAGTGCAAAATAAAATTGTTCACTGTACCTCCAACAGCCTTTTTATGACCTCTTTGGGGATATGTGTTGCAAAAATATATTTTAAAATTAACTAATAAAGTGATTATAAAAATAAATAAATAAATAAAAGGGGAAAAAAAAGGAAAATATGCAAAATAAAAAATCAGTGCCCCCCGAAAGTCTTTTTGTAGCTGGAATCTATTTAACAATAAGTTTTAAAAAATTATAAAATACATTAAAGAAAAAAACGGCCAGATCAACCAAAACCATCACCATTATTACCCCATTCACATGAAACTATACATATTATATAATAAAACAATCCAACACAAAATAGGGAACTAATTGTAATAATTTGCATATTTAAAGAATCAGCTATAGTTTGAATAAATATTACTTTTCCTCCTAATAAAACTAAAAAAAATATTAAGAAGCCCTGTGACATTTAATAAAAAGCTGCAAGTTATTTTGCTAGTCCAACAAATCAAAAAGTTACAAGTGTTTGAACCCCATGCACTAAACCACAAAAAAGTGACTGATCATTAAGGCCTTTTTTGGCCTGGTCATTAAAGGGTTAACCAATAAGTGCTTTCCCCACTAGTAAGGCCTCATGCACATGACCATACTGTGTTTTGTGGTCCGCAAAACACGGATACCAGCCTTGTGTGTTCTGCATTTTGCGGAATGAAGCAACGTATGTGGAACGCACGCGGAGTGAATGGGTCCGCATCCGAGCTGCAAAAAATGTGTCTCGGATGCAGACCAAAACAATGGCCATATGCGTGAGCCCTCAGGGAAAATACTGGTTATGGCAGGGCACCTATAACGGGGCAGGAGGAGGTAATAACCAGTAATTGCTGTCCTCTGTAGTGAAGGAAAGCGCTTACTGGATGTTGCAGGGCACCTATAACTGGCGTCAGATGGCGGTAATAACCAGTGAGCGCCGTCCTCTGCAGTGAAGGGAAGTGCTTACTGGTTATTGCAGGGCACCTATAACGGGGCAGGAGGCGGTATTAACCACTAATCGCTGTCCTCTGCAGTGAAGGAAAGCGCTTACTGGTTATTGCAGGTCATCTATAACTGGGGGTAGGAGGTGTTAATAACCAGTGAGCGCCGTCCTCTGCAGTGAAGGAAAGTGCTTACTGGTTATTGCAGGGCACCTATAACGGCGCAGGAGGAGGTAATAACCAGTAATTGCTGTCCTCTGCAGTGAAGGAAAGCGCTTACTGGATGTTGCAGGGCACCTATAACTGGGGTCAGGAGGCGGCAATAACCAGTGAGCGCCTGTCCTCTGCAGTGAAGGAAAGAGCTTACTGGTTATTGCAGGGCACCTATAACTGGGGGCAGAAGGCAGTAATAACCAGTGAGCGCCGTCCTCTGCAGTGAAGGAAAGCGCTTACTGGTTATTGCAGGGCACCTATAATGGGGCAGGAGGCGGTATTAACCAGTAATCGCTGTCCTCTGCAGTAAAGGAAAGCGCTTACTGGTTATTGCAGGGCACCTATAACTGGGGGCAGGAGATGGTAATAACCAGTGAGCGCCGTCCTCTGCAGTGAAGGGAAGTGCTTACTGGTTATTGCAGGGCACCTATAACGGGGCAGGAGGGGGCAGGAGGCGGTATTAACCAGTAATCGCTGTCCTCTGCAGTGAAGGAAAGCTCTTACTGATTATTGCAGGGCATCTATAACTGGGGGCAGGAGGTGGTAATAACCAGTGAGCGCCGTCCTCTGCAGTGAAGGAAAGTGCTTACTGGTTATTGCAGGGCACCTATAACTGGGGGCAGGAGGCGGTAATAACCACTGGAATGTGCTGCCAGTAATCAACAGAACTGAATGAGGGAGGAATGACTGTGGTCATGAGCGAAACATGAAAGTGTCAGCTTATTATGACGTTCAGGGGCCAGAGTGAAAACTGCAAGGTTTCTGGATTTTTTTTGCATGGAAAGACATCTAAAAAACAAAATAAAACGTAGATCATTTTCTAATAACACATTCCCTTTTATTCTTGTAAAAATAAGCCCCCTCCCCAACAAACATCCCCATTCATGTCCTGGGATCAAAACGGCGAAGACGAAAGGAAATCCCAGTATACTGCAGTAATGAGAGTCTAGGGCAGTGATGGCGAACCTTTTATAGACCGAGTGCCCAAACTGCAACCCAAAACCCATTATTTATCGCAAAGTGCCAACACGGTAGTTCACCATGAATACTACAGTCCCGTATAGTATATCTTCCATGTACTTTATCATTTAGCTATAATAGTCTGCCTACAGTCAGTGCGCTGCCTGTGCTGTTCATAGAGCGTCTTGCGCTGATGAATGGCAGGAAAAGTCTAAGGCATATTAGGTACACCATAGACTTTTTCCAGGGTGCGAGTGCCCACAGATAGGGCTCTGAGTGCCGCCTCTGGACACCCGTGCCATAGGTTCGCCACCACTGGTCTAGGGGGACTGACATGAATGTGAATATAAATAGATGTTCAGTGGCTCAAAACTTCCCCCAAACACAGAATGGGTGCTCACTTCAAAAAGACGTACTCAATGTCAAATCAGCTGTATGAAAAAACGTGATGGTTGGCACTCTCTATCTGTGGCTGCACGGATGAATCAATGCCTTTAAATCATACAAAACTATTTATTAAAAATGAAACATACTTAAAAACATCACAATAAAAAACACCATGACACTCATATATCAGAACACAATGACGCAACCATGTTGGAATCGTAAGGATATGGTCCAATTCACGTAGGATATGAACGTATGTATGTCCCCACCACTACTAATCTTGTAGACCCTGCTTCATCCATAGTTCTCGCGACTTAATACTGAGTACAATACCTGCATGTATCGGTGATTCAAATTGTTACATTACCACCCATAGTGTTCACGCTGTGAGGAACTGAATTCTCCACTGACTCTGCAGGTCTCGCTGGCGTCCCACGTGATCGAAGAAGCCGGCTGTGTGTCTAACGTGGTACCACTGAGGAATGAGAAAGTCATCTCCGAAACGCGCCTGGTGTTTTTGGGCAGAATTTGACAAGGAAGATTAATCCTCAAGAATTCCATGGCCATGGTCACTGTATACATATAATGTAGTATCAGTATTGAGGAATACCTGCCCATTGAAGAAGCGATCCAAATTGTTTTAGGACCTGGCACTGAAACACAGCTCTCGATCACGTGAGACACAGAGCCGGCCTCTTTGATCACATGGACGCCAGCGAGACCTGCAGAGCCAGCGGAGAATTCCGTTCCTCACAGCGTGAACACTACGAGTGGTAAAGTAACAATTTGAATCACCGATACATGCAGGTATTGTACTGAGAAACAGTTTGGTATAGTGGAGACTCAGACATTCTAATCAAAGCACAAGTTATACGATGGACTTACCTGCTATAATCCACCTTGATGTATTCAGTAATCAAGTAGCGACAACTATGGATGATACAGGGTCTACAGGATTAGTAGTGGTGGGGACATACATACTTTCATATCCTACGTGAATTGGACCATATCCTTACGATTCCAACATGGTTGCGACATTGTTTTCTGATATATGAGTGTCATGGTGTTTTTTATTGTCATGTTTTTAAGTGCGTTTCATTTTTAATAAATAGTTTTGTATGATTTAAGGGCATTGATTCATCCGTGCAGCCACAGAGAGAGAGACTGCCAACCATCATGTTTTTTCATACAGCTGATTTGACATTGGAATTCTGTCAGAAATTGCAACACTAAAAGAGTACAGTCGTGGCCAAAAGTTTTGAGAATTACATAAATATTGGAAATTGGAAAAGTTGCTGCTTAAGTTTTTATAATAGCAATTTGCATATACTCCAGAATGTTTTGAAGAGTGATCAGATGAATTGCATAGTCCTTCTTTGCCATGAAAATTAACTTAATCCCAAAAAACCTTTCCACTGCATTTCATTGATGTCATTAAAGGACCTGCTGAGACCATTTCAGTAATCGTCTTGTTAACTCAGGTGAGAATGTTGACGGGCACAAGGCTGGAGATCATTATGTCAGGCTGATTGGGTTAAAATGGAAGACTTGACCTGTTAAAAGGAGGGTGATGCTTGAAATCATTGTTCTTCCATTGTTAACCATGGTGACCGGCAAAGAAATGCGTGCAGCCATCATTGCGTTGCATAAAAATGGCTTCACAGGCAAGGATATTGTGGCTACTAAGATTGCACCTCATTCAACAATTTATAGGATCATCAAGAACTTCAAGGAAAGAGGTTCAATTCTTCTTAAGAAGGCTTCAGGGCATCCAAGAAAGTCCAGCAAGCGCCAGGATCGTCTCCTAAAGAGGATTCAGCTGCGGGATCGGAGTGCCACCAGTGCAGAGCTTGCTCAGGAATGGACAGCAGGCAGGTGTGAGCGCATCTGCACGCACAGTGAGGCGAAGACTTTTGGAAGATGGCCTGGTGTCAAGAAGCGCAGCAAAGAAGCCACTTCTCTCCAAAAAAAAACATCAGGGACAGATTGATCTTCTACAGAAAATATGGTGAATGGACTGCTGAGGACTGGGGCAAAGTCATATTCTCCAATGAAGCCTCTTTCCGATTGTTTGGGGCATCAGGAAAAAGGCTTGTCCGGAGAAGAAAAGGTGAGCGCTACCATCAGTCCTGTGTCATGCCAACAGTAAAGCATCCTGAGACCATTCATGTGTGGGGTTGCTTCTCATCCAAGGGAGTGGGCTCACTCACAATTTTGCCCAAAAACACAGCCATGAATAAAGAATGTTACCAAAACACCCTCCAACAGCAACTTCTTCCAACAATCCAACAACAGTTTGGTGAAGAACAATGCATTTTCCAGCACGATGGAGCACCGTGTCATAAGGCAAAAGTGATAACTAAGTGGCTCGGGGACCAAAACGTTGACATTTTGGGTCCATGGCCTGGAAACTCCCCAGATCTTAATCCCATTGAGAACTTGTGGTCAATCCTCAAGAGGCGGGTGGACAACCAAAAACCCACTAATTCTGACAAACTCCAAGAAGTGATTATGAAAGAATGGGTTGCTATCAGTCAGGAATTGGCCCAGAAGTTGATTGAGAGCATGCCCAGTCGAATTGCAGAGTCCCTGAAAACGAAGGGCCAACACTGCAAATACTGACTCTTTGCATAAATGTCATGTAATTGTCGATAAAAGCCTTTGAAATGTATGAAGTCCGTGTAATTATATTTCACTACATCACAGAAACAACTGAAACAAAGATCTAAAAGAAGTTTAGCAGCAAACTTTGTGAAAACTAATACTTGTGTCATTCTCAAAACTTTTGGCCACGACTGTACATGGCGTGCCCTACATTTATTATGTGTTTTACCTGTAAAAATGCACCAAATGCGCGCCAATCATTAGGTGGCTTAAAAACTATGGACACCTCCGGGGAAGTTTTTTATGCTTACTTTTTACTCATCTTGAGCTAAAAACAATTTTCAGCCATTTTTTAGATACAGGGGTTAAAAATCTGTCTGTTTTCAGAGTATCACTTCTTAGGCTGGGTTCCTATACAGGTCCTTCTCAAAAAAATAGCATATTGTGATAAAGTTCATTATTTTCTGTAATGTACTGATAAACATTAGACTTTCATATATTTTAGATTCATTACACACAACTGAAGTAGTTCAAGCCTTTTATTGTTTTAATATTGATGATTTTGGCATACAGCTCATGAAAACCCAAAATTCCTATCTAAAAAAATTAGCATATCATGAAAAGGTTCTCTAAACGAGCTATTAACCTAATCATCTGAATCAACTAATTAACTCTAAACACCTGCAAAAGATTCCTGAGGCTTTTAAAAACTCCCAGCCTGGTTCATTACTCAAAACCGCAATCATGGGTAAGACTGCCGACCTGACTGCTGTCCAGAAGGCCATCATTGACACCCTCAAGCAAGAGGGTAAGACACAGAAAGAAATTTCTGAACGAATAGGCTGTTCCCAGAGTGCTGTATCAAGGCACCTCAGTGGGAAGTCTGTGGGAAGGAAAAAGTGTGGCAGAAAACGCTGCACAACGAGAAGAGGTGACTGGACCCTGAGGAAGATTGTGGAGAAGGACCGATTCCAGACCTTGGGGGACCTGCGGAAGCAGTGGACTGAGTCTGGAGTAGAAACATCCAGAGCCACCGTGTACAGGCGTGTGCAGGAAATGGGCTACAGGTGCCGCATTCCCCAGGTCAAGCCACTTTTGAACCAGAAACAGCGGCAGAAGCGCCTGACCTGGGCTACAGAGAAGCAGCACTGGACTGTTGCTCAGTGGTCCAAAGTACTTTTTTCGGATGAAAGCAAATTTTGCATGTCATTCGGTGCCAGAGTCTGGAGGAAGACTGGGGAGAGGAAATGCCAAAATGCCTGAAGTCCAGTGTCAAGTACCCACAGTCAGTGATGGTCTGGGGTGCCATGTCAGCTGCTGGTGTTGGTCCACTGTGTTTTATCAAGGGCAGGGTCAATGCAGCTAGCTATCAGGAGATTTTGGAGCACTTCATGCTTCCATCTGCTGAAAAGCTTTATGGAGATGAAGATTTCATTTTTCAGCACGACCTGGCACCTGCTCACAGTGCCAAAACCACTGGCAAATGGTTTACTGACCATGGTATTACTGTGCTCAATTGGCCTGCCAACTCTCCTGACCTGAACCCCATAGAGAATCTGTGGGATATTGGGAAGAGAAAGTTGAGAGACGCAAGACCCAACACTCTGGATGAGCTTAAGGCCGCTATCGAAGCAATCCTGGGCCTCCATAACACCTCAGCAGTGCCACAGGCTGATTGCCTCCATGCCACGCCGCATTGAAGCAGTCATTTCTGCAAAAGGATTCCCGACCAAGTATTGAGTGCATAACTGAACATAATTATTTGAAGGTTGACCTTTTTTTGTATTAAAAACACTTTTCTTTTATTGGTCGGATGAAATATGCTAATTTTTTTAGATAGGAATTTTGGGTTTTCATGAGCTGTATGCCAAAATCATCAATATTAAAACAATAAAAGGCTTGAACTACTTCAGTTGGTGTGTAATGAATCTAAAATATATGAAAGTCTAATGTTTATCAGTACATTACAGAAAATAATGAACTTTATCACAATATGCAATTTTTTTTTAAAGGACCTGTATGTGCTGTGAACTGTGGCAGTCTGCTCCGGTGGAGGAACAGACTGCCAGAATTCACTGTATCCGGCATACATGCTGGCTTTCAGGCGGACAAAAAATACTACACGCAGCATTTTTTGTCTGTCCGAAAGCTGGCATATATACCGGAAAGTGGCCAGATCCCCATCGGATCCCATTACAATGAATGGGGATCTAGCGGTGCACAGTGGTATCCGGCTATGCTGGGTACAGTAATGAATCTAAAATATATGAAAGTCTAATGTTTATCAGTACATTACAGAAAATAATGAACTTTATCACAATATGCAATTTTTTTTTAAAGGACCTGTATGTGCTGTGAACTGTGGCAGTCTGCTCCGGTGGAGGAACAGACTGCCAGAATTCACTGTATCCGGCATACATGCTGGCTTTCAGGCGGACAAAAAATACTACACGCAGCATTTTTTGTCTGTCCGAAAGCTGGCATATATACCGGAAAGTGGCCAGATCCCCATCGGATCCCATTACAATGAATGGGGATCTAGCGGTGCACAGTGGTATCCGGCTATGCTGGGTACAGTGAACTCCGTCAGACTGCTAGAGTTCACAGCGCATATGTGAACCCAGCCATAGTCCTGTCAGCTGACTACTGATGAAGCCTTATCTCTGATCTCCTGACCTTATAAACATTCATTACAGCTAAACTTTTATCAAACTGATAAGAATATGGCTTAAATGAGTGTTTATGAGGTCAGATCAGAGATAAGGCTTCACATGAGCCATCATCTGAGGGCACTGAGAAGTGATACTCTGCAAACAGACTGATTTTTAACCCCTGTATCTCAAAAACATTTTTATTTATTTTTTATATATTTTTTTTTATAAGGACCAATTGAAAAAAAGGATTTTTAGCCCAAAATGAGTAAAATGCAATAAGTAAAAAATTGCCGCAAAGGTGTCCATAGCCCTTAAGGAAGTAGCCAGTGTCTACACCTTAGGGCGTATTTGCACATCAGTGACTCATGGAGAACACAGCACCCTGAAGTCTATTAGTCCGTGAAAAACAGTGACAGAACAGAGATGGCATCCATATTTTGTCAGTGGTTTTCACTGACAATTGGTAGGAGATCTGAAATCTCTTCAGCCTAGCAGTGCACATGGAATGTGGAATGATATTGCCATGGGTAGACTGGCCAGCCAAGGATATCATGAACATGTGTGTTGGCTGAACGCTTGTAGCGATAACAGCTATTCCTTCCCATCCCCCCATACACATGCATGCTCGGCCACATTTATTATGCAGTGTGCACCCATTTGATAATTCTGTGCATCTTATGACACCATTGTGTAAGGAATTGCACAAACGACTTAAAACTATGAGTGCCGCATATTAAAATACTGTGTATCAAACGCACCATAGGGGAGAGTGGAAACCATTAGAAGACCTTGTTGTACTAAGGACAGTCACTTATTTTCCTTTAATAGTCACTGCTATTACCATCAAGTATGTAGGCTTCTCCTTATATGAAATCTTATCAGGATACAGAGACGTGTTTGCATTTATGAGGTCCCACAACCACCCCAATAAAGATATGGTTGTCAAACATCAATTCTATCCTTCTGATGTAGAGTATGGAGTGCTGTCTTTTGATGGAGTGCCACCAGAGGGCGCTCAATTGTATATTCCAGGACAGGTTCTGCACATCCAGAGGAGCACTGTGGGAGAAGGCCAAAGTACCTGTGGCTGGTGACATTATTGGGGGCACTGTTGACCAGTTCGGACCACTGTGGCCAGCTCATGAATGCACTATGTTTGTTAAAGGGATTCTGTCACCAGGTTTCACCCTCTCCAGATAAAAATATGGTTATGTTCAGGGAGCTTTAACCATTCCTAATGTGGTCTTATAAATGTAATCTGTAGGCTCATTTTGCTAAAAATACGCTATTACTAACCTGTCAGGGAGGGAGAGCGGGAGACGTCACAGCGATGTTACAGCAGGAGGAGGGGGGAGGCGTCACAGCGATGTTACAGCAGGAGGAGGGGGGAGGCGTCACAGCGATCTTACAGCAGGAGGAGGGGGGAGGGAGAGCGGGAGGCGTCACAGAAGATTATGAGGCGGCGCTGAAGTCGGGAAAGGCGGAGCTGGGCACGAACGGCGGCGGGTGCGGGCGGCAACTTGGATCCATTTACATCCCCTTGGGCACCTTATTTTTATGAATGACAGGTTAGCAATAGCGTATTTTTAGCAAAATGAGCCTACAGATTACATTTATAAGACCACATTATGAATGGTTAAAGCTCCCTGAACATAACCATATTTTTATCTGGAGGGGGTGAAACCTGGTGACAGAATCCCTTTAATGTTCTTTTAGGGTGTACTGTAACTGTTACTGTTATGTGGGGCACATTGATTTTTAATGTGTTTAAGGATATGTGTGCATGTCACTATTATGGGGGCACTATGTGTGTCACTTTTATGGGGGCATAGTAGCTGTCACTTTTATGGGGAGAGCCATGTGGCCATCGCTGATAAGAGGGGCATTGTGACAGTCACCATTATGAGGGGCACGGTGGCTGTCACTGTTGGGGGCGTTACAGCTATCACTGTCAAGGAAGGCACTGTTCAATTTTACCAAACTAAACCAGTTTCTACAGCTTGAGATACATCAGGGGCTGTATGTAGTTGAGACAGCTAGACATACTTTTCCATCCAGGTGATAGCGCAGGCACTGCTACCTTGCTTGCGTGATGACTGGTGGAAGGGTAGCTGTAAAACACAGTCACAATCCTGTGCTGTGACTGCCATCCCCGGTGACATGAGTGCAGGGCAGGCCATCACTGGTACCAGATAAGGGTCCTCCGGGCTGTCTCTTGTAAAAGCCTGTTAGGTCCTACCATTTTTCAGCATAAGTATATAGTAATAAAATGTATGATTAGTGGAAGTTATTTGATAGAATTAAAGGGCATCTGTCAGCAGATTTGTACCTATGACACTGGCTGATCTGTTAGATGTGCACTTGGCAGCTGAAGGCATCTGTGTTGGTCACATGTTCATATGTGCCCGCATTGCTAAGAAATATGAAGTTTTAATATATGCAAATGAGCCTCTAGGAGCAACGGGGGTGTTGCTGTTACTCCTAGAGGCTCTGCACTTTGATTGACAGGGCCAGGCAGTGAAAACGTCATCACTAGGCACTGAGCATTGGAGGCTACAAGAACGCTGCCCCTCCTGATGGTTGGTCCTTCCTGTCAGTAAGACCTTAGACCTCTTTCTCATGTCATTAAATTGTGGACATGTGCTGTCCCTCTTCTCCATGTTCTGGTCACATACCCATTGATTTTAATGTGTTTATTCACACATCCCTGTGGGAGATGTTCACCACTTTGGTCCATGATGCACACCAAACACGTCCGTCACAAGACAGTCAGTATTTCATCATGACAGTTTCTGTGAAAGAAAAGTGGAAATCACAGCAGCATATCCAGTGCGTCTTTTATTGGAAGCCTTGAGTGCACACACAAAGTACGACGTTTCGGCTACGCAGTAGCCTTTGTTAAGTATACAAATGGTAAAAACTGGCAACCCTAAATACATATATGTGACCACTCCTGCAACATGTTGGAGCCAATCATTAGGAGGCTCAGCCCAATCAATACATCTGTGCCATTAAAAGCAGCCTCTTCGATAATCAGGCCGCCTGAAACACATAATGATATAAATGTGTACCTGAATCATGTAAAACATCATCCGACATCGCCAGACATACTCACACCTACTTCGGCGTCTGGCCGATCGCAATGAGCATGTCACTGACATCACCGCGCTGCCGTTAGTCACGTGCAAAATGCGTCATCAAGTCACATGATGATCACGTGACTGGCGCAAGGTCCTTTGCACACATGTACCCACAGCCACATGGAAGGTCCTGTAAACGGACATTGCCGCTATACCTGTGCATGTCAATGGGGACAACATCAGGTCTCACACACAGACATCATCACAGGGACAAAGCGGTACCTCCACTTCGCATCCAATAGATATTCCATAAGGTTGGATACATGTCACGCATGGCCATCTATCAATTAGTAAACCCGGGAAGTTGAGCATGATTCCAACGGAGTCGGATGAAACAATATATCAGATCCACATCATATAAATATATACTGTGAAAATAGTGACCAAAAAAATTATAACAAAAAAAAACATAAACTACCATAAAAACATTGTCTATACTGTGTCAGACATGAATGACTATAATATTCTACCTATCTATACTGTTCACATTGAATTCAATGTTGAGTCCCTGGGGTTGTAACCATTGTAATGTAAAGATCCATTTCAGCTCTTTTTATCTCAACATGCGCTCCCTATCACCACCCCTCTTGGGAACGTGTCCACAGTCATTAAAGTGCTTAGCCACCGGCTTGTCCCAATTTTTTTTCCTAATAGTACTGTGCTTGTTAATGCGCTCTCTAATTTCCATGGTTGTTTCTCCCACGTAGATCAAACTGCAGGGACAAACAATCATGTAGACTACAAACTTGGACCGAGGTGTAATATCCTGCAATGTTATATTTCTTGCCGCTATACGGGTGTACAAAGGTGTTCCCCTTTACCATGTTCCCACAGTTGCAACAACCCAGACATGGGAAATTCCCCATCTTTCTGGGTTTAAGGTAAGTTTCAATAGATGATATATTTACCACCAGCTGGTTTACTTCTTGTGTGTAGGCCTCGTCACTCTCTCCCGTGCACCCTGATTGTAGCCCGGGTGTATAGGTGGATGTTGATCTTTTCTGAACCAACTTATGCCAACATGTTCACGGCGGAGGTTGAGGACAAACTAGTATATGCATCACCTTTTTACCAGTGGGTCCTGTGCTGGTGGGGCTACATCGACAACATTTTTATGATTTGGAGTGGCTCTATTGACTCTTTGAATGAGTTTCATCTACATTTCAACAATGGGGTACCCGGTCTCTAATTTACTGTGACTTCCTCTTCTGAGGAGTTACAGTTTCTTGGCGTCAGGGTTTACATTGAAGATGGCCAATTGAAAACAGACTTGTATAAGAAGCCTACGGACAGGAACAACCTGCTGAGACATGACAGCTGTCATCCACGCCGCATGTTAGATTCCCTGCCTTGGAGTCAGATGCTGCCTGTTAGAGGAGTTGTATCCGATGATCATGTATTTACCCACTGGATCAATGAGATGTGTAACACATTTTCTCATAGGAGGTATCCGGGTAGGCTTCTACACAGGTCTAGGGCCAGGGTCTCCTTGGTTGACAGAGTGTCCACATTTTAGTCTTCACCTACAAGCAGGGATACGTTTGTATCCACCTATGGCAACCACAGTGCTCACATAGCACAGATTTTAAGGAAAGAGTGGCATATCCTACATAGGGTTTTTCCCACTATTCGTGAATTTTACAGTCCGCCATTGATGGCATATAAACGGGGCACCAATTTCCATGACAAACTGATCAAAACTGACATAGGAGGTGTTACTAAAAGGGGGTCAAACTTACCTTAAACCCAGAAAGATGGGGAATTTCCCATGTCTGGGTTGTTGCAACTGTGGGAACATGGTAAAGGGGAACACCTTTGTACACCCGTATAGCGGCAAGAAATATAACATTGCAGGATATTACACGTCGGTCCAAGTTTGTAGTCTACATGATTGTTTGTCCCTGCAGTTTGACCTACGTGGGAGAAACAACCATGGAAATTAGGGAGCGCATTAACAAGCACAGTACTATTAGGAGAAAAATTTTGGGACAAGCCGGTGGCTAAGCACTTTAATGACTGTGGACACGTTCCCAAGAGGGGTGGTGATAGGGAGCGCATGTTGAGATAAAAAGAGCTGAAATGGATCTTTACATTACAATCGTTACAACCCCAGGGACTCAACATTGAATTCAATGTGAACAGTATAGATAGGTAGAATATTATAGTCATTCATGTCTGACTCAGTATAGACAATGTTTTTATGGTAGTTTATGTTTTTTTTGTTATAATTTTTTTGGTCACTATTTTCACAGTATATATTTATATGATGTGGATCTGATATATTGTTTCATCCGACTGTTGGAATCATGCTCAACTTCCCGGGTTTACTAACTGATAGATGGCCATGCGCGACATGTATCCAACCTTATGGAATATCTATTGGATGCGAAGTGGAGGTACCGCTTTGTCCCTGTGATGATGTCTGTGTGTGAGACCTGATGTTGTCCCCATTGACATGCACAGGTATAGCGGCAATGTCCGTTTACAGGATCTTCCATCTGGCTGTGGGTACATGTGTGCAAAGGACCTTGCGCCAGTCACGTGATCATCATGTGACTTGATGACGCATTTTGCACGTGACTAACGGCAGCGCGGTGATGTCAGTGACATGCTCATTGAGATCGGCCAGACGCCGAAGTAGGTGTGAGTATGTCTGGCGATGTCGGATGATGTTTTACATGATTCAGGTACACATTTATATCATTATGTGTTTCAGGCGGCCTGATTATCGAAGAGGCTGCTTTTAATGGCACAGATGTATTGATTGGGCTGAGCCTCCTAATGATTGGCTCCAACATGTTGTAGGAGTGGTCACATATATGTATTTAGGATTGCCAGTTTTTACCATTTGTATACTTAACAAAGGCTACTGCGTAGCCGAAACGTCGTACTTTGTGTGTGCACTCAAGGCTTCCAATAAAAGACGCACTGGATATGCTGCTGTGATTTCCACTTTTCATTGCTGTTCCTGGACTGCTGTGGATCTGCGGTGCCATCGCGGCTGTTGCATTCCGGTTTTGGTCAAGAGGTCCGGTTGTGCTGCTCTACCATTTTGTTTGTGCAGTTTCTGTGAAGGATCTGTGTTTGGTCTGTTTTTTGCCCTCCATGTGTCATCCATATTCCATGTGCACCTCTACGCTGAAAAGGGATTTACAGAACATCTCCTACCAATGACAAAACGTGGATGACATCTCTGTTCTGTCAGTGGTTTTCATGGCTCCATAGACATGTTTGGTCCACACCATGGACTAAAGTAGTGCATTCTCCCCTTTTCATATTGAATTATCCATTGGTTTCTGACAAGGTGCATCAAACCGTTGCCCTTCTTGGGCCTAGTGGCTTTTATTAACCTGCAAAACAATAACATACCTCCCAACATTAGAGTCCCAAATTGACATATTGTTCTCCCAGCCCCTCCCTGTTTTGACCACTGCTCCACCCAGGAACAGATTGTATAGACATTTGCATAGACCATGCACCTTCGAGATCCAGTTCTCAGGAGGGTTTGCATGTATGGATACATGCACGCTAAGCTCTCTTTCAGTTTAAAGAGCACCCGTCAGAAGGATTAGGCCTATTAAACCAGGCATAATGCGTGGTAGGGTTGATCCTACTAATTAAAAGCATACTTTTGTTATTCAAGTCAGTTGCCTTAGGGCTCATGCACACGAACGTATATTCTTTCCATGTCTGTTTTTTTTTTTTGCGGACCGTATATGGAACCATTAGCAGCCCCCCAGTGCATCTCCATCAGCCCCCAGTTAGTGCATCTCCATCAGCCCCCAATGCCTCTCCATCAGCCCCCAGTGCGCCCTCCCCGGTATTAAAATCATTGGTGGGCAGTGTGCCCTCCCCCCCTCCACAGTGTTAAAATCATTGGTGGGCAGTGTGCCCCCCCAGTATTAAAATCATTGGTGGACAGTGCGCCCTCCACCCCCCGCAAGTATTAAAATCATTGGTGGGCAGTGTGCCCCCCCAGTATTAAAATCATTGGTGGACAGTGCGCCCTCCACCCCCCGCAAGTATTAAAATCATTGGTGGGCAGTGCGCCCTCCGCGCCCCCCCCCCCAGTATTAAAATCATTGGTGGGCAGTGCGCCCCCCCCCCAGTATTAAAATCATTGGTGGGCAGTGTGCCCTCCCTCTCCCCGTATTAAAATCATTAATGGGCAGTGTGCCCTTCCGATCGGAGTCCCAGCAGTGTAATGCTGGGGCTCCGATCAGTTACCATGGCAGCCAGGACACTATTGAAGTCCTGGCTGCCATGGTCAGTTACTCTGCAGAATACTTACATGCACTCCTTCTTCTTGTAACTCACAGGTCTGTGCGGCGCATTGCTTATGCTTATAGCAATGCGCCGCACAGACCTGTGATGAGTTACAAGGAGGAGGAGCGCCAGGCTGCCACAGCGCATGTAAGTATGCTGCAGAGTAACTGACCATGGCAGACAGGACTTCAGTACAGCATTACACTGCTGGGGCTCCTATCGGCTTTACTGTGGCTGCTCTCCTGACTTAGGGGCCCGGTCGCAATTGCCGCAGCTTCTTCCTAGGCCAGTGACATCACGTTCATCGGTCACATGGCCTATGTGCAGCTCAGTCCCATTCAAGTGAATAGGCCTGGGCTGCAATAGCGAGCACAGCTGCTACAGTGAATAGCGTGTACTTGATAGGTTGTGAAGAGGCGGCAGATAGTGATGGTCTATCCTGAGGAAAGGGCATCAGTATTTTCATACTGGAAAACCCCTTTGAAAATCAGTTTTCAAATTTTTATGTGCACTTAGGGGCTTTGTTAATTTTGTTTTAGGAGGACTGTCTTAAGGTGCTTTTTACTGAATACTAGAAAAATTGATGTTTAAGAATGTGAGAATTATCATGATGCTGGCACACATACTCCGGCACCATAAGCAGTATTCTCTTATGAATACATAGTAGGTATGGGGACGGTTCAGAAATATTACTAGTGAGCTCCCCTAATGAAGAATGATTAGCAGCGTTTCCTCATCCACTAAGAGAAACCAAAAATCTGCCTGTATGTTTGTCTATATGTATGTGTATATGAGTGTGTGGATGTCAGTAACATACATGTTGTAGGTGAACACCCTTAGATTTAGGAAGCATGCACCTTGTACACAATCTGCCTGTATGTTTGTCTATATGTATGTGTATATGAGTGTGTGGATGTCTGTAACATACATGTTGTAGGGGAACACTCTTAGATTTAGGAAGCATGCACCTTGTACACAATCTGCCTGTATGTTTGTCTATATGTATGTGTGTATATGAGTGTGTGGATGTCAGTAACATACATGTTGTAGGTGAATACTCTTAGATTTAGGAAGCATGCACCTTGTACACAATCTGCCTGTATGTATGTCTATATGTATGTGTATATGAGTGTGTGGATGTCAGTAACATACATGTTGTACAGAATCTGCATGTATGTATGTGTATATGAGTGTGTGGATGTCAGTAACATACATGTTGTAGGTGAACACTCTTAGATTTAGGAAGCATGCATGTTGTACAGAATCTGCCTGTATGTATGTCTATATGTATGTGTCTATAGTGTGTGGATGTCAGTAACATACATGTTGTAGGGGAACACTCTTAGATTTAGGAAGCATGCACGTTGTACAGAATCTGCCTGTATGTTTGTCTATATGTATGTGTATATGAGTGTGTGGATGTCAGTAACATACATGTTGTAGGTGAACACCCTTAGATTTAGGAAGCATGCACCTTGTACACAATCTGCCTGTATGTATGTCTATATGTATGTGTATATGAGTGTGTGGATGTCAGTAACATACATGTTGTAGGGGAACACTCTTAGATTTAGGAAGCATGCACCTTGTACAGAATCTGCCTGTATGTTTGTCTATATGTATGTGTGTATATGAGTGTGTGGATGTCAGTAACATACATGTTGTAGGGGAACACTGTTATATTTAGGAAGCATGCACCTTGTACACAATCTGCCTGTATGTATGTCTATATGTATGTGTATATGAGTGTGTGGATGTCAGTAACATACATGTTGTACAGAATCTGCATGTATGTATGTGTATATGAGTGTGTGGATGTCAGTAACATACATGTTGTAGGGGAACACTCTTAGATTTAGGAAGCATGCATGTTGTACAGAATCTGCCTGTATGTATGTCTATATGTATGTGTCTATAGTGTGTGGATGTCAGTAACATACATGTTGTAGGGGAACACTCTTAGATTTAGGAAGCATGCACGTTGTACAGAATCTGCCTGTATGTTTGTCTATATGTATGTGTATATGAGTGTGTGGATGTCAGTAACATACATGTTGTAGGTGAACACGCTTAGATTTAGGAAGCATGCACCTTGTACACAATCTGCCTGTATGTATGTCTATATGTATGTGTGTATATGAGTGTGTGGATGTCAGTAACATACATGTTGTAGGGGAACACTCTTAGATTTAGGAAGCATGCACCTTGTACAGAATCTGCCTGTATGTTTGTCTATATGTATGTGTGTATATGAGTGTGTGGATGTCAGTAACATACATGTTGTAGGGGAACACTGTTAGATTTAGGAAGCATGCACCTTGTACACAATCTGCCTGTATGTATGTCTATATGTATGTGTATATGAGTGTGTGGATGTCAGTAACATACATGTTGTAGGGGAACACTCTTAGATTTAGGAAGCATGCACGTTGTACAGAATCTGCCTGTATGTTTGTCTATATGTATGTGTATATGAGTGTGTGGATGTCAGTAACATACATGTTGTAGGTGAACACGCTTAGATTTAGGAAGCATGCACCTTGTACACAATCTGCCTGTATGTATGTCTATATGTATGTGTGTATATGAGTGTGTGGATGTCAGTAACATACATGTTGTAGGGGAACACTCTTAGATTTAGGAAGCATGCACGTTGTACACAATCTGCCTGTATGTTTGTCTATATGTATGTGTATATGAGTGTGTGGATGTCAGTAACATACATGTTGTAGGTGAACACTCTTAGATTTAGGAAGCATTCACGTTGTACACATCCTGCCTGTATGTTTGTCTATATGTATGTGTATATGAGTGTGTGGATGTCAGTAACATACATGTTGTAGGTGAACACTCTTAGATTTAGGAAGCATGCACCTTGTACACAATCTGCTTGTATGTTTGTCTATATGTATGTGTATATATGAGTGTGTGGATGTCAGTAACATACATGTTGTAGGTGAACACTCTTAGATTTAGGAAGCATTCACGTTGTACAGAATCTGCCTGTATGTTTGTGTTTATGTATGTGTATATGAGTGTGTGGATGTCAGTAACATACATGTTGTAGGGGAACACTCTTAGATTTAGGAAGCATGCACGTTGTAGACAATCTGCCTGTATGTTTGTCTATGTGTATATGAGTGTGTGGATGTCAGTAACATACATGTTGTAGGTGAACACTCTTAGATTTAGTAAGCATGCACGTTGTACAGAATCTGCCTGTATGTTTGTCTATATATATGTGTATATATGAGTGTGTGGATGTCAGTAACATACATGTTGTAGGGGAACACTCTTAGATTTAGGAAGCATGCACGTTGTACACATCCTGCCTGTATGTTTGTCTATATGTATGTGGATATGAGTGTGTGGATGTCAGTAACATACATGTTGTAGGTGAACACTCTTAGATTTAGGAAGCATGCACCTTGTACACAATCTGCCTGTATGTATGTCTATATGTATGTGTGTATATGAGTGTGTGGATGTCAGTAACATACATGTTGTAGGGGAACACTCTTAGATTTAGGAAGCATGCACGTTGTACACAATCTGCCTGTATGTTTGTCTATATGTATGTGTATATGAGTGTGCGGTTGTCAGTAACATACATGTTGTAGGTGAACACTCTTAGATTTAGGAAGCATGCACCTTGTACACAATCTGCTTGTATGTTTGTCTATATGTACAGTATGTGTATATATGAGTGTGTGAATGTCAGTAACATACATGTTGTAGGGGAACACTCTTAGATTTAGGAAGCATGCACGTTATACACAATCTGCCTGTATGTTTGTCTATGTGTATATTAGTGTGTGGATGTCAGTAACATACATGTTGTAGGTGAACGCTCTTAGATTTAGGAAGCATGCACCTTGTACACAATCTGCCTGTATGTTTGTCTATATGTATGTGTATGTGAGTGTGTGGATGTCAGTAACATACATGATGTAGGTGAACACTCTTAGATTTAGGAAGCATGCACGTTGTACACAATCTGCCTGTATGTTTGTCTATATGTATGTGTATATGAGTGTGTGGATGTCAGTAACATACATGTTGTAGGGGAACACTCTTAGATTTAGGAAGCAGGCACCTTGTACAGAATCTGCCTGTATGTATGTCTATATGTATGTGTATATGAGTGTGTGGATGTCAGTAACATACATGTTGTAGGTGAACACTCTTAGATTTAGGAAGCATGCACGTTGTACAGAATCTGCCTGTATGTTTGTCTATATGTATGTGTATATATGAGTGTGTGGATGTCAGTAACATACTTGTTGTAGGTGAATACTCTTAGATTTAGGAAGCATGCACGTTGTACACAATCTGCCTGTATGTTTGTCTATATGTATGTGTATGTGAGTGTGTGGATGTCAGTAACATACATGTTGTAGGGGAACACTCTTAGATTTAGGAAGCGTGCATGTTGTACAGAATCTGCCTGTATATTTGTCTATATGTATGTGTATATATGAGTGTGTGGATGTCAGTAACATACATGTTGTAGGTGAACACTCTTAGATTTAGGAAGCGTGCATGTTGTACAGAATCTGCCTGTATGTTTGTCTATATGTATGTGTATATATGAGTGTGTGGATGTCAGTAACATGCATGTTGTAGGTGAACACTCTTAGATTTAGGAAGCGTGCATGTTGTACAGAATCTGCCTGTATATTTGTCTATATGTATGTGTATATATGAGTGTGTGGATGTCAGTAACATACATGTTGTAGGTGAATACTCTTAGATTTAGGAAGCATGCACCTTGTACACAATCTGCCTGTATGTATGTCTATATGTATGTGTGTATATGAGTGTGTGGATGTCAGTAACATACATGTTTTAGGTGAACACTCTTAGATTTAGGAAGCATGCACGTTGTACAGAATCTGCCTGTATGTTTGTCTATATGTATGTGTATATATGAGTGTGTGGATGTCAGTAACATGCATGTTGTAGGTGAACACTCTTAGATTTAGGAAGTGTGCATGTTGTACAGAATCTGCCTGTATATTTGTCTATATGTATGTGTATATATGAGTGTGTGGATGTCAGTAACATACATGTTGTAGGTGAATACTCTTAGATTTAGGAAGCATGCACCTTGTACACAATCTGCCTGTATGTATGTCTATATGTATGTGTGTATATGAGTGTGTGGATGTCAGTAACATACATGTTGTAGGTGAACACTCTTAGATTTAGGAAGCATGCACGTTGTACACAATCTGCCTGTATGTTTGTCTATATGTATGTGTATATATGAGTGTGTGGAAGTCAGTAACATACATGTTGTAGGTGAACATGCTTAGATTTAGGAAGCATGCACGTTGTACACAATCTGCCTGTATGTTTGTCTATCTGTATGTGTATATGAGTGTGCGGTTGTCAGTAACATACATGTTGTAGGTGAACATTCTTAGATTTAGGAAGCATGCACGTTGTACACAATCTGCCTGTATGTTTGTCTATATGTATGTGTATATGAGTGTGTGGATGTCAGTAACACACATGTTGTAGGGGAACACTCTTAGATTTAGGAAGCGTGCACCTTCTACACAATCTGCCTGTATGTATGTCTATATGTATGTGTATATGAGTGTGTGGATGTCAGTAACACACATGTTGTAGGGGAACGCTCTTAGATTTAGGAAGCATGCACCTTGTACACAATCTGCCTGTATGTTTGTCTATATGTATGTGAGTGTGTGGATGTCAGTAACATACATGTTGTAGGTGAACACTCTTAGATTTAGAAAGCATGCACCTTGTACACAATCTGCCTGTATGTCTGTCTATATGTATGTGTATATGAGTGTGTGGATGTCAGTAACATACATGTTGTAGGTGAACACTCTTAGATTTAGGAAGCATGCACGTTGTACACAATCTGCCTGTATGTTTGTCTATATGTATGTGTATATATGAGTGTGTGGAAGTCAGTAACATACATGTTGTAGGTGAACATGCTTAGATTTAGGAAGCATGCACGTTGTACACAATCTGCCTGTATGTTTGTCTATATGTATGTGTATATGAGTGTGTGGATGTCAGTAACATACATGTTGTAGGTGAACACTCTTAGATTTAGGAAGCATTCACGTTGTACACATCCTGCCTGTATGTTTGTCTATATGTATGTGTATATGAGTGTGTGGATGTCAGTAACACACATGTTGTAGGGGAACACTCTTAGATTTAGGAAGCGTGCACCTTCTACACAATCTGCCTGTATGTATGTCTATATGTATGTGTATATGAGTGTGTGGATGTCAGTAACACACATGTTGTAGGGGAACGCTCTTAGATTTAGGAAGCATGCACCTTGTACACAATCTGCCTGTATGTTTGTCTATATGTATGTGAGTGTATGGATGTCAGTAACATACATGTTGTAGGTGAACACTCTTAGATTTAGAAAGCATGCACCTTGTACACAATCTGCCTGTATGTCTGTCTATATGTATGTGTATATGAGTGTGTGGATGTCAGTAACATACATGTTGTAGGTGAACACTCTTAGATTTAGGAAGCATGCACCTTGTACACAATCTGCCTGTATGTTTGTCTATATGTATGTGTATATGAGTGTGTGGATGTCAGTAACATACATGTTGTAGGTGAACACTCTTAGATTTAGGAAGCATGCACCTTGTACACAATCTGCTTGTATGTTTGTCTATATGTATGTGTGGATGTCAGTAACATACATGTTGTAGGGGAACACTCTTAGATTTAGGAAGCATGCACCTTGTACAGAATCTGCCTGTATGTATGTCTATATGTATGTGTATATGAGTGTGTGGATGTCAGTAACATACATGTTGTAGGTGAACACTCTTAGATTTAGGAAGCATGCACGTTGTACAGAATCTGCCTGTATGTTTGTCTATATGTATGTGTATATGAGTGTGTGGATGTCAGTAACATACATGTTGTAGGTGAACACTCTTAGATTTAGGAAGCATGCACCTTGTACAGAATCTGCCTGTATGTATGTCTATATGTATGTGTATATGAGTGTGTGGATGTCAGTAACATACATGTTGTAGGTGAACACTCTTAGATTTAGGAAGCATGCACGTTGTACAGAATCTGCCTGTATGTTTGTCTATATGTATGTGTATATGAGTGTGTGGATGTCAGTAACATACATGTTGTAGGTGAACACTCTTAGATTTAGGAAGCATGCACCTTGTACAGAATCTGCCTGTATGTATGTCTATATGTATGTGTATATGAGTGTGTGGATGTCAGTAACATACATGTTGTAGGTGAACACTCTTAGATTTAGGAAGCAGGCACCTTGTACAGAATCTGCCTGTATGTATGTCTATATGTATGTGTATATGAGTGTGTGGATGTCAGTAACATACATGTTGTAGGTGAATACTCTTAGATTTAGGAAGCATGCACGTTGTACACAATCTGCCTGTATATTTGTCTATATGTATGTGTATGTGAGTGTGTGGATGTCAGTAACATACATGTTGTAGGGGAACACTCTTAGATTTAGGAAGCGTGCATGTTGTACAGAATCTGCCTGTATATTTGTCTATATGTATGTGTATATATGAGTGTGTGGATGTCAGTAACATACATGTTGTAGGTGAACACTCTTAGATTTAGGAAGCATGCACGTTGTACAGAATCTGCCTGTATGTTTGTCTATATGTATGTGTATATATGAGTATGTGGATGTCAGTAACATGCATGTTGTAGGTGAACACTCTTAGATTTAGGAAGCGTGCATGTTGTACAGAATCTGCCTGTATATTTGTCTATATGTATGTGTATATATGAGTGTGTGGATGTCAGTAACATACATGTTGTAGGTGAATACTCTTAGATTTAGGAAGCATGCACCTTGTACACAATCTGCCTGTATGTATGTCTATATGTATGTGTGTATATGAGTGTGTGGATGTCAGTAACATACATGTTGTAGGTGAACACTCTTAGATTTAGGAAGCATGCACGTTGTACAGAATCTGCCTGTATGTTTGTCTATATGTATGTGTATATGAGTGTGTGGATGTCAGTAACATACATGTTGTACAGAATCTGCATGTATGTATGTGTATATGAGTGTGTGGATGTCAGTAACATACATGTTGTAGGTGAACACTCTTAGATTTAGGAAGCATGCACGTTGTACAGAATCTGCCTGTATGTTTGTCTATATGTATGTGTATATATGAGTGTGTGGATGTCAGTAACATGCATGTTGTAGGTGAACACTCTTAGATTTAGGAAGCGTGCATGTTGTACAGAATCTGCCTGTATATTTGTCTATATGTATGTGTATATATGAGTGTGTGGATGTCAGTAACATACATGTTGTAGGTGAACACTCTTAGATTTAGGAAGCATGCACGTTGTACAGAATCTGCCTGTATGTTTGTCTATATGTATGTGTATATGAGTGTGTGGATGTCAGTAACATACATGTTGTAGGGGAACACTCTTAGATTTAGGAAGCGTGCACCTTCTACACAATCTGCCTGTATGTATGTCTATATGTATGTGTATATGAGTGTGTGGATGTCAGTAACACACATGTTGTAGGGGAACGCTCTTAGATTTAGGAAGCATGCACCTTGTACACAATCTGCCTGTATGTTTGTCTATATGTATGTGAGTGTGTGGATGTCAGTAACATACATGTTGTAGGTGAACACTCTTAGATTTAGTAAGCATGCACGTTGTACAGAATCTGCCTGTATGTTTGTCTATATATATGTGTATATATGAGTGTGTGGATGTCAGTAACATACATGTTGTAGGGGAACACTCTTAGATTTAGGAAGCATGCACGTTGTACAGAATCTGCCTGTATGTTTGTCTATATGTATGTGTATATGAGTGTGTGGATGTCAGTAACATACATGTTGTAGGTGAACACGCTTAGATTTAGGAAGCATGCACGTTGTACAGAATCTGCCTGTATGTTTATCTATATGTATGTGTATATATGAGTGTGTGGATGTCAGTAACATACATGTTGTAGGGGAACACCCTTAGATTTAGGAAGCATGCACGTTGTACAGAATCTGCCTGTATGTTTGTCTATATGTATGTGTATATGAGTGTGTGGATGTCAGTAACATACATGTTGTAGGTGAACACTCTTAGATTTAGGAAGCATGCACGTTGTACAGAATCTGCCTGTATGTATGTCTATATGTATGTGTATATGAGTGTGTGGATGTCAGTAACATACATGTTGTAGGTGAACACTCTTAGATTTAGAAAGCATGCACGTTGTACACAATCTGCCTGTATGTTTGTCTATGTGTATGTGTATATATGAGTGTGTGGATGTCAGTAACATACATGTTGTAGGGGAACACTCTTAGATTTAGGAAGCATGCACCTTGTACACAATCTGCCTGTATGTCTGTCTATATGTATGTGTATATATGAGTGTGTGGATGTCAGTAACATACATGTTGTAGGGGAACGCTCTTAGATTTAGGAAGCATGCACCTTGTACACAATCTGCCTGTATGTTTGTCTATATGTATGTGAGTGTGTGGATGTCAGTAACATACATGTTGTAGGTGAACACTCTTAGATTTAGTAAGCATGCACGTTGTACAGAATCTGCCTGTATGTTTGTCTATATATATGTGTATATATGAGTGTGTGGATGTCAGTAACATACATGTTGTAGGGGAACACTCTTAGATTTAGGAAGCATGCACGTTGTACAGAATCTGCCTGTATGTTTGTCTATATGTATGTGTATATGAGTGTGTGGATGTCAGTAACATACATGTTGTAGGTGAACACGCTTAGATTTAGGAAGCATGCACGTTGTACAGAATCTGCCTGTATGTTTATCTATATGTATGTGTATATATGAGTGTGTGGATGTCAGTAACATACATGTTGTAGGGGAACACCCTTAGATTTAGGAAGCATGCACCTTGTACACAATCTGCCTGTATGTTTGTCTATATGTATGTGAGTGTATGGATGTCAGTAATATACATGTTGTAGGTGAACACTCTTAGATTTAGAAAGCATGCACCTTGTACACAATCTGCCTGTATGTCTGTCTATATGTATGTGTATATGAGTGTGTGGATGTCAGTAACATACATGTTGTAGGTGAACACTCTTAGATTTAGGAAGCATGCACCTTGTACACAATCTGCCTGTATGTTTGTCTATATGTATGTGTATATGAGTGTGTGGATGTCAGTTACATACATGTTGTAGGTGAACACTCTTAGATTTAGGAAGCATGCACCTTGTACACAATCTGCTTGTATGTTTGTCTATATGTATGTGTGGATGTCAGTAACATACATGTTGTAGGGGAACACCCTTAGATTTAGGAAGCATGCACGTTGTACAGAATCTGCCTGTATGTTTGTCTATATGTATGTGTATATGAGTGTGTGGATGTCAGTAACATACATGTTGTAGGTGAACACTCTTAGATTTAGGAAGCAGGCACCTTGTACACATCCTGCCTGTATGTTTGTCTATATGTATGTGTATATGAGTGTGTGGATGTCAGTAACATACATGTTGTAGGGGAACACTCTTAGATTTAGGAAGCAGGCACCTTGTACAGAATCTGCCTGTATGTATGTCTATATGTATGTGTATATGAGTGTGTGGATGTCAGTAACATACATGTTGTAGGGGAACACCCTTAGATTTAGGAAGCATGCACGTTGTACAGAATCTGCCTGTATGTTTATCTATATGTATGTGTATATGAGTGTGTGGATGTCAGTAACATACATGTTGTAGGTGAACACTCTTAGATTTAGGAAGCATGCACGTTGTACAGAATCTGCCTGTATGTATGTCTATATGTATGTGTATATGAGTGTGTGGATGTCAGTAACATACATGTTGTAGGTGAACACTCTTAGATTTAGAAAGCATGCACGTTGTACACAATCTGCCTGTATGTTTGTCTATGTGTATGTGTATATATGAGTGTGTGGATGTCAGTAACATACATGTTGTAGGGGAACACTCTTAGATTTAGGAAGCATGCACCTTGTACACAATCTGCCTGTATGTCTGTCTATATGTATGTGTATATATGAGTGTGTGGATGTCAGTAACATACATGTTGTAGGTGAACACTCTTAGATTTAGGAAGCATGCACCTTGTACACAATCTGCCTGTATGTTTGTCTATATGTATGTGTATATGAGTGTGTGGATGTCAGTAACATACATGTTGTAGGTGAACACTCTTAGATTTAGGAAGCATGCACCTTGTACACAATCTGCCTGTATGTTTGTCTATATGTATGTGTATATGAGTGTGTGGATGTCAGTAACATACATGTTGTAGGTGAACACTCTTAGATTTAGGAAGCATGCACCTTGTACACAATCTGCTTGTATGTTTGTCTATATGTATGTGTGGATGTCAGTAACATACATGTTGTTAGGTGAACACTCTTAGATTTAGGAAGCATGCACCTTGTACACAATCTGCTTGTATGTTTGTCTATATGTATGTGTGGATGTCAGTAACATACATGTTGTAGGGGAAACTCTTAGATTTAGGAAGCATGCACCTTGTACACAATCTGCCTGTATGTCTGTCTATATGTATGTGTGGATGTCAGTAACATACATGTTGTTAGGTGAACACTCTTAGATTTAGGAAGCATGCACCTTGTACACAATCTGCTTGTATGTTTGTCTATATGTATGTGTGGATGTCAGTAACATACATGTTGTAGGTGAACACCCTTAGATTTAGGAAGCATGCACCTTGTACACAATCTGCCTGTATGTTTGTCTATATGTATGTGTATATGAGTGTGTGGATGTCAGTAACATATATGTTGTAGGGGAACACTCTTAGATTTAGGAAGCATGCACGTTGTACACATCCTGCCTGTATGTTTGTCTATATGTATGTGTATATATGAGTGTGTGGATGTCAGTAACATACATGTTGTAGGTGAACACTCTTAAATTTAGGAAGCATGCACCTTGTACACAATCTGCCGCTGATTTGCCGTCTGTGTAACATCTCTTGTATGTGTTGTGTTTTATTACAAATAGCCATCTCTGACAGGGAGCGGAGCAGTAGGAACAGCCAATGCAATAGATATCGAGGCCTTTAAACGACAGCAAGCCCTCACACAAGCAGGTATGTCCCTGTCTGAAAGTAGCTGTAGCTACGTCTCCACCATCATCAGCTCCAGCAGTGACGTAGACCTGCCTTTGCCTGTTTTGTTCAGTTGTTGTCTGCTATTACCAGATGAAATGATTGCTGCTTATAATAAGAGAAGTCTTTTTCATCACTGCAGACCCCAGCAAGAGAGCACGCCTGGATGTAACACGTCATGGAATGGTGTACCAGCATCCAGGGGTGGCATCTGGGGTACCCCTACAGCAGCTTATGCCCACTGCACAAGGTATTACCACTAGGAGCTTCCAAGTGTCTTTGTGGTTTTGGATATAGACCTTTGGTTTTATTTCTTTTTACCTGTTTTCACCTGAATATTATTTTGGTCCCGCATTTCCTTGCAGAGACATGATTGTTATTTTCTTGTGTTTTTCTGTCCAGGGGGAATGCCTCCTACTCCTCAGACTGTGCAGCTGACAGGGCAGAAGCAGAACCAACAACAATACGATCCCTCCAAGGGACCCCCTGTGCAGAATGCTGCCAGCCTACACACCCCTCCTCCTCAGTTACCTGGCAGGGTGCAGACTCCCAATATTCCCATATCTTCCCTTCCCACTGCCCTGCACCTGGCACAACAGCAACAACAAATCGCAGAAGGTCAAATCCAGGTACAGGTTAAAACCCAGGCTCCGGGGGTTCCGATCCAGGCATCTTCCCAGAACCAGTTGCCATCACAGATCTCCCAGTCCCTGCAGCCAGCATTTCATGCTCAGATGCCAAAAACTGTATCACAGGCACAGGGCGCAGTTCAACAGGTATGGATGGTTTTATTTCATAATTATTATTTATTTTATAATGTATGTATCTAGACTTTAATACTTGTTAGACTTAGGTCCCATGCACGACTGTATCCGTTTTCCGGTCTGGAAATTGCGCATCTGCAAAATATGGATGCGGTCTGTTTGCTGTCTGCATTTTATGTTGCAGACCCATTGTTTTCAATGGGTCCGTGGTATGCATTTTGCAGACATAGTTTATCTATTTGCAGAACCGACATACAATGCGAAAACCACATAAATTATCCATGTGCTTTCTGCATCCTTACGTCCTATACTTGTCCGCAGAATGCGGACTGCAGACCCATTGAAGTTAATTGGTCGGCAAAAAATGCGGATTCAGCACTGAATGCATCTGTATTTTGCGGATCTGCAAAACGGATACGGTCGTGTGCCCTTAAAGTGATCCTCCCCCTTACTAAGGCTTATTCCCCTGTCTGTATGGCCGTTACCTGACAATCACCTTTTTCTCACTGGTGATTTAATAGGCTATACTCTACGCTCTTTCTGTCCTATCAGCTGTACACACACTTACTGGTGAGCTTATGGTAGGCTTGTGTTATACACAGCAGCCAATCAGAGAACGGAGAGCTGCAGAGATCAGAACAGAGTAGCATCCTCAACCAATGATGAGACAGGAGGTGTGTCTCAGGCTACCTCAGACTCCACGTAGACTCTGCACCAGAACTGTGGTCACAGATTAAAGCTCTGTCCTAGTGGAGCTGAGCAAAAATCTAGCCAAGCAAGTAATCATCAACTGTAGGTACTGACTTAGCTGCTGGCTGGACAGTCAACCCTAGCTGGATCACATGAGTATAGTAAATGTATGTTGTTGGCTAAACTAAAGTTTGTGCTGCCATCATTGCCATCTCTGATTCTCATTTCTTTATGATTAGATATTTATATTCTTTCCAATGTTTGGTAGCCAATGCATGAATACTTTAAGTGATATATGTGGTTCCCCCACAGACTGTCACCCTGATGAGGCCAGCTACAGAGTCTCCTCAACAACGTCTCACCAACAGCAGTGCACAGCAAAGCTCTTTTGTGGCTCCTGCTGCCATCTCTACCAATAACTCCATTGCGTCCTTCTCGCTGTCAACAAACAGAACTAACCAAGCTTCAAATAAATCCACCATTTCCAAAGCCTCTGCAGGACCAGTTGGCATTAAAATCCAGACTTCTTCTCAGAGTACGGCTGGAGCAACTCCAGACAATGCACAAGACAAACTGATGGAACAGGTAAGACGGGTATTGCCACGCACATAAAATAATTATTCAATACGTTTTTTCCTCTGGCTGCTTGAATTATCCCATTATTACCTTTGTCTGGGTTTATAAATTAATATGGTATTTTAGGGTTAAATAGTAAATAATATGCTTGTGAAACTAGGGACATTTCATTATGGAGTGATATGTGGCCAGCCATCTCCTTCTTGTCCTACCTTTTGTGGCCACAATGGCCAAATTTAACAGGGGCCACAGGACTGCAGTTCTTCTGATAAGTGGGGTCCTATAACTGCTATTCGTAGAAATACCCCTTTAACCCTTTCTCTGCCAAAGATGTGCTTCATATGTCCTCACAGGGTGACACTTCAATAGCTAGGGACATATCTCACATGTCCTTTCTACTGATGGCTGGATCTAAAGCTGTGTAGCAGCTAGAAATGTGAGCAAGGTGCTCTTATTCCTGACTCGATTTCTAAAGGCTGTATGTTAGTTGTGTGGCAGTTAGCACTGTATTCCAAGTCCGGACCTTGATTTAAAGAATATGGCTCATGGCGCACATCTCTAGCTGCTACAGAGCCTGAGATGTTCTAGATGTAATAGAATTAGATCCTCATCTCCCTGCATAACTGTACATGACTCCAAGGGGAGGGTGGACTTCTGTGCATGTTATCAATCCATCCCCATCAATCAGAGAGTATAGTTGTCAGATGACAGTGTTTGCTTGTTAAATCACTCCTCTGGGCCTGATTAGACTGTTTATTGAGCTCCAATAAGTCTCACCATACATAGTGAAATATGTAGATCGTTTCTCTAGTGATGCCCATTGCACAGTAATAGTGATAACGATTATTACTAGAGAGGAATTATCACTAAAGTCAGAAGACATTTTTGCTCACCAACTTTCACCATAAATTATCATCTTCAATTACTGTATATTTAACCTCTTCCTGACAGAGTGATTTTTTTGTTTTTGTTTTTCACACCCTGCCTTCCCGGAGCCATAACTTTTTTATTTTTCCATTCACATAGACATATGAGGTGTAACATATCTAAACACCTCTGGCAGTGAGAGGGTTAATTGCTACTTTCCTTGACTGTTATACTATGTATCGTAATAATCTATTCTTCATAGGAAAACCTTGTACATCAGCGCATTGCAGATCTTCGTAAGGAAGGTTTATGGTCTTTGAGGAGGCTTCCGAAACTGCAAGAACTGTCCAGACCCAAATCTCACTGGGATTACTTGTTAGAGGAGATGCAATGGATGGCTGCAGACTTTGCTCAAGAAAGGATGTGGAAGGTGGCTTGTGCAAAGAAGGTAAACTGGATGGGACCCTATTAGAGATCAACAATACGATTTTCCTATATACAATGATTCCTCAAGTTACAATAGGCTTTAGGTTACAAGATTTTCAACTTTCTGTAGAATGGTCTTTCCTGGGCCATCATACATAGAGCAATTACTAGTTTTCCATAGCATTACGGTCTCCAAATACAACATTGCAATGGTCACCCTGAAGCAATGAATATTGTTACTTGAGGGACCACTTGCAAGCTGGTGAAGTGCAGCTATTATCTGCACATTGGATAAATACGCAACTGTTTCAGAATTATTACCTTTACCTGTTTTCTCTGTGTAGTTGGTGAGAACTGCTGCCCGTTATCATGAAGAAAAGAGAGTGAACTATGAGCGAGCCCAGAAAGAAGAGGAGAACAAACTGAAGAGGATTGCTGCTACAATTGCTAGAGAGATTGAGTTTTTCTGGTCCAACATTGAACAAGTGAGAGTTTACATTATCACTGTGACTACAAGTTCTTCGGGGCGGTGAGCAGTAGGAGAAGGAGGCATCGGGTACCTGAGGTCACCACCTGTTGTGTCTTGATGGTGCTACCACTCAAGGAGTGCAGCCCTGAAGTTCAACAGAAAATGACTGTGTATGGTAGGAAACCTTTAGCCGTTACTGCCCAGTAATGACGGTTTTCATGCCCCCCCCCGCTTCAATCCATTAGCATGGTAAAGTTCAGATGAAGAGAGAGTAGTTGAAAGAAAAGTCTATATGTAACTGGGCTCTGTTCTTTTCCAACTTAGCGGTAGTGAGCTGCCTATAATATTGCAATATTATAAGTTTTATTTTTTATAAATTTTAGGTTGTGGAAATTAAATTACAAATGGAGTTTCAAGAAAAAAGGAGGAAAGCGCTAAATCTAAATATGGACTCCATGAAAGGTATGTGATTCCTCAAGCTGATTGTTTTGTCAAAATATATGAAATATTCCATCAAATGTTATATTTAACACTTAACAGGCTATATTCTTTTTTGGGATTCACAATAATATCTAGAAGCCCGAGTCTCAAAATGATTAAAGGGAACCTGTCACATAGAATTTGGTGTCTGATGTGCAGGCAGCATGTTATAAGAGCAGAAGGAGCGGAGCAGACTGATATATAGATTTATGGAAAACGGTTCAGTATGAATTGTATTTTATTCATTTAAATTCCTGCTCATTCTGGGCTGTAAAGTCAAGTAGGCGGTCCTGTCAGTGACTGACAGCTCTCTCTGTATACACAGTCATAGAGGGAAGTCTGTCAATCACTGATAGGACCGTCTCCTGGACTTCAAAGCCCAGAATGAGCAGGAATTTAAATGTATAAAATATAAGTAATACTGAATTGTTTCCCATTAAAACTATATATATATATATATATATATATATCTTTCTGCTCAGCTCCTTCTGCTCTATACCATGGTGCCATTAGCTTACGATGCATTTTTGTACCCCCTTTTAAGGGCTCATGCACATGAACGTACAAACCGGATTCCCAAAAAGTTGGGACACTAAACAAATTGTGAATAAAAACTGAATGCAATGATGTGGAGATGGCAAATGTCAATATTTTATTTGTAATAGAACGTAGATGACAGATCAAACGTTTAATCTGAGTAAATGTATCATTTTAAAGGAAAAATACGTTGATTCAAATTTTCACGGTGTCAACAAATCCCCAAAAAGTTGGGACAAGTAGCAATAAGAGGCTGGAAAAAGTAAATTTGAGCATAACGAAGAGCTGGAAGACCAATTAACACTAATTAGGTCAATTTATACATAATACAAAATACATGATTGGGTATAAAAAAGAGCTTCTCAGAGTGGCAGTGTCTCTCAGAAGCCAAGATGGGTAGAGGATCACTAATTCCCACAATGTTGCGCAGAAAGATAGTGGAGCAATATCAGAAAGGTGTTACCCAGCGAAAAATTGCAAAGACTTTGTGTAATGCAAGGCACCAACAAACAGACCAGTGATGAAAGCAAAAATGTGTTTATTCACCAGAAACATAAACGTCCAGGACACTTGCTGGTAACAGGGAATAATAACAAAAAAACAGGCAAGGAGATTCCAGGAATAGTCCCAACCAGTGCTGAATGATGCTGTGCACTTGGCAGTCGAGTCACTTCAGATCTTGGGTCCGCTGTAAGGACAAAGTTCCTGGCAGTCTTCAGTCACTAGGAGTTGTGACCTATACCTGGTTGAGGGAAAATAACAGTGGGCACTGATCACCCTGAGAGACCTCCTTTTAAATGCCTGCTGACCAAGGCCTAAGGCAATCACAAGTTGATTAACCCATGGCTGGCTCCCTAATCCACTTTGCTCTTGTGAGTCAGTATAATATGCGCCACTGGTCGACGAAGTGCATAAGAAGCGCGTACTCGCGACCGTGTATCCCTTTGCGAACCTGCCCTCGTGCGTACGCACGGACGCATGATTGACTCAGCGCGAGTATGCGAGCGCGTGGACCCAGATGCGCAAACGGAAGTCGCAGGAGACACCGGAGACAACCCTGGCCGCGGCGTCTTGTCACTCGCCTGGCCACTCTGTCCCCGGGACTCCTACGGTCCTCCCCTCCGATGTCCACGCGAACGCATCTCCGCACTGGCTCGCAAAGGGGTCAGCGCTGGTGCATCAGAGACACGCATAACCTGTCCCGCAACTCCACGAGGACCCCTCTTGGTTCCCCTGGAGTGCAAAGCAGGTGAGGATCTTACATTACCCCCCCCCCCCTCGAGGAGGCGGCTCTGAAGACTCCAAGCAAGCTTTCCCCGGATTATCCCGGTGAAAGGCTGCCACCAACTCATCCGCATGCACCTGGCGAGCAGGTATCCAACATCTCTCCTCTGGACCAAAACCCTTCCAGTCCACCAAGTATTAAAGAGACCTTTGGACAAAACGAGAGTCCAAAATTCTGTTCACTTCGAACTCCGGTACCCCTTGGACCTCCAGCGGGGATGGGGTCTGAATGAAGGGAGCGGAGTCGGCTGCCGATTTGAGAAGTGAAACATGAAAGGTGTTCACTCCTCGGATCGACGGTGGAAGAGCAACCTTGTACGTAACTCGGTTGATCTTTTGTGTCACTGGGTATGGGCCAATGAATCGAGGACCCAACTTGGAAGATGGCTGACGCAGCGGAATGTTCCGGGTGGAGACCCACACCTGATCTCCCACCTTAAACTTTTGCTCTACGGTGCGATGACGATCAGCAAATTTCTTCTGTTGCGCCACCGCACTGCGGAGATTCCGCTGGGCCGACGACCAAATGGGACACCTATCCTTGAACCACTGATCCACCACCGGTGAGTCAGTGGAGGGTCCGGCCAAAGAAGAGAGTCTTGGATCCCTGCCCCCCACGCACCTGAACGGAGACATCTTAGTGGAAGCATGCTCAGAGTTATTATAAGCCACCTCCGCAAAGGGTAGATACGCTGCCCATTCCTCCTGGCAGTCTGACACGAAGCACCGGAGATATTGCTCCAGGGTCTGGTTAGTCCTTTCCGTCTGACCGTTGGTCTCTGGGTGAAAACCAGAAGAAAAAGACAAATTAATACCCAATCGGGAGCAGAAAGAACGCCAGAAGCGGGAGATGAATTGCACTCCTCTGTCTGAAACAATGTCATCCGGCGCTCCGTGTAATCGAAAGACATGATTCAAGAACAGATCTGCCAATTCTCTGGCCGAGGGCAATCCAGGGAGTGGGATAAAATGGGCCATTTTACTAAAACGGTCCACCACTACCCAGATTACCGTACTTCCAGAGGACCTTGGCAAATCTGTGATGAAATCCATGGAAATGTGAGTCCATGGAGCCTGGGGAATAGGTAGTGGGAGTAAAGTCCCAGAAGGGGCAGACCGAGACGGTTTACATCTGGCGCAAACAGTACATGCCTGGATATAGGCCTTAACATCCACGGACATGTTGGGCCACCACACGTGACGTTTAACAAGGGCAAGTGTTTTTTTAACACCCAAATGCCCGGCAGACTTTGAGTCATGAAGCTGTCGGATGACCTCCAATCGAAGGTTAATGGGTACGAACCATCGACCCTCGGGTTTGTCAGGTGGACTCTCTGCCTGTGAGGGCTCAAGAAGAGAGGACAAGTCCTCCATTACTTCTGCGGCCCCCAGGGCAGCAAGAAAACATTTAGTTGGGAGAATGGTTTCTGGCTCAGAGTCCAGGACGGAAGCAGCCTCAGGGAAGCAGCGGGACAGGGCATCTGCCTTCACGTTTTTGGAACCTGGTTTATAAGTGAGGCGGAAATTGAAGCGGGTGAAAAACAATGCCCACCTGGCTTGTCGGGAGTTGAGTCTTTTGGCACTCTCTAGATACTCCAAATTTTTGTGGTCAGTGTAAACCGTGATGGGATGTTCTGCACCCTCTAGCCAATGTCTCCACTCTTGAAAAGCCAATCTTACTCCCAGAAGCTCTCTATTGCCGATATCATAATTACACTCGGCTGGAGAGAGCTTCCGAGAGAAGAAGGCACAGGGATGTAACCTCTCGGGGTCCCCAGAATACTGTGAGAGAACTGCCCCTACACCGACCTCTGAGGCATCGACCTCGAGAACAAAAGGTCTGGAGGTGTCTGGATGAGTAAGAATTGGTGCCGTGCAAAAGGCCTGTTTCAGCATCTCAAAGGCTCTGACTGCCTCTCTCGTCCACTTAGAAGGATTAGCTCCCTTCTTAGTGAGGTTGGTGAGAGGTACTACTATCGCAGAAAAATTCTTAATAAACTTGCGGTAGAAGTTGGCAAAGCCTAAGAAACGCTGCAACCCCTTAAGATCCTTAGGTTGAGGCCAATCCAAGACAGCAGAAAGTTTGGATGGGTCCATAGCCAATCCCTTTTCTGAGATAATGTACCCCAGGAAAGGCAACTCCTTCACCTCAAACAGACACTTCTCAAGTTTGGCATAGAGGCGGTTCTCCCTCAGCTTCTGGAAAACCTGACACACGTGTCTCCGATGAGAGACCAGATCCGAGGAGTAGATTAGTATGTCATCTAGATAGACAACAACACATCTATCCAAGAAATCTCTGAGAACATCGTTGATGAACTCCTGGAAGACCGCGGGAGCATTACAGAGACCGAAAGGCATCACGAGATACTCGTAATGCCCGTCTCTGGTATTAAATGCGGTCTTCCATTCGTCACCCTCTCTAATGCGAACTAAATTATAAGCACCCCTTAAATCGAGTTTGGTGAAGACTCGGGCCCCTGCCACCTGAGAAAACAGATCATCAATCAGAGGCAGTGGATACCGATTCTTCACCGTAATCCGATTAAGGGCACGATAATCGATGCAAGGTCTCAAGCCTCCATCCTTCTTCTCCACAAAGAAGAATCCAGCTCCAGCAGGGGAAGTGGATGGACGAATGAAATTCTTCTCAAGGTTCTCTTTAATATACTCCCGCTGAGCCTGAACCTCAGGCCCAGTGAGATTATAAAGATGCCCTCGTGGTGGCATGGTGCCTGGCAACAGGTCTATAGGACAATCATATGACCTGTGGGGAGGTAATACATCAGCCCCCTGAGGACTGAACACATCTCGGAAATTATGATACTGCTGTGGTAAAGTACTTAATACTTCCATGGAGGCTAGTGACAGGTCGGGACGAATGCACTTAGTAAGGCATTCCGTACTCCACTGACAGATAAGACCCGAGCACCAGTCCACTACTGGATTATGGAGCCTTAACCAAGGGAGACCCAAAATCACGGGAGTGGATGGCATGTCAAGGACAAAAAGGCTTAAGGTCTCCCGATGATCAGCCCCCACCGTTACCTGTATTCCCGGAGTCATCCACACTGCACGACCATCTTGAAGAGGGGAACCATCAATCGCGGTCACTGACATGGTGGTTTTCGGCTGGATCGACGGGATGCCAAGTCGACGAACCAAGGTTGAGTCCACAAAATTCCCAGCGGCCCCAGAATCGATTAGTGCTGACAACTCATGGACCTTGTCTTGCCACCGTAAGGATATGGATACCATCACCCGGCTTGGAGGAGGGATAATAGCACCTAGGGGGTTCTCCTCTATGCCCCCTAGGTTCATTCGTTTCCCGCCGGCAGGAGGGGACAGGTTTTAACGAGGTGTCCAGACTTCCCGCAAAATAGGCACAGGCCTTTCTGTTGGCGACGAGCTCGTTCTGCCTGTGTGAGATGGGAGGATCCAACCTCCATTGGCTCTTCGGCCGATTTTAGAGGCCCTGGATGTGGTCGAGAGGATGAAAACCGAGACGACCGTTCCACTCGCCTCTCACGGATTCGCCTGTCGGCATCGATTGCCTGAGAGAGAGCCATTTCCAACGAGAAGGGGGTAGGCAAGGCCAAAAGAAGATCCCGGACCGCATCCGAAAGTCCCAAACGGAAGCGATGGCGTAGGGCTGCGTCGCCCCAGGTGGTGAAAGCTGCCCATCGCCTGAATTCTGCAGCGTATTCTTCAGCTGGGCGGCGGCCTTGTTGAATATGCTCAAGATTGGTCTCTGCGGTGCGAGTACGATCCGGGTCATCGTAAATAACAGCCATAGCCTCGAAGAAGGCATCCACTGACGAAAAAGCTGTATGGTCTTGAGGCAAGTTAAATGCCCAACGTTGGGGGTCTCCACGTAGCAGTGACATTACAATCCCAATTCTCTGCCTGAGAGTGCCAGAAGCCATCGGTCGTAACTGGAAATAAAGGAGACAGGAGTCCCTGAAGTTTAAGAACTCCTGTCGCTCTCCTGTGAAGGGGTCAGGCAGAGGGATCTTAGGTTCTGTTTGATGCCTTGCGATAGTGACGGGTAGTGCTGAGGCTCCCTGGATAAGCTGCTGAACCTCCTCCATCACAGTTGTCAGTTGCTCTTGGATTTGCGCTGCAGCGGCTGCTGGTATATTTGGGCGTCGTTGGAACAGCAGGTTAACGGCTCCCGTTAATTCATTCGGCTGCTGCTGGATCTTGTCCATGGCAACTGTTAGTTGGGCCCACTGTTCTGTAATGCAAGGCACCAACAAACAGACCAGTGATGAAAGCAAAAAGGTGTTTATTCACCAGAAACATAAACGTCCAGGACACTTGCTGGTAACAAGGAATAATAACAAAAAAACAGGCAAGGAGATTCCAGGAATAGTCCCAACCAGTGCTGAATGATGCTGTGCACTTAGCAGTCGAGTCACTCCAGATCTTGGGTCCGCTGTAAGGACAAAGTTCCTGGCAGTCTTCAGTCACTAGGAGTTGTGACCTATACCTGGTTGAGGGAAAATAACAGTGGGCACTGATCACCCTGAGAGACCTCCTTTTAAATGCCTGCTGACCAGTCCCAGGGTGCCAAGTGTCCACTACCATAGGTGAACAAATTGCCCTGCACCTGAGTACAAGGCCTAAGGCAATCACAAGTTGATTAACCCATGGCTGGCTCCCTAATCCACTTTGCTCTTGTGAGTCAGTATAATATGCGCCACTGGTCGACGAAGTGCATAAGAAGCGCGTACTCGCGACCGTGTATCCCTTTGCGAACCTGCCCTCGTGCGTACGCACGGACGCATGATTGACTCAGCGCGAGTATGCGAGCGCGTGGACCCAGATGCGGAAACGGAAGTCGCAGGAGACACCGGAGACAACCCTGGCCGCAGCGTCTTGTCATTCGCCTGGCCACTCTGTCCCCGGGACTCCGACGGTCCTCCCCTCCGATGTCCACGCGAACGCATCTCCGCACTGGCTCGCAAAGGGGTCAGCGCTGGTGCATCAGAGACACGCATAACCTGTCCCGCAACTCCACGAGGACTCCTCTTGGTTCCCCTGGAGTGCAAAGCAGGTGAGGATCTTACACTTTGCATCTATCATCATCAACAGTGCATAACATCATCCGAAGATTCAGAGAATCTGGAACAATCTCTGTGCGTAAGGGTCAAGGCCGTAAAACCATACTGGATGCCCGTGATCTCCGGGCCCTTAAACGACACTGCACCACAAACAGGAATGCTACTGTAAAGGAAATCACAGAATGGGCTCAGGAATACTTCCAGAAACCATTGTCAGTGAACACAATCCACCGTGCCATCCGCCGTTGCCAGCTGAAAACTGTACAGTGCAAAGAAGAAGCCATTTCTAAGCAAGATCCACAAGCTCAGGCGTTTTCACTGGGCCAGGGATCATTTAAAATGGAGTGTGGCAAAATGGAAGACTGTTCTGTGGTCAGACGAGTCACGATTCGAAGTTCTTTTTGGAAATCTGGGACGCCATGTCATCCGGACCAAAGAGGACAAGGACAACCCAAGTTGTTATCAACGCTCAGTTCAGAAGCCTGCATCTCTGATGGTATGGGGTTGCATGAGTGCGTGTGGCATGGGCAGCTTGCATGTCTGGAAAGGCACCATCAATGCAGAAAAATATATTCAGGTTCTAGAACAACATCTGCTCCCATCCAGACGTCATCTCTTTCAGGGAAGACCCTGCATTTTTCAACAAGATAATGCCAGACCACATTCTGCATCAATCACAACATCATGGCTGCGTAGGAGAAGGATCCGGCTACTGAAATGGCCAGTCTGCAGCCCAGATCTTTCACCTATAGAGAACATTTGGCGCATCATAAAGAGGAAGGTGCAACAAAGAAGGCCCAAGACGATTGAACAGTTAGAGGCCTGTATTAGACAAGAATGGGAGAGCATTCCTATTTCTAAACTTGAGAAACTGGTCTCCTCGGTCCCCAGACGTCTGTTGAGTGTTGTAAGAAGAAGGGGAGATGCCACACAGTGGTGAAAATGGCCTTGTCCCAACTTTTTGGGGATTTGTTGACACCATGAAATTCTGATTCAACATATTTTTCCCTTAAAATTGTACATTTTCTCAGTTTAAACTTTTGTTCCGTGATTTATGTTCTATTCTGAATAAAATATTAGAAGTTGGCACCTCCACATCATTGCATTCAGTTTTTATTCACGATTTGTATAGTGTCCCAACTTTTTTGGAATCCGGTTTGTATTTTCTTTCTGTGTCTGCTCCTTTTTTTTTGCGGACCTTATGCGGAACCATTTATTTGGGTACTCCATGTGCATTCCATTTCCGTATGTCCACATGTCCATTCCGCAAAAAAATAGAACCTATTTTATTATTGTCTGCATAACGGACGAGGATAGGACTGTTCTATTAGGAGCAAGATTTTGCACACAGATGCCATCTGTATTTTTTGTGGATCCGTGTTTTGCGGACCGCAAAATACATATGGTCGTGTGCATGAGCCCTAAATCACGTGTCCTCCTCTGCCTAGTTCCACTCCCTATAACCCCATCTGGAAGTCTAAAAACAAACCCTGGTCCAAAAAGTTAATTTGTCTGGATAGTCCTCTATACATTCCATACATTCAAAATGATATAAATGGGTGGTCTCATCAGAACCAGTCATTCCAGCACCCTGGCAAACAGTTGATTTTCCTGGGGGAATGCAAAACCAGCCGGTGATTAAAGCTTAGTAATTAAATGGCAGCTATTCAGAAGTAATGCAAGGAACGGAACAGTGCAGGTTTCCATTGTGGCTCATAGAGAGGACCCACAGGGATTGTCTTTGTGTTTCATATTTTCATAATATACAGTAACTTACATCATTATAAATCTTAAATTGCAGGCCCACTTAAAGCAATCGAAGAAGCTTGTGTGAAGCACAAACATGGAAGCAATAAAGTAAGCAACCATTTTCTGTGCTTTGTTGCTATTCAGAAATGTAATTTTATTTCGATTTATGAATAGTCAAATAGAATGTTTTAAAGCCATTCTCCTGGATTTAAACACTGATGACCTTTCTTTGGCATAGGATGTCAACATTTGATCAGTGTGGCCTAACTCTCCAAGGCCCGCGCCAGTCAGCACAAGCATCACTTCTCCTTCTTTGTTATCACAGACTAAGCCATCGGTGCTTAAGTCATGTAGATGTACTTTAACGAGGTATTCCGGTCTAAAGCATTTTTCCCCCATCAACAGGGTAGATGGTAGATGCTACATAGGTGGGAGTCTGACCACTGGGACATCCACCAACCTCCATCCTCTCGATTTCAAAAATGAGGAACTGCTTTCCTATGTATCCCCTGCCACAAGACAGTGGCTACAAGATGATCGGAAAATCCATGAGCACTGTGCTCAAATATAGCTTTTTAATGGCGGGCTAGGGTGCATGGCCCACTACCTCTCCATTCAAACACTCCCTATCCACAGTTTTAGTGATCGGTGGGGGTTCCAGTGGTCGGACCCCCACCTATTTAGTATTCATCACCTATTCAGTAGATAGGAGATAAATGCTTTTATTATTGATATAATTTACTGTTTTAAAACAACTGACATTGAAACATACTATAGGCCATTAATATTTACCAACCAAAGACTCCAAGGGACCTAATGAATAGTTAAAAATGTTCACTAATCTATACAAAATAAAGGTCCAGCAGTGTTTTGGCTGGGCAGGCCTCTTCTCAGACGCCTGCTATGTAAATATTGCCAGTCTTGCCTCCAGCAAGATATCATCATGTGAAATTCTTAAATAAATAAAGTATTATTCAAGAGTACCTAAATGTTCACTTAGAGTATTTTTTTTTAAGTGTTACAAGTAGCCTGAAAATAAATTTTCTAATATAGTTCATTTATTGATTGTTAAACTTTATCACAAAAATTGGCAGAGGTCTACACAACACATCGCTGCTCCTGCCTGTCCTCACTGCGCTCCGCTGGAACCTCTGCATAGAACAATGGCGCAGGATATCCTGCACTGATGTTCTATGACAGAGAGGGAGGGAGAGGTGACCCCCTCAAGACAGTGCTCACTGCAGCACATATAATACAAATCAGTATCCGTACAACTCATACATGGAGGCCATGTACGGATTCTCTGTGCGTTTCAGGAGGCAGGAACTTTTTAGTGACAAAATCAATAAATAAACTATATTACAAAACTTATTTTAGGCTATTTCTAATAGTTTGAAAAGTGAACGTATAGGTAGACTTTAGCAATACGTAACATAAGCTCATGGAAAATAGAAGGATAATAACCACTTATGTGAAGTATAGAAGTACATGACACAAATTAGAAACATATAGAAGCAATGTCCACAAGGAATCCTTCTAATATCCAGAATGAAAAAGTATCCTGAAATTGTATGATATTTTTTGCATTTTCTGACAGATTTCACCAACTTGGAGAAAACGAAAAGCAAGTGCCTCTTGGAGTGATGGGGAAGGTTGGTTCACATCCATTATTGTAGATTTATTTTTAATAGAATGAGAAGTAAAAGTCCATGCTTTTGAACATATTTCTGTAATCATCAGGTGAAGATGAGGAGACCACGGCAGAGCAGGAAACCAAAGATGGGAACATTGACCACCAAGCTGAACTCACTGATTTACTGCGGGAAGGTAAGAGGATTTCTCTTTTTGGGGGGAGGGTAATTACATTATAGGATGGGCAGATAGAGACCGGGGGCAAGGTAATGGGACTGGGGGAGGAATGGAAGGAGGGACTAGAACAGTTCAGAAGGATAGGTGTAGGGGAAAAAATATACATAAACCTCTTGATTGTATGTATACTAATGCCAGAAGCCTGACTAATAAAACTGGTGAACTGGAATTAGTGATATGTGAGGAGGACTATGACATAGTGGGAATAACTGAGACATGGCTGGATGATAGTTATGACTGGGCGGTTAATGTACAGGGCTACAGTCTGTTTAGAAAGGATCGCAAAAGCCGGAGAGGAGGAGGGTCTGTCTTTATGTAAAGTCATGTCTAAAGACCACCCTCCGGGAAGATATGAGTGAGGAACATGAACATGTAGAGTCACTGTGGGTAGAAATACAAAAACAATAAAAAAAAATACTAATAGGAGTTTATTAGAAACCACCTAATATACCAGAGTCCACAGAAAATCTGCTACTAAACGAGATATACAAGGCCGCAAATCATAATGAGGTCGTTATTATAGGGGACTTCAACTACCCAGATATAGACTGGGAAACTGAACCCTGTATATCTCATAAAGGAAACAGGTTCCTGGCAATAACCAAAGACAATTACCTTTCCCAACTGGTTCAGGAACCGACTAGAGGGACGGCCATACTGGACTTAGTACTGACCAATAGACCTGACAGAACAACAGATGTGCAGGTTGGGGGACACCTGGGAAATAGTGACCATAAAGTAATAACCTTCCAATTGTCATTCAAAAGAGTGTTTCTTCAGGGAGAAACAAAAATACCAAACATAGGCCTAACTAACTGGGACAAAGTCCTCAAAAATAAAATTACAGCCACAAAATGGGGTATTTTTAAAAGCATCCTGAAATCTAATTTTGAGATGTACATACCTTATGGGAATAAAAGGTTAAGGAACAAGAAAAAAACAATGTGGATAAATAGAACTGTAAAGAAAGCAATAAATAACAAAAAGAAAGCATTTAAATAACTAAAACAGGAGGGTAGCGAGGAAGCACCGAAAAGCTATAAGGAAAAAAATTGAATATGTAAAAACCAAATAAAAGCAGCCAAACTAGAGACCTAGAGATTAATTGCCAAAGAAAGCAAAACTAAACCTAAAATGTTCTTCAATTATATAAATGGTAAAAAGTATAAATCTAAAGGTGTCGGCCCTCTACAGAGTAATGAGGGGGGAGTTGCAAAGAGCGATGAGAAGAAAGCAAAGCTATTAAATATTTTTTTCTCCACTGTATTCACTAAGGAAAATAAACTGTCAGATGAAATGCACAATGTAAAAGTAAATTCCCTATTAAAAGTGCCCTGTCTGACCCAGGAAGAAGTACAGCGGCGTCTTAAAAAGATGAAAATAGACAAATCGCCAGGACCAGATGCCATACACCCCAGTATCCTAAGAGAATTAAGTAATGTCATAGCCAGACCCTTATTTCTGATATTTAAGGACTCTATATTAACAGGGAGTGTTCCACAGGATTGGTGCATAGCAAATGTGGTGCCAATATAAAAAAAAAGGGTCCAAAAACAGAGCGTGGAAACTATTGGCCGGTAAGTTTAACATCTGTTGTGGGTAAATTGTTTGAAGGTTTTCTAAGAGATGCTATCTTGGAGTACCTAAATGAAAATAAGCAAATAACGCTATATCAGCATGGCTTCATGAGGGATCGGTCATGTCAAATCAATTTAATCAGTTTCTATGAGGAGGTTAGTTCTAGACTTGACAGCGGCGAATCAATGGATGTCGTATATCTGGACTTCTCCATTTGACATTGTACCGCATGAAAGGTTAGTATACAAAATGAGAATGCTTGGGCTGGGAGAAAATGTCTGTATGTGGGTAAGTAACTGGCTCAGTAATAGAAAACAGAGGGTGGTTATTAATGGTACACACTCAGATTGGGTCACTGTCACTAGTGGGGTACCACAGGGGTCAGTATTGGGCCCTGTTCTCTTCAATATATTTATTAATGATCTTGTAGAAGGCTTGCACAGTAAAATATAATTTTTTGCAGATGACACTAAACTGTGTAAAGTAATTAACACTAAAGAGGACAATATACTGCTACAGATGGATCTAGATAGATTAGAGGCTTGGGCAGAGAAGTGGCAGATGAGGTTTAACATTGACAAATTTAAGGAATAGTGCAAATCACCCGTACATACTGTCGGGCGGTAGTAATTCAGTTAAGAATTATTATTTATGGTCATAAAAATGATTAACCATAAAAAATTTAAAAATATATACAATCTGTCATAAATTCTTAAAATCATGACCTGGTGAATTGTAGACAAACTAATCGATACAATTCACATCTGAGTCCGACTATTTCCTCAGATAAATAAGTTCTTTTAACGTGAGATGACGTTAATGATAAAAATGTAGTCCTACATTATACAATAATACACAGGTATTATAAAAATATGCAGATTTATTGGTTACAAGATTATAAACATAAATAAGTAAATAAACACAATGATACATGCAAATGAATATACAGTACAGACCAAAAATTTGGACACACCTTCTCATTCAAAGAGTTTTCTTTATTTTCATGACTATGAAAATTGTAGATTCACACTGAAGGCATCAAAACTATGAATTAACACATGTGGAACTATATACATAACAAAAAAGTGTGAAACAACTGAAAATATGCAATATTCTAGGTTCTTCAAAGTAGCCACCTTTTGCTTTGATTACTGCTTTGCACACTCTTGGCATTCTCTTGATGAGCTTCAAGAGGTAGTCACCTGAAATGGTTTTCACTTCATAGGTGTGCCCTGTCAGGTTTAATAAATGGGATTTCTTGCCTTATAAATGGGGTTGGAACCATCAGTTGCGTTGTGGAGAAGTCAGGTGGATACACAGCTGATAGTCCTACTGAATAGACTGTTAGAATTTGTATTATGGCAAGAAAAAAGCAGCTAAGTAAAGAAAAACGAGTGGCCATCATTACTTTAAGAAATGAAGGTCAGTCAGTCCGAAAAATTGGGAAAACTTTGAGTGTCCCCAAGTGCAGTCACAAAAACCATCAAGCGCTACAAAGAAACTGGCTCACATACGGACCGCCCCAGGAAAGGAAGACCAAGAGTCACCTCCAGGGGCGGATTAAGTGTATGATAGACCCGGGGCTGTCTACCCAACTCGGGCCCCTCCCTCCATTTTAAGTCTACGTTTTTTTTCTGTATAAAGAGGCTGCGGTGCTTTGTGAGCGCCACTGTCTCTTCCTTGGCCATATGACATCACATTCATTAGTCACGTGGCCTAGGTGCCGCTCTGTCCCATCTGAGTGATTGTGGCTGAGCTGCAATACCAAGCGCAGTGCTATCAAATGGGCAGTGCTGTGCTTGGTAAGGAGATAAGAGGCTGCGACGCTCGCTGGAACATCGCAGTCTCCTCAAACAGCGGATTGGTGGAGAAGATGAGACGCAGGTCACAGTAGTGAGTAAGCTCTACTATACGGCAATACAGCAGCACATAGCTGTTACATCCAGTGACTTCTCCTGTCATGTAGATCTTCTCTTTCCTCTTCTCCTCCGTTTGACCCAGACCGACATGACAAATTCTTTCAGCCGCATCTCGTCTCTACAGAGTTTGTTACACAGATATGTTAGATTTCTCATAATTGGGGTCATTTATCAAACTGGTGTAAAGTACAAGTGGCTTAGTTGCCCATAGCAACCAGTTTCCACCTTTCATTTTCCAGAGGAGCTGTCAAAAATGAAAGGTGGAATCTGGTTGCTATGGGCTACTAAGCCAGTTCTACTTTACACCAGTCTGCTAAATTGTTCCAAAGGTCCCTATAGTGTCTACAGCAGTTATAATGTCCCCTGGAGTGCCCCTAGTAATAATAACACCCTATATTTTGCTTTAGGTAATAATGCCTGTATAGTGTCCCCAAAAATAATGCCCCCTAATAGCAACTCCCCCACACTACTCCCATATAGTAATTTCCCCCACACTGCCCCATATAGTAATTTTCCTCACACTGTCCCCATGTAGTAATTTCCCTCACACTGCCCCACATAGTAATTTACCCCACACTGTCCCCATGTAGTAATTTTCCCCACACTACCCCCATATAGTAATTTCGCCCACAACTGTCCCAATGTAGTAATTTCCCCCACACTGCCCAGTATACTAATTTCCCCCACACTGTTTCCCATGTAGTAGTTTTCCCCACAAAGTAATTTGCCCCCACACTGCCCCATCAAGTAATAACCCCCCAAATTGCACCATTAAGTAATTTGCCCCCGACACTGCCCCCATAAAGTAATTCGCCCCCACACTGCCCTACATTAGGTAATTTGCCCCCACACTACCCTTCATTAAGTAATTTTCCCCCACACTGCCCCCAATTAAGTAATTTGCCCTCACACTACCCTTCATTAAGTAATTTCCCCCCACACTGCCTCCAATTAAGTAATTTGCCCTCACACAAACACAAAAAAAGGCTAATACTATACTTATCTGTGTCAGGAATGGTGAGGCAGGCGCGCGTATATCAAAGCCCTGCGCGCAACACTATACATGTGCGTGATGACATCATCACGCACGCCGCTCAATGACTTCACCACGCACACAATGCTTTTACCACCAGATAGGCCACAGGCCTACTAGGCCTGAAGCCTATGGTGGTGATAGGTGGCGGGGTAGGGAACTATGTGGTCCTGTGCCCCGCCGCAGTATGTGGGCGTTCGGGTCGGTGTTTGGCCCCCCAGCGATGCCGGGCCCGGGGCTGGCGACCCAAAAGCCCCAATTATAATCCGCCACTGGTCACCTCTGCTGCGGAGGTTAAGTTCATCCGAGTCCCCAGCCTCAGAAATCACAGGTTAACAGCAGCTCAGATTAGAGACCAGGTCAATGCCACACAGGGTTCTAGCAGCAGACACATCTCTAGAACAACTGTTAAGAGGAGACTGTGTGAATCAGGCCTTCATGGTAGAATACCTGTTAGGAAACCACTGCTAAGGACAGGCAACAAGCAGAAGAGACTTGTTTGGGCTAAAGAACACAAGGAATGGACATTAGACCAGTGAAAATCTGTGCTTTGGTCTGATGAGTCCAAATTTGAGATCTTTGGTTCCAACCACCGTGTTTTTGTGCGACGCAGAAAAGGTGAACGGATGGACTCTACATGCCTGGTTCCCACTGTGAAGCATGGAGGAGGAGGTATGATGGTGCTTTGCTGGTGACACTGTTGGGGATTTATTCAAAATTGAAGGCATACTGAACCAGCATGGCTACCACAGCATCTTGCAGCGGCATGCTATTCCATCTGGTTTGCGTTTAGTTGGACCATCATTTATTTTTCAACAGGACAATGACCCCAAACACACCTCCAGGCTGTGTAAGGGCTATTTGACCATGAAGGAGAGTGATGGGGTGCTGCGCCAGATGACCTGGCCTCCACAGTCACCGGACCTGAACCCAATCGAGATGGTTTGGGGTGAGCTGGACCGCAGAGTGAAGGCAAAAGGGCCAACAAGTGCTAAGCATCTCTGGGAACTCCTTCAAGACTGTTGGAAGACCATTTCAGGTGACTACCTATTGAAGCTCATCAAGAGAATGCCAAGAGTGTGCAAAGCAGTAATCAAAGCAAAAGGTGGCTACTTTGAAGAACCTAGAATATGACATATTTTCAGTTGTTTCACACTTTTTTTGTTATGTATATACTTCCACATGTGTTAATTCATAGTTTTGATGCCTTCAGTGTGAATCTACAATTGTCATAGTCATGAAAATAAAGAAAACTCTTTGAATGAGAAGGTGTGTCCAAATTTTTGGTCTGTACTGTATATTCATTTGCATGTATCATTGTGTTTATTTACTTATTTATGTTTATAATCTTGTAACCAATAAATCTGCATATTTTTATAATACCTGTGTATTATTGTATAATGTAGGACTACATTTTTATCATTAACGTCATCTCACGTTAAAAGAACTTATTTATCTGAGGAAATAGTCGGACTCAGATGTGAATTGTATCGATTAGTTTGTCTACAATTCACCAGGTCATGATTTTAAGAATTTATGACAGATTTTATATATTTTTAAAATTTTTATGGTTAATAATTTTTATGACCATAAATAATAATTCTTAACTGAATTACTACCGCCCGACAGTATGTACGGGTGATTTGCACTATTCCTTAAATTTGATGATTAAATTTAATATAAAGCATTACAAGCTTAACAATACATGTGAGTGGAAATAACTTGTCACATTATAACAAAGCTATTATTAGATTCGGATATCAAAATAGGAACATAAGTTATATATATTTTACTTCTGTTTAGAGAAAACCTCATGATATCAGGATGGGCATGTCTAATCCTAGACATCAATATGGAATGCTAAATACATTCTGCCCCCTTCTAACTAACTACACATCACATGACTTCCAGAATGGGCAAATCCATTCAAGGATATAACTTAGAAGAGATAACTGTATCCTTCCGCCCCATCCTGGATTATTTTCACACATATAACTTTGGTAAGACTATTAACACAATTAACAGGAATCTAGGATCTTTTCTAGACTATATCTTAAATGGGAAGGACTTGAAACAAATCTTTCTTGTGGGAATCCATCACTTAGCTTGGCGAAGAATGTTCTATCAATATATATATATATATATATATAAGCAATCATTTAATGCTTTGCTTGATTATGAGTCTTGATTCTTCTGCAGGTAGAATGAAACCTCACAATATCCTATGACTACATCTCAATATAAAGATGGTCAATTAATTTATTTATTTATTCGCCAATCTAGATGGTATAATTTCATCCACACTATCTAATTAGTCTTAATAAAATGAAATATCATTCTCTGTGTCTCTTACCAAGTCCTAGTAGGAATCTTACTTCTGCTAGGAAAGCTGGGTGGTCCATCATAGCTCATCTCACCATGGCTTTCATCTTGATAGACCCTTCTAGAGACCTCAACTTCTCTCTCTCTTTGTGTGGTTTATGACCACAAACTTATCAGTTAGACACACCTTCCTACTTTGGAACTTTCCAATCATTGTCGGATGGGCGTGACTATTGATAAGAAATATGACATTATAACCTTACCTAGAATGCGCTTTTGCTACTGTTGTAATGTCACCTACTCATACCTAGGTAGCACATCAGTAGGACATATATATATGTCCTACTGATTGTCTAATGCTAAGGACTAACTAAGGCTCATTAAATGAATACATACATATTATATATTTTGCTTCATTAATAAATACCTAATTGTATAGGTAATTGTCACCAGCTGCTTCTTATCTTATCTTACCTCCCATCATAAATTTATAAGTAGCCAAGGAGGCTTCTTCTCAGACTGGTACATTCATGAGAAGAATAACACTAAAGAGCAGAAACCTTTGTGCGACGTTACTTTGGCCTACTTAAGACATACAAAATTGTAAATATAGTCGAGCATGGCTCTTAAAGGCAATGAACATCCATCTTGACTAAAATAATTGGCTATCAATGCATTTACCTATGAAAAGGCACAATAATACTAAATGGTAAAACACTTGGTAACACTGACATGGAAAAAGACCTAGGAATTTTAATAAACAGCAAACTAAGCTGTACAAAACAGTGTCAGGTAGCTGCTGCCAAGGCCAATAAGATAATGGGTTGCATCAAAAGGGTCATAGATGCCCGTGATGAGAACATAGTCCTACCACTTTACAAATCACTAGTTAGACCACACATGCAGTACTGTGTGCAGTTTTGGGCTCCTGTGAACAAGACAGACATAGCAGAGCTGGAGAGGGTGCAGATGAGGGCAACTAAAGTAATAATGGGAATGGGGCAACTACAGTACCCTGAAAGATTATCAACATTAGGGTTAATAACTTTAGAAAAAAGACAACTGAGGGGAGATCTAATTACTATGTATTAATATATCAGCGGTCAGTACAGAGATCTCTCCCATCATCCATTTTCACCCCAGGACTGTGACTATGACAAGGGGACATCCTCTGCATCTGGAGGAAAGAAGGTTCGTACACAAACATAGAAGAGGATTCTTTACGGTAAGAGCAGTGAGACTATGGAGCTCTCTGCCTGAGGAGTTGGTGATGGTGAGTTTACTAAAAGAGTTCAAGAGGGGCCTGGATATTTTTCTGGAGTGTTATAATATTACAGGCTATAGGTACTAGAGAGGGGTTGTTGATCCAGGGAGTTATTCTGATTACCTGATTGGAGTCGGGAAGGATTTTTTCCCCCTTAAGTGGGGAAAATTGGCTACCTCACAGTTTTTTTTTTTCCTTCCTCTGGATCAACTTGCAGGATAACAGGCCAAACTGGATGGACAAATGTCTTTTTTTCGGCCTTATAAACTATGTTACTATGTAATGGTAGTGCAAGACTGGAAAATTTTGTCACAGTGATATAGCTGAGGCAGTGTAACCGAAGTCTTCTTATCACATCAGCTCAAACATAATAGGATAGATGTATAAAATCTTGTGTAAGGAGGAATTGCCCATGGTAAGCAGTAAAAGTTCAGTTCTCATTTTTCTAAGACGGTTTAGCAAAATGAAACACGCAACCTTGCTACTGTGGGAAACTTCTTCAGTTTTCATTTGGTCGCTGCTAAAAAGAATCCTGTGTGGCTATTATGGACTAGGCAGATGTCACATTGTACAACACATAAAATTAGTATAAACCATTTCACCTAAGTATAGTTTTCTTAAACATAGACAGGTGGGGCCTTTCTCATTACTAATAGAACAGCCAAAGCCAGAAGTGGATTCAAAAGGAAGGGGAAATGTACAACTTTGGTGGTAATGTTTTTATTATTTACCGTAAAATCTATTTCTCTTCCGTTCATGGGGGGGGGGGGGGGGAAACAGGCTTGACCATGGGTATAGCTGCTGCCACTAGGAGGCGGACACTAAGCACAAAAGTGTGAGCTCCTCCCTTTAGCTATGCCCTTCCTACAGGGACTAAGCTAAAACAGTTAGTGCAAAAGCAGTAGAAGAAGCAAGAACAAACAGGAAAACCAATGTACAAACCCAGAACCACGTAGGCCATTAGAGATTCTTAAAAGAGAGAACGAGTGGGATCTGTGTCCCCCAATGAACGAAAGATCTATTTTTCTCATCCGTATCATTTGGGGACACAGGCTTGACCATGGGACGTTACAGAGCAGTCCGAAAGGTGGGCAATAAACAAGAACCCCTCCTGTCAATTAAAGAACAGCCGTCTGCAAAACTTTTCGCCAAAGGTGTGTACTCTGTAATGCTTTAAAAAAGTGTGCAAAGGCGACCAGGTAGCCACCTTGCATAACTGAAGGGCCGAAGCCTCATGATGCATTACCCAAGAGGCCCCTACTGCCCGAGCAGAATATGCAGTAACTAAAAGTGTGGGGCCCAGTCACTGATGCCGTATGCCTCCACAATGGCCAAACTATTTCATCGGGAAATGGGGGCTTTGAACGCAGCCAACCCTTGTCTCTGCCCCTCTGGAATGACGAACAGTGAATCCGTCCATTGGAAAGATGACATCTGAGATAGATAGATACGAACAGCCTGTACCAAATCCAGAGTGTGAAGTGACTGCTCACGATGATGATACGGGGCAGGACAAAAGGAAGGAAGAATGATATCTTCATTGAGATGGAATGCCGACACAACCTTCGGAAGTAAGGACTGAACAGGGCGAAGTACTACCTTGTCCTGATGGAACATCAGGAAGGGCGACCGACAGGAAAGTTCCGACACCCTACGGATGAAAGTGATGGCCACTAAAAAGGCCACCTTGTAGGACAGGAAGCGAAGGGACACCTGCTGCAAAGGCTCAAACGAGGATGACTGAAGAGTGCTGAGCACAAGATTAAGGTCCCAAGGATTCAACGAAGGGCGGTAAGGGGGCACAGTGTGTGCAACCTCCTGCAGAAAGTTCAGAACCGCAGAAAGAGAAGCCAAGTTCCGCTGAAAAAAAATTGAAAGAGCCGAAACTTGCCCCTTGAGGTAACTGAGAGCCAGTCCTAAGTCCATGCCCGACAGCAGGAAGGACAAGAGTCGCAGCAGTGAAAAATTAATGGGGGACAGCTGGTGACGTTCGCACCAACTAAAGTAGGACTTCCAGGTCCGGTGATAGATCCGTGAGGACGATGGTTTCGTGGCACGAATCATGGTCTAGACAACAGCGTCTGAGAAACCCCAAGCCCTTAGTACCTCGGCTTCAACAGCAATGTCGTTAAATGTAGAGACTTTAAATTCGGGTGGAAGATCGGTCCCTGCGAAAAGAGGTCCTCCCGAGGGGGAAGACGCCAGGGTTCGTCGACAAGGAAGGAGACTAGGGATGCGGGCCACACTCGGCGTGGCCAATCCAGGGCCACGAGAATGACGGGCAGACCTTCGGATCAGACTTTCCAGAGAAGACGAGGAATGAGAGGAAGAGGAGGGAAAATATAAGGAAACAGTGAACTGACTCCATGGAATCATGAGAGTGTCGTACGCCAAGGCCAGGGGATCCTTGGACCGCACAACGAAGTTCTCGACCTTGTGGTTGAAGCAAGAAGCCATGAGATCCACGTCCGGTCGACCCCACCGCTTGCAGATCGCTAGAAAAACCTGCGGGTGAAGAGCCCATTCGCCGGGATCGAGACACTCCTGGCTGAAAAAATTGGCGATCCAGTTGTTGACGCCTGGGATGTGAACTGGCAATAGCGCTGGGACATGGGTCTCTGCACATCTGAGAATCAGCGCTGTTTCTGCCATGGATGCCGGGCTCCGAGTGCCGCCCTGGTGGTTGAGGTAGTCCACTGCCGTAGAATTGTTGGACTGAACCCGAATCGGACATCCCCGGAGGTGGTCGGTCCAATGAAGCAGAGAGAGATGAATCGCCCTCAGTTCCAGGATGTTGATGGGAAGGGAGCGTTCCTCTTGTGTCCACGTTCCCTGAACAGAGAGATTTTCCAATTCTCCCTCCCCCCAGCCCCGGAGGCTGGCATCCATTGTCAACAACGTCCAGCGGAGGGGAAGGAAAGAGCGACTCAACATCAGCATTGGGGAAACCAACCACCATTTGAGGGCCCGGCGGGTTGGAGTCGGGAGACGTACAAGCCGATCCAGGGAGGCTGGGGATCGGTCCCAATGGGTTAGAATGTCCCGCAGAAGAGTCCTGGTATGGAACTGAGAATAGGGAACGGCTTCAAAGGCAGAGACCATGTGACCCAGAACCCTCATGCAGAGATGAATGGGGAGAGGACAGGGCCACAACAATGGAAGAATCTGAAGCCGGAGAGTGGATAGTTTCTCCGGGGGCAAGAATACCTTGGCCTGAAGAGTGTCTAATAACATGCCCAGAAAAGTCAGTCGCTGAGATGCATGTAAGACATGACTTTGGTCGGTTCAGAACCCATCCGAATTGTTCCAGGGTGTCCAGGACGATGCGCAGGCTGTCCGCCGTTTCCCGGAACGACTGACCCTTTACCAGGATATCGTCCAAGTATGGGATTGCTTCTAGTCCCCGGGCATGAAGCAGAGCCATGATCGAGGCCAGAAGCTTTGTAAAGACTCTGGGAGCTGTGGCCAGACCGAACGGGAGAGCCCCAGACTGGTAGTAAAAAGGACCCACTGCGAATCAGAGAAATTTCTGGTTGATACAAATGGGGACATGCAGGTAAGTGTCCCTCATGTCTATCGAGGCCAGGAACTCCTCCAGTTCCATGGACGCTATAACCAAAATAAGTCCATCCGGAAGCGGCGGAGTCGAAGAAAGCGGTTGAGGTCCAGGATGGGACGGAATGTGCCCTCCTTTTTGGGGACCACAAAGAAATTGGAGTAGAATCCGTGAAAACGGTCTTGCGCAGGAACCGGGACAATCACTTCCTGCCGCAGAAGCGTGAGAATTGCCTGAAAAAAGTAATGGGAGAAGGAGGGAGAGGTCGAGGGAGACGAGCGCAAAAACATGGAGGAGGAGGGGAGCGGAACTCCAGCTTGTAACCCTCTGAGATGACCTCTCTCACTCAGGCATCCGAGACTTGACCTAGCCGGACATGACAGAATAGATGAAGGCGGCGGGAAGACTTGGGGTTAAAGGACTTGGAGCCCTGTTGGCGGGGACGCCAGAAAGGGCGAGGTTTGGAGGGAGGCTTGCGCTTCAGATTTTGGGTAGCCTTGTCGGCTGGCCATTTAGGGCTGGAGAAAGTCCGAAAGGGACAATAAAGAGGCCTACACTTTTTCGATCTAGGCAGCCCCACAGCCCGGAGCCTGACTCCTGTAGATGCTGAAAGAAATAAAAAAACAGGACCCTCCATGGTGAAGGATTGCCCAGCAGTGCGGACCGCCATACCCCCCCTAAAAGGGATCTCCAACAAGAGTGACCTCCATTTAGCCTACGGTGACAAGGATACAGACTTGATAAAGGTGTCTGCGTACCCCGAAACGCATCGTCTTTGCTAACCAAAAAATAGAAAAATACTTTGTATCCTCAACTGGGTTGTGAATTGCGCCTTGTGTCCATCCGCTCACCGCACTAACCAAGTGCAGACGAGCTCCCCCCCATATACCACAATACGCACTAAAGTGGCGGCTTGGCTCCCGCCCATGGTCAACTTGGACGATATTCGGCTGCACCAACCCAGATCACCAGAATTGTACTACACAAAGTGCAACCAAACCAAGGTGAGTAGCAACCACTCACCCTGGCTAGGAGCAGATAACAATTATCTTGTCCACCACCACCTATGAGCGCCTTCTCCTCTTTTTCTTTGGCCATTTAATCAAGGCTCTTTTTGAGGCATTATCTGCCCCCCAATAGGAGGGCCAAAGGGCCGTTTGTCTGCTCTCACTAAGAGAGCAGGCGAGCGGGCCATAAGTCTGGCCACGTCTAGAGAGGCTTCACAAACGTGAGAGCTGGCCTGGGAGAGCTGCAGGGCGATATCAGAAAGTTCTTCCAGGTGGTCGCCAGAGGAGAGGCCCTGGTGTAGTTTGTTTGCCCACTCACCCATTCTTTCTCACCCATGTAGAGGCAAAGACTGGACATAGTGCTGTGCCCACTGCTTCAAAGGACGACTTTGCAAAGGATTCAGATTTTTTTTATCCCTGTGGTCGGAAAAGGAACCCCCATCCGCCATAGGCAAGGTGGTATGTTTTGCCAAACGGGAGGGTCCACCATAGAAGAGGACGACCATTTCTTTGTCAAATCCTCCGGAAAGGGGTATAGGACGTCTAAGCATTTTGGCAAGGTAAAACGCCTGTCAGCTAAATTCCATTCTTTGGAAAGAGAGGAATCCAATTCCTGGTGGTTGGGGAAACATATTGGCGATCGGCGGGACTGCCTGAAGGAAAAGCTGGCGCCGGCTGATGAGGGTGCAGGGTCTTTAACTTGTAAGGTTTCTATTACCGCTGAAACAAGGATGTCTACCATAGTGGACAGTTTGGAAGACTGGTCCTCAGGAGAGACAAAGTCAGCATCTGAACCTTTTTCCTCGGAGTATGCCTCTTCCGGGGAGAACACATCAGAGCGAGACTCTCTGGGAGGTGGCGGTGAGACAGAAGAAACAGGGGACGCAGACACCCTTCTGGAGGAGGGTAGCCTGGCCCGTTTTGCAGGGCGACCATGATAGGAATTAGCCACAGGATCCCCAGAGTCAGACTGATCAGAGGACTGCCTTGCGGACAAATGCCCCAGAATTTCCACGATGGCTTTGTTGGTATGGGAGACGTCCTCTACCATCTTTGACAGGGAATGCGCCCACTCTGGTTCTGCCATGGGTTGGGCAGGAGGGGCGACTTGGTCAGGGTCAGAGCCACTTGGCGGTGGGGCAGAGCACGAAGAGCAGAAGGGATCCAACTGACCGCATGGGAATTTTGAGCGACAAGAAGCACAGGCAAAATGGCGCACAGAAGTTGCCGCCTGTTTTGGGGCCTGGGGTCTGGGCTCGAACATAGTAACTGCCCTCTAGTGACAAGTAGAGAATGAGAGGAGTAGGCTAGACCCTGTAGGAAGGGGGAGGGGAAGTAGCTTACCCGGCCTGTGTCCCTCAATGTAGTTTGTCCAAACGAAGAGAGGATGAGTGCCAGAGTTCCTTTTGTGGGCGGAGCACAGGGAAAATGGCGCCAGAAATTTGTGCCAGAAGGATGAGGAGTGGGTGGAGGAGCAGGGAAAAACTCATGCCCTGCCCCCATGAAAGCATATCGGCCCCCGGCGAACACATGGATCCATCTCGTCCCCAGGGGGAGGAAGGAACACCAGCCGTGTTAAGGAGGCTCCCCAACTTTCTCCCCCTCCAAGCCACAACATGCCCCGGCCAAAAGGAGAAGTTGGCTGGGAGCTAGCCTCTACCGCGGGAGCCAGATGAGGTAGGACGCAAGAGAAGCCGAGGCATCGATTACCGGCGGCCCCGACGGGGGGGGGGGGGGGGGGTGGTGTTGTAAGGAGGCGGTACATCCCTTCAAGTAAACGAGGCCTCAGTTAAAGAAAAACAGGCCCCAATGTGGAGTAACCTGAGAAGGGGAGGGAGGCTGTTGGTGGAAATACTGACACTTCCAGCGTTTTCTGCCCCCGCTGGATCCAGCCGGGTCTCCACCTTCCGTGTGCAGCCCTTGGGGAGGGCAGCTTCATCGGTAATAGAGGGGACTTGGCGTGGTGCGGTCATGGTGACCCGAAAGCTGGCGGGATACAGAGGATTTAGGAATCTTTGGTTCTCCTTGTCTTCTGGAGATTGGGGATGAGCAGTGGGCTTGGGGACCCCCTGGACTCCACTCTCCTGGGTGGGGATGCAGGTAGTTAAGCCTGCCTGCAACCCGCTAGAGGAAAGGAAAAAATAAAAAATAAATTAAAAAAAAGAACAGCAGACCTGCAAAGCAGGGAGGTCTGCCTCCTACGGACACTAAGCTAAAACTGTTTTAGCTTAGTCCCTGTAGGAAGGGTATAGCTGAAGGGAGGAGCTCACACTTTTGTGCTTAGTGTCCGCCTCCTAGTGGCAGCAGCTATACCCATGGTCAAGCCTGTGTCCCCCAATGATACGGATGAAAAAAATCATTTTTTTTTAAATTGGTCTTTATTAAAATTATGGAGTCCTTTTTTTCTGTACAGAGCTGAAATGCCCTCTGGATTTTCTCTCCTTTCCATCAGTTGAGGAGCAGACAGGACTTCTTATCTCTGCTCTCTGTCAATATAAACACTCATTAAAGCTCAATGCTTATCATCTTACTGATAGGAATGTGGCTTAAATAAGTGTTTATGACCTCTTAGTAGTTAGTAGTGGTTTAGAGATAACATTTATTATTCACAAAGTGAAAGTACCAGTCACACAATTACAAAAACTGTTAACCATTTTTGACAGAATGGCTCAATATTTTTAACCTCTTCACATCCTCCCATAGGATATAAACATCCCATGGATGGATGTTTATCTCTGAATGGACATTCTGGAGCGTCCATTCTGAGATCGCAGCTGCACGCTAATCGTGAAGATGCCGAGCAGGGGGCCCGCTGTCAGTGACAGCAGGCCACCCCAGAGAGAAGGCAGGGACAGTTCCCAGGTGCCCCTGCCTTCTAAATCGCTGTGTATAAAGAACAGGAAGCGCTTCCTGTCCCGGCCTTGTGGTCATGTGACCGCCAGGGCCGGGAGAGTGCAGGAATTGTCGGGTCTTTTACAGACCTTGATCAGCCTGCAGTTAGGTTGTACAGAGCAGTATTATGCTGTACAGCCTCTTTGAGGGGTGTATTTTCCCTGTAACTGGGTCTACTATGTCAGCCCCAGTTACAGGAGAAATCAATAGTGGAAAAAATAAAATAAAATGTGAAGTTAAATGTCCCCCCGGAAGTAACATAGTATATAAGGTCGATAAAAGACATTTGTCCATCCAGTTCGGCCTGTTATCCTACAAGTTGACCCCGAGGAAGGCAAAAAAAAAACTGTGAGATACAAGCCAATTTTCCCCACTTAAAGGGCTTCTGTCACCCCACTAAACTCATTATTTTTTTTTGTGTACTCATAATCCCTATCCTGCGATATTGCCATACATTATGTTATTAATCATTTTCGTTCAGTAGATTTAGCAAAAAACGTACTTTTAAGATATGCTAATTACCTGTCTACCAGCAAGTAGGGCGTCTACTTGCTGGTAGCAGCCGCAGAAAACCGCCCCCTCATTTTGTTGATTGACAAGGCCAGCTGCGATCTCCTCCTCCGGCCGGCCCTGTCAGCATTTCAAAAATCGCGCGCCTGTGTTGATTCGGCGTAGGCGCTCTGAGATAAGGAGGCTCACCTCCTCAGCACTCCCTCAGTGCGCCTGCGCTGATGACGTCACCGAAAGAGAAGATGTCATCGGCGCAGGCGCACTGAGGGAGTGCTGAGGAGGCGAGCCTCCTTATCTCAGAGCGCCTGCGCTGAATCAACACAGGTGCACGATTTTTGAAATGCTGACAGGGCCGGCCGGAGGAGGAGATCGCGGCTGGCCCTGTCAATCAACAAAAGGAGGGGGTGGTTTTCTGCGGCTGCTACCAGCAAGTAGACGCCCTACTTACTGGTAGACAGGTAATTAGCATATCTTAAAAGTACGTTTTTTGCTAAATCTACTGAACGAAAATTATTAATAACATAATGTATGGCAATATCACAGGATAGGGATTACACACACACAAAAAAATGAGTTTAGTGCGGTGACAGAAGCTCTTTAAGGGGGAAAGAATTCTTCCCGACTCCAATCAGGCAATCAGAATACCTCCCTGGATCAACGACCCCTCTCTAGTAGCTATAGCCTGTAATATTATTACACTCCAGAAATTCATCCAAGCCCCTCTTAAATTCTTTAATTGTACTCACCATCACCACCTCCTCAGGCGAGAGAGTTCCATAGTCTCACTGCTCTTACCGTAAAGAATCCTTTTCTATGTTTGTGTACAAACCTTCTTTCCTCCAGACGCAGAGGGTGTCCCCTCGATACAGTCACGGTCCTGGGGATACATAGATGATGGGAGAGATCTCTGTACTGTCCACTGATATATTTAAATTAGATCTCCACTCAGTCGTCTTTTTTCTAAAGTGAATAACCCTAATGTTGATAATCTTTCAGGGTACTTTAGTTGCCCCATTCCCGTTATTACTTTAGTTGCCCTCCTCTGAACCCTCTCCAGCTCTGCTATGTCTGTCTTGTTCACAGGAGCCCAGAACTGTACACAGTACTCCATGTGTGGTCTCACTAGTGATTTGTAAAGTGGTAGGACTATGTTCTCATCACGGGCATCTATGACCCTTTTGATGCAACCCATTATCTTATTGGCCTTGGCAGCAGCTGCCTGACACTGGTTTTTACAGCTTAAGTTTGCTGTTTATTAAAATTCCTTTTCTATATTAAAGGTCCTTTTCTATGTCAGTGTTACCGAGTGTTTTACCATTTAGTATGTACGGGTGATTTGCATTTATTCCTTCCCATGTGCATAACCTTACATTTGTCAGTGTTAAACCTCATCTGCCACTTTTCTGCCCAAGCCTCTTATGTATCCAGATCCATCTGCTGTAGCAGTATATTGTCCTCTTCAGTGTTAATTACTTTACACAGTTTAGTGTCATTTGCAAAAATTATATTTTACTGTGCAAGCCTTCTACAAGATCATTAAAAAATATATTGAAGAGAATAGGGCCCAATACTGACCCCTGAGGTACTCCGCTAGTAACAGTGAACCAATCTGAGTGTGTACCATTAATAACCACCCTCTGTTTTCTATCATTGAGACAGTTACTTACCCACATACAGAAATTTTCTCCCTGTCCGAGCATTCTCATTTTGTATACTAACCTTTCATGTGGTACAGTGTCAAATGCTTTGGAGAAGTCCAAATATACGACATCCATTGATTCACCACTGTCAAGTTTAGAACTTACCTCCTCATAGAAAGTGATTAAATTAGTTTGACGTGACCTATCCCTCATGAAGCCATGCTGATTGTGTTATTTGCTTGTTTTCTTTGAGATCCTCCAAGATAGCATCTCATAAAAAACCTTCAAACAGTTTACCTACAACAGATGTTAAACTTACCGGCCTATAGTTTCCGGGGTCTGTTTTTGCACCCTTTTTAAATATTGGCACCACATTTGCTATGCGCCAATCCTGTGGAACACTCCCTGTCAGTATAGAGTCTTTAAATATCAGAAATAAGGGTCTGGCTATGGCATTACTTAATTCTCTTAGGATACGGGGGTGTATGCCATCTGGTCCTGGCGATTTGTCTATTTTAATCTTTTTAAGTTGCTGTTGTACTTCTTCCTCGGTCAGACAGGGCACTTTCAATGGGGAATTTACTTTTACATTCTGTATTTCATCTGACAGTTTATTTTCCTCAGTGAATACAGTGGAGAAAAGAATATTTATTAGCTTTGCTTTCTCCTCGTCTCTCTCTGCAACTTCCCCCTCATTGCTCTGTAGAGGGCCGACACCTTCAGATTTATACTTTTAACCATTTATATAATTGAAGAACATTATAGGGTTAGTTTTGCTTTCTTTGGCAATTAATCTCTCAGTCTATAGTTTGGCTGCTTGTATGACCTTATGGGGGACGCAATAAAAAAAATTAAAGTGTTTAAAAAAAGAAAAAAAGGTTTCATATGTAAAAAAAGAAAAAAAAAACAATTAAGTAATAAAAAAAATAGAAAAAATAGAAAAAATAAAATAGACATATCTGGTATTGCCGTGTCCATAATGACCGGCTCTATAAATATATCATATGATCCACCCCGTCTGATAAACATTATTTAAAAGAAAACTGTATAAAAAAAGCTATTTTGTCACCTTACATCACAAAAAGTGCAACTCCAAGTGATCAAAAAGGCGTATGTCCCACAAAATGGTACCACTAAAACCATAACCTCATCCCTTAAAAAATGAGAAAATGAGCCCCTACATAACAAAATCGCTCAAAAAATAAATAAAAATATAGCTCACAGAGACATTAAAACATATTTTTTTTTTTTCAGAAATGCTATTATTGTGTTAAAGTGAAATAAATTTTAAAAAGTATACATATTAGGTATTGCCACGTCCGTAACAACCAGCTGTATAAAAATATTACATGACCTAACCCCTCAGGTAAACACTGTAAAAAATAAAAAAATAAAAACAGTGTCACCTTACATCACAAAAATTGCAAGACCAAGCAATTAAAAAGGCGTATGCCCCCAAAAATAGTACCAATCAAACCATCACCTCATCCTGCAAAGAATTAAACCCTAACTAAGACAATCGTTCAAAAAATAAAGAAGCTATGGAGACACTAAAACATCATTTTTTTTTGTTTTAAAAATGCTATTATTGTGTAAAACTTAAATAAATAAGAAAAAGTATACATATTAGGTATTGCCATGTCCGTAACAATCTGCTCTATAAAAATGTCACAAGACCTAACCCCTCAGGTGAACGCTGTAAAAATAAAAAAAAAACTGTGATAAAACAACCAATTTTTTGGTCACCTTGCCCCATAAAGTGTAATAATAAATGATCAAAAAATCATATGTTCCCAAAAATGGTACCAATAAAAACATCAACTCTTCCTGCAAAAGATGATCTGCAGAAAATTTAAAAAAATAGCATTTTTCAAAAATGCTTTATTAGGTAAAACTGAAACAAACAAAGTAGGCATATTTTAAATCATTGTTTCTGTAACAACCTACTCTATAAAAATAGCACATGATCTCCCTCTCAGATGAATGTTGTTAAAAAAATAAAAACAGTTACCTTGCCTAAAAAAAAACTTAATATAGAGCAATTAAAAATCATACGTACCCCAAAATAGTACCAATAAAACTGGCACCTTATCCCCTAGTTTCCAAAATGGGGTCACTTTTTGGGAGTTTCTACTGTAGGGGGGCATTAGGGTGGCTTAAAATGGTACATGGCATCTAACCAGTTCAGCAAAATCTGCCTTTCAAAAACCATATGGCGCTCCTTTTCTTCTGCATCCTGCCGTGTGCCCTTACATCAGTTAACGAACACATGTGGGGTGTTTCTCTAAACCGCAGAATCGGAGTAATAAATATTGAGTTTTGTTTGGCTGTTAACCCTCGATGTGTTAAAGAAAAAAAATTATTAAAATGGAAAATCTGCCAAAAAAGTGAAATTTAGAAATGTCATCTCTATTTTCCTTTAAATCTTGTGGAACACCTAAAGGGTTAACAGAGTTTGTAAAATCAGTTTTGAGTAACTTGATGGGTGTTGTTTCTACAATAGGGCCATTTATGGGGGGTGTCCACTATGTAAGCCCCACAAAGTGACTTCAGACCTGAACTGGTCCTTAAAAAGTGGGTTTTGGAAATTTTCTTAAAAATTTTAAGGACTGCTTCTAAAATTCTAAGCGTTCTAACATCCTAAAAAAATAAATTGACATTTACAAAATGATGCCAACATGAAGTAGACATATGGGGAATGTTAAGTAATAAATATTTTATGAGGTATCACTTTCTGTTTTAAAAGCAGAAAAATAAAAATTTAGAAAATTAATTTTCTAAATTTTCTAATTTTTCAAAAGTTTGGGTAAATTTTGGATTATTTTATAAATAAAGGTGAAATATATTGACTCAAATTTACCACTGTCATGAAGTACAATGTGTCACGAGAAAACAATCTCAGAATGGCTTGGATAAGTAAAAGCGTTCCAAAGTTATTACCACATAAAGTGACACATGTCGGATTTGCTAAATTAGGCTCTGTCAGGAAGGGGGTAAATGGCCCGGATGTGAACTACAACTTCATGTTTCATATAAAGACATTTAGTAGTGAGTAATACATTTCCTCCCGTGGCAGAATAAGGCTAACATGTGGTGGGTTATTAACACTTTTACTATCTATTTTTGCAGATGTGAAAGAGCTAAGTGGAGATTCAGAAGTGCCGCAGAAACATACTATCCTCATTGACTCATTACTAGATACAGCCCAGTTTAGAACGGCTGACAGGACAAGTCCAGCACATTTGAGCTCCAGAAAACACACCAGAGATATTGGAGATGTGGCCAGGGCAGCAGAGCTACTTCTCCCTAGTGGGAGCGCACGGATTACATGTGCAGTAAGCATTCAATGCATATGTGTCTACTACATCCTTTCTGCATAGAAGAAAACTACATGTTATATTTCTGTATAGATTTTGTTTATTTGCAACACATCACATATTACAGCAGAAGCATAACTTAAAATGTACATGTACCAAAGATATAATGGAACGAGTCATTTAACTCAACTTACCCCACTCTTGTGTTGCTTGCGCTGTATTTTATGGCTGTTACTTCCACTGTTTTCAGGAATGTCTTATCATCTCAGATAGCTCCATCCATAATGTGCGGCTGTCCCTGTATTGCAGGAGGCAGCTGTGAGGACCAGCAGGTTGTGGTTTCAGGAGCTGTGTCCACGCCATTACAGGCAGTTGCAGGCTGTAACTAACAGCCAACATCTCGCTATGATGAGACCGGAGATAACCCTTATCCCAGCTGTTTAATCCTGTTGCTGTTGACTGCAGCATCTAACCACTTAGCACATCTGTCACTCCTTCAGCACCCATGCCATGTGATTGCGGGTACCAGAGTTGACATAGTGGCTGTGGGTCTAACAGAGGCCACTTTGTCAAGTAGGCGGCAAGTGCAGGGATTGCCAACCTGCGGCTCTCCAGCTGTTGTAAAACTACAACTCCCACCATGCCTTGCCATACACTGATAACTGTAGGCTGTGTGGGCATGCTAGCTGTTGCAGTTTTGCAACAGCTGGAGAGTCTCCCTGCTCTAGTGGAACAATAAATAAATAAATAATATCCATATCCCAAAATGCCCTTATAGTGCAAAAATAGTGAAAAAGTATGGATTAAAAGTATTGCCATGATTAGTTGTGAACCCAGCGAGTAATAATGACTATCATCTAGAATTTATTGCGCTTTGTAGGCAATCCAGTTACTTAGTATCACAGATGAAAAGTATTATGGGAACCTATATAAGGACTCAGCCATGTTTACTTTCCAGATGAAGCCACAACTTTCTCATCTGTTTCATGGCACTCTACGAGAGTACCAACAAGTGGGCCTAGAATGGATGGAGAAGCAGTACAAGAAGAATCTTAATGGCATTCTGGCTGATGAGTCCGGGCTAGGCAAAAATGTTCAAGTTATTGCCCTCATGGCGCATATAGCCAGTAATGAAGGTAAGGAAGAGAAATGGCAAATACAGCCATTATTATGGATATACATATGAAGGGCTTGCCCATGAACAACATTTATCGCCTGTCTGCAGTCCCCCCGATCACAGAAACAGGAGTCTCCGAATGCTTGTGTGAAGGCATGACTACCGCTGGGACTGTCGAGTACAGTGCCTGAAGTTCCATAGAAATACAGTAAATAGAGTGGTAATGAAGCATGCACATCACCCCACCTTGACACGGGGCCTTAGGGGCTCCGATCTTGTGATCAGTGGAGGTTCAGCAGTCGGACCCCCAACGATCATACAAGCATCATCTATCCACAAGTGTTCAACCCTTTTAAAGGTGTATGATATCTTAGACAGACTGCTGTGCAGAGCTGTTTTAGGTCCCCTGCTGCTCAATTTCTTTATTGTTTTATTTGGTGTTGTCCACCACCACTGCTGTCCTAACGATATGTTGTAATATTTTCAGGTAACTGGGGTCCGCACCTGTTTGTGGTGAGAAGCTGTAAAATTTGAAGTGGGAGCTGGAATTTAAAAGATGGTGCCCAGGTTTAAAGCTGCTTTTATACTTTGGCAAACAAAGAGAGCTAAGAAAAAAGAGACAGGTAAGCAGTGAGTACGTGAAATGGATATACAATATGAGAGACTTATTATTTGCTATAAGCTGAGTCTTATATTTTTTAGATTTTAAATTTTAATAACATCCATTACAAGGGTAAGCAAACCCATACAAAACAATCAAATACATGCAAGAGTCAAGTAGTAAAAAAATGTGGCGGCCGATGTGGTATAGAGAGCCTTGATCTGAGAGGAGCGCGGGCAGAGGGAGGAGCCCGCTCTGATCAGCTAAAACCTGGAAGAGCGCATCAGTACAGGGCACAGGGTACCGATGTGCTGTGCCAGAATTAGGCAGGACAGCAATCTTTCTCCACAGCAGCAGAAATCCACTGACAAGCCAGTGCTGTATGGAAATGATTTTAAGAAACAGTGCTATCATAAAGTTTTGGTACCTTTTTTAAGTTGAAAAAAACCATAATTCATTAATAAAGTATGTTACAAAAATTATTTTGGGCAAGCCACTTGTATAAAAGTTTAGATGACTTTTTAAGTGCTTATGCACACGAACGTATTTTTTTTCCGTGTTTTTTTGCAGACCGTATGTGGAACAATTCATTTCAATGGGTCTGCAAAAAAAACGGAAGTTACTCCGTGTACATTCCGTTTCCGTATGTCCGTATTTTCGTTCCACAAAAAAATAGAACTTGTCCTATTATTGTCTGCATAAGGGTACGACTGTTCTATTAGGGGCCAGCTGTTTAATTGCGCAAAATACGGAATGCACACGGACGTCATCCGTATTTTTTATGTCATATCTGTAATTCTATGTTACAAAGGTGGTGCAAGTCCCTCAGAGGGACACTCTCTGGAACACCCAACTAGTTTCAGATTGCTCCTTAGGGAATGATTCTCCAGATCCAGGCATTCCGTTATAGGTTCCGTATGTAATGGAATGCCCAGACAGAATGCAAAACGGAAGCCTTTAAAAGGCATTCCGTTTTGATCCGTCACAATAAAAGGGAAGCCTATGGGCAAACGTAACAAATCCGTCTGGTTTCCGTTATGCAGGACGGAAAAAAAGTCCTGTGGACAGGACTTTGTTTTTGGTCCTGTATAACATTTTGCATTCCGTTATAAATGGAACCTATAATGGAATGCCATAATGCTAGTGCGTACTAGGGTTGTCACGATACCAAAATTTTGATTTGATTTCGATACTATGAAAAAGTATTGCGATACTCGATACCATTCGATACCACGCCAAAAAAAAAAAACACCCAAAAAGCCACATGCATTCCGCATTTTATGGAACATTTGGCCCGTAATACAACCGTCCTATCCTATTTTTGGGGGGGATAAGGTGACAAAAAAATGTCAAATTGCTCGGTTTTTATTTTTTTCTGTTACAGCATTCACCGCATAGGAGATAATTTTTAATATTTAATAGTTTGGACTTTTTCAGGCATGGTGATACCTAATGTGTTTATTTTTTTAATGTTTATATATTTTATATGTGAAATTGGGAAAGGGGGTGATTAAAACTTTTAATAGTTTGGTGTTTTGTTTTAATTTTTACTTTTTATTTAATAACTATTAGCCCCCTTAGGGGCTAGAACCCTTATCCTATCCACTCTAGTAGAGATCTATTATGGTGAATAGGACTTCACACTCTCCCTGCTGCCCTGTAATAGCACACACAGCAGCAGGGAGCTGACCATGGCAGCCAATGCTTCAGTAGTGTCCTGGCTGCCATGGTAACCGTCCTGGATGCCATGGCTCAGATCGGAAGCTGACAAAGCGATACATGATGGGGTTAGTGTGAGGCACAGGTCCAACCGTTCCTAGTGATAAAACCCCCATATGCCTCAGAATAACCCTATCAAGTACCCATATCCTTGCATAATGGGCAACATGGGGTAAATGCATGAGCTACATGAACAGTCGCTTGCTATTGGCACAGTCTTATGAATTTGCTGTGGCCGATGCAGTTTCTTCATCCATGCAAGCTACTCGCTGCTTGACCACAGATATCCTATGATTTTGCAAAGCCACTTCTTTCTGTAGTTTCGGAGAGTGGAGAATGTGGAGTGAGTGGCTATAATGTCTGGGGCTAATTGTTTGGCTACTTCAATAGCTAGCACTTTATAGTCTATGCCTCCTGTTGCTTGGCTAACGAGATCCTATTGTGAAGATCTCAGTCCCTCCACACTGACCTTATGGTCATATGGTCTGGGTGAAGAAGGTGGTGATGGTGCCATCTAATGTGCAGGAAGGACGTTACCAATGGTCAGGCCGCTAGTGGAAGAAGGTTTTCCTCCAATCCACAGCAAATATCACTCCATAAACAGATAGTAGGTCTAACCAGTTATTTACTGGCAAAATCATGGGGGATGCTGCAGTAAAGCAGGCTTGGCAAGGTCTCGGTCAAAAGAAGCTCTCTGCCACGTGTCTTCACATACCAGCGATTGAACTGTATCTTGTTAGTTTTTTTGGCCTAAAGTATCCATAATACATATGGTGATGTTTTGTCATCTTCAGTAAATTGTAGTGTTGCCACCATTTCATTTTAAAGATGTGATTATTTCTTACCTCACTGTATTTATAAAGCCCTGCACTTCAGAATTCTGGATTCAAAAAGTTGCAGAATAAGGCTTTATTGACTTTTTGGTTGTATTTGCACCATTTACTTCAGTTTTGAAAAGTGGATAGGAAAGCTGGCATGGTTAGCCCGTCAAGCTGATATAAGTCAGATTCATCAGTTGTGGCTTTTTAAAATTGTGCAAAGATTGTCTCAGTCTCGCTCTAGTAAAGTTAAAGTAGTAGGGGTCTTCCTACTGCTTCATTTTTCTAAGTTACTACTTTGTTTGGGGAATTACTATACAACTGCATTGCATCTGAATCTGGATTTAGTTATCACCTAGCTTTTCCTAGGTGATTAGGGTAGAGCTTATTTATATCCAGACCTCGCTTCATTCTGGTTGTTGGGTATTGGGTTTGCCATGTGCATTTTCTCCCCAGTTCTGTTATTCTGGTTCTAGAATAATCTGTATTTTGGGATCCAGGAAGTGTAGTGTGTTTTCTGTATTTTCTGGGATCTGTAGTTCCATGGAGTCTGGTGTGTTTTCTGTATTTTATGGGATCTGTAGCTCCTCAGAGTTTAATGTGTTGCTGTGTTTAGAAGTGGCTGTCAGTTCAATATCGCTGCATTTTTCTGTTCACTGTCATCCATCTGCTGTCTAACTGTATGCCATGCATTTTCTATCCACTCCGCTCTTGGATCATGTTTTCCTTCTGTGATCTTCGCATTCTTTTGCTGTCATCCACCAGTGAGTTTCTTTAAGTGTCTTCTTTTCTGCAAGTATTAAGGTATGCTTCATTTATGTGTTTTTGTAACCATCTGGCTGTCCTGGAGATTACCATTAGCCACAGTTATGGTGTGGGAAAGGTAATTGCTATAGGTGAAGCCCAGTTCTACATTCTTGTGCTCAACCTTTGTTACAGGTGTAGAAAGTGGAGTTACTTCTCAAGACAATAATACTCCAAATGTATCAAACATTGTGCAACATTGGATACATTTGGCACAAATTGTGGCAATGTAGACTCCTAAAATGCAGATTATAAAATGTCCCTCATCATAAATCTTCCCATACAATTTAACTTTTTTCAATATGTGCACTAAATGCTAAATCACTGGGATGAGATAATTTGTTGTACATGTGCTAATTCAGAAGTTTTGTCGTATGATTTCTTCTCTCAGAACTGCTGAATGGTCACACTTTATGCTCTTATGCCTTCAAAGGTGTCTTATGCCTTCAAAGCTTTATTCATACCTCTAAATGTGTATTTTATAGAGATGGGATGAGCCCAACAACTTCCATGTCTGCATCACCTCTTACAAGCAGCTGTTCAAGGGACTTCAGGCTTTCATGAAGATGAGATGGAAATACCTTGTCTTGGATGAAGTCCATCAGATCCGCAACCTGAATGAGAAACACTGGGATGCTATCTTCAATCTGCCAAGGTTGAGCTGCTAAGTTTTTTGGGTCAAAATTATATTACAGTGTATTACAGTATTTGACAGTCATGATAGAGTAAAAGATCATGTCAGATATTCAAATATGGTATAGAACATGAAATTCTTGTTTTCCAGGAAAATAAAATAATTCAGTAATGAAATATGGATTGATATCACAGGCTCTGGTCAAGTAGTATCATGTACCTTCATTATATTCCCAAAAGCATGCCGACCTTCACACAATAGACAGTAACAGCATTGATAGTGTTAATAGTTTTATTTGTGCGGAAAGCTGTAGACCACCAGAAGTGCTGTGTACATTGAGAGGTGTATGTATGTGATCCATGGATTGCATATTCCAAACGTGAAGCTTCTCAAAATCCTTTTTCTATTTCTGGACGTCGGAAATTACACATTACATATGTGGACCCATTTACTTGAATGAGTCTGCAGTCCGGAAGGTGCGGTGCAGAACAGAAGCACTACGGAGTGCTACTGTGGGGTTTCTGTCCGTGCCTCCGCACCGCAAAAATGTAGTGCAAGCCCACAACTAACTCCTCCCCTCACGAGACAATCACAGTAACAATTGGCTGCCAGATATCCAGGAAGAAGAGTAGAAGTAGAGATTCAGGGTTGGCTCCCTGAAGAGAAGGAGAGCGAAGGGGCTCCCCCGGGGTAGCAGCAAGTACCAATCATCAGCACATATCCTTAGTAAGAGTTAGGTATACACCACAATATCATAACTCCAGGTTCCCTAGTATCATACTCCCCCTCAATTATGGATGCATGAGTCCCCTAGTAAGTGCCAACCATGGACTACAGATTCCAGATGTATCAATCCAGGGACCCCAAATAGCCTCAAATTTCGAGAGGCGGTTTCGCTTGAGATAAACCCCCCTTTCCAGTCTTATAACAACATTCAGTCTTGCTATGTACTCTGCTATAACAGGAGGCAGTGGTTATATCCGCTTGGCTGCCAGTCTTTTGCGTGCCTGGTACAACATCTTATTTAGTCCTATAATAATAGGCGTCTGTAGTTGATCAGATTCAAAAATGCTGAGTAGGCACATTCTACTCAGAGCACAATTGCTGAAATTGCTTCAGGAGGCCCTGGGAGTACAATTGTCCAATGTTCCAAATCCCTTTCTTTTCCCATAGGTAGAATCCCCTCAGTTGGGAAAGTTCTGATAAGACAGGGCTGTTCCATATGGGAGACATATTTAGAAGTCCTGAGACCCCAAGAAGCACTTTAGCCTTAGCTCACACTTTCCTCATTAGCACCAAAGATGGGGCAGATCCTAATCTTAGATCCACTCCCCCTTCCAAGGCCGTCAGGGGTGGAGAGCGTCCCGATGCCCATTCAACTAATCTGCCATTTCTTCCCGCTCCTCCAGCCGTGTTCCATCCTTTAAAATGCTGCAGCTGGGTTGAGAGAAAATATAATAAAGGGTTGGGCATTGCTAGACCACCCTATTCTTTGTTTCTTTGCAGGGTTTCATATCTAATTCTACTTCTTTTAGTCTTCCACAACAAAACATTTTGTAAAAATAATGCATGGGGATCCATACTGGTGAGTTATGAACTATATATAGGAGCTGCGACATTAGCACCATCTTGATCAGATTTCCCCTGCCTACTAGGGACAGTGGCAACTTATGCCAGGAAGCAGCTTTAAGCTTAAACCTAGCCAGTAGTGGCACTACATTGTCTTGTATGTACAGTATGTGGATTAATGGACACCTCAACTCCCAAATATTTAAAGGATGACACAACTTTGAGATTGGTAGGACAAAGACTCTGTGAAGGCGAGGACAACGTCAATATCACAGACTTGCTCTAATTAATAAGACTGCTTGCCAAATTCAGAAATCAGAGTTATGATAGAGTCTATTGCTGAGGCCATATCTCCTACATACAGCAGCATATTGTCTGCGTCTAATGAAACTCGCTCCTCAATACCTCCCCTTCTAAAGCCATTTATTAGTGGTGTAGTTCTGAGCAGGCATGCTAGAGACTCTATGGCAATGGCAAACAGGAGAGGGGACAAAGGACAGCCTTGCCTTGTCCCTCTTTCTAAGGCCAACGCCTGGCACATGCCCCCATTGACCCAACATGCCTCATTATAAAGCAGTTTCACTCACTTTAGGAAAACCGGGCCAAACCCTATTTTTGTCATAACTTCCCAAAGGTACTCCCACTCACTCACCACTACAATAGCTTCTCTCATCGAGCTTCCAGTCCTAAGAGAGTCATTAAAGACATTAGGGAGATGTGGGAGTAAGATCTTTTGGTGTTTCTTGTAAAAGAATTTGGCAACCCATCCCCACCAGGCACCTTCTCATTAGGGAAAGACCTCAATGCCATCTCAAGTTCCTCCAGTGAGATTTCCCTTTCAAGCAGTTGTCTATGCTCCACAGAGAGAGTAGGCATGGATATGGCTGATAAATTATCATCTCTGTCTGTCGAGTCAACCATTGGCTTAGACTTATATACTTCCTTGAAATGAGCATGGAACACCCCCAAGACACCCACCCAAACAACCCCGCTAACAAAACAAACATTTCTCCCTGCACTGGAGAAGCTGGGGTAAAAGAAATTCCTGATCTCCGAATGTAGATACAGACTATCAGAACTAGCATAGAATCTGCCTCAGTAGTGCTGCCTCAGCGCTGGGACCTGGCTCATCTCAATATTGTAACCTGCCGCAGTACAGAACAACAAAAACCAGCTGAAATGAAAGGCTGAAAGGAAGGCAATCCTTCCTTTCAGCCTTTCCCCTGCCCAGTGCAACATTTATCCAACAGAGAGTCCTTTTAGGAACTGGTATGTAACCAGCTAACCCACAAAGTATTGGACGCAGCTCAATTACCACATAGAGTCCACAGTGTCCTCAGTGTTGCCACGCAGATCCTTCTCATGAGCGTCTAGCCACTGGCACGCTGCTGCTGGATTATCAAACATATGCGTCGTATCTTCTGCCACCACACGCAATCTGGCGGGGTAGATCATTGAATAGGGTAGCTGTAGAGCTCTCAGTCGCTTTTTGACATCTAGGAAGTGTGCTATTCGTTTTTTTACCTCCGCAGAAAAATCAGGAAACAAGGATACACGATTGCCATTTATAGTAAAATCTGCACTGTCTCGTGCGCCTCTCAAAATCGCATTCCGATCTTTAAAATGCTAAATTTTGATCAGAAGAGGTCTCGGCGGTGCCCCTGGTGGTGGAGGACGAAATGGTACACTGTGAGCCCGCTCAATAGCAAATAGGGGAGACAGTCTCTCTCTTCCAATTTTATCAGCAAGCCATTTCTCCATAAACGTAACAGCATCAGCTCCCTCAGCGTGTTCAGGCACACCAATTATTTGGACATTATTACGTCTCAGTCCATTCTCAAGATCATCAGATTTAGATATAAGCAGTAAGACATTGTGTATTACACGCTGAAGGTCTCTTTTTACAGGCGGTACCTGTTTCTCCATTGTACTTAGTCGGCCCTCCATCTCACCAATCCGCTCCTTTACTTGCCTCATGTCTTGTCTAATAAGTAAAATATCCTCCTTAAGACCCCCCATATGCGTATTCAACAAGGTAAGCACCCTATTGAATTGCGCCACCGCTGCAAAGACATTCTTGATGGTGGGTCCAGTACTGTACTGACCTCCGTCTCTGTGAGTGGTATAGGGCAGAAGCCGACATTCCCAGTGGCGTCTGTAAGTTCAGATGCCTTGTCTGCCACCAGATCTGGGGTGCTTGCCGAGAGTGTCGAGGAGCGGGCAAACTTTTCTAGCCGCGCACCCACTTCTGACATCTTCGCAGCTTGGGCGACGCCATGTTGTTTGGCCGGCGTAGCAAGGCCGCATTCCTTCCCCTCCTTTTCTTTGGACTTTTGGCGCGTCATGTTGTCGCTGGAAGGTGTTGAGTCGCAGGGGAAGCAGTCCCACACAGGCTAGTGGTAAGTTATCCAGAAAAACAACAGGTAAACGGAGGATATACAGGACACTTAGTCAGGAGCTCAACACCATGCATCTGCCTACATGCCCGGCCAGGCCACGCGCCCCCCCCCCCCCCCCCCCCTTCACATTCAATTGATTGATTGTTCGTGAGCCCTGAGGGTCTGTTCAAATGACAGATTTTCTAAAATAAGTGGCATGAATCTGAGACTGACCCTTGGGTATCTGCCATAGGTTTGTAGTTGTACATGCCATGAATTCACATGCAAATGTAGGCTTATTCACTTGGAGGTAATTGACATGCTGCTATCCGGCCAAGGTTTTCCCTTGGAATATCAGACCAAAAGAGGACAAGTTGCAGTTTTCTGTGATGCACAATTTAAATTTACTCGGCGAAAAAACTGCCGTATGAACTACAGCATGATTTACCCATTAAAAAGAATGGGAGACAGAATGTGAACATTTTCCAAATGGATTTCACATGTGGAGTCCATTCTGAAATCCACACAGAAAAAAACCTCTGTGTGAACATACCCTTAGAGTAAAAGTAATGACGATACAGATGAGAATCCTTAATGATTAATTGATTGATTTTTCATTCAACTGAAAATAGATATTGTGTTTTTTCTATAGCCAGAACCGACTGCTTTTAAGGGACACCCCTCTGCAAAATACATGGATAGATCACTGGACTATGGTCCATTTTTTAATCCCTGGAATATCCAAGTCTTATCTGGATTTCCCACTAAGAACCAGTGGAGAAGAAAGCCAGGAGAATTACCACAAGCTTTTCATCATGTTGCATAAGGTCGGTTGTTTTATAATAAAATGTCTCTTGTTGCTGATGCTCACTCATCCATTTTGTTGGGGAAAAGGGAAAGAACGGAGGATGTGAACAACCTACTGAGTGTGTGAAAACTCTAGTGGTTGTGACTGTCCCCCAAGGAACAAAAACCAAAAGGAAGAGGGAAAAAGAAAAGGACAAAGCGCCAGCCTCACATGTGTTACTCAAATGGGTAAAGTTTCTCCCATAACCACAGTCAATTGGGGGTCACCACATAGTGGATGACAGATTATTAATTGTATGCAATTATGTAAACCGTAAAACATAAAAGGCCTAAAACATATGATAAATCTATAGAGAAAAAAAAACTATAGAGACAAAATATATAAAAAACAGCATGCTAAAAACATGTTAAGTTATCAGAGTATTTACTCACTTCACTGGGAGGTAGTCTGTGGGATAAACTCAAGACACCCAACAAACCAATCCCCCCTAGAATCGCCTGTAGAGTCGCAGATATTGATGGCAGCCAGTCACACAAGGGCTTCTTAGCAATATCTTTATTCCAGATTCTGCTCAACGCGTTTCGGGGTGATCCCCTTCATCAGGAGCAATACAATAATAATAAGAAATACATATGCACAACAGAATGGTTTCTTTGTCTTTAAATAGTTAAAAAACTGCCAAAAAGTGTGGAGGTGTGGTTATAGGGTGCCATTTTTGGTTTCCAGATGTGTTCCATGCTGGAACGCACAGGAAATCATCTGTTTAGTCGTTACTTCCTGTTTCCGATGCGTTCTACCCTGGAAGCGGGAGGATGCCCGATGAGCTCCGAGCTGGAACGCACCGCGGCCTCAACCTATCAACACAGGCCGGAGATCGTTTCCTGCTTCTGATGCGCTCCACCTTGGAACGCATCGGACCGCCGCTTACAATGCTCGGAGGACTGGAGGGACTGGGCTGATACGCCCCTCACTATATAATTGGGTGGGGAATAGATTGTTTTGCCAGTACTGCTGTGGAACATCCAGGTGCTCTTGTGCAAACTGTAAACGTGCAGCAATGTTTTTTTGGACAGCAGTGGCTTCCTCTGGGGTATCCTCCCATGAAATCCATTCTTGTTTAGTGTTTTACATATCATAGATTTGCTAACAGGGATATTAGCATATGCCAAAGACTTTTGTAAGTCTTTAGCTGACACTCTAGGATTCTTCTTCACCTCATTGAGCAGTCTGCGCTGTGCTCTTGCAGTCATCTTTACAGGACGGCCACTCCTAGGGAGAGTAGCAGCAGTGCTGAACTTTCTCCATTTATAGACAATTTGTCTTACCGTGGACTGATGAACAGCAAGGCTTTTGGAGATACTTTTATAACCCTTTCCAGCTTTATGCAAGTCAACAATTATTAATCATAGGTCTTCTGAGAGCTCATGCGAGGCATCATTCACATCAGGCAATGCTTCTTGTGAAAAGCAAACCCAGAACTGGTGTGTGTTTTTATAGTGCAGGGCAGCTGTAACCAACACCTCCAATCTCATCTCATTGATTGGACTCCAGTTGGCTGACACCTCACTCCAATTAGCTCTTGGAGATGTCATTAGTCTAGGTGTTCACATACTTTTTCCACCTGCACTGTGAATGTTTACATGGTGTGTTCAATAAAAACATGGTAACATTTAATTCTTTGTGTGTTATTAGTTTAAGCAGACTGTGATTGTCTATTGTTGTGACTTAGATGAAGATCAGATCACATTTTATGACTAATTTGTGCAGAAATCCATATCATTCCAAAGGGTTCACATACTTTTTCTTGCAACTGTATATAAAAAAAATCATATATATATAAAATGGGCCCCGAAAGAGAGGAAGCAGAGGAGGTAAAAATAGATACACCATCATGCAAAAGACCCAGATCAAAGACCATTCCACCCCCAACCCTCTCAGAACAACAGAAAGAGACGAAATAAAAGAAAAGGGCATTTTCAACTCATCAAAATGTACACTTAAACGAACAAAATAAAGTTACTCAGTAAAGGCCTATCTTTCTGTCCAACAAACCTGACCCATTTGAATTGTTCGTAGATATAAATCAATTTAGCAGAAAACTAACACTCCAATGTCACTTTGTTATAAAGGATGCCTTAAACATAGCAACCCCAATCAATAATCCTCCACTCACGGTAAGTGCTCCAAAAAAATCAGAAGACAACTCGATAGGTCCCCCAACCCCAACCCTGATACGATCTTACCTCACAAAAAAATCAACATTTTACCCATTGGAAAGTAGAGGCCCCCATATGCCAAGCTTATACAATATGGTAATGGAGGAACTTAAGACGACCCTTACTACAGTGAACACTCAAAACCAAGAATCTGGGAACCTGAATCCCGAACTATCTCTGGCCATAAAAACTCTTCAAAAGAACAGAGATATAGTTATTAAAAGTGCAGATAAAGGGGGGGGGGGGGGGAATCGTCATTATGGATTCTATCCGACGAGAACTATTATAAACCATTAAAACAAGATCCCTCCAAAGAATTTAAGAAAGCCTTTTTTGAATTGATCGACTTAGGTTTTGAGACAGGAGTCCTTGATAAAAATAAAATAAACTTTTTGAAGACACCTCCCCCTACTACAGCTCGGTTCTACTTCCTACCAAAAATACACAAATCCCTATCCCAACCGCTAGGTAGACCGATCATATCAGGTATCAGCTCCCTAACCTCTAACCTATCAGAATACATTGACCACCTTCTTCAGAGCTATGTATTAGAGCTACCCGTCTATTTAGGAGATACTTCTCACCTAATTAAAACACTTGAAGAAGTACAATGGTAAAAAATAAAATCCTGGGCTATGCTGGATATCACATTTCTCTATAGTAATATAATACATGAACTAAGTATTAGATCAGTTTAATAATTCCTTGATGCCGATTGCCGAATGCCACAAGCACAGAGAGATTTCATCTTAAAATCAATAGAGTTCATCTTCTGTCACAATTACTTTACATATGATAATACCATATATTTACAAGAAAGGGGTACGGCAATGGGGGCAAAATTCGCCCCTTTATATGCAAATCTCTTTATGGGTTCCTTCGAAAACCATGTAGGCTTCCTTAGACACCCCAACATTAGAGTCTATAAGAGATACATCAATGACATTATTATGATTTGGGATGGAGAGATTAGAGATCTAATAACACTCATCGAAGTGGTAAATTGTAATAACTGGAACATCACCCTTACACTAGAACACCATTCGAATGAGGCGATATTTCTAGATCTCTATCTGAGCAGCACAAACAATTTGATATCCATCAAAACACATTTTAAAAACGTGGATGCTAACAGCTACCTAGATTTTAGGAGCTGTCACCACCATGAGTGGAAAACCAATATTCCATACAGTCAAATGAAACGCATTAGAAGGAACTGCTCAGATGAGACAATACTAAAGGAACAAATTAACTTATTGGGGACAAGAGTCAAAGAAAAAGGGTACCCCTCGAATATTATGAAATATTCAGCTTTGAAGATCCAAAAAGACTGCCTCAAAACAAAAATCAAAAATACTGATTCCTCCCATCGACCGCTCCTTAACTTGATCACACGATATAACCCCTAAGATCAGACAGATCCTTGCTAAATATTAACCAATCCTTAGAAAAGATTCGATTTTAGAGAAAACAATCCCTGACCAACCTGGTCTTACTTTCCGTCCAGCCAGAACCCTTAAGAATATTCTAACCCCTTCATGTTCCAAGAGGACATCTAACGGGAACACACACCACCACCGATCACTTCCACTAAATCTGTCTCTGAAAAGAGGGGCATTTCGATGCGGTATTAACAGATGTAAATGTTGCAATATTGGCTCAGCTCCTTCCCTCCTCTGAGCATTGTAAGCGGCGGTCCAATGCGTTCCAAGGTGGAACGCATCAGAAGCAGGAATTGATCTCCGGCCTGTATTGATAGGTTGAGGCCGCGGTGCGTTCCAGCTTGGAGGGCATCGCGCACCCAAAGTCCTCCCGCCGGCTAGTTAATGGCCGCTCCCTTAAACATGCCCTCCGCCCTGATATAGGAGACATTCTCCCATTATACCAGCAAAGAACATACACCTGAGGGAAATAAAATTAAATAGAACATTATTTATAGAGGAATACCACTATTTTAATTAGATTTTACCGATGGGTTCCAGGGTGGAATGCATCAGAAACAGGAAGTAACGATTAAAAAGAGGATTTCTGGTGCGTTCCAGCATGGAACGCATCTGGAAAACGGAAATGACACCCTATAACCACACCTCCACACTTTTTTGCGTTTTTTTTTTTACTATTTAAAGACAAAGAAACCATTCTGTTGTGTATATGTATTTCTTCTTATTATTGTATTGCTCCTGATGAAGCGGGATCATCCCGTAATGCATTGAGCAGAATCTGGAATAAAGATATTGCTAAGAAGCCCCTGTGTGACTGGCTACCATCATATCTGCGACTCTACAGGTGATTCTGGCTAGGGGGGATTGGTTTGTTGGGTGTCTTGAGTTTATCCCACAGACTACCTCCCAGTGAAGTGAGTAAATACTCTGATAACTTAACATGTTTTTAGCATGCTGTTTTTTATATATTTTTTTCTCTATAGATTTATCATATGTTTTAAGCCTTTATGTTTTACGGTTTACATAATTGCGTACTATTAATAATCTGTAATCCACTATGTGGTGACCCCCAATTGAGTTTGGTTATGGGAGAAACTCTACCCATTTGAGTAACATAAAATCACAGAAATATAGTGGCAAATATGGGGGAACTGCTCAAACCCCAAACACTGTAGCGTATTTCTCATTGGGGGAGCAGTCCCACGCATGTGGACCGCAGCAAACGACCATCCCCAGCAAAAAAATGCGTACAATGGAGGATGCCGGCGCGGTCCACAGAAAAAGGCATATCCGTTTGGTGCATTTTTTTCTGTGATTTATATAAATAGATTTTCATCCGCACAATGCTCCGTTTTGTGTTGGATGCCTTTGTGGTGCATGGGGACCACGCCGGCATCCTCCATTGTACGCATTTTTTGCTGGGGATGGTCGTTTGCTGCGGTCCACATGCGGTGGGACTGCTCCCCCAATGAGAAACACGCGACAGTTCTCGATATAGGTTGTGGGTCCCAGCGGTGGAACCTGCACCTATAAGACAATGGGGGCATATACTAGCGATATGCCCCCATTGTCTATGATGAGACAACCCCTTTAAGAAAATCAGTTTTGGAGCTCCCTGACATATTCAACTGTGGGTCACTGATGGCATATTGCTAGGATATGCCATTAATGTCAGATAGATGTGGGCCTCACCTCTGGCACCCGCACCTATCTCCAGAACAGGGGCCTATCTAAGTAAAGGAAGAGCAGCCACCTTCTGTTCACTGCTATGGAAGTTCTGAAAATAGCTTAGATCTGGTTTGGCTATATCCAGCTGTCCCATAGCGTTGAATGGAGAGGTGGTGGTGCATGCGCAGTGTTCTCCCTTCGCCTTCACTTTTTGCCATTGGAAACATGGTTTCAGCACAAATTTAGTATATCGGTCATTATGCCTGTCACCAGCCTTTTCTAGTGAAATGCACTAGGTACTTATGTGTCCACCAGTGCTATTAGTGAATATTCGTATACACTCCCTGGCAGATAACATACAGTCCAATGCAGGGTGGTGTGAAGGAGGAGCACAGTCATGGATGAAGAAGGCATGGATGTGCGGGAAGTCTAATAACAGTTCTGTGCCTGTTTTATGATGCCTTTTATTTTGTGTTTGATAGACTGTACGACCTTTTATATTACGAAGATGCAAAAAAGATGTTGAGAAGCAACTAACAAAAAAATATGAGCATGTTCTCAAGTGTCGTCTTTCCAACCGCCAGAAAGCGTTATATGAGGATGTCATTCTACAACCAGGGTACCATTTTACTTTGTGATTATATTTTTTTTTTTCTTTTTATTTTATTTGTGATACAAAAATAAATATCCATATAACCTTAATGATATTTACTTTGTGAATTTTAGTTAAAAGTATTAGTATGCCTACTGAAGGGCAGCCGATTTAAAACGTAACTTTTTTAAGCTAAAACAAATTTTGTGAGGAGGTCCGCTGTACATGGTATTGGGACGCTCTTGGGGAGTATGTATCAGGCAACCTGGTCGATATATTTGATAATAACCCACCCCAAATTGTTGGTGTTTGTAACTGTACTCGCACTTGCTGCCCCCCCTGCCATAAATCCCTATTGTAACTAGGCCATAGAATGAATCATCAGGGCCTGAGATATGAACAAGTATATTGCTAAACAGACAAAACTGAGCAGCACAATGTGGCTCCATGCCCTGATGGTGGCATGGAGCTCGACACTTACTGCTCTGATGCCAGCAGATGCGCACATGCCGAGAACGCCAGCTTCTTATAGATTTAGCTCCTCGCCATTGTTTAGAAGAGCCCCCTGACGTACTCCAATGGAATCGGTGTGTGTCATGCACAATATAGCATCTAAAGGCCACTATTATATATAGTGTTAGTGCACCTGGGCGGATTGGTAATTAATAGACCCTAGGGACAGGTCACCCATTGTATGAAGGATAAACATGTTGTGTAGATTCCTTCTTGTAGGTAATTGAGATAACTGATATATAAATGAAAGTGTAAGGTAAGAGAAATATTGGGGAGAGGATATCCCCTTAAATAAAACACAAGAAAAAGAGCTGACCATTCAGGCCTGAGGGTGGCACTGAACGCATCTTGGGGATCCATAGATTTTTAAGTCATTTCTGAAATGTGTAGAGTTTAGTTAATAGGGACAGCTAGTTGTAAGGGAAGGTGGGCAGCAAGGGCGAGGGCCAACTATTTAGGGTAGGTTATTATCAAACACATTGACCAGGCTGCCTGATACATACTCCCCAACAGCGGACCTCCTGACTATATATTACACACTCTCCTTCTTATTATATATCATTTATTTTTAAATAGTATTTTTAATACTTGCGATTTTCTTTGTCTTGTTAACGGAAATCTGTCTCCAGTTTTATGGAGTCCTAACTAAGGGCAGCATAAACTAGTGACAGATCCCCTTACAAAATGCTGGGTCACTTTCTTTAATTTACTTTGATACAATCTTGCATTGAACAGCTCCAGTGCATGCCGATGAGTCCTGAATATTTTTGAGCTCCTGATTTTCGCCCAATTCAGATGGAAAAAGCTGTCAATCAGTGGCAGGAGGTGGAGAAAGCCAGAAGCTCATGAATATCAGGACTCATGGGCATGCGCTGGAGCTATTAGATCCTAGCAGCAGATTCCCTTTATTTCTTATTATTTTTCCTCAAAGACAGTGGCAGTCCAGCCAGTATAGCCAGTACAGGTAGTGTCCTACCTATGTCCCTTATATTACCTTTTGTGATCAGTGACAACTTTTTCTTTTGAACAGAACTCAGGATTCCCTGAAGGGAGGACATTTTGTCAGTGTTCTTCATGTCTTGATGCAGTTACAAAGGATCTGTAACCATCCAGATTTGGTGGATCCTCGGTCTGGACATTTCTCTTATGCATTTGAACCTCTGAATTATGAGACGTCATCACTTGTATTACAAGCATTAGAAACTGGTCCCTGGAAGGTGAGAACCAAGGGAATAGTAGAGCAGCCAATCAGGTTGTTGCTGTAATTTCCCAGAAGGCCTTTGGAAAATGAGCATTTAAATCTTACTGGTTGTCATGATCAATTTCCCTTGCACTAGTTTGAATACAAGAAACATGTATTAACAAAAGAAATTCAGACCTATCTAAATGAATAACAAGCTGTTCAAGGTGGACATGTACTTTAAAGTGGTTGTCAACCTTATATTCATGTAACTACCTCATTTTATATCTGTTTTGTATCTATTTTTTCATTCACACATCCATCTGCAGTTTCTTCTCTTACAGTAAGGCTCTGATTCACATGACCGTATCTTTGGTCTGCATTTTTTGCAGATAGGATGCGGACGCATTCATTTAAATGGGTCCGCAAAAACACCCCATGTGCTGTCCGCATCCGTATGTCTGTTCCGTAGCCCTGCAAAAAAGATAGAACATGTCCTATTCTTGTCCGTTTTGCAGACAATGCATAAGCATTGGTACAGTGGATCCGCAAAAAAAGAACTGGGGCTGTATTTTGCGGACCGCAGAATACATATAGTTGTGTGAATGCACCCTGAAGGTGACTGATTTCATGTTCTTATTAAACAGAAGCCAGATCTCTCTCTGTTTGATCTTCTGGGACTTGAAACTAAAATAACACATTATGAGGCCCAGGTGCTGCCTGTCCTAAAGGTGACTAGAAGACTAATGGAGGAAATTTACAACTCTCCTGACTCTACGCCTCAACCCAACCCAGTGAAGATTAAAGCGAACAGGTATCTTGTCTTGGACCGTAACTTTTTAATGGTAATCATTGTATTAAAAAGGTAGCGAAACACTAAGTAAGCCAAGAAGGTGAGGAAGAGAATGGGGTGTACTGGGAGGTTGACATAATTGTCTGCCCTTCATATGGTTTTGTGGAAAATAAATGTTGCACCTTCAACATACAGGTTGTTTCAACCAGTTCTTTATGGTCAAAAACCAGAAGGGAGAACTGTGGCTTTCTCCAACACGCCAGCATCTCGACTAGTTACCACAACCACTGCCACAGTAACTCAGCAGGGCCAGGCACGAGGACGATCCCTAGTTACAACCGCCTCGGCAAATCAAGGTATGAAAAGCGACGGCTTATAAAATGTAAGAGTGCAGGTAAATAATTCCTGTGTGTTTCGAGGGTTCAGGTGTCACTTATCTGATAAAGGCCACGTTCACATCGCTGTATTTTGGTCAGTATTCGTATCTGTAAGCCAAAACCAGGAGTGGATCCAAAACTTTTTGTCTGTAAATTCCAGTCCTGGTTTTGGAAAATACTGACCATATGAAATTGGTCTTACAATGTGCTCATTTGTGTGATTGTCTTAGGGCCTTACTAGTCCAAACGATTTTCTTAGGAACGCTCGTTCTCAATTGACCCGTGTAATTGAGCATCTGATCAGCCAATAAACAAGCAAATGCTGATGTCGGCTTTGTCGGCCGATAGGTATGTTTGATCAGGATGAAAGATGCCTACAGCACATGTCCCCGTGTAATCGAGGATGTGCTGACGATAATCAATAGAACTGTATGAGGCAGGAATAAAATTCATTCCTCCCACATCCACTTTGCATCGGCTTCTGTAATGGGCCCGTGGAAATGAGCGTCTATGGACGTGTTTAATGTCCTTCGACACTCGTCTTGGCCGGACATTGGGCAGAGTAATAGGGCCCTTACAGTGTGATAAAGTTTTAGGGGAACATTTATCAGAACTGGTGTAAAGGAAACCATATCAATCAAATTCTGCCTCTCATTTTTCTGAGCTCCTTTGGAAAAAGAAATGTGTAATAAGGCAGTTTTTCTTTACACCGGTTTTGATAAATCTTCCCCAAAATGTTTACAGGCTTTAAAGGGGTTGTTCCACAAAGGACACATCATTTATTCACATGATAAGTGATAAATGTGTAATTACTCGGGGGCCCCGTCCTTCCAATCACTGGAATGAATGTTCTGAGCCTGGTTCATGACCGCAGTGAGGACAAGTTGGAATTTAGTGGTGGTCACGCATATACCCTAATATTACATTCATTGTATAAGGGACTGATGGGAACAATTGAGACACTGATGGAGCGGCAGTGCAAATGTGTGACCATGGTTCCATTCATACTTCTCCTCACTGCATGCCCATTGTAGTAATCAGTGGGGGGCCCAGCAATCAGACATTTATATTGTATCTATTCTGTGGATAAATGATAAATGTCCTTTGTGGGACAACCCCTTTAACAGTGTAAATCAGACAGGGTGCCTATGAAGTATAGTCGACTAGCTGTCATTTCTCTTAATAAAGGGATTAACTCTTGAAAAGTATTTGTCACTTATCTACAGGATAGGTGATAAATGTCAGATTTCAGGTGGTCTGATTGTTGGGACACTCCTTTGCCATCCTGAGAACAAAGGGGTCTCTTAATCCCCTCGCTAAATAGAGCAGTAATGTGCATGTCAGTCCACTGCTCCGTTCACTTCTGTGGGACTCACGGAGCGCTGTGGGTAGGTGATAAATACTTTTTCTGGAGTGCCCTATAGAAAGCTAATACAATTATAACTTGCCTTGAGCGGGTAAACTACACTTACATTCTACATTACTGGCTTCTGGTTGTTAATTTACTTTTATGTTTCTGCAGGAGGTGAAGTGGTGAAAATCGCTCAGCTGGCTTCTTCTGGTGCAGCTCAAGGAAGAATAGCACAGCCCAAAACCCCAGTTACCCTGCAGTTCCAAGGAAACACATTCACGCTGTCCCAGAGCCAACTGCGCCAGCTGACTGCTGGACAACCGCTGCAACTGCAAGGTAACTCTGTAAGGTAGAGACCTGGAATATCAGGTTAGATTTGACGTTTTAAAATAATGAAAGTCCATAATGTGAATTAGATCACAGATGCATTCCGGGTAAGGGAATGGGTTATCACGAGTCTCTTGTGAACTCTCCTGAGAGCTATCAGTCTCCTAGAATGGAAACTTTAGATAAAGTGACTGAAAGTACAGTATGAGATTATTGAAACGTTTCATATGTTTATTCATTCACAGGGAGCGTTCTGCAGATTGTTTCGGCTCCGGGACAGCAGTATCTTCGACCTCCTGGGCCTGTAGTAATGCAGACAGTGGCTCAAGGGACCGCAATTCAAAATGCAATAAATGCTTTGGGAAACCAGCACTCTGCCAACGTACCCTCTTTGGCTCCTCAAACAGGTGTGGGAAATTGCTTCATATGATGCATGTTATATATTTATTTTGGGGAAAAAGAGAAAAAGATCACGCCCATTAACCCCTTCCCGACCCTCAACGTAGAAGTACGGTGCAGGGAGTTCCCAACACACGCCGTACATGCTCGGTGCACTGATTGGGCAGGAACAAGAGATGTGTTTGCCTGATCAGGGAAGGGGCCTGGCTGTTACTGACAGCTAGGCCCCTGCTGTAACTACCAGCATTGGTGAAAACTCCAATGCCAGCAATTTAACCCATTAGATGTGGCGGTCAATGATAACCGCCACCTCTAAGCTGTTTACATAGGGAGGCATGCCAAGCTCAGGTAGGGTCTCATAGGTGAGCTGTCAATGTCAAAAAGACAATTACAATGCATTACAATACATCATTTATTATAATGCATTGTAGAAGTGATTAGGACACCAGAGGTTGAAGTCCCATAGTGGGACAAAAGTAAAAAGTTTCAAGTAGAAAAAGTCTCTTTCCCCCCATCAAGACATTTAGTATTGAAAAAAAAAATAGACATATTTGGTATTGCTGTATCCGTACCTGTCAACTGGCCTCAATAACAGGGCATGCGATCCGCTGAACCGTGGAAATTAACCCCTCAGGTGTCGCACCTGAGGGGTTAATTGCCACGGTTTGGCGGATCACATGCCCTGTTATTGAGTCCGGGTATGTAATATCGCCGCCGGTAGCCGCTGCCTCCTATACCTGAATTAATGTGTTAATTACATTCATTGGTGGTGCAGTGGCCACAGCCAGTATTATAAATTCTAACCATTGGTGGCGCAGTGCCCCCCCCCCCAAGTATTAGTATCAGGGTCCTCTTCCCCCTCTTCATTGGTGGCAGTTCCGATCGGAGCCCCAGCAGTGTAATCCTGGGGCTCGGATCTGTTACCATGGCAGCCAGGACGTTACTGAAGCCCTGGGTGCCATGGTAATCTCCCTGCTGCTGTGTGTACTATGCACAGGGAAGCAGGAAGAGTGTGAGGTCCTATTCACCCTAATAGAGCTTTATTAGGGTGAATAGGACAAGGGTTCTAGCCCCTAAGGGGGCTAATAGTAAATAAAAAAAATTAAAATAAAATACTAAAAATTGAAATTGCTCCATTTCCCAATTTTACATATAAAATTTACAAACAATAAAAAATAAACATATTACATATAGCCATGCCCAAAAAAGTGTGAACTTTTAAAATATAAAAAAATATTTCCTATGCGGTGAACGCCGTAACAGAAAAAATCACAACTGCGCAATGTATAGCTTGAGGCTCCTGGTATTCATACTTTTTTTTTGTGGCTCTTTGTGTCTGTAAGGTTGGCCACCCCTGCTCTATAAAATGATCCCATAATCTACCCATTCAAATGAACGCTGTTAAAAAAAAAAAAAATAATAATAAAAAGGCAGAACAGACATTTTTGGTCACCTCTGGAAAATCATAATATCAAATGATCAAAAAGTCATGTACCCCAAAATGGTACCAATGAAAATGTCAACTCATCCCTCAAAAAAAACGAAAAAAAAAGAAAAAAAAAAAACAGTATGGCTCTTAGAAAATGTCGACACAAAAAAGCAGGGACAGCGTGATGCTAATGTCTGTAAAGCACTGCAGAATATATCAGCGCTATATAAGTGCATTAAATAAAAAAATTTAGCAAAACTTATTGCATGCTGCAATAACCAAAGCAAAAAAGCAATCTTAGAATGTCTGCCTTTTCCTTATCCTGTTTCCCAAAAAGTGAAATGAAAAGTGAGCAAAAAGTTGTATGTGCCCCAAACAGGGGCGTACATAGAAATCATTGGGCCCCCTAACCCCACCCACTACTTTGGCCCATCCCACCTCCTGCCCTGGCTCCTCCCCTGCCACACCCCCATTTGCCAATAAATAAATGTATACATGACCTACTGAGGACTCCAGCATAACGCAAACCGGACGGATCCGTTATGCAGGCCCTAGACTTCTATTATGACAGAATGAATAATGGAATGCCTATAAAGCTGCCTATAAAGGCATTCAGTTAGGAATTCTGTCATGGAATTGCATTATGGTCTGTTGTAACGGAATCCATAATGCAATTCACCTTTTACCACCAAACCAAGCATGAACGAATTTTAAAATATGAAATTTGCTCATCTCTAATTATGAACAGACTGGGGACGACTAATGCTGGCGGTTTTATTTGTGTTTTTGAGCTGACAGGTTCCCTTTAACAGCAAGCAGAGTTCATGGGGGGGGGCGAGGGGGGGCACTGTCCTGAGTCCTCTATGAGCCTACAGTACCCACCCACTCCCACAGGAACTCTGCTTGCTGCTGCCCTCAGAAAGTCCCATACATGAAGTTGTGGAACTGGAACGCGTTATACAGTCTCTATTAGCACTAGCGTAATTAGAAATGACTGGGCCCCATAAGAAATTTTTGAACGGGCCCCACAGGAAATTTTTGAATTGCCCCCCTCCCTGCTGTCCGGCACCTCTGACCAGCAGAGACACTTGACTTCCCTAATACAGTCCAATTATCGTAAAATAGTCAAGTCATGGAAATATAGAAAGTATACTGTACTAACCAGAAGACCTTTATGCTTACCTTTACTGTCAAAATATCATACTACAGTATACATATATTTCCATGACTTGTCTTTTGGACGATAATTGGAATTTGGACTGTATTAGGGAAGAAGTCAAGTGTCTCTGCCGGTCAGAGCTGCCAAACAGCTGGGGGGGGGGGGCCCATAACATTTTTTGCTGGGGGGCCCGTTCAAAAATTTCCTGTGGGGCCCACTGCCCAGTCATTTCTAGTTACGCCAGTGCTAAGAGAGACTGTTATTAGTACAGACATTTTTTTCATTAATGATCCCGGTTGTAAAGATAGTGGCTGGGGCAGTCCTACTGTGTGGACGGGCTGGCAGTGGCACAGGTCCGGACTGGCTGTGAGATGAGGTTTTCGGTGGCACGGGCGAGGCTGGCGGGCGGGCATCACAACTCACTCTAAAGTTCTTCCATGCTGGGTGCGCGCCTGCTGCCTGCACTGGCTGGGCCAATCAGCAGCAGGATCTTTGCAAACTGCTAATGCTGATTGGCCAAGTATGTGAAGCAGTGCAGGCGCAGCAGACGAGCCGAGGGAGTGAGGCTGGGTCCTAGGGAGCGCACAGTCAATGAGAAGTCAGACAGAAGGGAGGGGAGGGCGTGTATTATCGGCGGCGCTGGGAGCCAATTATAAGTGGGCAGACCGCCTCTGAGCCTGCAGTGAGCACAGTTGCAGGGGGTGGGGCCTTCTGAGCGCTCCGGGCCCCCCGGTGCCGCGGGCCCCATAGCAGTGGCGTACCCTGCCTCTATTGGCGGCACGCCACTGGCCCCAAAATAGAACCAATAATAATGGCAACTCATCCCTCAAAAAATAAGCTCTTACGGTGCTCCATCAAGAGAAAAATTAACATGGTTCCCAGAAAATGGCTGTACTGGTACTCCAAAGGCTGTTTGAAAGCAACATGGTGCCCATAAACCAATCCATCAAAATCTAGGCTGCAAAATCCAAAAGGTGATCTTTCGCTTCTGAACCTTGCAGCATGCCCAAACTGCAGTTTACGTCCACATTTATGGCATTTCTGTACCCAGTAGAATCTGTCTAACAATAAGGGGTGTGGAGGGAGTCTCAGATGGCACCAGCTGAGCACAGCATATTAGGAGCTGAAATACCATATCTGTGGAAAACTAGTTAATTTCTGCAAAACACCTATGGTGTCAAAAATACATAATTTTTAGGGGTTTCCACTGTATGGTTATCTGAAGGGCTCTGCAAATGTGATGTATCGCCAGAAAACCATTCTAGCAAAGTCTGCCCTCCAAAAGTCAAATGGCGCACCTTCTTTTCTGAGACCTGCCATGTGGCCATACTGCAGCTTGCATCCACATTTATGTTATTTTCTATACCCAGTAGAAGTAGCCTATAAATTCAAGTAGGTGTGGTGTAAGTCTCAGATAGCATAAGCTGGGCACAACATATTGGCCACTGATATGCCATATGGAAAAATGCGGATACCTTGCAATTTTCATTTTGCACGGTCCGTCTGCAAAAAGCGTCAAAATGCTGACGTCACCACTCATCATCTTGAGGGGTGGTGTTTCCAAAACAGGGGGGTTCAATTTATTATTTCATTCCAGTCCCTCTACAGTAAATCACCACAGTGGGCTTCACAATGCACATGGTGCTCTTTTAGTACTTCCTGTTGATACTTTTAGGCAAAAAAATTCACAAAAGTCACATATAGGGTATTTCTAAAACCATGAAACACGGCATAATAGGATTGCTTACTTTTCATACTGATACATGATGGGCACAACATATTGGGCACTGAAATGGGATAACAGTGGAAAAATTGTAATCTTCACCATCTGCTGTGCATTACTTTTTGAAAAACACTTCTGGGGTCAAAATGCTCACTACACCCCTTGGTAAATTCTGTGAGGGCTGTGGTTTCTAAAATGGGGTCACTTCTTGGGAGTTTTTTTTTTCATATGACTTCAGAGCCTCTGAAGTTGTTGGTCAGTGCTGTATAAATCGCCAATCTAGGCCTCAAAGCACATAATGCTCCTGCAGTATGCCAAAACAGCAGTTTCTGACCACATAGGGTGAAAATTAAACATTTAAGGCTAATACTACATATAATTGAAATACAATGTAATTTTTTAATCTTAAATTCAGTGGGCTCAAGCCAATCACTTTACTTCTAGGTGAATTTCTTGAAGGGTTTAGTTTCTGGGGTTTTACACTGAACTAGTACCTCAGGGACTGCAAATGTGACAAAGACAAATGCTCTCCAAAGACAAATGGTGATTCTTCCCTTCTGAGCCCTGTTTTGTCCCCATATAGCATTTTACAACCACTTGTGGGGTGTTGCCGTATGCAGGCAAGAAGGGTTAACAAATTGTGGCATGCTTTTTCTTACGTGACCCCCTCATGAAAATGAAAAATTTGGGGCTAAAACTTTATTGGAAGAAATAAAAAGTTTCACTTTCACAGCCGAGTGTTTCTAAATTCTATCAAAATGCCTATGAGGTCAAAGCGCTCACTAACCCCTTGAGGGCTGTAGTTTACAAAGTGGGGCCACTTCTTGGGGGTTTCAACTGTAGGGGTACCTCAGGGTCTCTTCAGATGCAACATGGCGCCCAAAAAACATTTTTGCAAAATCTGCCCTCCTAAAACCATACGGTGCTCCTTCCCTTCTTAGCCCTGCATGCAGCAGTTTATGAGCACATATGGGCTATCTCTGTAAACTTCAGAATCAGGGTAATATTGAAGTTTGTTTTGCTGTTAACCTTTACATTTTACAATTTTCTTTTAATTCCTGTGGAAATATCTAAAGGGCTAACAAAGTTTCTTATATCACTTTTGAATCATTTAAATAAGTTTGGTTTCTAAAATTGTCATTTATGGGGGGTTTCTATTATGCAAGCCCCTCAAAGTTACTTCAGAACTGAACTTGTCCTTAAAAAGTCTGTTTGGGAAAATATTTTTGAAAATTCCCTGTTTAGATCAGGGGGGTCCACAACCTGCATGAAAAACAACTGATCATGTGAGCAAGTTAATTAAAAAGTAAGCCTGAAAAGTTGATTTCCCATTGCTTAAATAGCGCCCAAATATTCTGCAGCTGTACAGAGATTGTTACTATTCACATCAGTCCTTGTCCTCCATGGGACTCACAATATAAAAAGGAAAGTTGTATTGCAAATATGCCTTGGCGAAAGAAACAGTTAATAGATAACTGTTTAATGGCCCCTTTACATGGGCCGATTAATGAGAATGAACATTCATACAAACGTTCATTCCTGATAATTGCCCTGTATAAAAGTGGCACCAATCACCTGCCACCAATCATTAGATGAAGGCATCATTGGTGCGGCACCCAAAATCATTGTTTCTGAGCAACAGATTGTCCTCTGTAAACAGCGATCTGCTGTCCAGAAATGGTGAGTCTGCATGGGGACAAGTGATTGCAGTAGTGATCGCCTGTTCCCATACAGAGGGGCTGATTGCTGCATGTAAATGCAGCTCTCACCTCCACTGATGATTAGGTAATTATCTGTAGCAAATGATTCATTCCTGGTAGTGCCTGCTCATTTGACCCGTGTAAAGACTAGGCTGTTGCTGAAAGACATTCTACGCTGCATTGGTTATATGTTACAGGAATTCAGGGAAGAAGTATCATGCCTTATCCTGGTGGTGGCGATCCTTCATCTTCTCTCAAAACCTCCCAGAGTTCAGTTACCCCAGCACAGGTACTCCAATTATTTGTTCATTAGTGAATCCAAATTTGAACATAACTATAGAATTAGATTTCCAATATCAGCAACATCTTTGACAATGGAAAAGTGAATTATTGCTTGTATACTTATAATTTGCAGTTAAGTAGATTCTATTAGTGTTTTGTTCTGTACTAGTTGTATATGACCAAAACAGAAACTGTGGTCGGAAATGAAGGCCTCTTTCACATGATCGATATGGATTGTGTCAGGATGCGTTCAGGGGGCGTTCAGTCCAACTCGCACCATTTCCCAAGCAAGTTCAGTCAGTTTTTTCTGCAGTTGCGTTCAATGTTTAAGTTTTTTCCACCCGGGTGCAATCAGTTTTGATGTGTTTTTCACGCATATGAAAAAAACCTGATGCAATGGGTTTTTCACTGAAGCCCCATTCACTTCTATGGGGCCAGGGCTGCATAAAAAACTAACAGAATATAGAACATGCTATGATTCAAACGCAACGCAGAAATGATGCATGAAAAACAACGTTCATGTGCACAGACCCATTGAAATGAATGGGCCAGTATTCAGTGCGCGTGCTATGCATTCATGTCACGAATCGCACCCACGTGGGAAAACTCGCTCTTGTGAAAGAGGTTTAAGGGTGAGTCCATGACTGCCGCGGGCATTCAACTATTCTGTTCCGGCAGGGGAACAGACTACTGGAATTGCCATATTCTGCATAGCCGGGGCCCACTGGATCCCTTGCACTACAATTGGGTCCTTCGGATTTCCGGCATGAATGCTGGCATTCTGCCAGACCAAAAAAGAAAAGAAAAACATTGCATGCCCAATGTGTCAGGAAGACAGGAAGGATCTTCTAGATGGTATGTGGAACTGTATTCAGATATAGATTTTTTGGGGGTGAGATCAGAAAAATAATCAAGACAATGTGGGGAAAAGAGATTTCTTTCCTGTTCTTTATACCACCTTTTTCATTTCTTTAGGAGCTCAAGTTGGAGATTACTCCCTGTGTGTCACATGATTGAATTGGTGGTCAAGTGTTGTTTGCTACAATGTTGTATTAAACTAACTGTGCCGACTCTCCTGAGAACGGATTAAGACAGAGTGTAATAAAAGCTAATTTCCTAGCAAATTCTTTAGAAAAGGGAGAAAACGTACAATGCATTCGGAACATCTTCAGACCCTTTCACTTTTTTAACATTTTGTTATGTTGCGGCCTTGTGCGGAAATAAAAAAGTTTTCATTTTTTGCCATCAATCTTTACTCAAAACCCCACATTGAGAAAATGAAAACAAAATGTTTGAAATCTTTGCTAATTTATTGAAAAGGAAAAACTAACATCTTTGACATTCAGACCCTTTACTCAGTACTTATTTGAAGTGGCAACCTCCAGTCTTGGGTATGATGCCACAAGGTTTGCACACCTGCTTGATTTTCTGCCATTCTGCTATGCAGATCCTCTCAAGCTCTGTCAGGTTGGATGGGGACCATTGGTGGACAGCCATTTTCAGATCTCTCCAGAGATGTTTGATTGGCTTCAATCCAGAGCTCTGGTTGGCCAGTCAAAAGATGTTCACAGAGTTGTTTCTAAGCCACTACTGTGTTGTCTTGGCTGTGCGCTTAGAGTCATTGTCTTGGACGGAGAACCTTCGGCCCAGTCTAAGAATATGTCTGTACTTTGCTTCATTCAGCTTTCCCTCAACTATGACTAGTCTCCCTGTTGCAGCTGCTCAAACACAGTATGATACTGTCACCACCATGCTTTATTGTAGTGAGGATATTGGGCAGACCCTGGTTTCCTCCAAAACATGACGCTTAGAATTGAAGCCAAAAAGTTAAATCTGGGTTTCATCAGACCAGAGAATCTTGTTTCTCACAGTCTGAGAGTCTTTTAGGTGTTTTTTTTAAAACTTTCATGTGTCTTTTACTGAGGAGAGGTTTTTTTCTGGCCACTCTGCCATAAAGCCCAGATTGGTGGAGTGCTGCAGTGATGGTTGACCTTCTGGAAGTTTCTCGAATCAGCACTCAGGATCTTTGGAGCTCAGCCAGAGTGACTATTGGGTTCTTGGTCACTTCTCTTACCAAGGCCCTTCTCCCCTGATTACTTAGTTTGATGGATCAGCCAGCTCTAGGAAAAGTCCTGGTTGCTCCAAACTCCTTTTAAGAATTATGGAGGCCACTGTGCTCTTGGGAACTTTCAGTGCAGCAAAAACATTTTTTGTATCCTTCTCCAGTCCTGTGCCTCCACAAGATCATGTCTCTAGGCTCTACAGACAGTTCTTTCCTCCTCATTGCTTGTTTTTTACTCTGATATGCATTATCAGCTCCGAGACATTATATAAACGGGTGTGTCTTTCCAACACATGTCCAATCAACTGACTTTACTACATGTGGACTCCAATCAAGGTATAGAAACATCTCAAAGATGATCAACAGAAATGGAAGATCCCAGACCTAATTTCAAGTGTAAGGGTCTGAATACTCATGTCCATGTGAAATTTTAGCATTTCCTTTTTAATAAATTTGCAAAAATATCAAAATTCTGTTTTCACTTTCTCATTATGGGGTATTGAGTGCAGATGGGGGAAAGCTTAATTTTTTTTATTTTAGGCCGCAATTTAACTAAATGTAAAAAAGACGAAATAGAGAAACTGTACAGGTTATGCAACCATTTAGACTTACCACATGTTACTTGTTAGAATAGCTTAAAGGTAGCCTGGGCAGAGAGAGAGAGAAAGGACTGGGCAAATGGTGGCTTCAGGCTGGGGTTATATGGTCACTGAGGGATCATTATTTCGTTTTTTACAAAGTATATTATCCTGCTTTGCTTGTACTGAAGCTGAGCATGTACGTTTTCTCTATAATGTACGTGATTTCTGTATTTGAAGGGTTTGCATACCAATCCTTACTTGTTTGACTTTTGTTTTCTTTGGTGTAAAATAGTTAAGAAATAAAAACAAATATAAAACATGTAATAGTTATGTTACCATTAATATGGAATGTAAATGATTGCAAGGTGACTTACTGTCAGTACATTATTTTTGTTTAATACAGGATTTGGCAGAAGAAAAGCAGCGCATATTAAGAGATCACCTGGAACGACTGTTTACCTGTAATGAACGGCGCTGTGCACAGGCTCCCATTTATGGGAGTGACCTCTTATCCCTTTGTCAAATGCAGTCTCCTAGATTTCATCCACCTGCGAAAGAAACACAGTGGGGATGGATAGGATCTGTGAACTGTCTTCTATCTAGGGACCCTCTGAGGAAACTCATTCTATCCACAGAGCAGCAGAAGGCAATGCTGGAACCCCTTGCAAGAAGGTAAGTAGTATGTTTTACGATCACACACCTTCTTGCTTGTCTATGTATGTACTGTGTTTATGCTGGTAGTATGTGAGAAACCTGAAATGTCTTATAGCTTTTTAACATCTTCTTGTTCTATTAGTGCATTGTGTGTGGTGCCTGCCGTTGTTGCACCACCTCCAGTTTTGACAGTACCACATCCTCCACCATTATATATTCACAACATGAAGATGTTAAGTCACAGTTTGAAGGAGCAAGCAGCACCGTACTTGCAGTGCTTGCGAGAACGAACATCTCCTAATTGTGTGCAGACGCCTGACTTGCGGCTCATCCAGTGTGATTCAGGTTGGTTGCATGCTGTGAAGGGTCAAAGTGTAAGCCAAAATGTCATATTGACAGTATTCAGATCACAAGTTAAATTGTTAATAATTCTGATGGCCTAAAGGAGTTTTTCCCATTTTTAAACATTATGTGCAAATTATTTACATGTAATATGAATTAGCAATGTGTTGTCTGTCGCTCAAAGGCCTCTGTAACTGCCTTACACATACAGTCTTATGAGCATGCTCCTTGTGATTATATCCCGCTTGTGTGACATCCACTGCTGATTATACATGATTCTCTCCCCTCCCTCCGTGTAGTATAGGTCATCACACGTCTTCTATGTCCAGTGGTCCCTTGCCCTTTCCCTTCCCTGTCCCTGGAAGGGTCTTGTTTCATTTGCTGGGTTGCAGATGTGCAGTGTCTAGTAACCAGTGTTGAGCGAATCGAAGCATACGAAGCGGAATTAGATCCGAAGTTTAGGAAAAATTCAACTCGCCGCAAAGCCGAATTTCCTTGTGCTTCGTGTTAACAAATCGATTTTCCCTAAAATGGCTGAAAGTAAAAGAATTATACTCACCTCAACCTGCCAAAGGACTTGCGGCAAGCATGAAGAAACGTCACCATGTGATCATGTTGGCCACGCGGCCAGCATGATCACACGGCGACGTCATCACCCTCACTGCAGGTCCTTTGGCAGATTTTCTTCAATCAAGATGAAAGTGGACGGCCTCTCCACGAGCAAGTGGATGAGGGGAGTATAATTATTTATTTTTTTAACCCTGGATTAACCCCCTGAGCACCTGAATGTGAGTCTCAGATGCTGCAATCAGCATTGAACACGGCATCTTAGGGGTTAAATGACGGTGGTGGCATGATCACTGTTCCCCATCATTGTGCCCTCTCCATACGATGAAAACCGATTTGTGACAAAGTAATTCATAAGGAATCAAATTTCTTGACGAAGTTCAAGACGTAGCAGATCTGTGTTATCTGTAAACACTGACTAATTACAGTACTACCTTACATAATGTAATTGAAGGGCATGCAGACAGCTGTAAATAAATAATCAAAACTGTAGTCTTTTACATGGTAATCTCAGCCATTGAAAGCCCTGGCAGCATCAAAGCAAAGGTGGAGCACAGAGCTGGGCAGGCTAATGAAAACGATAAATAACTCCTTCTGATTCAGGTTGTTTCAGCTAAAACTTCAAACCAAAACTGTTTATTCTGATATCTGTCTATTTGTCTTCAAGACAGCTTCTACTTCTGTCTACCTCTTGCGTGGTCCTACCAGGCAGAAATACACTTGTAGTCCTTGGTTTCTTTCTGCACACTAAAGTTCCTTTGCAATTTTAGTTCTGTTAGGACATTACTTTTTATTTTGTTTCTTTTCATTATTGCTGTGAACAAATCATCCTCCACTATTTTTTTAATTTGGAAGAGATGGCCATTTATATTGACTTTTTTTTTTTTTTTTTTTTTTGCACACAGGAAAGCTTGAAGCATTGTCCATACTTCTCCAAAAGTTGAAGTCTGAGGGTCGACGTGTTTTGATCTTCTCTCAGATGCTGCTAATGCTAGACATCTTGGAGACCTTTCTGGACATCAACCATTTCACTTTCTTAAGGATCGATGAGTTTGCAAACTATGAACAGTGCCGTGTATGTAGAATCTTTTTTCAGGGTTAAGGTTTTAGGGATAAGGTTTTATTTATAATTTAATATACACAACCAGCAAAAAACATTTTTACAATTTATTGTACAATTACTGTAATATATCATATCATTACACAACATGTGTATAAATTTAACTGCTTCATTACTGGAATGTTTATTCCCCTTTTTTACCAGGCCAATTTTTCAGTTGTAGCAATGGACCTATCTAACTGCAAATAACTGATTCATTTCTGAGCCAGCCTACATGTACAGTTGTGTTCAAAATAATAGCAGTGTGTTTAACCACTTCAACCCCGCTAGCTGAAACCCCCTTTATGACCAGGCCACTTTTTACACTTCTGCACTACACTACTTTCACCGTTTATCGCTCGGTCATGCAACTTACCACCCAAATGAATTTTACCTCCTTTTCTTCTCACTAATAGAGCTTTCATTTGGTGGTATTTTATTGCTGCTGACATTTTTACTTTTTTTGTTATTAATCAAAATGTAACGATTTTTTTGCAAAAAAATGACATTTTTCACTTTCAGCTGTAAAATTTTGCAAAAAAACCGACATCCATATATAAATTTTTCACTAAATTTATAGTTCTACATGTCTTTGATAAAAAAAAAATGGTTTGGGTAAAAGTTATAGCGTTTACAAACTATGGTACAAAAATTTGAATTTCCGCTTTTTGAAGCAGCTCTGAGCACCTGTCATGTTTCCTGAGGTTCTACAATGCCCAAACAGTAGAAAAACCCCACAAATGACCCCATTTCGGAAAGTAGACACCCTAAGGTATTCGCTGATGGGCATAGTGAGTTCATAGAACTTTTTATTTTTTGTCACAAGTTAGCGGAAAATGATGATTATTATTATTATTATTTTTTTTCTTACAAAGTCTCATATTCCACTAACTTGCGACAAAAAATAAAAAACTCTAGGAACTCGCCATGCCCCTCACAGAATACCTTGGGGTATCTTCTTTCCAAAATGGGGTCACTTGTGGCGTAGTTATACTGCCCTGGCAATTTAGGGGCCCAAATGTGTGAGAAGTACTTTGCAATCAAAATCTGTAAAAAATGACCGGTGAAATCCGAAAGGTGCACTTTGGAATGTGGGTCCCTTTGCCCACCTTGGCTGCAAAAAAGTGTCACACATGTGGTATCGCCGTACTCAGGAGAAGTTGGGGAATGTGTTTTGGGGTGTCATTTTACATATAACCATGCTGGGTGAGAGAAATATCTTGGCAAAAGATAACTTTTCCCATTTTTTTTTATACAAAGTTGGCATTTGACCAAGATATTTTTCTCACCCAGCATGGGTATATGTAAAATGACACCCCAAAACACATTCCCCAACTTCTCCTGATTACGGCGATACCAGATGTGTGACACTTTTTTGCTGCCAAGGTGGGCAAAGGGGCACATTTATACAAAGTTGGCATTTGACCAAGATATTTTTCTCACCCAGCATGGGTATATGTAAAATGACACCCCAAAACACATTCCCCAACTTCTCCTGATTACGGCGATACCAGATGTGTGACACTTTTTTGCTGCCAAGGTGGGCAAAGGGGCACATATTCCAAAGTGCACCTTTCGGATTTCGCAGGCCATTTTTTACACATTTTGATTGCAAAGTACTTCTCACACATATGGGCCCCTAAATTGCCAGGGCAGTATAACTACGCCACAAGTGACCCCATTTTGGAAAGAAGACACCCCAAGGTATTCCTTGAGGGGCACGGCGAGTTCCTCGAATTTTTTTTTTTTTGTCACAAGTTAGCGGAAAATGATGATTTTTTTTCTTCTCTTTTTTCCTTACAAAGTCTCATATTCCACTAACTTGCGACAAAAAATAAAAAATTCTAGGAACTCGCCATGCCCCTCACGGAATACCTTTGGGTGTCTTCTTTCCAAAACGGGGTCACTTGTGGCGTAGTTATACTGCCCTGGCAATTTAGGGGCCCAAATGTGTGAGAAGTACTTTGCAATCAAAATCTGTAAAAAATGACCGGTGAAATCCGAAAGGTGCACTTTGGAATGTGGGTCCCTTTGCCCACCTAGGCTGCAAAAAAGTGTCACACATCTGGTATCGCCGTACTCAGGAGAAGTTGGGGAATGTGTTTTGGGGTGTCATTTTACATATAACCATGCTGGGTGAGAGAAATATCTTGGCAAAAGACAACTTTTCCATTTTTTTTATACAAAGTTGGCATTTGACCAAGATATTTTTCTCACCCAGCATGGGTATATGTAAAATGACACCCCAAAACACATTCCCCAACTTCTCCTGAGTACGGCGATACCAGATGTGTCACACTTTTTTGCTGCCAAGGTGGGCAAAGGGGCACATATTCCAAAGTGCACCTTTCGGATTTCGCAGGCCATTTTTTACACATTTTGATTGCAAAGTACTTCTCACACATTTGGGCCCCTAAATTTCCAGGGCAGTATAACTACCTCACAAGTGACCCCATTTTGGAAAGAAGACACCCCAAGGTATTCCGTGAGGGGCACGGCGAGTTCCTAGAATTTTTTATTTTTTGTCACAAGTTAGCGGAAAATGTTGATTTTTTATTTTTTTTATTTTTTCCTTACAAAGTCTCATATTCCACTAACTTGCGACAAAAAATAAAAAATTCTAGGAACTCGCCATGCCCCTCACGGAATACCTTGGGGTGTCTTCTTCCCAAAATGGGGTCACTTGTGGCGTAGTTATACTGCCCTGGCAATTTAGGGGCCCATATGTGTGAGAATTAGTTTGCAATCAAAATCTGTAAAAAATGACCGGTGAAATCCGAAAGGTGCACTTTGGAATGTGTGCGCCTTTGCCCACCTAGGCTGCAAAAAAGTGTGACACATCTGGTATCGCCGTACTCAGGAGAAGTTGGGGAATGTGTTTTGGGGTGTCATTTTACATATACCCATGCTGGGTGAGAGAAATATCTTGGCAAAAGACAACTTTTCCAATTTTGTTATACAAAGTTGGCATTTGACCAAGATATTTATCTCACCCAGCATGGGTATATGTAAAATGACACCCCAAAACACATTCCCCAACTTCTCCTGAGTACGGCGATACCAGATGTGTCACACTTTTTTGCAGCCTAGATGCGCAAAGGTGCCCAAATTCCTTTTAGGAGGGCATTTTTAGACATTTGGATCCCAGACTTCTTCTCACGCTTTAGGGCCCCTAAAAAGCCAGGGCAGTATAAATACCCCACATGTGACCCCACTTTGGAAAGAAGACACCCCAAGGTATTCAATGAGGGGCCTGGCAAGTTCATAGAAATTTTTTTTTTTTTTTTGGGCATAAGTTAGCGGAAATTGATTTTTTTGTTAGTTTTTTCCTCACAAAGTCTCACTTTCCGCTAACTTAGGACAAAAATGTAAATCTTTCATGGACTCAATATGCTCCTCAGTGAATACCTTGGGGTGTCTTCTTTCCAAAATGGGGTCAGTTGTGGGGTGTTTGTACTGCTCTTGCATTTGAGGGTCTCCGCAATCATTACATGTATGGCCAGCATTAGGAGTTTCTGCGATTCTCCTTATATTGAGCATACAGGTAAAAGGAAAAGGAAAAGATTTTTTTTTCCGTTCAGCCTCTGGGCTGAAAGAAAAAAATGAACGGCACAGATTTCTTCATTCGCATCGATCAATGTGGATGAAAAAATCTCTGCCAAAAAAAAAAAAGGAGGGGAAAGGCGTCTGCCAGGACATATGAGCTCCGCCCAACATCCATACCCACTTAGCTCGTATACCCTGGCAAACCAGATTTCTCCATTCACATCAATCGATGTGGATGAATAAATCATTGCCGGGATTTTTATATATTTTTTTAATATACAAAGTGTTTGCCAAAGCATAGGAGCGCCGCCTCCTCCTCAGCTCGTATGCCTCAAAGTGTGGCGAAGTGCGTTATGCACTTTGTCCCAGGTGAAAGGAGAGGTTTGCAGCAGCTGTGTGAGTGAATGGGCCCTAATAGCCCTGTGTGCCTGTCCTGGTGAGATGATTCCTATGCTAATAGTGTACCTGTGAGTGGTACTTCCGGAAACACTCTCCAAAGCATAGGGCAGGGTGGTCAGGACAGTCAGGACAGAAATAGCGGGTGTCACGCCTTATTCCACTCCTGCTACAGACACGACATCTTTTTCAGGGTAACTGTTGGGTTGAGGTACCAGGAACGACATTGGGGAAATGTCGCTCGTGTAGACGGCTAACTACACTGGTGGATGGGGCCACGGAACCTCCTGGGTACAGGAGGTTCTCGATGATCTCTTCCTGAAATTTGAGGAAGGATCCAGTTCTCCCAGCCTTACTGTAGAGAACAAAACTATTATATGCAGCCAATTGAATCAAATATACAGACACCTTCTTATACCAGCGTCTGGTTCTGCGGGAAACTAAATACGGAGACATCTGGTCATTGAAGTCCACCCCTCCCATGAGCAAATTATAGTCGTGGACTGAGAGGGGCTTTTCAATGACACGGGTTGCTCGCTCAATTTGTATTGTCGTGTCTGCGTGAATGGAGGAGAGCATGTAAACGTCACGCTTGTCTCTCCATTTCACCGCGAGCAGTTCTTCGTTACACAGTGCGGCCCTCTGCCCCCTTGCAAGACGGGTGGTAACGAGCCGTTGGGGGAAGCCCGCGCGACTAGTTCGCGCGGTGCCACAGGCGCCAATCCGTTCTAGAAACAAATGCCTAAAGAGGGCCACACTTGTGTAAAAATTGTCCACATAAAGATGGTACCCCTTGCCGAATAAGGGTGACACCAAGTCCCAAACTGTCTTCCCACTGCTCCCCAGGTAGTCAGGGCAACCGACCGGCTCCAGGGTCTGATCTTTTCCCTCATAGATCCGAAATTTGTGGGTATAGCCTGTGGCCCTTTCACAGAGCTTATACAATTTGACTCCATACCGGGCGCGCTTGCTTGGGATGTATTGTTTGAAGCCAAGGCGCCCGGTAAAATGTATCAGGGACTCGTCTACGCAGATGTTTTGCTCTGGGGTATACAAATCTGCAAATTTCAGGTTGAAATGGTCTATGAGGGGCCGAATTTTGTGGAGCCGGTCAAAAGCAGGGTGGCCTCTGGGACGGGAGACGGTGTTGTCGCTAAAGTGCAGGAAACGCATGATGGCCTCAAAACGTGCCCTGGACATAGCAGCAGAGAACATGGGCATGTGATGAATTGGGTTCGTGGACCAATATGACCGCAATTCATGCTTTTTAGTTAGACCCATGTTGAGGAGAAGGCCCAGAAAAGTTTTAATTTCGGAAACTTGGACTGGTTTCCACCGGAAAGGCTGGGCATAAAAGCTTCCCGGGTTAGCGGTTATAAATTGTGTGGCTAACCTGTTTGTTTCGGCCACAACTAAGTCTAAGAGCTCCGCAGTCAAGAACAGCTCAAAAAATCCCAGGGCTGAACCGATCTGAGCTGTCTCAACCTGAACTCCAGACTGGGCAGTGAAAGGGAAAACTACAGGTGCGGCTGAAGTTGGGGACTGCCAATCAGAGGTTTGCCAGCACCTCAGGGATTCTAGGGGCTCTACGGGCACGTCTTTGCGGTGGCTGCGACGGGGTCACTACTGCACGTGCCACCGTACCAGCTTCAACTGCCCTTCTGGTGCTCGCTACTTCACCATGTTCTACGGCAGTACTGGTACTAGGTTCAGGGAGGGCTGCGCTGCTGGTGTATGCCTCACCACGTAATCCGACAGCAGCAGCCCCACTCTGCTGCTCTTGAAGCGGATCCTGCGCAACCTGTGGTCTAGCGACACGGGGCCGGGTACGCCTAGTGCTATCAGGGACCTCAGCCTCCTCGTCCGAACTTTGGGTCAGAGAGCCACTACTTTCTACAGGTTCGTATTCTGACCCGCTAGATTCATCAGATGAGGGTTCCCATTCCTCATCCGACTGAGTCAGAAGCCTGTAGGCCTCTTCAGAAGAATACCCCCTGTTTGACATTTGGGCAACTAAATTTAGGGGTATTCCCTGAGACTACCCAAGAAAAAAAAGCAAGCCTGTCTTACAAAGGGGAGGCTAGCGAAGTACCGGAGGCCGCTGCGGTTGATAAAAAATATCAAAACAGATTTTTTTATCGCCGCAGTGCGTGTAAAGTGAATGTGCAGTGATCAAAAAAAAAATTTTCTTTGTCACTGCGGTGGGGCGGGTGTGGGCGAACGCACGTGTGGGCGACCGATCAGGCCTGATCGGGCAAACACTGCGTTTTGGGTGGAGGGCGAACTAAAGTGACACTAATACAATTATAGATCTGACAGTGATCAGTTTTGATCACTTCCAGATACTATAAAAGTACAAATGCTGATTAGCGATACGCTAATCAGCGAATAACGGACTGCGGTGCAGTGGGCTGGGCGCTAACCGATCCCTAAACTACCTAACCAAGGGGCCTAAACTATACCTAAAACCTAACAGTCAATACCAGTGAAAAAAAAAAGTGACAGTTTACACTGATCACTTTTTTCCTTTCACTAGTGATTGACAGGGGCGATCAAAGGGGTGATCAAAGGGTTAATTGGGGTTCAGGGGGGTGATCTGGGGCTAGTATGTAGTGTTGGTGTACTCACTGTGTAGCCTGCTCCTCTGCTGGATCCAACCGACTAAAAGAACCAGCAGAGGAGCAGGCCAGCCATATAACAGATCATATTTACTAATATGATCTGTTATCTGGCACTCTGATTGTTTTTTTTAAAAATCATCAGCTTGCCAGCCGCGGTCATTGGCTGGCAAGCTGATGACGCGACTCCCCTCGACGAAATGCCGGCCCGAACTGCGCATGCAGTTCACGCGAGATGACGCGTATATGCGTGACTGTGCGCAGCGCTGCCGCCTCCAGACCGCACATCTGCGTTAGGCGGTCCGGAGGCGGTTAATAAAGTGAATAAAGCTCAAAATTATTCTAATAGCTTCTATTTCCATACATACAAATGCATTGGGAACACTACACATTCTATTCTAAATCAAAACATGAAGAAAAATATATCAAATTTGTGTTGTTCCTGTAAAAAAAAAATATTAAGAAAAGTGAATATTAGACTGTTCAAAAAAATAGCAGTGTCTGTATTCTTTACAAACTCAAACATTCACTATATAAACTGAAAAATGTTTGAAGATTTTGCTTTCCTTTGAATCATTTAACTAATGATTAACTACTAATTTAGTTGTATAACCACTGTTTCTGAGAACTGCTGTACATCTGTGCTGCATGGAGTCAACCAACTTCTGGCACCTGTGAACAGGTATTCCAGCCCAGGATGATTGGACTACATTCCACAGTTCTTCTCTATTTCATGGTTTTGACTCAGAAACTGCATTTTTGATGTCACCCCACAAGTTTTCTATTGGATTAGGATCCAGGGATTGGGCTGACCACTCCATAACGTCAATCTTGTTGGTCTGGAACCAAGATGTTGCACGTTTGCTGGTGTGTTTGGGGTTGTTGTCTTGTTGGAACACCCATTTCAAGGGCATTTCCTCTTCAGCATAAGGCAGCATGACCTCTTCAAGTATTCTGATATACAAACCGGATTCCCAAAAAGTTGGGACACTAAACAAATTGTGAATAAAAACTGAATGCAATGATGTGGAGATGGCAAATGTCAATATTTTATTTGTAATAGAACGTAGATGACAGATCAAACGTTTAATCCGAGTAAATGTATCATTTTAAAGGAAAAATACGTTGATTCAAATTTTCACGGTGTCAACAAATCCCCAAAAAGTTGGGACAAGTAGCAATAAGAGGCTGAAAAAAGTAAATTTGAGCATAACGAAGAGCTGGAAGACCAATTAACACTAATTAGGTCAATTGGCAACATGATTGGGTATAAAAAGAGCTTCTCAGAGTGGCAGTGTCTCTCGGAAGCCAAGATGGGTAGAGGATCACCAATTCCCACAATGTTGCGCAGAAAGATAGTGGAGCAATATCAGAAAGGTGTTACCCAGCGAAAAATTGCAAAGACTTTGCATCTATCATCATCAACTGTGCATAACATCATCCGAAGATTCAGAGAATCTGAAACAATCTCTGTGCGTAAGGGTCAAGGCCGTAAAACCATACTCGATGCCCGTGATCTCCGGGCCCTTAAACGACACTGCACCACAAACAGGAATGCTACTGTAAAGGAAATCACAGAATGGGCTCAGGAATACTTCCAGAAACCATTGTCAGTGAACACAATCCACCATGCCATCCGCCGTTGCCAGCTGAAACTCTACAGTGCAAAGAAGAAGCCATTTCTAAGCAAGATCCACAAGCTCAGGCGTTTTCACTCGGCCAGGGATCATTTAAAATGGAGTGTGGCAAAATGGAAGACTGTTCTGTGGTCAGACGAGTCACGATTCAAAGTTCTTTTTGGAAATCTGGGACGCCATGTCATCCGGACCAAAGAGGACAAGGACAACCCAAGTTGTTATCAACGCTCAGTTCAGAAGCCTGCATCTCTGATGGTATGGGGTTGCATGAGTGCGTGTGGCATGGGCAGCTTGCATGTCTGGAAAGGCACCATCAATGCAGAAAAATATATTCAGGTTCTAGAACAACATCTGCTCCCATCCAGACGTCATCTCTTTCAGGGAAGACCCTGCATTTTTCAACAAGATAATGCCAGACCACATTCTACATCAATCACAACATCATGGCTGCGTAGGAGAAGGATCCGGGTACTGAAATGGCCAGTCTGCAGTCCAGATCTTTCACCTATAGAGAACATTTGGCGCCTCATAAAGAGGAAGGTGCAACAAAGAAGGCCCAAGACGATTGAACAGTTAGAGGCCTGTATTAGACAAGAATGGGAGAGCATTCCTATTTCTAAACTTGAGAAACTGGTTCCTCGGTCCCCAGACATCTGTTGAGTGTTGTAAGAAGAAGGGGAGATGCCACACAGTGGTGAAAATGGCCTTGTCTCAACTTTTTGGGGATTAACACCATGAAATTCTGATTTAACATATTTTTCCCTTAAAATGGTACATTTTCTCAGTTTAAACTTTTGTTCCGTGATTTATGTTCTATTCTGAATAAAATATTAGAAGTTGGCACCTCCACATCATTGCATTCAGTTTTTATTCACGATTTGTATAGTGTCCCAACTTTTTTGGAATCCGGTTTGTATTCAAACTGATCCATGATCCCTGGTATGCGATAAATAGGCCCAACACCGTAATATGAGAAACATCCCCATATTATGATGTTTGCACCAACATGCTTCACTGTCTTCACAGTTTACTGTAGCTTGAATTCAGTGTTTGGGGGTCGTCTGGCAAACTATCTCCGGCCACTAGACCCAAAAAGAACAATCTTACTTTTATCAGTCGACACAATGTTGTGCCATTTCTGTTTAGGCCAGTCAATGTGCTCTTTGGCAAATTGTAACCTCTTCAGCACGTCTTTTGCCATTTTGTCCTTGCCATTTTGGCTATTCTTCTATCCATTCGAATGGTAGTTTTTCGCTTTCTTCTACGGCTTTCAGGTTTTGGTTGCCATTTTAAAGCATTTGCGATCATTTTAGCTGAGCAGCCTATCATTTTCTGCTCTTTTTTTATGTTTTCCACTCTCCAATCAACTTTTTAATCAAGTTACACTGTTCTTCTGAACAATGTCTGGAACGACACATTTTCCTCAGAATTTCAGAGAGAAATGCACTGTAACCAGCATTTACAACATTTGCTGCCTTCCTTCCTTAAATAAAGGCAATAATTGCCACCTGTTTTTCAAAGAATGAATGACCTCACTCTGCACACTGCTATTATTTTGAACATGCCCCTTTTCAATAAGTGATTGATTGAATTACAGAAAATCAACAGCATGCATGTCATGACTGTTGGGTCTGTTGGATTTCTATTACTCTACTACACCTGCTAGTAAATTATTTGCCATGTAGAAATATCATTTCTAACAAAAACAGTGATTGATCAGGTTAGTTATTGTTTTATTTTGAACACACCTGTATGTACAGTGAGGAACTGAAGTATTTGAACACCCTGCGATTTTGCAAGTTCTCCCACTTCGAAATCATGGGGGCATCTGAAATTCACATTGTAAGTGCATTCCCACTCTGAGAGACAGAATAAAAAAATTGAAATTTAGGAAATCACATTGTATGATTTTTTAAAGAATTTATTTGTCTTGCACTGCTGAACATAAGTATTTGAACACCTGAGAAAATCAGTGTTAATATTTGGTACAGAAGCCTTTGTTTGCAATTTCAGAGGTCAATTGTTTACTGTAGTTCTTGACCAGGTTTGCACACACTGCAACAGGGATTTTGGCCCACTCCTCCACACAGATCTCTGGATCTGTCAGGTTTCGGGGCTGTGGCTGAGCAACACGGAGTTTCAGCTACCTCCAAAGATGTTCTATTGGATTTAGGTCTGGAGACTGGCTAGGACACTCCAGAACCTTGATATGCTTCTTACGGAGCCACTCCTTGGTAATCCTGGCTGTGTGCTTCGGGTCGTTGTTATGTTGGAAAACCCAGCCACGACCCATCTTCAATGCTCTGACTGGGGGAAGGAGGTTGTTGCTCAAAATCTCACAATAAATGGCCTCATTCATCCTCTCCTTAATACAGTGCAGTCGTCCTGTCCCCTTCGCAGAAAAGCACCCCCAAAGCATGATGTTACCACCCCCATGCTTCACAGTAGGGATGGTGTTCTTGGGATGCAACTCATCCTTCTTTTTCCTCCAAACACGACGAGTGAAGTTTAGACCAAAAAGTTCTACTTTGGTCTCATCTGACCACATGACTTTCTCCCATGCCTCCTCTGGATCATCCAGTTGGTCATTGGCAAACTTCAGACGGGCCTAAACATGTGATGACTTGAGCAGGGTAACCTTCCGTACAATGCATGATTTGAAACCATGGCGGCATAGTGTTCTACCGACAGTGACCTTTGAAACTGTGGTCTCATCTCTCTTTATGTCATTGACCAGCTCCTCCCTTGTAGTTCTGGGCTGATTCTTCACCTTTCTTATCATCAGTCCCCACGAGGTGAGATCTTGCATGGAGCCCCAGTCCGAAGGAGACTGACAGTCGTCTTTAGCCTCCTCCATTTTCTAACAATTGCTTAACAGTTGGTCTATTTTCACCAAGCTGCTTGGCAATCACCCCATAGCCCTTTCCAGCCTTGTGGAGGTCCACAATTTTGTCTCTGGTGTCTTTTGACAGCTCTTTGGTCTTGCCCATGGTAGTAGTTGGTGTATGACTGACTGTGAGGTGGACAGGGTTCTTTAAAGAGCTCAGACAGATGCTACTAAGTTAGTATAATGAGTGGAGTAGAGGTGGTGTTTCTCAGGTGTTCAAATACTTATGTTCAGCAGTGCAAGACAAATACATTCTTCAAAAATCATTCAATGTGATTTCCTGATTTTTTTTTTCAATTCTGTCTCTCAGAGTGGGAATGCACCTACAATGTGAATTTCAGACCCCTCCATGATTTCGAAGTGGGAGAACTTGCAAAATCGCAGGGTGTTCAAATACTTCTGTTCCTCACTGTATATGACATTATTTTTCATGGGACACCTTAGACCTTTCTTTTGTGCCATTAGATGATGGATATCATATTTATTTTTTAAAATATTTACTAAAAACTAAAAATTATGAATAAAAATTATATTTTTACTTTCTTATAAATTTGATTTCAAACTATTATAAAAGGTTTCAAGATAAAACATTTCTGAAACCATTACCGTATGCTTGTACCCTGAAAATGAATGCTATTTGTGTAATTTATCTACTGACTGGGCCCGTCACAAGACTTCAAAAGACTGGAGCACATTTTGGATTTTGGCAGCCTATGTCTCCAATGCTATGGCACCATACTGCCAGAAAAATGTTGTACAGTGCCAAAATGTTACAAGCCCCTTCAAAGTGGCTTTTTTTATGTTGTTCCCCTAAAGTATTAATTTTGGGGAAATTTGGACATTTAAAGTTTTTTGGTTTTTAAAAATAAATACATTTATAAGTGAATTAAATATGCGTGTGTTTGTATATTTTAGCCAGAAAAAAACCCTGCTATACAAAATATAAATAAAACGAATACCTACAGTGCTGCCTATAGTTATTCATACCCCTGGCAAATTTTGATTTAAAGTTACTTTTATTCAACCAGCAAGTAATTTTTTTTACGGGAAATGACATAGGTGTCTCCCAAAAGATAATACGACTATGTACAAGAGGCATTATTGTGGGAAAAAAAACATTTCTCAGCTTTTATTTACATTTAAGCAAAAAGTGTCCAGTCCAAAATTATTCATACCCTTCTCAATAATCAATAGAAAAGCCTTTATTGGCTATTACAGCAATCAAACGCTTCATATAATTGCAGACCAGCTCCACAGGTATTTTTGCCCATTCATCTTTAGCAATGAGCTCCAAATCTTTCAGGTTGGAGGGTCTTCTTGCCATCACCCTGATCTTTAGCTCCCTCCACAGATTCTCAATTGGATTCAAGTCTGGACTCTGGCTGGGCCTCTCCAAAGCGTTAGAAATGTCCACTGTGCCCAAGGCCAAGTTTCTCTGCAGACTGCCTGATGTTGTCGTTGAGAATCCTCATGTATTGCTCTTTTTTCATGATGCCGTTTACTGTGATTAGGTTCCCTGGTCCATTGGCTGAAAAACACCCCTAAAGCATTAGGTTCCCACCACCATGTTTGACAGTGGGGATGGTGTTATTTCGGTTGAAGGCTTCTCCTTTTTTACGCCAAATGAAGGAAACATCATTGTGACCAAACTATTAAATTTTTGCGTCATCTGACCATAACACAGAAGACCAGAAGTCTTCTTCTTTTTCCAGATGAGCTTTTGCAAAGGCCAAGCGAGCTTTTGTGTGCCTTATCTGGAGAAGTGGCGTCCTCCTTGGTCTACAGTATGCAGTGTCTGTTGGATTGTCTGCCTTGAGACATTGCCACCAGCAGAGCCCAGATTCGCCAGGATTGCCTTGGTGGTGATCCTTGGATTCTTTTTCACCTCTCTAACTATCCTCCTGGCCAGCACAGGTGTCACTTTTGGCTTCCGACCACGTCCTCTGAGATTTTCAACAGTGCGGAACATCTTGTATTTCTTGCTCAATTGTAAATAAAAGCTAAGAAATGTTTTTTTTTTCCACAATAATGCCTCTTGTACATCGTCTTATTATGTTTTGGGAGACACCTATATCATTTTCCATCAAAAAATTACTTGCTGGTTGAATAAAAGTAACTTTAAGTCAAAATTTGCCAGGGGTATGAATAATTATGGGTAGCACTGTAGGTATTCGTTTTATTAATATTTTGTATAGCAGGGGTTTTTTTATGGCTAAAATATACAAACACACGCATATTTTTTTCACTATACTATTGCTAAAACTAATACATATATTTACTGTAACTTTAATAAATGTTTGTATGGGTGTGTATGTAGTCTGCAATACTATTGCTAATATTAGTAACTATTGCTAGAACTTAAAAAATATATATATATGTTTTCTATATTTCTTTTTATTTTATTTTTTATTAATTCATTATTTCTTTTTATAAACTTTTTTTTTGCCACAGTCAGGAAAGGAAGGGGTTAATTCACAGCCTTCAGACTGACAGTTAATTTTACAGCCAGCAGGTGGCGCTCTTACATAAGGAATAGCACTCCCTGCCAGCTTTTACATTTTAGGCTACTTTCACATTAGCATTTTCAATTCCGCTATTGAGACCCGTCATAGGATCTCAATAGCGGAAGAAAGCACTTCAGTTTTGTCCTCATTCATTGTCAATGGGGACAAAAGTGGACTGACCAAAACGGAATGCACCAAAATGCATTCTGTTCCGTTTGGTTGCGTCCCCATCGCGTTTTTCTGTCCACGATGTGGTGCGGACCAAGACGGATCCATGGGGACGGATCCATTTTCTCTGACACAATAGAAAACGGATCCGTCCCCTATTGACTTTTAATGGTGTTAAAGACGGATCCGTCATGGCTGTAGAAGACATAATACAACCGGATCCGTTCATGACGGATGCATGCAGTTGTATTATTGTAACGGAGGCGTTTTTGCAGATCCCTGGCGGATCCGCAAAAACCACTAATATGATTGTAGCCTTACACTGTGATAGATGCTTGTAGCAGAGTGTTACAAGCATCTATCACAGCCAGACCGCTCCAGCTGGCTTCCGGACTTCTCTGCTGTCTAATGACAGCGCGGTCAGAGCGATCTGCAACGGCACGGGCCGTCGGCAGATCGCAATGTAACCAGCAGTTGTATATGCTGGGTTACAGATAGGAGGCAAAAGGTTAAAAAAAGAATAAAGACTACTCATTCTCCTTCTCTTACAGAGGGCACATTCCCACATAACTAACCCACTGAAACAGTATCTTGTCTTGCTGATAATGTAACTGTTTCTTTCCTGTCATTTTTGAGGTTTAATAAAAAAGTTTAGGTGGCTATACACATGCTATAAATAAAGGATGGACCTGCTGATTTTGGTGAGATCAACAGATTAGGCCAAGTTCACACTTCAGCTATTTGGTCAGTTATTTCCATCATTTATTCGGAGCCAAAATTAGATGTGAATCAAAAACACAGAACAGGTGAATATCTTTCACTGCTGGTTTTGGCCCACAATAACTGATGGAAATAACTGACCATATAACTGAAGTGTGAACTCAGCCTTAGGCCTCAGGCACACGACAGTATTTTTTTGCAGTCCGCTAAAAGGGGTTCCGTTGTTCCGTGATCCGTTTTTGTTTCCGTGGGTCTTCCTTTATTTTTGAAAGGATCTTCAAACATGAAGAAAAGTAAAAAAAAAAAACAGGCTCTCATGGAGCCCTTGTCGGAAAAGCGCGCTGCCGCTCCCTTTATTTTTATGGGAGCGCCGGAGATAGCTGACTACTGTACTCGGCTATCTACGGCTCTCCCATAGAAATTAATGGAGAAACCAAATATGTAGACAGTAAACAAAAATTGTTTCTGATAAAAGCTGTAGCCTGAACTGCAATGGTTTTACATAGGATCTGATGAGGAGCTTTAACCAGGACCCCCGGATTTTCTGCATTTTGATATCAACCCAAAGCCGATCACTTGGAGTTCCCTACGTGGAAGCAGACACAGCAATTTTTTATGACAGTGATTTAAATCCAGTGATGGACTCTAGAGCTCAGTCATGGTGTGATCAGATTGGAAGGACAAAAGATATCCACATATATAGGTAAGAGCGTGTGTTTAGATAACCAAGAAATGTAAACTGCTATTTGCATTGGTATATCTTTGTTAAAGGGAACTTGTCCTGAGGTTTAGGAATGTAAAATGCATGTATATAATTCAGTCCCCTGATCATTCAGTTTTTTTTTTCTCTTTTCCAACTCATGGATCCCAAGATCTGTCCCCCTGTTCATATTGCTATTCTACATGCTAGTAGACTGGTTTGCTAATGGGGTGGCAACCACATCTTTTCTTCAGAGGTGGAGTCTTCATGTTCTCTCAGACACAGCCCAGTAATCTCGGACAGTATCAGAAGGGTCTGGCTGAGTGTGATCTTGCAAGATCTAACATATCACACAAAATAAGTTAGATCTTGCAGGATCACATTCAGCCAAGCCACTCTGACACTGTCCAAGATGATAGGACAAGAAGAATAGATACCTCATTGGCGAACCACAGTTGACTACCAATATGAATGGAGGACATATCCCAGGAACCAGGGGTGGGATCAGAGAGAGAAAACTGAATGCTCAGGGGGCCAAGGAAATTATCAGGTACATTCCATTTCTTAAACTCATGATGAGTCAGTTTTAAACTTAACATTTCTAAATGTAGGCTCATAAGTGGAAATTCAGTTGAAGAGAAGCTGCTGAAGAATGGCACCAAGGATTTGATTCGAGAAGTTGCAGCTCAGGGAAATGACTTTTCTATGGCTTTTCTAACTCAGGTACATTTTTATTTAATTTGGTTTATTTCCAAATTTTCAGAACAAAGCATGTTACGTCACACACAATAGAATATCATTACAATGAAGGAAGGATAAAGAAAAGACAAATAAAACGGAGAAACTAAGAACAGCAAATAAATAGCGGGGAAGGAGTAGATAACAATCAATCCGCATCGCTCAAAGTGTCATAATACCAGAATATGTGTCAGTGGACGTTAGCATCGGGGCTTGGCAGGGGTAATAGTATAATAAAGTGTTACACCATGAGACCCATGCCTTCCCAAATATACCTGGGCAGAATATTATTAATACGTTGTCACCATTGGGATTTGGTGCGAGAAGAGGGGGCCTTCAACGGCAATGCAATTGCTTTACATGCCATGAAAAGTGACTCTCGGAGGAAGATCGATTGATAATTTGAGAATATCTTCCACAATGCCAAATCGGCATAGCTGCTGATATATTAAACAGTGATACTGTATTACCACCTACCTACCACCTCATTCTAAATTAAACATTAAATGGCAGGCATGCAGATTTGTTGTGAATTTCCTATTGTGGCTGAATTCACCTGACCGAGACCAAAACAGTGTCCACAGTACCTTCTTTGGTTGTATGTGCCAGTATACTCACATCAGATTGTGCTCTTCTGTACGTGGGCAATCACAAAGAGAAGAATACTGCGTTGTATGTTTCTTTTGTCATTGTGGTGAATGGCCGATGTATGCCACCATTGTGAATAGAACCTTACAGAGGAAGCAAATGAGAAGAGTCCTCTATACAGGGTGGGCCATTTATATGGATACACCTTAATAAAATGTGAATGGTTGGTGATATTAACTTCCTGTTTGTGGCACATTAGTAAATGTGAGGGGGGAATCTTTTAAAGATGGGTGGTGACCATGGTGGCCATTTTGAAGTCGGCCATTTTGAATCCAACTTTTGTTTTCTCAATAGGAAGAGGGTCATGTGACACATCAAACTTATTGGGAATTTCACAATAAAAACAATGGTGTGCTTGGTTTTAACGTAACTTTATTCTTTCATGAGTTATTTACAAGTTTCTGACCACTTATAAAATGTGTTCAATGTGCTGCCCATTGTGTTGGATTGTCAATGCAACCCTCTTCTCCCACTCTTCACACACTGATAGCAACACCGCAGGAGAAATGCTAGCACAGGCTTCCAGTATCCATAGTTTCAGGTGCTGCACATCTCGTATCTTCACAGGTGCATTATTGAAGGCAACAGAAAATTGCATTAGACTTGTCAGTAAAAGCAAAAAAAGGAAGAGACCACTGTGGTACTCAGCAGAAGTGGCCCAAATCATTAAAAATAAAAAGCTAGCATTTTGTAATTATAAAAAAAAACAGAGCAATGAAGATAAGGAAATCTACAAGATTAGGCAGAAAGAGGCCAAGCAAGTTATAAGAACTTCTAAAGCTCAGGCAGAAGAAAAACTAGCTCAGTCTATGAAAAAAGGGGATAAGACATTCTTCAGATATATAAATGAAAAAAGGAAATTAGAACAAGGAATAACTAAATTAAAAACAAAGGACGGAAGGTATGTAGAAGAGAATAAAGGGCTAGCCGACTGCCTTAATGAATACTTCAGTTCAGTTTTTACAAAAAAAAAAGAAGGAGAAGGACCTCCACTAGAAAGGATGACTAATAAATCGTTTGATGCATGTGTCTTTACAGAGGAAGATGTTCTAAGTCTGCTGTCTAAAGTGAAGACAAATAAGTCACAGGGGCCTGATGAGATACACCCAAAATTATTAAAAGAGCTTAGTGGTGAGCTGGCAAAACCGTAACAGATTTATTTAACCAATCATTAGTAACAGGAGTCGTCCCGGAAGATTGGAAATTGGCAAATGTCGTGCCCATTCACAAGAAAGGTAGTAGGGAGGAATCGAGCAACTATAGACCAGTGAGTCTGACATCAATAGTAGGCAAATTAATGGAAACCCTACTAAAGGATAGGATTGTGGAACATCTAAAATCCCATGGATTGCAAGATGAAAAACAACATGGGTTTACTTCAGGGAGGTCATGTCAAACAAATCTTATAGATTTTTTTGACTGGGTGACTAAAATAATAGACGATGGAGGTGCAGTAGACATCGCATATCTAGATTTTAGTAAGGCTTTTGACACTGTCCCACATAGAAGACTTATCAATAAACTGCAGTCATTGAGCATGGACTCCCATATTGTTGAGTGGATTAGGCAGTGGCTGAGTGACAGACAGAGGGTTGTAGTCAATGGAGAACATTCAAAACAAGGTCATGTTACCAGTGGGGTTCCACAGGGATCTGTACTGGGACCAATTTTGTTTAATATCTTCATAAGTGATATTGCAAAAGGCCTCGATGGTAAGGTTTGTCTTTTTGCTGATGACACAAAGATATGTAACAGGGTTGATGTTCCTGGAGGGAAACGCCAAATGGAAAAGGATTTAGGAAAACTAGAAGAATGGTCAGAACTCTGGCAACTGAAATTTAATGTGGATAAGTGCAAGATAATGCACCTGGGGCGTAAAAACCCAAGGGCAGAATATAGAATATTTGACACAGTCCTGACCTCAGTATCTGAGGAAAGGGATTTAGGAGTAATTATTTCAGAAGACTTAAAGGTGGGAAGACAATGTAATAGAGCAGCACGAAATGCCAGCAGAATGCTTGGATGTATAGGGAGAGGTATAAGCAGTAGAAAGAGTGAAGTGCTTATGCCGCTGTACAGAACACTGGTGAGACCTCACTTGGAGTATTGTGCGCAGTACTGGAGGCCATATCTCCAGAAGGATATAGATACTCTAGAGAGAGTTCAGGGAAGAGCTACTAAACTAGTACATGGATTGCAGGATAAAACTTACCAGGAAAGGTTAAAAGACCTTAATATGTATAGCTTGGAAGAAAGAAGAGACAGAGGGGATATGATAGAAACTTTTAAATACATAAAGGGAATCAACTCGGTAAAGGAGGAGAGCATATTTAAAAGAAGAAAAACTACCACAAGAGGACACAGTTTTAAATTAGAGGGGCAAAGGTTTAAAAGTAATATAAGGAAGTATTACTTTACTGAGAGAGTAGTGGATGCATGGAATAGCCTTCCTGCAGAAGTGGTAGCTGCAAATACAGTGAATGAGTTTAAGCATGCATGGGATAGGCATAAGGCTATCCTTCATATAAGATAGGGCCAGGGACTATTCATAGGATTCAGATATATTGGGCAGACTAGATGGGCCAAATGGTTCTTATCTGCCGACACATTCTATGTTTCTATGTTTCACAGCATATGCAGCATCTGAAACTACGGCTACTGGAAGCCTGTGCTAGCATTTCTCCTGCGGTGTTGCTATCAGTGTGTGAAGAGTGGGAGAAGAGGGTGGCATTGACAATCCAACACAATGGGCAGCACATTGAACACATTTTATAAGTGGTCAGAAACTTGTAAATAACTCATGAAAGAATAAAGTTACGTTAAAACCAAGCACACCATTGTTTTTCTTGTGAAATTCCCAATAAGTTTGATGTGTCACATGACTCTCTTCCTATTGAAAAAACAAAAGTTGGATTCAAAATGGCCGAATTCAAAATGGCCACCATGGTCACCACCCATCTTGAAAAGTTTCCCCCCTCACATATACTAATGTGCCACAAACAGGAAGTTAATATCACCAACCATTCCCATTTTATTAAGGTGTATCCATATAAATGCCCACCCTGTATATTATTCACTGCTTTATAAAATATTTGGTGACGTGTCAGCTCGCACTAGGGTCCCTTCACTTTTTCACATATGATGCTAACTTCCACTCTAAAACATGATCCACCATTCTCCTTGGTAAAACCGTTGACTTAAGAAATTCCATGGTCAATGTTGAAATGAGATGATTGATCACTGTACCATTCATGATTGAGTGTTGATATGAAAGAGAACTTCACTGGCGTGCTATGAACCCCAAATCTCATTCTTAGTGTCCAGCAATGTATCACTGTATGTGAGAAGGATAACCAGATGTTATGTTCTTTCCCAGCAAACCATTCATGAGCTATTTGAGCTTTATTCCCCTCTGGAAGACTCAGGATTTGGAGTAAAGGCAGAAGAATTTGTAATGCTATCTCAGGAGCCACCTCCAGCAGAGACAATAGCTACAAAATTTGCCAAACCATTTATAGAGGTTAGAAGAAATTGCTCTGCATTACATCGCCCATGAGATATGTTGTTGTACAAATAAAAAATATTTGTTTTTTGAAAACATAAAGGCTTTGAAGAGTATTGAACATGGACCTGAAATAGATATGGAGTTATCTGTGCCTGAGACAAAAGACGTTAAGGTGACAGAAATGGAAAACGATTTTGAGGAGACCTCCGAATTGAAGGAGCTGGCTGCAGTGGTGGAACAGGTAAAATGAATGATTCATAATTGATTTTAATGTAGCCAGGGATGATAAAATCAATGGGTTTGGCTGACCTACATCTAATGTGTGCGGCTCTGTTAAGAACAGCGTTTACATGGGATATCCTACTCAGAAGAGCGCATATTGATGGTCACAGCAGCTTCTTCATGTCCTTTTTCATGAGCTGCTGTAAAATGTCTATCTGTTAAAAGGAAGTTTTGTGAACATTTGTCTCTTTCCTGTTTTATGAAGCGTAGAGATCATTAAACACAATTCTCCTGCCGTGTCTTTCAGCTCACCCCCATTGAGAAGTACGCCTTGAACTACCTTGAGGAATTCTATACATCAAGCACTACAGAAAAGCCAGAGAAAACAGAGGTTAGTATACGTTACATGAAGAAATAAAAGATGATTGCAAGTTAACACCTGCAGTGCTGATATTACCTTATATCACTTTATATATAAAATGTTACAAAATGATTTTATTTGCAATTGTAAGGAGGATGACCTTTGCTAAAATCTGATATTCTCTCCTGAGAGTGCAATAAATTACTTTAATTGCACGTATATTATTACCAACATGAAGGACTAGCAGTGCACCAAGGATATATACTCATAGAGACTGACACTACAACAGACGTTATGCCTTCTTAGGCTAGTTTCACATTTCTAAATCTGGCAGGCTGTTTCGGCAGAGGAATAACCGGCCTCATTTCACCATATCCAGCATAGCCGGATACTGCCGTTCACCACCAGACCTTATTGACTACAATGGGATCAGACAGGGTTCTGGACAATTTCTGGCATGAGTGGCGTGTTTCGGCAACTGGTGTCAAAAACCGGTGTAAAAACCCAGCACTCATTCCGGAAACTGGCCGGATCTCCGTTGTAGCCTTTTGTATTTATGCGCAGTTTTTTGTCTGGCTGACATCCAGCACTCATGCCGGAAACTGCTGGATCCCCGTCGGATCCCATTGTAGTCAATTGGGTCCGGCGGTGGACAGCAGTATCCGGCTATTCCGAACATGAGGAACTCCGTCAGGCTGTTCATGGATAAATCATGTACCATAGATCATTATAGATCTTCATAGAGGGGTCATCATGTTTTTCGTCAAAATACGATTTTTTTTTGTAAAAAGCAAGGACTGGAAGGTGTTTTGCAGTTTCTCTGCAGATGATAAGTCTGCATTGGACCAAGAAGTCATATTACTGCATACATTTTTGTACATTCTGCAGGAGTCGGCCATTAATAGTGTTCTTTAAAAAATTGTTCTAAAATTTGTGTACACATTTGCATTTTTTGTTTCAAAGCATCTAATGTAACAAACAAAGTAACTTTGCAAATAGTTCTGACTATCTGGATCCTACCATCTTGTGTATGCTGCACAGATCAGTTTTTCCCTGCATGGTTATATACTGCAAGTCATGTCCCATCAGTCCTGTCTTCATGTTAGCAGTAGTAGGGGGAGCAGATGGAAGGCAGTAATGCTGGCCATACACATTCAGTGGCTGCAACGATCTCTCCTGACTTCCCCATACACGTTCAGTTTGGCCGAGCATCTATGTGTCAGTGGGGAGAGAGCTACTACCACACACTTCTGGCAGAGCTTCTTCTCCTGGGAGAACAAAAGGATCAGGCGAAAATATTCAGCTCGCCTAATCCTTCTCTCCATGACAACACCTATTAGGGAAGTGTCAGAAGCTCCCGATAAACATTGGATTGTCAGCCTCAGCCGCCTTTCAAAGGCTGTTTTCACACAGTCAGTGTTTGGTCAGTGATTTCCATCGGTGATCGTGAGCCAAAACCAGGTGCAGCTCCAAACACAGAACAGGAGCAGATCTTTCCCTTATTGGCTCACAATCACTGATAATCACTGACCAAAGACTGAAGTGTAAAACAGCCTAATGTGTATGGGGGTCTTAGCACATGAATGATCTGACTACACATGGGTTTGTTGGTATTTAGATGTCTTGTATAATGTAGTTGAGACCTGAAAGGGTCAGAAAACCTTACAGAAAGTGTGGGATTTAGGGTTCCATCTGGAGTTGTTTTGATCTTTGTGTATTTTTACATAAGCTGGTATCAGAGCATTTCTGTTGTGAGCAGGTCATATCTATCTGCAAGCCACTCTTTGGAGAAGAATTTAATTATGTCTTCAGGGCACCACAATGGCCTCTTTTTCTACAGGTTATTTCTATTTCACACTAATCTGTCCCACTGGCCAAACATTTTGTTTCTCATTTTTTCTTTCCGAGAACTAGAGGCTAAAGGTTTTCAGAAATATTGGGTGGGGGAGATTGTCTCAGTCTATTTTCCTACAATTCAGAGGGCATGTTATTAGAGTGCTGTAACAGCAGAATGTCTGTTTTCTCCAGGCACACAACTTTTAGTAGAAAAGGTCCTTCAGGTGGCTGTAGTGTCCTCTTGGGTATTACTTTTCTCCTTTGTAATATATGTTGGAGGACATTTATAATTACTGTCTTAAATTCAGTCCAGGCAGGCAGAAGGTGTACCAAATTAGCGTGTGAGAGATGTGGTGCATCTTTTTACTAGGCATGTTAGACCTTCCTTATGCCACCTCTTGGTTGGCTTACCCTTCACCTATGTGCCAGTTTTGACCATGGTCATCTTTAGACACTCTTCAAAACCATCTAGTGAGGGGAAAAAATACATAGTGGGAGCATGGAAAGTACAAGAGTTTTTTGCTGCAAATTCAGGCAGAATTCTTGGTTATTTAGCTTAGTAAATCTTCCCTATTGCATTTCTTACTGTTTACATACCATCTTTGACTTCTAGAATGATGTAAACATGGCCAAGAAGACATGGGAAGTGCAGAAGTTAAAAGAAGACAAGGAATGGGAGGAGAAAATGGCCTGGGAAGAAGCAGATGAAGAACTATTGACCTACACAAGAGAAGATGCTTATAATAAGGTAGGTTCATGGCGCTGTGGTGTTATCAGCAGCTTGCAGCACCCAACATTTCCACCAATAAGTTATTATAACCACTTTACATGTAACAGAAAATATATTTTAAGAATTTGATATCATTTCAGTGTACTAGCCTATTGATAAGTACTGCTATTTATTGTCAGAAGACGGAGTCCAGCAAAGTTGTTCATACTGTTAATAAGCTTTCTGTTTCTACCAGGAATTTATCTATGACAATCCAGAGGGACAGACAGAGGTAATGCCAGTAAGTATCATAGACCCTGAAGTAATATCCTACTGATATATAGTTAGTAATATTTTGACGCTTTGCAGTGCATGTTTAACTGTTATGTGGCATTTTCTGCTCAGATCTGGACACCACCTACTCCCCCGCAAGACGAGAATGACATTTATATTGATTCTGTGATGTGTCTGATGTATGATACCAACCCCATCCCAGAATCAAAACTGCCCCCAGTGTATGTGAGGAAGGAGCACAAGAGACACAAGACAGATCCTGCAGGTTGGTTTGTGATAATTATTTATATGACTATAATACCCGTCATTACTGTACTGATATATGTTTATATAGACCAGTAATTAAAAGTATATGCCACCTTTATATGATTATCCTTAAACAGTAGAAAACCTGTAAATTACATCGTTTAAAGGGGTTCTCCAAGACTTTTTTATTGATGACCTATTCTCCTCTCACCAAGCGCAGCACCGTACACTGTACAGCGGCTGTATCGCAGCTCAGCCCCATTAATTTCAGGGATGTCAAGTTGCGAGAAGGCCTCAGCGCAACTGCGAGCCCAGGTGCCTTCTCAAACAGCTGATATACGGGGATTCCTGGGTTTCGATCCCCACCATTCAGATACTGATGACCTATCCAGAGGATAGGTCATTAGTATAAAAATCTTGGAAAACCTCTTAAATGACCATTTAAGTCAGTGGTGAAGCTACATGAATAGGAAATAGTGCAGTTGAAAAAGAAACAAAGCATGCCAATAGAACCCATTTTATCTGATATTTTGTGATGGTATTTGAAGTAGAACCCAGCACGATTTATGATTATTTTGAATCTATTCACATACATCAAAGAGGTTGTATTGTTTCAGCAAATGGTGCAGTATTACAGTTTAGCCCTTGGGTGTTCACTGCAGGTGGTGGCGGGGGTCACAGTTTTTTTTATGTATGTGTTAGAGTACATACATATATTACGTGCAGCAAGTACCATATACAGACCTGAAAACAAACTCTTCTAACTTCTAACTGAGATCAAGTTCACAGTAAACTAATTTTACTGTATATAGTTCCAAGATGGAGTGTGTATAACGCTCTTTTAGTTAAAGAAACAGTAAACGGTAAATGCATAAACTATTTCTCAGCACTTCCTCCCATCATTTCCTTGGTCATCTTTTGGCTTATATTACAATTCAAACTGAGAAATATGTAAAGAAATCTCAGTAGCTCCGCCATGTCCCCCCTCATCCTCTATGTTTGGCTGTAAGACAGCTGGCTGAAACAGGAGCCTCCCTGCTTAGCCTTGTCTGCAGAAGGACAGACAAGTCATTTATTAGGCAGAGATCAGCAGGAGGTTAAACCCTTTGTTTTCTGCAGGATTTCTACAACACGGTCAGGATCATGCAGACTGACAAACAGTGAGGGCACCTAGATTTTGTGTTTACTTTTAGCATTTATTTCAAGATTTATTGTTCTATTAATCTCTCGTTTTTAAAACTCCTACAATCCCTTTTACTCAGTACTGTAAAGAATTGCTCTATATGCTTAGCTGCAGGTCGAAAGAAGAAACAAAGGCATGGAGAATCAGTGGTTCCTCCTCGTTCTCTATTTGATAGAGCAACCCCCGGCATGCTGAAAGTGAAGAGAGAAGGCAAAGAACAAAAGAAGAACATCCTTCTCAAACAGCAAACGCAGTTTGCCAAACCACTGCCAACTCTGGTTAAATCAGCAACTGAAACAGGGCCCGAAAATCCCGAGTGGCTGATCAGCGAAGACTGGGCCTTGCTGCAGGTGCATGAACACTAGCTCACAGTGAGAAGTCAAAGGGTTGTGCATGTATGCTAGCTTTTAGCTGTGTCTGCTTGGATGCTTTCTATGATGGTACTCAGAGAGCGTTCCTAGAAAACTGTACTATATTTCAGAAGAAGGTATGAACTTGGCTTTGGCCAAGATGGCAGATGCAAATAAAAGTGTGCAGCCTTTTTAACACTAAAGTAGACTTTATGGGTAACCTATTAACACGATATATTAGATACACCTCTCTCTAATGCCAAGAGATTCTGCACTAGATATAACACCTACCGTATATATTCCCTTAGACCTCATAAAAATTAGGCTCCAAATCTATGTTCTAATGAATAATTTTATCGAATTTATAAAACACATAACTCAAAATGACCCTCTAAAATCACTATAAAAACATTACAAAAGGTACTAACCGCCACAGGAAATGAAAATGAGTGGTTTAGATAATACATTCAATATAACTAATCATTAATAGTAATATCTATACATCATATATACGGTATAGTATATAAGAAGTATGGTTACCGACCAACTGGTGTCATACTCGGGCAGCACAATCCCACGCAGACCTCTATGCATTTTGCCATGCGGCTTTGTCCAGAGTGGATTATGTATCCATGATCCACATTACTTTGGTTTTCTAGCGTAAACAGTCTGTACATGAGTAAAAATGGTTCCCTGTTTGCTTGGTTCTTTGTCGATATTTGTTTATGGCAGAACTCAGTGGCAGTAGTAGATGGCATCAACATGGCCCTGTTATCTGGGTATATCATACAGAAATTAGACATTACTGTATTTTACTACTTTCTTTTGCAGGCTGTTAAACATCTTTTGGAGCTACCCCTAAATCTAACAGTGGTATCACCAGCTCACACCCCAAACTGGGATCTAGTCAGTGATGTGGTAAACTCATGCAGCAGAATCTATCGATCCTCTAAACAGTGCCGCAGTCGGTATGAAAATGTCATCATCCCAAGAGAAGAAGGGAAGGTGAGAAAGGTTCTACTTATATGTTCTGAATAAATTATCTTTTGAATGAAATTCATCAGACAGGATATAAAAGGATATAAAAACAGGACTTTTAGTCACTTACTGTAAAACACTTTTTTCTTCCGATCATTGGGAGACACAGGAGAGACCATAGGTATAGCTCCTGCCACTAGGAGGAGGACACTAAGTCTAAAAGTGTTTGCTCCTCCCACTAGCTATACGCGTCCCACAGGGACAGAAGGGAATGAAAATTGGTCCCACGGAATGACTAGAGCATCCACCGTCAGAACTTGAGAAACGCTGAGACCGAGTGGCAAAGGCAGGAATTTGACGTCTGAGGTGGGATGCCATGAGATCTGTGTCCGGAAGTCCCCAACGATGGTATATCTCCTGAAAGGCCTGAGGATGAAGCGCCTTTTCTCCTGGATCTATGCGCTCTTTGCTTAGAAAGTCTATGGGCCAATTGTCCACTCCTCTAATGCCGACAGGGCTGGTATGTGAATCCCTGCCCATTCTAATATCAGAGACGTCTCTGTCATAGCTGTGGACTCCTCATTCCTCCCTGATGGTTGAAGTATGCTGGTGCTGTCGAGTTGTTTGCCTCCTTGAGGACTGAGTGGCCAGCAAGCTGGTAGGTCCAGTGTATCAACGAGAACCTTATGACCTGCAGTTCTGATATGTTGATAGGGAAGAAGGACTCCTCTGGAGACCATTCCCCTTGAACAGGGAGGTACCAGAACACTCCCCCAACCATGTAGACTGGCATCCGTCGTGATACGGAGAGAGATGAAGGATCGTCTCAAAGCCGGCCTCTAGGAGAAAATCAACCGTGGAAGAGAGTGGCGGACCAACAATGGCAAGCAGATAAGATCGTTCAGAGACTTGTTCCATTTGGAGAGTACAGGGGCAAGAGTGGAACTGAGTATACAGGGCGGCTTCCATAGCTGCCACCATGAGCCCCACTACCTGCATGCATAGGCAAATTCATAATGGACAATGGGGGCAAATGTTCAGGACACTGCTGTGTAGGGGGGGTCCTCTTTTCTGGTGAATGAAGGAGAGCCATGAGCAAGGCGAACAATTTGGTGAACGTCCTTGGTGCTGTTTCTAGTCCGACAGGGCCAAAAATTGAAAGTGAAGAGATCTCACTGCAAACCTCAGGTATTGCCGGTGTGATACTCATATTGGGATGTGAAGACTGCATGTGAAATTTTTTGGTTCAGATGCTCTTGTTGAGGGTCTTGAGATCCAACACAGGACAGACAGACCTGTCTTTTATGGGAACAACAAACAGGTTTGAATAAAACCCATGGAACCTCTTGTGTTGAGGGACCAGAATAATTACTCCTTGGGCAAGTAGGATCCGAATGGCTTGGAATAATGCTGTGGCTTTGGTATGAGAGGCTGGAATAGTTTCTGGAAAAACCATGGAGGGTGGGGAGGACGAAAATCTTTGTATCTGCCAATGTGACCTCTTGTACCCACACATCTGAAATGTGAGGCAGCCATGTCTCTCAAAACTGATGTTACCATCCCCCATCCAAACGGATTCGGATGGTGGCCTCGATTCATGCGGGTGTAGGCATGGAGGAAGAGGGGATTAAGGAGCTAGTGCAGGGCCACCATGAGGAACAAGATTTAAAGGATGGTTGTCTTTTTTGATCCTGAGAGGTTGCTACCTGTAGGCTTGGATTGTGCCAAAAGGTGCAAAAGTAAAATTTGCTTCTCTTAGAGTGGTTGGTGCAAGCTGACCTGTTTTGCGGCAGGTGTGTGTTTTTGCCCTCTGGAGATTCCTTTGCCAGGATACCTGTGCGTAGGCATGAAGCCCACTGGGCCATGGCATTGCTAACCCAGGTGGAGGCAAATACTGGATGGAAGGCTGACCTGACTGTATAATGCGGATTTGGAGAAAAACTCCAAAATTCCTATTCTTTTGATCGGAGAAGGAGGTTGCATCTGCCATGGGTAGGGTGATATGTTTGGCCAGGTGCAAAACTGGTGAGTCCACAACAGGCAGTGAGGACCATTTTTTAACTAGATACTCTGGAAAAGGGTAGAGGAGGTTTAGGCATTTAGACAAAATGCCAGTTCAGGAAGTTACACTCCTTTGTCAGAGAGGAGTAAAAATCATAGATTTTAGTAAAAAGTGATTTGAGGAAAAACGAGAACCCTTATCGGGCTGGAGAGGTTTCTGTCTCTGTGACCTGGGCAGTCTCAACTGCTGCTGAAATGAGACTGTCCATCATAGAATAGAATTTGAATGACTGAAATGGAAGATCTTGGGGAAACGGATCGAGTAACTGAAAGAGAGGTTTTGAGTCACTTCTTAGAGTGTCCCGCTGGGACATGGAGAAAGTGGTGCAACAGTGGTAGGCTGCCCAGCATCTTCACAAAGTTAGGGAGATACCTGCACTATTTTTGTAATACAGTGCGCCCATTCCAGTTCAACGGAAATATGTGTTTCAGAGGCTGCTGGATAGTCGCTGAGGATAGGCCATCAATATAAAAATCCTGGAGAACCCTTTTTTAATGGAACAGTTTTATACTGTGAGCTTCAAACTAGTGAGAAAATATTGTTGATGTTGTTTAATTACTTTAGTACTTCTAAAAATGTATTATATGTAACCCGTGTCCTTTTTTACAGCTCATGTTTGAAACTAACCCTAAGAAGAAAACCAAGAGTATATACAAGGTTTGTATTTGTTTAGCTTCTGCACATACGTTATAATTTCATTGTTTTACTTGATTTCTTAAAAGATCCCTAGAGACACTAGAAATTATAATGCAGAGGGTGTCAGATGAACCGTGTAAACTCTTTCCAAACCTATGGACAGAGCATAATAATTCTGAAGGAAGCAGATAACTCCCAAATACACAATGTTCCCCTTATCATTGAGTGGAGATAAATTCCAATAATTTTCCAATTATGGCGTACACACAGTTGTCAAGGATTAAATTAGAAGTATCGCTAGCTTCTACACAAATTAAATTTATGGGGGTAGGGAATAATATCGGTTGTTGTAGATATTTCAAAGAGAACGAATTTTGTTCAATTATATCAGTATGATATAAATTATTAATAGAAAATCTTACAGCTCATTTTATTGAGCTTTAATAACAGTATAATACTAAAAATAGGATTATCTAACAACAGCTGCTGGAGGTTTGCAGAGAAACCATTTGGCTGCATCTCACATTTGCATCAAGTGTGCAATACTATGGTTTACATACAGAACTACATTACAAATGTTACGTATGAAAAGTAGTAAAACGAAAATTGCATCATCACTCCTGGCTCTGAAAGCTGGAGCTGTTTGTTCAAACCATGCACACAACAGGTCTTGGCCCGAACTCTACAGACTGTACTGTGCATGCGCCGAAGTTAGGACAATTGCTGCAGGCAGGGGAAGCCTGGCCCTGTCAATCAAAGCAGAGTGTAGGCACTAGGTGGTGAAAGAGGCAGAGTAGGGATGAGCGAATCAATTCATATGACTCGATTTATTCAAACAAATTTACACTTTTTAGGGTGTGTACCCACGCTCCTTCTGTCAGCAGATTAACATGGTCGAACATCTCGCACCGCCATTATAATCTCATGCATGCGCTGTTACTGCTAGTATTAAATCATACGTTATGATGTGTAAACGAATCAGCGTCAACAAATTTTCATGCGCCGCTCATTCATTTAACTAGCCATATCAGTAACAGCGCATGCATGAGATTATCATGGCCACGCGAGATGTGCTGCCACGTTAATCCGTGGGCACATTGTCTGTGAAGGGACGCTCCCTCAAAGACTTGAAATTTGTTGGGATGAATGAATTGATTTGTATAATTCGATTCACTCATTCCGAAGGCAGAGCGATGGTGCACGAAATGACCCTGGCACTGTGGCCCTCTCCATAGCAGACAGATAAAAAAAATAATTTCTCCACATTAAAGCAATGGATTTTACAAAGAAAGGTATATTTACTATACAGGGAACAAGCCTTACAATGCATTAAGCTTAAAGGGATTCTGTCACCTCGTTTTACCTATAGAGCTGCGGACATGCACGGCTGGATCGCCGCTAGAATGTCCGCAATATATCTGTCCTATAGGGCTGTGTCCTTTTATTTAGTTTATATTTAGTATATATTTTTTGAGATATGTAAATGAGCCTTGTAAGGTGCCCAAGGGGCTGTACTCACCTTCCTGGTGCCCAGCCGCGCCCCCCCTGTTTAGGAGCCCAGCACCGCCTGCGTCCTCCGAATCTCCTCCTTTCTTCACAGATTGCCGTAATCTCGCGATGCGCAGTTCCTTCCCTGAGGCTGATGCCAGCACAGGGAAGGAACACTATACCGTCACTGCGCATGCGCGAGCTCGCACATCGCAAGATTACGGCAATCTAACTGTGAAGAAAGGAGTATATTCGGAGGACGCAGGCGGTGCTGGGCTCCTAAACAGGGGGGCGCGGCTGGGCACCAGGAAGGTTCGTACAGCCCCTTGGGCACCTTACAAGGCTCATTTACATATCTCTAAAATCTTTTTTTAAACACAATAAAAGCACACAGCCCTATAGGACAGGTATATTGCGGACATGCTAGCGGCGATCTAGCCATGCATGTCCGCAGCTCTATAGGCTAAAACGAGGTGACAGAATCCCTTTAAGGAGGACCTGTCACCTCTCCTGACATGTCTGTCTTAGCAACTGCTTTCATCCCCCTTGTAATAACAGTTCTGGAGCATCTCTTCTTATGAGTCTATGTTGTGCCATTGGTTTGTTATTCCTTCTAGCAGTTATTAATGAATGACTGACAGTTTGCAATGAAGGTCCAGGTGGATGTTACAAGTTGGGAGTCTGTCCCTGTCCAGTCAGGGCTGCCGGTGTCAGACATACCCCCAGCTGTTTACACCGAGCCAAACCTTCATTGCAAACTGCTAGTAATTAATTTATAATTCCTAGCAGGAATAATAAAGGGATGGCACAACATGGTCATAAGAATAGATGCTCCACTATAGTTATTACATGGGGAGTGCCAGTAACGACCAGCTCCATCCACTGTTCTGTTAGCAGTGCTGATGGCTGACAATCAGCTAACTGGTGGGGGTGCCTTGTGTGGGGCCCCCTCAGATTCGATATTAATGACCTATCCTGAGGATAAGACATCAGTATAGAGAGATTGGAAAACCCCTTTATTTTTAAGTACAATATACGGTACATATATCTTTGCACTTGTGCAGAAAGAGCTCTGGGTGTTCAATCACATTATGCAGAACATTACAATAATGTAAGACTGGCAAAGTAAACTAGCAATTGTCAATTACTAAGCCATTGAAAAATCGGCAATAACAGATGTGCAATTAACTAACAGGATGAAGGGAACATTCAGTTGCTTCTAGCATGCCTATATTTTACAGCCGTTTGAGTATATTATTTCCTCTATTATAATCATATTTATGACAAGATAGCTATGGTAAATGAAGCGTCATAGAGTAAACAGTCAATGCAATTAAAATCTGCCTGTTTGTATTAAAGAATCTGTATCCAGAATCTTAACATTCATGCATTCATACATTCTGCCACTTTACAAATCACTAGTCAGACCTCCCATGGAGTGCTGCGTACAGTTCTGGGCTCCTGTAAACAAGGCAGACATAGCAGAGCTGGAGAGGGTCCAGAGGAGGGCAGCTAAAGTAATTACTGGAATGGGTGGATTACAGTACCCAGAAAGATCAAATTAGGGTTATTCACGACTGAGGGAAGATCTAATGACTATGTATAAATATATCAGGGGTCAGTACAGAGATCACTCCCATCATCCTCTACGTCTAGAGGACAGAAGGTTTCTACAGAAACATAGAAGAGGATTCTTTACGGTAAGAGCAGTGAGACTCTGGAACTCTCTGCTTGAGGAGGTGGTGATTGTGAGTTCACTAAAAGAGTTCAAGAGGGGCCTGGATGTATTTCTGGAGTGCAATAATATTACAGGTTATAGCTACTAGAGAGGGGTCGTTGATCCAGGGAGTTATTCTGATTGCTTGATTGGAGTCAGGAAGACATTTTTGCTCTAAAATGACCCACTTTTCTGCCATACTGTATCTGGAAGGTTCTATCAGATGACTGGACATAATATAAACAGCTCAAGAACTTAAATATTATATATAATTACTGGTGATTCATTTTCTTGAATATTGTAGCAGTGGCCCTAGACAACACAATATGTGATTGTATACCAGTTACAGTGGTCTTCCACAAGTTTGTATTGGTCACTAATGCAGCCTTTCATCTTCAGACGAAGAACAGCCGCCCTCTTCGGACAAGTCAGATCTATGCCCAGGATGAAGGTGTGACGCACACACAGCTGTACACCAACCGCTTTGAGCTCATGAAAATGACAGCAGGAAAGAGAAGCCCCCCCATTAAGCCACTGTAAGGACTTATTTTATGTGTATAGGTACAAGTTGTTCCCTAAATTCATGTAGTTTATTTATTTTGCTCTTGAAATTAAAGGGATTGTCCAATCTCAACTTGTATAGCATATTGCTAGGATATGTCACAAATATCAGATAGGTGCGGGTCTCGCCTCGGGGACTTCCTCCTATTTCCAGAATGGGACCATCAAAGTGAAGGGAGAGCAGCTGCCTATGTGCGGCCTCCCTCCATTTGCCACTATAGGAGTTCCAAAAATAGCCAAGCGCTAGTTTGGCTATTTCCGGCAGTCCCATATCGGCAAATGGAGAAGTTGCTGTGCTTGTGCAGTTGCTCTCCATTCACTGCTATGGGAGTTCCGAAAATAGCTGAGTGCACTTGCTTGGCCATGTTCAGAAGTCCCAAGGCAGTGAATGGAGATGGTCCCGTTCTGGAGATAGGAGCCTAGAGGTGGGACCCACCTTTGACATTTGTAGGATAACCTAGTGATATGCTAAAAAGGTTGGGATGGGAAAATTATTTTATTTGAGCAGACCTTTCACTCTTAAAGTGTACATCTCATTTCATTGCTCTTTCTAGTTCAGAATTCTGTAATTAAATTAAACGTAGGGGTTAGATCGCAGTTTTAATAATATGTGAGTCATACATTTAAATATTAAAAGGAATCTCTCTATAGGCTTCTCATTAAGGGCATCAAAAACTAGTGACCAAACCGCTCAGCAAAACGCTCGGTCTCTTTATTTAACTTCCCAGCTGTTTCACCAAAATCTTGTATTGAACAGCTTCGGCACATGCTGAGGAGTCCTGATTTCCATGAGCTCCTCGCTCTACCTGCTCACCTGCTGCTGTTTTCGGTAGGAAAAAATGTCAACCACCTGTAGGGGGTGGGGTGATCCATTAGCTCATGATTATGAGTTGGAGCTGTTAGGACTTAGGAGTTGGGGCAGCATAAAGCTGGTGGATTCTCTATAAACTTCTGATTTCCTGTAGTCACCACCAGGTAATGTTTGCTGAATACAGGTTTATGCAGCTCCTACTGAACTCACTAAGAAATCCATCTTTAGTAAACTCCTAAAGCATCTACCGTAGTGGCCGTACAAGCCAAGGGATTGCTATAAAGGTACAAAGAAGTACAGGAAGCTTCGTCATGAACTCTTAAAAACCTGAATTCTTGAGATGGAGCTTCAGAAGATGTGAAAGATAACTGAAGCCAAGCATGTGGTATAATACTTAATAGATTTAGTTTAATATTATTCTCATATTTTACATGTTTCAGCTTGGGAATGAACCCATTTCAGAAAAATCCAAAGCATGCTTCTGTACTTGCCGAAAGGTAAGAAATCTACTTCTACTTGGTATTAAAGAATGATGTTAATGTATATTTCCATGTGTATCTTGGATATTTCCATTATTTCTCATTGTTGGGGTGAGATTCATGGTAATAAATTATTAGAACTGTCACCTATACCCATTATTGAGTTTAAAATATGTGATGTTGCAGTGAAGTCATAGGCCTCCAACAATCACCTAGGTGAGAGAAGGATGCCGGGAGGACATGATCTGTGACCTCCCAGCGTTCCTCTGTAGCAGATCCCGGCCAGTAACTATTAGATCGTTATTGTGTTTCCTATGTATATAGAGGAATGCTGGATTAGCACATATCATGTCATTTCTGCAGCCCCAAAGCTAGTGCATTTACAAATAAGAGTACCCATTGAAATTACCTGGATTTCGGCATTAATTACTAAGAAAATATTTTCTGCTCTAAGCCAGAGTTATAGACAAACACAATCTAAATAAATAACACACAAACAGTTGTACTGTTCATGTCTTTTATTGAGCACATTGAGTAATCATCCACAATTTATAGAGAAAAAGTAAGTTTTAATGATGTTATTAATAGAAAATTGGCAAAAGGTTTCAATATGCTTAGCATTGTAGGTTTCACAAGTTCTTTGCCTATTTTCACGCACCAGTGGGTGTGAACCCACTGTGCCACGTGACCAACCTCCTCTAAGGGCATTGTCTAAGCGAACCCATCATTCTTCAAAGTACCCCATATGGTGAGGATAGACTTTCCTCCTTGAGGAGGACTGGCACACAAGGCAGCTGGTCCAGGCAGACCAGGGGGTACCAAGTACAAGGTACCAGAGGTACAGTAGTACTTAGCAGGCCAAGTCATAACCAGGAGCGACAGTGCAGAACCAAAGGGCAGACGGCACAGGTACAGGTCAGACAATCCGGGTCAGTAACAGAGTTGAGGGGAAGCAGGCAAGGATCAAACACGTAGCGGAGTCCCGAAACACATGCATGGGTCAGGTATACAGGCACATAAGCACAGATAACAGCAACCTTTGCAGGACACAAGGACCTTTGATGCTCAGGCACCTGGTAAGGAGGCTGGACCACTTATGTAGGTGCAGGTTGGTTGGGATTGATCGCACAGGTCACATGTGCAAAACCCTTACATCACAGGAAGTGATGTGCACCGGCCCTTACCAAGGTGCTACAGGAAACTGGCTAGAAGTCATGCTGTGTCCAGGGCAGAAAGGAAACTGTGGAGCGGATTCCTGAAAGTTCAGCATCTGCAGGCACAGAGTCCAGGACCGGAGTAGCGCATGGAGGGACACTGGCAGCAGATCACCACTGCCCTGTAATGCAGCTGGACATGGCCAATGATGGAGGCAGCCAGGCCCTGAGCACGAACCCTGGGACCGCGGTGGTGAGTAGGCAAACGCCGTCAATCCACAATCGCTGTTACACCTATTAAATAAAGCACACAATGTCTGGTTACTGACAGATCTGTTTTTCTAAAGAAAGATGTGTGAACCATGCAGACAACTCAATGAAGCTGGAAAGATTACGAAAGTATTGCTTAAGTCCTGTATGTACACATTATTCCATGGTTAGACAATTTATCTATAAATGGAAAAAATATAGGACAGTTGCTACTTTCTTTAGGAGTGGGCATCCTATTAAGATCACTCCAATGGGCAATCAAGAAAGAAGTGAGAATGAACTTAACAGCAAAAAGACCACGGATGACTATTAGAACAACACTGAACAAGACTGGCATTCATGGAAGGACTCTGCGAAGGAAGCTGCTTCTGTCCAAAAAACAAACAGTCCATGTCAGGTTTGTTGGAAATCACCTGCATGTTGCTCTTTCACAATGCTTCTGGGAAGATGTTCTAAGGACATTTTTAGCACAAATGCACAGCACTTTGGTGGAAAACCAAAAACTCACTCAACTGTGAAGTATGGTGGACGGAGCATCATGGTTTGAGGCTGCTTTGCTGTCTTAGAGCCTAGATACCTTGTCTTGGAGGAAACTATGAATACTAACGTGCATCAAATCACTTTACAGAAGAATGTAAGGGTCCATGACCTCAGGCTGAAGAGACGTTGGGGGATGCAACAAGAAAATGGCCCAAATCACACAAGTAAATCAACTAAGTAATGGTTAAAAAAGAAGATTTGTGTTTTGGAATGGCCAAGTCCCAACTTTGTCCCTATTAAAATTCTGTAGCATGACTTGAATAGGGGTGTGAATGCAATGCATCCACAGAAATAGCGATTAACTGGAACACATCTGCTGGGAGGAATGGTCCAAAAATTTCTCAACGTTTTTCAAATGTTATCTGAAGTTACCAGAAAATTTTTGGTGGAGGCAATTGCTGCCAAAGGGAGATCTACATTTTATCAAATTGAAGGGTTCATTTTTTTTTCTCCGTGCACTGTGGACGGTTACTCAATGTGCTCAGTAAAAGACATGAATGGTGCAACTGTTTGTCTTTAATTTATTTAGATGGTGTCTATCAGTAATTGTGACAGGTAATTATCAGACCGCATTTTATAAGGAATCAGTGCAGGAATGCCGGTAAAGAGTCCAAGAAGAAATAAAAAAAAGTAAAAAAAAAAAAATTTTAAATAAAATATGTAAAACCACCAACATAGATGCACAAATAATGTTATCTCATCTTCACAAATTATTATTTTCTCAGCCTTATTTGGTATTGTACCTACAATAACAATTTTTGTATACTTTTGGGTACTTTGTGCCCTTTAAATAGAATCTGTGAGCTCCGAAACCCCCCAAACAAGGGTAAGTGGTGTATGGTGTCAATGCTGAGTCAGATTATATAATTTGTATCTTTCATACTGGCTTGCATTCTGAACCTGTGCTCTGACAAACCAGCGGTAAAATGCATTGAAAGGACTCCTGAGTTCATGCACATAACGGAGAGGACTCTAAGAGGAGTCCTCTCAATGCATTTTACTGCTGGTTTGTTGGAGCACAGCATCAGAATGCAAGTGAGTATAAAGATAAAAATTACATAATCGGACTGTTTGCGCTAGTCTGGGGGAGTCTTGGAGCTGACAGATTCCCTTTAAAAATCACATATACCATCTAAAAGTGGTAGACATGGTACTGGTGGCGTACTGCTAGCAGGAGCTATGTGTTGATTTGGCGTCTGTTGGGTATTTTACAGTGGAATAAACTATGATAAACCTCTGCCGCCTATTCAAGTGGCCTCTCTCCGTGCTGAACGCATTGCCAAGGAAAAAAAGGTATTTCCATCAGTTCTTTTACAGAATAACGTAGTTACTAGCCATTAAACTCAGTAGATGTTCATATAACCAGACATATACCATTTTGCAGGAGCGCCCCTCCACAAATAAACAATGCACAAAATGAAACAGACCTTATGGGAAGCTCATATAGAAAAGTACCTACAGACTTAGTGCAGAAATTAGGCATAAGAAATGTTATAAAATATAGGGCAGTTCCACTAAAGTTTTATATTTAGACGTGGGATAATATCCACAAAAACATAGCATCCGATAATTGATATGACCTCAGTCCTATGAGTTCAGCTTACAGGCCCAAAAACAAGTTGTCATAGAACTATTTATTGCCAGGCCTCAATGTCCTTTATTGATCTTCAGCTGAAGAGATTAATCGGTTGCTTGGACCACCATGCCCACTGAGTCCCATTGTAAAAAACAAAACAAAAACAGCCCAATAGAGGATGAATGGGGCCGTATTGAGATCTTTGATGTACACACCAGGAGCTTTCCTAGCTTTGAGTAGGCCTCAAACACAATTTGAACAGAGCCTTATCAGCAGGCGGTACATCTGATTTAGGTGTATCTTGCTGAAACAGTTCCAAAAGACATGTTTGCATCTCTGCTGCTTTGTTACTGTTATTATATCAATGTCCCGTAGGCATTAGTAGAGCAGCACCACAGGGCCCAACAGCAGGCTGGTCCTCAGGCTCCACAACAGCCACTACAAAATGGGCAACAATCAACCCCGGCTGTCCAACCTGTCCAGGCTCAGTCGCAACAAGTGGTTCAGCAACAGGTCGTTCAACAGCCACAAGCAGTCGTTGCTAGCCCATCTGTTACAAATGTACCAACCACTGCAGTCCTGGTAAGCTGTAACTGTAGTTGGCTTTGTGTTTTTTGTGTTGTTTCCAATTTTGACTGAGATCTGTGTGTCCTTCCAAAGCAAATGAGCCTACTGTACTATCACTCTACAGTCGTTGTGAGATATAAAATGTACAGTGGAAGCAAAGCTCAAATTGAGAGTTGGATAAAGGCACATTTAGACTGCGCTGAGAAGCGTTCCTTCCCGATAAGTGCCTGCTTGTCAGTGGAGGTGAAGAGCTGCATTTACATGCCGCAATCCGCTCCACTGGATGGTGACTGCCACCGTTCGTCCTCATACAGATTCATTGTTTCTGGGCAGCAGATCACTATTCACACAGCACAATCTGCTGCCCAGAAATGATGATTGAGGTGTCCAGCATTTCACCTGATGAACAAGCTTTTTATCCAAGCCAGTTTCTGTATGTGCTTGATCTAGTGACTTATAACAATGCTCCTTCGTTGGGTGGTCTGCTGCACCTTTACACGGGTCAATTATTGGGAACAAACGTTTGGAGGAATATTTGTTCCCTCAAAGGGGTTGTGCAGACTGTATATATCGATGACCTTCATTACAGTGCCCATCGATTTGGAAGCGCAGTATAATTACAAGCACCCGCTCTATTCACTTGAATGGAGTGATTACTTATAATGACACTACGCCACTGCTGCAAGGGAGACGACGCATAGTGTAATGAAGAGGAAGTGGTGCTCACATGGAACAAACATGGGAGTAGGGTGTCGGACCCCCGCCGGTCAGATATTGATGACCTATCCTGAGGATGTATTAGGATACATACAGGCTGCAGAAGCCAAATGGGGAATATTTAATTAAAAAACAATTGCAGATATGTTTTTTTATCCCATTATACAGCCAATGGCCTTTTATTTCAGTATAACTTGGTGGCACAGTATTATTTATTTAGACGCCATTTTGTAATATATAGGAGTAAAAATGAGGCATATCTGTCTCTGTGAGAAATCGACTTACTTAATTATATCTATTTGTTAGAAACAGGAAATGCTATTGCAGTTCTGAAACTTTTGCCAAGTTTCATATTCCAGAACTTTACTTATATTTATACAGGCTGGAACCATAAAGACGGCAGTGACAGGAGCAAGTATACAAGCTGGTAAGTTCTACAACAAAGGTTGCACTCTTTAACAAGGTTGTGACCCATAGGCACCAATTAGAATCTGTCCTACTTTTCCATCATTTCCCTGGCAAGCTCAGCCATAATCCCATAGCCGTTTTGCTGATCCCTGCTATCCTAGTGAGCAGTGTGGGAAGTATGTGTCTAGAAGTTGTAGGGACATACAGAACCTCTTAGGCTACTTTCACACTCCGGCAGAGTCCAGCGAAAACGCTTCCGTTACTGATAATACAACCATCTGCATCCGTTATGAACAGATCCGGTTGTATTATCTTTAACATAGCCAAGACGGTTCCGTCATTAACTCCATTGAAAGCCAATGGGAGACTGATCCGTTTTCTATTGTGGCAGAGAAAACGGATCCGTCCCCATTGACTTGCATTGGGGGTCATGCCAGATCCGTCTTGCTCCACATCCCAGGATGGAAAGCAAATTACAACATGTTGCGGTTTGCTCTCCGGTCTGGGAACGAAACCAAAACGGAACGGAATGCATTTTGGAGCATTCCGTTCTGTTCACTTTTGTCCCCATTGACAATGAATAGGGACAAAACTGAAGCGTTTTTTCCGGTATTGAGACCCTATGACAGAACTCAATACCGGAAAACTTTAGCGCTTGTGTGAAAGTAGCCTTAGAGAATTAGATTTGTCTGCTGCATATACATTATAAGTATCATGTAATCCCACAATAACAGTCGCAGGGTGGCTGGGAGTGCCACTGTGCAGGAGAAAAGTCTCCAGCACCTCCGTTAGAGGTGCTACTTATGCATACCGCTGTGGTATATGTGATGACAATATCCCTTTAAAAAAACATACCATGACCCTGGGATTTTTAGATGTGTCTTTTCTTTCTTTAATACATGGTCTGATATTTGCAGCTGCTGTTAGTGGGAATGTCATTGTAAATACTGTTGCGGGTGTCCCTTCTGCCACCTTCCAACCTATCAATAAGAGACTGGCATCTCCTGTTATCCCCGGAACACTAACCGTAAGTAAAAAGTAATAGTTTCCCAAAAAGACACTGGACAAACATAATCTGCTTAGGTCTGGTAATTTGTAACAATACTCTAGAATTTAAAGTTAAATTCAATTAAATATAAAAGGCTCAGAATGGTGTAAAATAATAAAATAAGAATAAAATAAGCCATTTACTTGTTTTCTTGTTTCTTTTTAAGAAGAAAAAAATTGATAGTAAGAATAATTTTGCTTCAGACACTGTTGTAGGGTATTCACATTCTTGTAAAGTAGTAATTCAGTTTTCCTTCTAACTAAGAATATAACATTTCACTTTTCTTTAGGCTCCTGGTGGGGCAGCACAAGTAGTCCACGCCCAGCAAAGAGCGGTAGCCACTTCAGCGTCATCTGCCGAGATGGTCACTATAGCCACCAATCAGGGTGTTCGAGCCGTAACCCCAGTGACTGGTGGAACTGTGGTGTGCAGCAGTCTCACTCCTGTCCAGACACAGGCCAGGTCAATAGTTACTCAGGTGACAACAGGTATACAGTTCTTTTTATACTGGTTTGCTTTTCATTATTTTTCTTTACCCCGTGAGATGTGATCTGCTTTTCTTGACTTATTTTCTCTGTCCATTTCCTTTCCAGCCACAACTGCTGGGGTTCAGCTTGCCAGCAAAGCCATCAGTCCAGCCCAGTTCCAGCTTCTTCGACAACAGCAGGCTGCCCAAGTACAGGTTCCCCAGATCCAGGCTCAGGCACAGTCCCCTGGGCAAATAAAAGCTGTAGGCAAATTATCACAGGTAGGTTGGCTACAATTATTTTATCTATTTCCTGTAAGTCATCAGTGGTTATCGAATACCCATTATATGATCTTTATTGGACCAAGGAACAACTACTGAAATTGCAAAAGCAGAAAATGCAGCTTCCGCAACAGACAACTCAGGCGGTAGCTCAACAACAACAGCAGCAACCACCTGCACAAGGAGCCCCACAGACAGCGCCTGCGCAGGGGCAGCAGCAACAACAGCCAGCACCACCACAGCAACAGGCTCAGCAGCTGACTGCAGTCACTGCACCTAGAGCTGGAGCCGTTCTCGCAGGGGCGGTTACTAATCTACATGTGGCTCGTCTGGTAAGTTTTAACCTTCAGTTAGCGATAACACAAGTGGTTATTGTATTTGTAATATTATCCAGTTCATTGTTACCTGCCTTGTTTAGGAAAATGCTGACATTCATGGTATATCTGTAGGCTGTCAGTGCTATAATGCCACACGTCTGATCGTTGTGGGTTCCACTGCTGGGGCTGCGTCAGTTAGCAAAATAGTGGTCCACTGCCCCTTATTACTGTCCTGTCACAAATTATGGCCATTTATCTTTTCATTTTTGTATATGTTTTGTATAATGTTTGCTGACTGCTTACTAGCTTATTTCTCAATCCTCTATATTATACTGTTTTTGTTTACAACTTTCTGAGGAAGGGTTAATAAAGTTTACTTCTTCAGCTTCAGGCCCAGGGGCAAATCCAGGCCCAACCAGGACAAACTGCACAAGTGGCACTAGCAAAGCCTCCAGTGGTGTCTGCCGTGGTGTCATCCACAGGAGTGACCACGCTCCCTGTCACAGTGGCAGGAATCAGTGTTGCTATTGGCCAACCTCAGAAAGCTGCAGGTATGCTATGTATTATCACTTATGGTTAGTAGATCATAATAGAATATACTCATTCAGTTATGTATTTTTCTAATTGTTACTATTTTGTATGTCCTCCGCTTTCAAAGGGAGTTAATAAAAGCATAGATAATGGGAATCATCTATAATGGGAGTAACGCTCTGTTCACATTAGTGTTGTGGTTCATGGATTGACAGGTATGACAAATTAATTTTCAACGGATCCCAAGGTATTGTAAAAGATGCTGGTAATGTGTAATGAGGCCTATCAGGTTTCTTTCCGCTATTTCTGATAGCAAGAATAGTGCTGGAGGCAATTCTATTTTTGTCAGAAAAATGCAGGGACCCTTATAAAGTGGGGAAAAAATAGTCAATGTGAATAGAGTCTAATGGTAGATTATTATAATTTTGAAGAGGATATAAGCCCCCAAATTGCCACCAGAACCTGTTGTATATTGTGGCATCTGGTGCATATGTAGTGAAGTGAGGAACAACAGCTCAGCTTCATCTGCCCCTGCACCAGATACTGTTGGAACTGTCTTGTAATGACATCAGTTGGCCAGAAGGGATATAAGCTGCAGTGATGGCCAGTTCGGAGTGTTCGCCCGCTGCCATCTTTTCTCACAAGTCCGGTGAGGCTCAGGTAAGTACTTACCTGTGCCTGCGCCGATCTGAAACAAATGCGGTCACCGGGAGCAGGCAGTTCCGAGAACAGCCTGATGAAGGCCCCCGGTAGCTGTTCTCGGAACTGCCTGCTCCCGGTGACCGCATTTGTTTCAGACCGGCTCGCGGCACAGGCGCAGGTAAGGGCTTACCTGTGCCTCGCTGGACTTGTGATTTAAGATGGCAGCCCGCATGTGTTCGCGGGCGAACACGCCAAACTGGCCATCACTGATGAGCTGGTGTGACTCTTCAGAGGAAAAGCTCCATCCCAGGACTCTTTACTGGTAATTGTAAGTGCTGTGTTTTCATTTTCTGCAATATCACAAGAGTATAGAAGGGCATCATTGTCAACCTATTACCCTCCTGGCTGAAGTGAAATTCAGATTTTTCATTTAAAAAGCATATGTCAGCATGATCAACACTATTAAAACAGGCATACTGCCTGGTAGGGTTGATCATGCTGATTAAGACAATGCCTTTCTTTTGTCTGTATGTTGAACAGCTGCATGATTAATCTGATTAAACAAGGCATACTCACTGGCAGGGTTGATCTTGATGATTAAAACAATAGCTTTCTTTAGTTTGTATGTTGAACAGCTGCAGAGCTATCTGTATTTTTATTTATATACAGATGAGCCAGTTTCGAGCACCAGGGGGCTGGACTGAGTCCTTACAGCACTGCTTTTGTAACGCTCTGCAGACTTCCGCCCTCCCTTTTATGTACAAAAACAGTGCTCCAAGGACTCAGTCCAGCCCCCTGGTGCTTAAAGGGAGTCTGTCATCAGCATTTCACTTTTTTAACCCTTCCCATAACTCTCTAGCATGCTTACAGTTAATAAAAACGTTACCTCTAGCATCAATCCTGGACTTATAAAACTTGTTATTCCGCCGAGATCCCGCTCCTGTGCATTCAGTCCGTCGGCCGGCGCATGCGCACTGCGATGCCTATTCCTTGTATGGCATCACAGTAACTAGCCGGCGCATGCGCAATAGTTACTGTGATGCCATACAAGGAATGGGCATCGCAGTGCGCATGCGCCAGCTGACGGACTGAGTGCGCAGGCGCGGGAATTCGGCGGAATAACAAGTTAGTAGAAAACCGTCAAAAACGATCTTTGTAACATATGCAAATGAGGGCTCGCAAGTGCCCAGGGGCGGCGTTACCCTCTTAGGTGCCCTGCTAGCTCAGCCTTTTCTTCGCTTCCCCCCGCCCCTTCCTTCCCTCCGCCCACCCATCCTTTCCCTCTGACTGCCTATCTACTAACTTGTTATTCCGCCGAGATCCCGCGCCTGCGCACTCAGTCCGTCAGCCGGCGCATGCGCACTGCGATGCCCATTCCTTGTATGGCATCACAGTAACTATTGCGCATGCGCCGGCTAGTTACTGTGATGCCATACAAGGAATGGGCATCGCAGTGCGCATGCGCCGGCCGACGGACTGAGTGCACAGGAGCGGGATCTCGGCGGAATAACAAGTTTTATAAGTCCAGGATTGATGCTAGAGGTAACGTTTTTATTAACTGTAAGCATGCTAGAGAGCTATGGGAAGGGTTAAAAAGGTGAAATGCTGATGACAGACTCCCTTTAAACTGGCTCATCTGTATATAAATAAAAATACAGATAGCTCTGCAGCTGTTCAACATACAAACTAAAGAAAGCTATGGTTTTAATCATCAAGATCAACCCTGCCAGAGAGTATGCCTTGTTTAATAGGATTAATCAAGCTGACTGATGCTCTTTAACCTCTAGCGTCCTCACTGTATAAATGAATTGCTGCTTACAGAAAACCTGTTACCATGAAATTCATTGTTAGACCAGGCCCTACGTTGAAGGGCTGAATGGAATGATAAAAAGTGCAGTTAAGTAAACTGAGGCCAGGCCCAAACCACTGTGTGCACCCTTATTCCGCGTGCACCCTTCCTCTGTCAGCCCATCCTTCCTTCCTTGACAGAGTCAGGATCCTGCAAAGTGATCTCGTCTGGCCTTGTCAATCAAGAATAGGACGGAGGTGCTGGCAGAGGAAGCCGGAGGAGCGAAGGTGAACGGAGTGGTTTGGCCCACCCGCAGTTTATTCAGCTGATCTAGCCTACAAGGCATTGTGCCTGGTTTATCATGTACATTTCCTGGTGACAGACTCCCTATAACAAAATAATAATAAATAAAAACTAATCTATTTAAGGTAGCACCAAAGCCAGAGCTGTGTTGTAATCTTAGTTAAGCATTTTTAAGGGTCTTGATGTCCAACATGTGTCCTGCAGGTGGACAGACTGTGGTTGCTCAGCCTTTGAATGTACAGCAGCTCTTGAAACTAAAGCAGCAACAACAACAACAAAAAGCCTTGCAGTCTGGGGCGTCTCCGGGACAGGCCTCTGTGCAGCAGCAAAAGGTGAGATTCTCTTAGGTGAAAATGTTTTATGGAAACAATCAGAATTTGCTGTGTACTAATATATGCCCATTTATACATTTGGGTGGAAGGCCTAATTAAATAATGGATCTGATTGCTTCTTAGAATCATGGTTGACAGCATATTGGTTGTAGTTAAATAGGTTGTTCCCATCACACAGAGTGATGGCATGTTGCTAGGATATGCCATCTAGTTTCGATCTGCGGACATCAAACTGCAAAGACCTTTCACTAATCCTGAGATGAAGGGGACCACAAAGCTGTAAGCACAGTGTCCCCTTCACAGGCCAGAAAAGGCCATGCTTCAGTTCACTGCACAGTCGGAGGCTGGCAATGCCACTCTGCAGCTCATTTGTACCAAAAAGTGGTATACATGCAAAGCACCACATTTATTATGTGTTTTAGACAATCTTGGCTCCTCACTAGATAAAAGGGCTTGGGTTAAAATTGCAACAATATGTACAGAAACTTCCCTTAGTCTCTGAGCTTAACAGCATTCTTCCATTGACGCGTCTCTCCCGTCCCACCTCGGAGTGAGGCCTATTTACCCATTTTAACATATCCCTTCCCCTCCCCCCCCCCACCCTCCTCCCAAATGCTAGCTCTCATTATAGACAACCTTTGCTTCAACTCATGAGACTCTCTTGACATCTCAGTAAGGTTTACATGACTTATTATTCTCTTGCCAATGCCTGTCTTGTTGGGCCTCACCGCCCTTGTGTTAGTGTAATTGTGACATTTCGGAATGTGTGATTTTCGCTTATGTTTTTGTCACATGGATTGTTGTATACTTTACTCTCTGGAAATATCTATGCAATGAAAAATTGAAAACAATAAAAATTTTCAATTTAAAAAAATAAATAAAAAATTGCAACAATATGCATCAACATTTTGCCACAAAATATTGGTGAAAAGTAAGCCAACCAGTGGTTGGTCATCTGTCATGAACCACTGTGATAAATTTGGTACATCTTTAGACTGCCTAGTCTAGTTTGTGCTGTCTAAATATTACACAGGATTAGTAAATCTGCCAACTGTCTTTACTTTTTAGCAGATAACTCAACAAGTTACCGTCCAGGCTCAGCAACAACAACAGGCCCAACAGCAGAAGTTGACCTACGCTACTCAGCCAGCCATTAAAACACAATTCCTCACCACGCCTATCACTCAGACTCAAAAGTCACCTGGTGCCCAACAAGTACAGGCACAGATTCAGGTACATGTATCTGCTTCTTAAACAGTAACTGTTGTTTCATAGTTTTTTCCATGAATGAATAGTACAGATGAACACAAGAAACTTTGTAAGTGCGCACTTGTTCAACTCTCGGTTCTTGCGCAGGACATCTAGCCCTGCTCCCTATCCTCTAGCTTCTTATTTTTCCCACCTTGGGTGGAACTGGGTGTTTCCCTTTGTTCCTTTCTTGCATATGGCATTTTTCCCAGGCACTTGTCCTTGGGATCCTGGTGGTCTCCCATAATTTTTTTTTCTTTGGACTCTTCCTGGTCCTGGAGCCTCTCGGCTCACTTCCTTAGTTTTCTATCTACCATTTCATGCTATGGCCTCTCCTGGTCCTGTTGGGTCACATGGTTCTCCTGCACCTGTGCACCCAACTTTTTGCATGATAGTTCCATTCCACCCTCGGGGACTGCTTTGGGATGTCCCATGGTGCTGTGTTCTCCAATGACATTAACGAGAAAATTGGATTTTTGTACTTACCGTAAAAGCCTTTTCTTGTTTAATTTATTGGGGGACACAGATCCCACACTTTGTTTTCATTTCTCTTTCTGTCACCGGGCTGCTGTTCTTCTTTTCATTCCCGGTCCAGGACATGTTGGTTCTTTCCTTTTGTTTCTCTCTCCTACTGCTATTGGCACAAACTGATTAGCCTAGTGTCTGTGGAGAGGGTACTGCCCACCTGGGCAGAGCCAAACTTTTTCATTTCTAGTGTCGCCTCCTAGTGGTAGCTGGGTGTATACCCATGGTGCTGTGTCCCCCAATGAATTGATCGAGAAAGGGATTTTACGGTAAGAACACAAATCAATTTTTTTTCAAGCCTTGCACTAGCCCACAATGCAGCTTCTAGCACTGCCGTGACCATAAACTACGTTATATATATGCTATATCAAAATGTCTGTATCAGAAAGGGGGTAATTTAAAAATATATATTTTTAATTGCCCTTTATGCTATTAAAAGAAAAATGTGAGAAACAGACTTTTTATTATTTATTTTTCTCACCCAGTCACGCCAGTACTCTCTGCTCTGCACTGATTAGGGGCAATCCCCCCCCCCCTCCAAACAGCTGTCTGAAGATGAGATGCTGGCTTATTTAATATCCGGGTCATGTCTCAAGACCTGTTTAAAGGGTTGAACATTGACTTTTAGGTTCTGGTGGCATTAGAGGCAGAGCTTGTTAAAGAAAATCTGTCACCAGAATCATCACCATTAATCTAAAACTATTGTCTTGCAGCTCTTACTACCTCCTTTCCAGATGTTCTTTTCTTTCCTTGCTGCTTGGTTTCTATCTTGAAAACATTTACTTTATTGCTTATGCAAATGAGCCAGTAAGGTGCCCAGAGGGGCGTTATTTTTGTTCCCAGGAACACCCCCATTGAGTTGGGCACTCAATGGGGGTGTTCCTGGGAACAAAAATAACGCCCCTCTAGGCCCACCCTCCAGCAGAGCCCAAGCACGCCTCTCCTCGGCTCATACGCTACGCCCCCAGCAGCGCTGTCAAACCCCCCCCCCGAACCCCCTTGCTTTCAGCGTCGCTGACAAATCTCGCCGTGCTTCTCCTTTTCTTCCAGCAGAGGATGAAGCCCTCACTGCGCTCAGTGCATGCCCAGTAAAACATTTGCAGCTGATGCCCTTAGTTGAACCGGAAGAGTGGAGGCGCAGGCAGTCTTCGGAACTGAGGGCATCAGCCTCAAATGTTTCACTGGGCATGCGCCGAGCCTAGTGACGTTTTCATCCTCTGCTGGAAGAAGCGCAGCGAGATTTGTCAGTGACACTGAAGGCAAGGGTGGCCAGGGTTATCTGCTGGGCACCTTACTGGCTCATTTGCATAATGGATTTTTTCAACATAGAAACCAAGCAGCAAGGAAAGAAAAGCACATCTGGAAAGGAGGTAGTAAGTGCTACAAGACAATAGCTTTAGTTTAATGGTGATGATTCTGGTGACAGATTTCCTTTAAGAGCTCATTTGCATCCCTTTATTCCCATGGTTTTTAGACACTTACTAAAAGAAAATGGAAAATTTGCCTGGTCAAAAAGGAGGATAAATGACCCAGTCTTGAACTGGTTAATAGGGAAGTCAGTATACCATTTAAGGTGGTATGGTATCTGAATATCAGAGAGGATGTTTTCATGTCAGGAGCCCTCTGTGAGCCACAGTGGAGCTCTGCTTTGGCCAGCCTGGCCCATCCACGTGGTGCTGGTGCAGATTTCCCCTGGTGGTATCAGCTGATTGCAGGTGCTCAGACTTGGGCTGCATTCACACGACCGTAAGTGTTTTGCGGACCACACATGGCCGGCGCTATATAGAAAATGCCTATTTTAGTCTGCGATTGCGGACATGCACTATAATTTTGCAGGGCTGCGGAATGGAACTACATATACGGACAACACACGGTGTGCTGTCCACATCTTTTGTGGCCCCATTGAAATGAATGGGTCCGCACCCGTCCTGAAAAATTGCGGAACAGATACAGAGCCATTCATACGGTCGTGTAAATGGTCCCTTACAGTGATTATCTCTGGTTTCCATATAAAATTAAGTTGTCTCTATGAGGCAGCCCCTCTATCTGTGATATTAAGAAAGGAGTTTTTCATGCCTTGTTGAGGTAGATGAGGATTGTAGAAATTCACTTACAACATACAGCTTCCTGAAGACTCCTTGCAGTCTAAAACTTCGTCATGAGATATTCTGTTCACTTGGATTTTAAGCTCTTCTGAATGGCTCTTGGAGCGTCTGGGGGAGTCAGCAATACTTGTTTAAAGGGAACCTGTCACCGGGATTTTAGGTATAGAGCTGAGGACATGGGTTGCTAGATGGCCACTAGCACATCCGCAATGCCCAGTCCCATTGTGTAAAAATGTGATTCATATGCAAATTAACCTGAGAGGAGTCCTGTCCCTGACTTATCTCACGTACAGGACTTATCTCAGGTTAATTTGCATATGTATCAAATCGGGTTTTTTTTACACAATAAAAGCACACAGAGCTATGGGGACTGGGTATTGCAGATGTGCTAGCTGCCATGTAGCAACCCATGTCCTCAGCTCTATACACAAAATCCTGGTGACAGGTTCCCTTTAAACCACAAAGCAGCAAAATAAGACTTCATCACAGGCCATATCATGTCCTTGTATGTCCTTTCCACATTCATAAAGAGATTATTTCATCGCTTCATCATCTGCTCATTTCCTCATGGTTGCAAAGCTTCCTCAGGTGGTCCAAAAGCCAGCAGCAGTGGCTAACGTCCAGCAGATGGTACCACCACTCAGCAGGTCAGTGGTTTTGTCTGTCATAAACGCAATGCACATTTCCGTATCATACCACATGCTTTATACCGGTTAGAATATGTGCTCTTAATGTTATCAGAAAATGATAGAAATAGTAGTGAATAGAACCTTTTTAACAGCAGTTTTATAATATTTGTTTTAGGTCCAGTCGCAGACTGTTACACTGACCCAGGCAACAGCGTCAGGTCAACAGCAGGTGCAAGTGTTACCAGCGGGTTCAACAGCAGCCCAAGTGGTGCAGCAGAAGATTCTTCAGCAGCAGCAGGTGGTGGCAGCTGCATCACCACAGCTTCAAACCCCATCCAACCAGAGCCCAGTGCCAACTTCAGGCACTGCAGAGGCGCAAAGCCAGCAAGCAAAGCTCCAAGTCAGAGCATCGACTGTCCGCATCAAAGCGCCCACTAAACCTAGCTGAGAAACCAAGAGGAATGAAGAAAAGTTCCGGAGTGCACATTCAGATAACTTCCCTTAGACATCCTCATACTAAGCACCTCTCAATAACATCTAGTATTGTGTCTTTTATGTCTCATTCATCTGTTGAGATTGTTGTTTAGAAAAAGGGATATAAAGAAAAGGCAATGCCAATCCTGCTCCTCCCAAGAAGATGTCCCAAACTAGAAGTCCTGACTTGGGAATGGACGATGGTTCTCAGACGAAAAGGAATGTAAAGGAACTTATTTTTTTTCCTTTTTTTAAGTACTCTTGGCATTTTATGTTCTTAGCTGTGTTGGGATTACTTTTTGCTTTTCAAGTTTAACATTTCAGTTTTCTAAAAAGGGAAGATACAAAAAATGGGATATTCAGTGACATCACTGAATGCTTGTCCGCAATCCATGACGTTTGTATGGCAGGTAAAGCTTTAAGCATCTGATTGATGTTTCAAAATGAATATTCCCAAGTGGTAAAAATCTTTGTGTACGTGAATGACTCTTTGTGAAGCTTCACTAAAGGCAGGTACTAGGAGACATGAATCCAGCTGCATTGCCAGTGTCTGTCCCTGGTCTAAGACATTGTGGTACAGTGTGCAGAGAAGTACTGTAGCTGCTCCAGTATGATTATATTGTGTGGAATCCCACTAAAGTGCTGTATACAGATTTACAGCACATCTTGATGTTACTTTTTGTTGTTTTGCACTTTTTATTCTCCCATTTAGTTCAGTTTTACATCAACATAGTTGTATGTTTTGTGCTTTTTTTTTTACTTTTTAAATAATCAACTTGTGCACTTTTGGGAATATCTGATCTTACCAATAGACCTTCATGGTTTAATGTAAGGAAAGTATGGCTTAGATGACCTGAACTTTAGTCCAGTCAGTGTATAATAATAGTTGGACTGTGTAGTGGGTGCTAAGACAGGAATGGGCGCTCTGCTGTGCAGTTAGCACTCCAAAGATGGCAGAGGTTTTCCACGCAGCCAGATATTTGGTGAGCTTTAAAAGCTGCTTAGTTTCCTTTACAACTTTAAAGTGACCTCCAATTACATATAAAACTACTATAGTACAGGAGGGTGCTCAATAATCGTTCTTATAAATAACTTGTATTTCAGATTCTTGGCCTGAGGGCTGCTCATATCTATGCACTAGTAGACAGAGCATCATGCCCGGCTCCTTAGCCAGGGAACCAGTGCTGTTGGATGTAGTGTGATTCTACAGCACTGGTTCCTCTACTGGATATGGGGGCCTAGGAAGGACAGCAGGGCGCTCTGTCTCCGACTACATAGATATGAGCGACCCCCAGCTGGTCTTTGCAACTATTTAGAAGCAGAATTTGCCATTGTGGGCACTCCTGCACTATAATCATTTTTCTATATAACTGGAGTTCACTTTAAAGTGATGTAATTTGGAGCTTAAAAAAAAAAATATACTAATGAATTTATTTTACTGTGGATGGGGCTTCACAGTTCCATCATTAAAGGGGTTTTCAGAGTGTTTTATACTGATGACCTATCTTCATTGTAGGTCATCAGTATGTGATCAGTGCGGGTCCGACTCCTGACACTGTCCCCCCTCCCTCCCTGATCGGCTGTTTGACGAGACTGCAGCCTCCTCACCGCTGACCAAGCACAGCACCGTCCATCGGATAGTGGCTGTGCTTAGTATTGTAGCTCAGCCCCATTAAAGGGGTTTTCAGAGTGTTTTATACTGATGACCTATCTTCATTGTAGGTCATCAGTATGTGATCAGTGCAGGTCCGACTCCTGACACCCCCCTCTCCCTCCTTGATCGGCTGTTTGACGAGACTGCGGCCTTCCCATCCACCAAGCACACCACCGTCCATTGGATAGTGGCTGTGCTTAGTATTGCAACTCAGACCCATTCACTTGAATGTGACTGAGCTGTGCCTAGGCCACGTGACCCATGAACGTGACGTCACTGGCCTAGGAACAGTTCAACTTAACAGTTGATCGCCTGCGCTACCAGGAGACGGACCCCCACAATATCCTGAGGATAGGTCATCAGTATTAAACATAACCCCTTTAAGCTGTAAATGACCCATCTATGAAGTGAAATGGAATCTGTTTCCAGGTTTACGTTGCCCTGCCTGAGGGCAGCTTAAATAGTGTCAGAGACCTACATTATAGCAGGATGACTTGGATACTTTGTTTTGTGCAGCAGTTTTCTTAAAATCACTGTTAGGGCCATACCACTGTATGAATGGGTCTGTATCTGTTCCACAATTTTGTGCAAAGCATGTGGACCCATTCATTTCAATGGAGCCGCAAAAGATGTGGACCGCACACAGTTGTTCCGTTCCGCGGCCCCGCAAGAAAGATAGACAAGAATAGTCATTTGTATCATAGTGCCGGCCATGTGCAGTCGGCAAAATGTGGAACGCACACGGCTGGTATCTGTGTTTTGCAAATCCACAATTTGCGGATCGCAAAACACTACGGCCGTCTGCCTGAGCCCTTAAGCAACTGCAGCAGGACCCGAGCACCAATAGTCCACTTAGTGTATTGCACATGCTCTGTAGTCTTTCATATTCATGAGCTGCTGTCTACCCTGTCCGTGCTTGGCAGCTTTCTCCCTTTACACTGCCAATCTTCTGCATGAGGGTGAGCCCAGTGCTCATGACTACCAGGGCAGAGCGCTCGGGTCCTGCTGCAGCTGCTCAACAGTCATTTTCAGAAAAGTACTGCATGAAACAAGTAATTCTGTATTCGGGGTCGGTGTCCCTGGTCTATGCTGCCGTCAGATACTTTACTACATTCAGTAAAAAGCTGTATGCAGCAACCTCCTAAGCTCTGTTGTCAGCCCGTTCACTTCAATACCAGTGATAACAGTCACTGATCGGCGGGGGTCCCGGGTCCCGGGTGTCCGACCTCTAACAAAAAGGTACAGAACCCCTTTAACGCTATGGCTGTCATAAAAAGTGGACTCTTGGGGTAAGAGTGACGGTACTAGACAGTTCGGCAAAATATGAACCAGTGTATAGCCTTTTCGTGTTTTTTTGTCATAAAATGTATTCATACCTGTGTTGCTGTGCATGTCACATCCTTTGTCTTCCTGCTGTTCAACCGACCCATAAGGCCTTAAATGGTGTATTTGTCCTGTACCCAAATCAGTCCATGCATATTGCTGAATGTATAGACAGTGTTTAGCATCATGCATCTCCAAACCCACAGATTCCCCCTGTTCGTGGTTTACATTAGAAGCCTGGCATCTTACGTTTGCACATAATTAATGTGTCGTGTAGAAAATAGATATCTGTACTTGTTAGGTATGACTAGGATGTATAGTTTAGCGTAGCGTGGTAGGTTTTGTAGTTATGCTATCACTTGTTGCATTCACTTATGACAGAGGTCGTGTCCATGTTCCCACGTTTACTGTGCCACTTGATGGTCTAATGAAGTTCATATTACATGAAAGAGATGAGTACGAATGCGGTTCCTTCAGCGGAACGGAGAAGAAACTTGAATGAAATGTGTGTGTGTTTGAAGGGGATTTCTCCTGTTTTCACCCTTTTCTTTGTATGTATCTGTTGATGCTTGTGTGTCTTTCTTTTTGAGGTTGAAATGTGCTTTTGTTTTATATCTCTCTATATATATGTGGATAATTTAAAATAAGAGCACCCTTTTATTGCTGGATATGTCCACATTAAATTATACGTCCCTTGGCAGTAAAACGGTTAAACGCTTTGTTTCCTTGAACCATACTGTGTTCAAAATGTACATATACAATGAAAATACATTTGTACGTGCTGTAGATCCATAGTGAGTGATGCATAGCACATTGCCAGTGTAATAAACTGTACATTTTTTATAAACCTCTCCATTTGTCACAATGTATTTTTTATACAAATGTGTATGTTCGGAGGGATCTGTCGGGCATGCAGACGTCTGTGGCAGTATATATGTATTGTAAATGCTGTCCGGACTGACGGCAAGTACTGTAATTCCACCTTCCCACACCCGTGCAACAGGGCAGTCCCCATCATCAGTCTTCTGGCTTGTCACTGTGACTTCAGATCTTTTCACGTGAATGGGCCTGTCTTCTGGGTCTCTGTACAGTGGGTGGTAGGGCGCCTCGCTGTACACATCTGAGGAGCCATTAGTGCTGCATGCCCTCCATTCTAAAGCTTGCCATACACTTCCGATTGCCGTCAGCGACAGCTATTCCTCCCGACCTCCCATACCAATACGCCTCTCCTGCAGCATGAATGTGTTCTCAGTAGGTAGAGGGTAGTACGGCACTGCTTTGTCTTCCTTGAGAATAAACTATTCCAGACCCTTCTTACCCCAATATCGTTTTGTAAAAATCTGAAGGTTTAGCCAACATTCATCTAATGTCTACAGCCACCTTAATGGGGTTAAAATTTACAGGACCAGTAAATGTGATGAGATAAAGTCATACTCACCTCTCGGCCCCTGTCCTATCCTTTGCAGAGTCACTATCCTGAAAAGGGAGACGCCCCCCAGTTCAACCCTGTCATGTCCCTAGAGCCCCCTCCCAGACACATTTCCACTGGTGAGCAAACTGGGTAAAGGTGGTGTGCACTGGTAACAAGAGAGTAGCAACACTCTGGTCAAGACTTTGCTATCTAGTACTGGGACTACTTTTCAGTTATTGTGTACAGCCACAAGTAGTGTAAATGCTGTGGAGTCTTCACTGTGGCTATGCATGCGGGAACACGTAGCAGTGGATGAGACTTCAGAAATCCCATCAACACCCCTGTGGAGAAAACCTGCAGCATAAAGAGACTTGCACTCCATTTGTAGCATGTCAATTTATGACGTGGGTATTACCTGCAGCTTTCAACCTTTGCAATTCAAAAGTTGAAAGCAGTGGAACATCTCCTGCGATTTCTACAGCAATGCCACCACAAAAACGTATCAGGTGGTTTTCCATATCAGGTGGTTTTGCGTAGATGGATTTCTGCCAGATCACTACATGTGGCTGTCATGGCGGCACCTAGCCTTTCTGCTGTCTGAAGCGAAAACTAAAATGGCGCCACAACCGCTGCACCCCTTCTCCTCAGGATAGGTCAACGATGTCTGATTGTCAGGGGTCCGACACCCGGCACCTTCGCTGATCAGCTGTTTTAAGAGAAGGCAGCACTCCATTCCTTAAAGGGAACCTGTCACCAGTTTTATGGTGTCCTAACTAAGGGCAACATAAATAAGTGACTGATTCGCTTAGCAAAATGTTGGGTCACTTTCTTTAATTGACCCAGTCAATCTGCCAACATCTTGTATTGAAAAGCTCCAGCTCATAATGATGAGTCATGAATATTCATGAGCTCCTGACTCTCCCCACCCCCACCTGCTGCTGAGTGACAGTTTGTTTCCATAGGAATCAGCAGCAGGTGGGCAGGGGAGTGGCTATAGCTCTGAATTAAATATACGCTGGACTCAATGACATCACGCCGGACTCGAATCAGCTCATTAGCATGCGGCATGCGGCATCTTTGTGTGTATATTATGAGGTAACCATCTGTCACACCAGTAAGTGAATACATCTAAGGTACTTTTTAGTAGTTAATGATTGTATATAATTAGTTAGATTATAATCAAATATCCACATGACAGGTTCCCTTTAAGGATGAACAAGCCAGATCCACCGCCAAAAACAATGTGAGTCAATGGTGCGGGATTAGTTTTTTTCGGACATGAAAACAACGGATCTGGCACCCATTGACTTACAATGGTTTTAGTGCCGAATCCAATTTCCTTATTTTTGATATAAAACAACCAGATCCATTCTCAACGGATGCAGCCGGTTGTATTCTTAGAATAGAAGCTGTGGTTTTGAGATCCCATGCCAGATGTGAAAACCGTATAGCAATAATGCTGACGTGAAAGTAGACTTAATTCCAAGTACTCGCTCCATTCACTTGTAATTTTTTTAACTTGTAATTACACTACGCAGCCGCTACAAAGGAGACGATGCGTAGTGTAATGAAGAGGAAGCTTGCATAGAGCGCCGCCTCTTCAAACAGCTGATCTGCGAGGGTCCCGGGTGTCAGACCCCTAAAAATCAGGTATTGACCTTTCCCTGTGATGGTCTCCGGCACGCCAGCTGTGCCCAAGATGTACACTTGCTTGGCTGTTCTCAGAACTCCATAGAAATGAATGGACTATTCTGGGAGTCATAGTTTCACCACAGCTGGAGTGCCGGAGGTTAGCCATCCTGGCGATAGGTCATCAATATATACTACCGGTAAGATTCAGTAAAAGTTGTAATTTATACATTTATATATCTGCTTTTTATACCTCCTTTGAACGGCTATCGGTACAGGAGGGAGGGGTTATCAGTGACTGATAGCACTGTGTGTATAAGTGTCCATACAGAGATACCTGTCAGTCACTGATAACCCCTCCTCCTGTACCAATAGGTATTCACAGAAGGTAGAAAATATAAAGGACAACTTTTAGTAAATCTTTTCCCATGAAAATATATATCAATCTGCTCAGCCCCTCCTGCTCTATAACACTGCTTTCATATTGCATTGCATTTTTTGGCAACCAGTCCTCTTTAAAGGTTGTCTCATCATGGACAATGGGGGCACCACTGGGAACCGCACCTATATCCAGAACGGAGCACTGCAAGTGAAGGAGGGCGCACTGCTCATGCGCAACCGCCCTCCATTCATTTTCTATGGAGCCGGTGAAAATAGCCGAGCACTGGACGGCGAATATGGGGGACATTTATTAACGCTTTAAATGTCGGCGTTAATAAATGTCCCCCATATTCTTTATATATGCACACATATAAAATAAGGGCACTACTACTCATATCCAGATTTTTAGGGCAATACTACTGAGATACTGATACTTATATATTTAAGTATTTTTTTTTAGAAGTATCTGTATATGAGTAGTAGTGCTCTTATTTATATATATATATATATATATATATAAATATATATTGTGGGGGGATAAGCTCGGGATCAGTGGCGTAGCGTGGGTTGCCAGCACCCGGGGCAAGCCAAAAATTGCGCCCCCCCCCCCCCCCCCGCGCCTACCCCAGGCACGCCACTTTTAACAGATACTATAGTAGATCACTAGCAGTCCTATGTAACACCTCAGATAACACAGAGATAACTCTCTGAGTACAGATAATGTAGTAGATGGGTGTGAGCCCCCAGAATTCTGAACACATACAGTGTGACCTGAAGTCTGGGGCCAGAATGCGGCAGTATGGGCCAAATTCTCAATCTTCTCCCCCAACCCTACCATGAAACAGATATGTGGATGGACATTATTATTACAGTAGAATACCGCACCATACCTGTTACATCCAGTGACGTCTCCTGTGATGTGGACTCTCCTCGACGTCTTCATTCAGAGATAAGACCGCCATGATAACTTCTTTCAGCCGCTTCTCGTCTCTGCAGAGTTTCACCGAAAAAAATTTAGGTTCCTCACTTTACTATCATGCTCTCCTTCCTTCAACACTGTCATCCTGCTGCCCCCCAATACTGAGCTAGAGCCAGACAGATAGCTTTCATTCCCCCTGTATATTATAATGGCCCCCTCTTTATTATTAATGTACTGGCCCCCTCTTTAATAACAAAGAGGGGGCCATTATATTAGCAAAGAGGGGGTCATTACATTAATAATAAAGAGGGGGTCATTACATTAATAATAAAGAGGGGCCATTACATTAATAATAAAGAGGGGCCATTATATTAATAATAAAGAGGGGCCATTACATTAATAATAAAGAGGGGGTCATTACATTAATAATAAAGAGGGGCCATTATATTAATAATAAAGAGGGGCCATTACATTAATAATAAAGAGGGGCCATTACATTAATAATAAAGAGGGGCCATTATATTAATAATAAAGAGGGGCCATTACATTAATAATAAAGAGGGGCCATTACATTAATAATAAAGAGGGGCCATTACATTAATAATAAAGAGGGGGCCATTATATTAATAATAAAGAGGGGCCATTACATTAATAATAAAGAGGGGGCCATTATATTAATAATAAAGAGGGGGCATTACATTAATAATAAAGAGGGGGCCATTACATTAATAATAAAGAGGGGGCCATTATATTAATAATAAAGAGGGGGTCATTACATTAATAATGAAGAGGGGGTCATTACATTAATAATAATAATGTACTGGCCCCCTCTTTATTATTAATATAATGGCCCCCTTTTTATTAATAATGTACTGGCCCCCTCTTTATTATTAATATAATGGCCCCCTTTTTATTATTAAATGTACTGGCCCCCCTCTTTGCTAATATAATGTCCCCCTCTTTGTTATTAATGTACTGGCCCCTCTGTTATTAATGTACTGGCCCCCCTCTTTGCTAATATAATCGCCCCTCTTATTGCTGTGCCAATGCCTGTGAAGCCTTTCTGCTCCAGTCCTCTCTTCTCCTCTCCTTTCCCACCCCCCATACTGCCGCCAGAGCCTCTGCAATTAGGTAAGTTAACATAAAAAAAAAATACTTACCTATCTCCATCCCCGCTTGTTCCCGCCGCAGGCGGTCACGAACGCCTCACTGTGCCTTCCTGCGCCGCGTCATCGCGTCATCTCGCGAGACCCGACGCAGGAGGTCACAGTGAGGTTATCGTGACCGAGTCCTGCGTCGCTCGCCTCTACTGCCTTATAGGCTTCAGGCCTAGTGGCCTGAAGCCTATGGGGCATAACGGAGGGGACGGGAGCCATAGGCTCCCGTAGCCCTCATTGAAATTTCGGATGCCTGGCGCCCCCTGCAATTTGGCGCCCGGGGCAACGGCCCCTCCGGCCCCCCCCACGCTACGCCCCTGCTCGGGATCGCCTTTGCTGGGGTCAAAGGACATTTGCCTGTTTCATACAATTCCGACCAGCCACCAAGGTATAAGTTTTCAGCTGGCCTGAAGCCAGGTTTATTGAGCAGGTTGCATAAATAAAATAAAACAACAAAAGAAAAGTCTTGCCTGTCCGGCACTTACTAAACATTAAAGGTTCCTATCTAGCCGCTGGAGGGCTTCTCCTGCCGGCTCACAAAACAAGGCTTCAGCAACCTAGTACTCACGGTTTGCTCAGTCACACAGATATGCTTTCTGTGTCCCTGTAAGACGTGTACCGGGGTGGGCTCCCCAGGATACAGCGAAGTCACAGACAAGGAAAGCGACACTGACACCAGCTTAATATGCAAGAACAGAAACTTTACTTATGCAAAAAAAAGTAATATCACAAACATAACCAAAACAATGCAAATGCACAAACATACATAGAAAAACGCTATACCCCGGACCCACAGTCAATGTCCCTGCCCACTGGACAGGCCTAATCGATGGCGGACACAGCAGAGCCTGCAAGTCGTTCTGTGCCGCTACAGAGGACACCCCTAGCTGGTGGCAGATGCAGCAGAGCCTGCAAGTCAATAACTGCGCTGTAGTCCAGTACAGAAAAGCCTAGCAAAATGATATAATCCTAACTAACTAATGCGAGGCCTAGGCTAGTCTCTGTTACTTCAGGCGCCACACAATATATTAAAATCCGTAACCGGGTGCACTGACCTGCATCCGTTCTGGGCCCGAGGATGCAGCCTACCAGGGATGGCCACCAACCTCTCAGAAACCGTGCGGCCTTGCTTGATGATGAGGCCTTCTGTCCACACACAGAACTGGTCTTCCTGGGACAACCTCTCTTTCAAAAAAGCTGGATTCAGTAAGGGTATAACAGTTACTCTCCTTCTTTTGAGTGTCCATTAACTGCCGGCCATCTGCAGGCCAGGATGGAATCGGATTCAGTCCCTCACAGCACAATCCTTACACCATGTCAGATCTTCCTGGCTGTAGCTGTAGTGTGCTGGCTGTAGCTGCAAAACAGTGGCCTCTAGTGCCCGGAATGCCAAATGACAGTTTCAGTACAAACATTATGCAGAAATAGCTGTTTCACAATCTCACATGCCACCCCACTAGAAGTTGTCGCCCTCGGCAACTCTCCCCATATATACTCATCCTGGGCATAACGCTGTGGAGGCACACCAGCATTGGGCCTTGCTGACCTTTTCAGATTGGGGGTTTCAGAAATACTGGGGACATCAGGCATAGTTGACAAGAGAAGAGCTGTGGATTGCTCAGCATTGCATCTGGATGGCAAACCTGCCATAGCCGGAACCTCTGTGGACACTTGAGCAGGGACGACCCACCATTCCTCCTCTTCCTCATCTGAGGGACTTTCCTCCATACCCTGAGCGTGAGGAGGCACCCCCTCTACGCACACCGGCTCATAAAAATTGCAACGTCTCAACATATTACGGTGTAAGTTCTGTGAGCGTCCCCCTGTCCCTACCTCACAGACCAGAATAGCGGGGTCTACCCTTCTCTTCACCGAGTATGGAACTACCTCCCACCGTCCATCCAACTTCCCTGACGGCCGTTTGGCTTTGACCATCCCCCGATCACCAGCGATATACCCATCTTTCTGCACAAGTCTTGGGTTAGGGTGTACCACCTGTCCCAGGCGCTCCCCCACAACCTTGTGGACTGCTCTCAGCCGGCGGAAGTGCACCTGCACCCATGCGGTGGTACTTCTTAGTGGGGGCTCCATCAGGTTAGGCATGTGGAGATCTTCAATCTCCCGTCCGGCTCGTCCAAACATGAGCATATGTGGAGAGTAACTGGTGGTATTGTGTATTCTGTTATTATAGGCCCACATCAACCAAGGTAGGTATGCGGGCCACTGGGCTTTTTGACTGTCTTCCAGAGTCCGCAGCATCTGAAGCAAGGTGCGATTGAAGCGTTTGCACGCCCAATCTCCTTGTGGGTGATATGGAGTGGTTCGGGAGCGTTCAATCCCATACAGTTGGTACAGTTCATTCATTAGAGTACCCTGAAAGCATGCTCCCTGGTCAGAATGTATCCTCCGTGGACACCCTAACACCTGTATAAAGTGTTTACAGACAGCTTCGGCGGCCGACTCTGCGATTTGGTCTCTGGTGGGCACAGCCACCGCATACTTAGTAAAGTGATCTGTCATAACTAGACAGTACGAGTGTCCCGAGGTAGAATATCCGATCTGTACATAATCGATTATCAGAAGTTCTAGGGGCGCTGAGGTGTGGATGGTCTGCACAGGAGCCCGCTGTTCAGTACTTTTACTCAACCCACAGGATCGACACTTAAGACATGCCGCGGCCACAATGTTGGCCAGCTCTGGACAGTATACCATCCTTTGAAGCCACTTGAACGCTTTGTCACTCCCAAAATGAGCTCCCTTTTCATGAGCTTCCCTGGCGACCTCCGATCCCAACGACATGGGAATGACAATCTGTTGCCGGTATGGCAGCTCTGACTGTAAGTATATGGATAATTGTCAGCTTGTCCCACTGCCTTAACTACTTCTGACCCTCTGGGCTCAGGAGGGCTCGTTCTTCTGGCCGAGGCCAGATCTTGCTCCGAACCCATTCTTTCACTTTCCACAAATCCCGGCAGCTATCCTGGACTCTCTCCCAATCAGTCAACGTTTTCCCCAACACCAGCGTCATTCCAGACGCCACCCCACTTGAATGTGCCACATCCGGGAACAGAGGTAAGCGACCAAGGTCAGGAGTTTCAGTATCCTCTAACTCCTCATCAGCTCTCTGAGTTGACTGTCCTACTGGAACTCGAGAGAGTGCATCGGCGTTGCCGTTCTCCCTACCGGACCGGAACTTGATGCAGTAATGGTACTTAGAGAGGCGGACCAACCATCTTTGCTCGAGTGCGCCGAGCTTGGCATTCTCCAGGTGTGCCAATGGGTTGTTGTCCGTCATCACGGTTACTTCTGCACCAGTCAGGTATTCTGCAAACCTTTCGGTCATGGCCCAAACCAGTGCCAGTAGTTCCAGTTTAAAGGAGCTATAGTTATCAGGGTTGCGTTCTGACTCTCTTAGGGACTGGCTCCCATAGGCGATGACTCTCTCCCGTCCATCCTGGACTTGGGACAACATGGCTCCCAGACCATGTAGGCTTCCATCAGTATACAGCAGGAATGGGGTATCAAACCGCGCGTAAGCCAGGATCAGGGCATTGGTCAGCGCCTCTTTCACTGCTTCAAAGGCCTCTTGTTGTCGGGGCCCCCAGTTGACGGGGCGTTTCTTTGGGCCTCCAGCCATGCCTCTTAGCAACTCATTTAACGGGCCCACCAGATGAGCAAATTTGGGTATAAACCTCCTGTAGTAGCCGGCCAGTCCCACGAATGGCCGTACCTCCCGTTGTGTACTTGGCCGGGGCCACTTCTGAACGGCCTCCACCTTGCTGGGGGCCGGTTTTACCCCCTCCTGGGTGACCACATGTCCTAAGTATTCTATCTGCTGTCGGAACAGCTGGCATTTCTTTGGCTTGATCTTGAGCCCATGGTCTCGTAGCCGTCCCAAGACTTGTCGCAGCTTTTAGAGGTGATCTTCAAAGGAAGCCCCGAACACTACTATGTCATCCAGGTATATCAATACTTATTCGAAGTTGAGGTCCCCCTGGAATGTCCCCGGAGAATTGGAGAGGCCAAAGGGCATCCGGTTGAACTCGTAGAGTCCCATAGGTAGAATGAAGGCCGTCTTGGCTTTGTCCTTCTTGGCCACCGGCACCTGCCAGTATCCACTAGCCAGGTCAAGAGTTGAGAAGAACTTTTCTTGGCGTAGGGCTGATAATTAATCTTCAATCCGCGGAAGGGGGTAGGCATCCCGGACGGTCTGAGCATTCAGCTTCCGATAATCCACGCAGAACCGGAGACTCTCGTCTTTCTTCCGCACCAAGACTACCGGAGCAGCCCATGGACTTTGACTCTCCTGGATCATCCGATTCTCCAACATGCTGGCCACCATATCTTTCACCTCCTAATACATCTTAGGTGGGATCTGCCGGTAGCGTTCCCTGATCGGCGCAGCATCGCCGGTTGGGATTTCATGTTCGATGGAAGTAGCACACCCAAAGTCCTCATCATGTCTTGAGAAGGCCTCCTGAAATTCCCAGAGGGTGTCTTCCAGCAGCTTTTGTTCCCCCGGGGTCAGGGTTCTGCAGTCCACCCCCATACGGGCCATGATCACTCGACCGTTCCACTCTGTCTGGGTTTCCCTTGAATGGGTCTCCACAGCATAGGTCCAGGCTGATCTCCTATCCGGCTGCAGCGTAAAGCCCCTTCGTCGAGCGATACCCCCTTCGGACATATAAACTTTGGCCAGCAGGGTGTTTGCTTCACCTGCTACTTACATAGGAGAGGAATCTTGGGGAAATATACCTCCCTTCCACTACCAATCCAGCATTGGTATCACTAATATATATATATATATATATATATATATATATATATAGACGAAAAGGTAGGACTGCACTCCGGAATGATAGTGAAATAAAACTTTTATTCACCCATAATATGGCATGCCATATTATGGGTGAATAAAAGTTTTATTTCACTATCATTTTGGAGTGCAGTCCTACATTTTCGTCTTTATAATATTGGGTATTGCCGCTATCCTTCGTTGGATCTTGCACCCGTACCCTGGATGGTGCTCCCGCTGGACTTTTTTCTATATATATATATATATATATATATATATATATATATATATATATACACTCACCTAAAGAATTATTAGGAACACCTGTTCTATTTCTCATTAATGCGATTATCTAGTCAACCAATCACATCGCAGTTGCTTCAATGCATGTAGGGTTGTAGTCCTGGTCAAGACAATCTCCTGAACTCCAAACTGAATGTCAGAATGGGAAAGAAAGGTGATTTAAGCAATTTTGAGCGTGGCATGGTTGTTTGTGCCAGACGGGTCGCTCTGAGTAATTCACAATCTGCTCAGTTACTGGGATTTTCACGCACAACCATTTCTAGGATTTACAAAGAATGGTGTGAAAAGGGAAAAACATCCAGTATGCGGCAGTCCTGTGGGCGAAAATGCCTTGTTGATGCTAGAGGTCAGAGGAGAATGGGCCGACTGATTCAAGCTGATAGAAGAGCAACGTTGACTGAAATAACCACTCGTTACAACCGAGGTATGCAGCAAAGCATTTGTGAAGCCACAACACGCACAACCTTGAGGCGGATGGGCTACAACAGCAGAAGACCCCACCGGGTACCACTCATCTCCACTAGAAATAGGAAAAAGAGGATACAGTTTGCACAAGCTCACCAAAATTGGACTGTTGAAGACTGGAAAAATGGTTTCTTGAACATGACAATGAGTTCACTGTACTAAAATGGCCCCCACAGTGTCACAACCAGACAGCTGAGAAGCTCTGACAGAGGCCTTTCAGAACCTCCTCCTTGAGTTCTCTTTGTTGTGCTGTTCAGTTCCTCATCTCGTTAGCCTCTCTCAGCTGTCATGGAGTTGGACTGATTGCATCCCTTTAAATTCCGCCCCATAATGCATTACTGGGCGGCTTATACTTCTTCCTGGAGTGTGTGTGCATGCTGATCTTGTTTTCCAGTCTGCTACAAAAGTTAAGTGCTGAACATTTATCTGTTATTTTCTGTTTGCTGGATCCCAGGTGACCCTGACTCCCTCCGTGTCTGGTGTAGGGAGCCGGTGGTCGTGTCCCCTCACTATTGTAGGGTGTTCAGGGGTTATATAGTCGAGGTACGTGGCTATGCAACCTTCCACCTCTGGGATCGTTGCATAGGCTGAGCAGCCAGGGAAAGTCTCAGGTCTTGTGCAGGGGTCTCCCTTTTAGTTCCTTAGCTTTGGATCCACTCAGTCATATATGCATGTTGCTTTGTCTTGTTTCCTGTACACCGTCCGTGACATTATAAGCCGCCAAAACCGTCTCAAGCATGGATCCGGTTTCACTTTTGGCTGAACGCCTTCAGGGTCTTTCATTGGAGGTAGCTGATCTCCGTAAGACTTTTTCTCAGCTTCAAGTGACCGGTTCAGCTTGCGTTCATGGAGTTTGTTCTGAGCCTAAGATCTCGCTCCCGGATACGTTCTCCGGGGGTAGTGAGAATTTTGTGCGTTTTAGAGAGGCTTGCAAACTCCATTTTCGCCTTCTTCCCCATTCCTCTGGTGATGAGGAACGGAGGGTGGGGATCATTATATCGCTGCTCAGGGGTAACGCTCAGTCCTGGGCCTTTTCGCTGCCGGAGGGGGCATGGCCTCTCCGTTCAGTGGATGAATTATTTTTAGCCCTGGGTCAGATATATGATGATCCGGATCGTATTGCTCTGGCTGAGTCTAGACTACGTCTATTATGCCAGGGTAAACAATCCGCAGAAATATACTGCTCAGAATTTCGGAGATGGGCAGTTGATACTGGTTGGAATGATGCTGCACTCCGAAGTCAATTTAGCCATGGTCTTTCAGAGGGATTGAAAGATGCATTTGCCTTTCATGAGAGGCCTATTTCTTTGGACTCTGCTATGTCTCAGGCCGTTCGTATTGACAGGCGTCTTAGAGAGAAAGGAGAGATGTCCCCTTCCTGTCATACTCAGTCCCAGGACAGTGCAGCGGTCCCATTCTGTGCGCAGGGGTCTCAGTCGCTGTCAGCCCCTTCTGAGCAGGAGCCCATGCAGCTGGGGTTGATTGCTTCTGACAATAGAAGATTCAGCTCGCATGGGAGGGTTTGTTTTTGTTGTGGAGGTATAAATCATTTGGCAAATATTTGTCCCTCTAGGAGATTCAGGCAGTTTTCTGGGAGTAATAAAGAATCAAACAGGAACAAATCTCTTAAAAGTGTTCCGTCTGTTACTATTGGCAGGGTTGAGGCGGAAATTGAAGGTTTTCCATTTGCTTGTAGTTCCCGTTTTGTCCTGCCTGCTAGGGTGGCGCTAGAGAGCAAGAACATTTTTTGTGAGATTTTTGTGGATAGTGGAGCAGCGGTCAATCTCATTGATAATCAATTTGCGATAACTCATGGTTTCCAGGTGCGCACTTTGGGAAAGGATATTCCGGTTTTTGCTATTGATTCCGCTCCACTTTCTCAGAAATCATTATAGGGCATAGTTCACAATATCCGTTTAATTGTGAGTGATGCTCATGTTGAGGATGTGTCATGTTTCGTCCTTAGCGGTTTGCCTACCCCTCTAGTGTTGGGGCTACCCTGGCTCACTAAACATAACCCCACCATTGATTGGCAAGCGAGGCAAATAAATGGTTGGAGTGACTTTTGCAGAGAGAATTGCCTCACGACATCTGTTTCTGAGGTTGCTACTAACACTGTACCATCTTTTCTCTCTGAATTTTCGGATGTCTTCTCTGAGAGTGGAGTTCAGGATTCGCCCCCGCACAGGGAGTACGATTGCCCTATTAATCTCATCCCAGGCGCCAAACTGCCTAAATCTCGTTTATACAATCTTTCCCAACCTGAGCGGATTGCTATGCGTGCTTATATCTCTGAGAGTCTGAGAAAAGGACACATACGACCCTCGAAGTCACCTGTTGCCGCTGGTTTTTTCTTTGTTAAGAAAAAAGATGGTTCTTTAAAGGGGTTGTCCAGGTTCAGAGCTGAACCTGGACATCCCTCCATTTTCACCCCGGCAGCCCCCCTGACATGAGCATCGGAGCAGTTCATGCTCCGATGCTCTCCTTTGCCCTGCGCTAAATCGCGCAGGGCAAAGGCATTTTTCTGAGTTCCGGTGACATACCGGGCTCTCTATGGGGCTGACAGGCAGCCCGGTGACGTCACCGGCACTGATGGGCGGGATTTGGCTCTGCCCTAGCCAGTAAAACGGCTAGGGCAGAGCTAAAGCCCGCCCCTCAGAGCCGGTGACGTCACCGAACACACTGCCGGGCGGAAGTTACCGCCCGGCAGTGTGTTATTGAAAACACAAGAGCCTGTGCCCTGCGCGATCTAGCGCAGGGCACTGGAGCGCATCGGAGCATGAGATGCTCCGATGCCAGGCTCAGGAGGGCTGCCGGGGTGAAAATAAGGGTATGTCCGGGTTCAGCTCTGAACCCGGACAACCCCTTTAAGACCTTGTCTGGATTTCAGGGAGCTGAACAATATCACTATTCGTGACCCTTATCCGCTTCCTCTGATCCCGGACCTGTTTAACCAGGTTGTTGGGGCTAAAGTATTTTCCAAATTAGATCTAAGAGGGGCATACAACCTGGTCAGGGTCAGAGCAGGAGACGAATGGAAGACGGCCTTCAATACCCCTGAGGGCCATTTTGAGAATTTGGTTATGCCTTTTGGTTTGATGAATGCCCCAGCCGTTTTTCAGCATTTCGTGAACAGCATTTTTTATCGTTTGATGGGAAAATTTGTATTAGTGTATTTGGATGACATTTTGATCTTTTCTCCTGATTTCAAAACTCATAAGGAACATTTACATCAAGTCTTGCTCATCCTGCGGGAGAATAAATTATATGCGAAACTGGAAAAATGTGTGTTTGCGGTTCCAGAAATTAAATTTCTGGGGTTTCTTCTCTCCGCTTCTGGTTTTCGCATGGACCCCGAGAAGGTCCGCGCTGTGCTTGAGTGGGAGCTTCCTGAGAATCAGAAGGCGCTGATGCGTTTTTTGGGCTTTGCCAATTATTACAGGAAGTTTATTTTGAATTATTCCTCTATTGTTAAACCACTCACTGATATGACCAGAAAGGGGGTAGATTTTTCTTCTTGGTCAGTAGAGGCGCGTAAGGCTTTTTCTAATATCAAGGAGAGTTTTGCTTCCGCTCCCATCTTGGTGCAACCTGATATTTCTTTACCCTTCATAGTCGAGGTTGATGCTTCTGAGGTGGGTGTGGGGGCGGTCTTGTCTCAGGGTTCCTCTCCTGCCAAATGGCGACCATGTGCCTTTTTCTCGAAAAAACTCTCCTCCGCAGAGAGAAATTACGATGTGGGAGATAGGGAATTGTTGGCCATCAAGTTGGCTTTTGAGGAATGGCGCCATTGGCTAGAGGGAGCCAGACACCCTATTACCGTATTTACTGACCATAAAAATCTGGCCTACTTGGAGTCAGCCAAGCGTCTGAACCTGAGACAGGCCAGATGGTCTTTGTTCTTTTCTAGGTTTAATTTTGTGGTCACGTTCCGCCCTGGAGTTAAGAATGTGAAGGCAGACGTTGTTTTCCGGGAGGCGGGAATTTTGAAGACCCGGGTCCCATTTTGGCTGAAGGTGTGGTGGTCTCTGCTCTCTTTTCTGAATTGGAGGCAGAGGTGCAGGCAGCCCAGTCAGAGGCTCCTGATCTTTGTCCTCCTGTGAGGTTGTCTGTGCCTCTCGCTTTAAGACACAAGATTTTTAAGGAACACCACGATACGGTCCTTGCTGGGCACCCGGGGGCAAGAGCCACACTGGATCTCATCGCTCGGAGATTCTGGTGGCCTGCGCTTCGTAAGTCGGTTGAGGGTTTTGTGGCAGCCTGCGAGACTTGCGCTCGTGCCAAAGTCCCTCATTCACGGCCATCAGGTCCTCTCCTTCCCTTACCCATTCCTTCCCGTCCTTGGACACATCTGTCCATGGACTTTATAACGGACCTGCCTCATTCCTCGGGGAAGACTGTGATTCTGGTGGTGGTGGACCGTTTCAGCAAAATGGTGCATTTCATCCCTTTTCCTGGTTTGCCCAATGCTAAGACGCTGGCGCAGGCATTTATTGATCACATTGTCAAATTGCACGGTATTCCTTCAGACATAGTCTCTGATAGGGGCACGCAGTTTGTTTCCAGATTCTGGAAGGCTTTCTGTTCTCGCTTGGGGGTTCGGTTGTCATTCTCTTCTGCTTTCCACCCGCAGTCGAATGGCCAGACAGAGCGCGTCAATCAGAATCTGGAGACATATCTGCGCTGTTTTGTGGCGGAGAATCAAGAGGATTGGTGTTCTTTTTTGTCCCTTGCTGAGTTTGCTTTAAATAACCGTCGTCAGGAGTCCTCTGATAAGTCACCATTTTTTGGTGCATATGGGTTTCATCCGCAGTTTGGGACTTTCTCGGGAGAGGGATCTTCTGGTTTACCTGATGAGGACAGATTCTCCTCGTCTTTGTCATCTATTTGGCAAAAGATTCAGGATAATCTAAAGAGCATGAGTGAGAGATATAAGCGTGTGGCAGATAAGAGAACGTGTGCTTGGTCCGGACCTGAATGTTGGTGATCTGGTGTGGTTGTCTACCAAGAATATCAAATTGAAGGTTCCCTCCTGGAAGTTGGGTCCTAGGTTTATTGGGCCTTACAAAATCCTGTCTGTCATCAATCCTGTTGCCTACCGTCTTGATCTTCCTCAGACTTGGAAGATCCATAATGTTTTTCATAAGTCCTTATTGAAACCTTATGTTCAACCCATTGTACCCTCGCCTTTGCCTCCTCCTCCGATTATGGTTGATGGGAATCTTGAATTTCAGGTCTCTAGGATTGTGGATTCTCGTCTTGTCCGCGGTTCTCTTCAGTACCTTGTTCATTGGGAGGGTTATGGTCCTGAGGAGAGGATGTGGGTCCCAGTGACGGACATTAAGGCTTCTCGTCTCATCAGGGCTTTCCATAGGTCCCATCCTGAGAAGGTGGGCTCTGAGTGTCCGGAGTCCACTCCTAGAGGAAGGGGTACTGTCACAACCAGACAGCTGAGAAGCTCTGACAGAGGCCTTTCAGAACCTCCTCCTTGAGTTCTCTTTGTTGTGCTGTTCAGTTCCTCATCTCGTTAGCCTCTCTCAGCTGTCATGGAGTTGGACTGATTGCATCCCTTTAAATTCCGCCCATAATGCATTACTGGGCGGCTTATACTTCTTCCTGGAGTGTGTGTGCATGCTGATCTTGTTTTCCAGTCTGCTACAAAAGCTAAGTGCTGAACATTTATCTGTTATTTTCTGTTTGCTGGATCCCAGGTGACCCTGACTCCCTCCGTGTCTGGTGTAGGGAGCTGGTGGTCGTGTCCCCTCACTATTGTAGGGTGTTCAGGGGTTATATAGTCGAGGTACGTGGCTATGCAACCTTCCACCTCTGGGATCGTTGCATAGGCTGAGCAGCCAGGGAAAGTCTCAGGTCTTGTGCAGGGGTCTCCCTTTTAGTTCCTTAGCTTTGGATCCACTCAGTCATATATGCATGTTGCTTTGTCTTGTTTCCTGTACACCGTCCGTGACACACAGTCACCAGATCTCAACCCAATAGAGCATCTTTGGGATGTGGTGGAACGGGAGTGCCCTGGATGTGCATCCCTCAAATCTCCATCAACTGCAAGATGCTATCCTATCAATATGGGCCAACATTTCTAAAGAATGCTATCAACACCTTGTTGAATCAATGCCATGTAGAATTAAGGCAGTTCTGAAGGCAAAAGGGGGTCCAACACCGTATTAGTATGGTGTTCCTAATAATTCTTTAGGTGAGTGTATATATATATATATATATATTTATATATACACACACACTACTATATCCAGGTATTTAGGACCTTTGTGCCATTTCCTATAATAAGCAGATGTTCACACAGATACACACACATACACAGATAAGCTAACACATATACACAAGTACACACACTAAACATTTACTTACAGGCTGCAGGTTCTCCATTCTTCTTCTCTGGCATCTTTTGGAGACTAAAGGACCTGCAATCACATGACGTGATGACATCAAAGGTCATTTAGCCTACCAGTATTGTTTTCCAAAGGTCCTTCATTCTCTGGTAAGTACACGTATGCCTAGACGTCATTGTATATTACGGTTTTGTTGTGGGTTTTTTCCGGCGAATTGCAGCAAAAACTACTATAAAACTGCAATGTACAATAACCCCCAAAGACAAAGATGTCTGCAGGGCTGGAGCCTAAATTGCCACCCCTTGCTGTCCTAGGCCACCACCTCACATTCCCTCATTAAAAGATGCGCCCCTGGTGGCCATATTTTATGACTCATTGGGAGTCCTGGCAGTCAGACCTCCACTGTCATCAGAAAAATGGGTATTAACCTGGCTGACATTAGCGATGTGCTAATGTCAGCTGAACATAACTATATTAGTCCCATAGATAAAAGTCCCATGGCGCAAATGACCAACCACAGGTCACCAGGATCAAGTATTTTATTGCAGTGATACAATAAATGCATATTGTATCACTGCAGCCTTGTATACCTTGTACCTTGTATACCTGCGCCATGGGACTTTTATCTATGGGACTAATATAGTTATGTTCAGCTGACATTAGCACATCGCTAATGTCAGCCAGGTTAATACCCATTTTTCTGATGACAGAAACCCTTTAAGTCATGGCATAGTCTAGAAGTGCCATCACTTCTAATGGTGGGAAAACCCTTTCATTAAAAGCAGCACACTATGTAAAGCTATCCATTTGCTCCCCCTATATTCTAACTGCCCCTGAAGGAATGGTCTTTCTGCAGTCATGCATAGTTTATTATGCATACTTATAGATCTTCAATAACATACTAAGAAAATCCAAGTAAAGTATAATGGTGCACTCATTACTACATGGCTTTGTACTTTTTATGTTAATAAGAATATTTTGTTAATTGTTGGGATTAATGAATTATCTCTATACAGATGATGAAACATGATGAAAGCTCCTAGCTGTGGCATAGTCTGGACTTCTGTCAAGCACTTCTGGAGGGGTTTCTGCCTTCATCATGAACTGGAGAAGTCTGTATTGCTTTCAATTAGAAATGCTCCATCAGACCTTTATTATTATAGAGAGAGTTGAACAGTTCTAGTGATAATCTTTCCAAGTAACTACTGTAAACTTCATAGATGGCAGGAACTGTTCTGTCTTCATACACGCTCACACAGTGTGCAGTCTGACATTCAGCATATACCATTCCTGTCTGCCAAATAAGAAGACTGTTCTTTGTAGTCTAACTTGTTTATTGGCAAAACAGGAGTATTTGATCGATTGGTAAAACTATAAGAATACAAATAACATGAATAAGTATATAGCATAGCATGTACTGTAACATTTGCATAACACAAAAGCACAATGATAAAATGTCTGCCTAACATAGGACTACATGTCTAACATCTAACAGTTATAACAACTTCCCTGAGTAATAATGATAACTAGCTGAACAACTCTGCATAACATAATGTCCCTGAAACAAAGGTAGATCCTTCACCAGATATGCTTTTAGAAGGATGGTGGAGTTTGAGAAGGAGACATGCATAGGACAGCTCTGTACTGTGTCCTGGAGACTTCTCTTTCCCAGGATGCTTTGCACTCCCACAATGCCTTGTACCACCCACAATGCAGCAGGATTTGTAACAGGAAAAATGAAGTGTAATACATCTTAACACCGCTAGATGGTGCTATAACCACACTAATCACTACAGAAATACCAAAACTCTGGCAGACATGATTTGTAATGATTCTCAAATTCAGCTGGGCAGAACAGGAGCAGTTGGGGTCTGAAGGAAGGACTTCTAGCAATGTATAGTACTATAAATGAGAAGATTTGAAAAGTGTGGCTATTTCAGCCTGTAAACATTTTTATGTATTGCAATAAAGTGCACGGTAGAGGTATGGTGGGGGTGTGTATTTCACCCGGTGGTTCAGTTTAGCCGGGTAAGATAACTAAAATCCAGAAATAGTGCTGCTTCAGCAAGGCATAGCTTGCTGGAGATTGTTTTGTTCAAAGTTGTATGGGCTGGATTTCTTTGGACTGGGAGACAGGCTGGTAGTGGGAGTCTCTCAGTCCACACCCCTAGTCCACTACAGGTATTCATTTTACCTGAGGTGATCACAGGTGAGGCCAGCTGTAATCAAGGAGAGATAAAACAACCCTCTGTGTGTCAGTCTGGGGGAGAAGAGAGGACTTGGAAAGAGAGGCCTAGTGAGGCTCTGGGTGGTCTTGGCCAGGAGGGCTGAAGGACCATGAGGCTATGTGTTGCTGAATCTCTTCCATATGGACTTGTGTTTGATGTCTGGAACTGCTAAGGCTTGAAGCCTGAGATACTGTGTATAACCTGTATTTAGAAGTAAGTCAGGGAACAATACCGTGTATTAGTTAGAGCCCAGACGGGCAGGTGTTTATTTAATGCTGTTTTTGTGTGTGCTGGTGCCAAAATAAATGACCATTTTGGACTTTAAATCTGCTGTCTGTGAAGAAGTCTGAGAGAGCGATCCCTTATGCCTCTTTCACACTAACGATACGGATTTGTGTCTGCGATTGCGTTCAGTTGCTCAGTTTTTCTGCGTGGGTGCAATGCGTTTTGATGCGTTTTTCACGCCCATGATAAAAAACGGAAGGTTTACAAACAGCATCTCTTAGCAACCATCAGTGAAAAACGCATTGCATCCGCACCTGCTTGCGGATGCAATGCGTTTTTCACTGAAGACTCATTCACTTCTATGGGGCCAGGGCTGCACGAAAAACGCAGAATATAGAACATGCTGCATTTTTCACGCAACACAGAACTGATGCGTGAAAAAAAACACAGACCCATTGAAATTAATGGGTAAGGATTCAGTGCAGGTGCTATACGTCACGCATTGCACCTGAGTAGAAAACTCGCTTGTGTATAGAACATAATTCATTCCCCAAAGAAAAGGGACTGGCGCTGATTTATTATTGCAGATGCTCCAAAATACTGGATCAGATTGAGCAACAATTTTGGCACAATATCTTACACCATCTTCAGGTGCATGATCCTGGTCCGACACTACAAAAGCCATAGAAACTGCTCACATTTTTTTTCCCATATCTCATGCTTCTTTTAGCAGTGTTTTTTATGCAATTTTTTTCCTTAAAATTAGGCTTTTAAAATGCTGGAAAACACCCAAAAGGCATGCTGCATAAAAAAAAGAGGGCCAGACTGCTGGAAAACACCACCTAATTATCAAAAACATTTGTGTCCGTCATTTCATATTTCCTAAGGAATTTCAGCTAACAGCAGATATTTTACTGCAAAAAAAAAAAACAGGTTAAAAAAACGCTACTTAAACCACAAAAGTGCAGTAAAACAGCCTATTTTTAAACCCACCCTTTCTGCTGTATCTGACAAGAGTCTTGGTGAAAATATGTGTGGCGGTGTGGGAAATAGGCCTAGCATAGTTGCACTCTGCTCACTGCCCTTAACCCTTTCGCTACCAGGGCCGTACATGTAAGGCGCTGGTAGCGCTGTGCAAGTGGGCGTCATAGCCGGCAAGACCTGCGGCTAATTACCGCAATCGGCAATAATGCCGATCGTGGTAATTAAATGCTTTAGATGCCGTGATGAAGTGAGATCACAGTACCTGAATGCGAAAAAAAAGTACTGAAGCCCCGTGCGGCCAATCGGGACTTCAGTACATGCGCTGAATAATCAGATTCGCTACGAAGAAATTCAGAGCATTATTGCTGCAATTCTTATTTTGGCCACCAGATGGCCAACATAAGAAATGAGCAAAATGCAAAGAAAATGTTTTTTTAAATCGCTAAAGGATCAAAATGAAAAATTCAAAAACATAATTTAAAGGATGATTTATGAGCCTTAAAATGATAAATAAATAAAAAGTTAATATATAAAAAATAAATATAAAAAATGTATTTAGTTATATTGGAGTAGAAGGAGAGGACTCCAAACAACCTAAGGAGGAACAGTTCTCCAAACGAGGGAAAACTCTGTCCCAAAAGTGACCAATACGATATAAACAGCAAATCGGAGCACTAAACAACTAGGTACCAGGTACTCCACCTGGGGGAATGGGAAGAAAGGTTAGAACCTCAAGAGTGCAACAAGCCTAAGAGGACCCAGGAGGGAAAAAGAACAAACCAGGCCCAAAGAAGCAGCTGTCATACAGAGCCTGTGCAGTTAGAATGCCATGATTAGCTTCCCCAGAAGGGAGCTGGCCAGCTAGATGCTCTAAGAATGAGTGGGGTCAGGGACTCCAAGCAGGATTACCCAGTCAGGGGTTGTGAGATCAAGTGGATGAGGTAATTTTTTTTATTTTTTAACCCCTCAATGGACATTTTAGTTAGCATTCTGTATTAAGAATGCTATTATATTGGGGGGGCGGAGCTAGCCGCGAGCTGTGATGGATGCTTGAATACAGAGCTCCACACCGTAGCAGCTGCCTAAACAATCATAACAAGCTCAAGAGCCATAAGCCATGGTTAAAACAAATCAGGAGCACTTGGAGAACACCCTGAGAGTACAGAAATCGGCACATAACCAGCCAGACATGGATAAATTCCTCAAAAGAAAAGATACTTCACCAGCGGGCAGAAACAAGATGTCGCCTGAAAGCGCAGACATTACAGACTTACCTCTCTCAAGAGCTTTCTTCAAGAAATCCTTGTATAAAGCATTATCTCCACTGCAGAAGGACATCGATGATATCAAGGCAGATGTTAAGCAAATCGGCGGCAGAGTAGCAGCGCTGGAGGAGACTCAGGCTGAAATCATCCAACACAGTGAGTCAGTCAGCACCGCAATACGCTCTTATCATTCTCACATTACCGCTGCCATGCTGTCACGGATGGTGTAACAGAAAACAAGAAGTTACAAATAAGGATCCGACTGGCTTGATCCGAAACTAAGGAACAAAAGGGTGACCCCTATTTAAGCCCTGAAGCTCTCCCTGTCTTCTCCGCTCATGCAAAGATCTCTATGATAGAAAATTGCATGCCCTCGTGTCTCGACTGTATGACACCTGAACACCCTATAATAGTGAGGGGACACGACCACCGGCTCCCTACACTTAATACGGAGAGAGTTAGGGTCACCTAGGATCAAGCAAACAGGAAAACACTAATCAATGAACAGACTTATCTGTAGAGGATCAGTTGTAGCATCCAGCATGTACACACTCCCGGAAGTTGTATAAACCGCAAAGTGATGCAGTATGGGAAGGGATTTAAAGGGATGCAATCAGTGCAACTACATGACAGCTGAGAGAGGCTAATGAGATGACAAAACGAAAGCAAAACAAAAGAACCTCAAGCAGGAGGTTCTGAAGAACGTCTGTCAGAGCTTCTCAGATGTCTGGTGGTGACACATGCTTCAAATAGAGGACCACAAAAATAGGAGCAGGAGAAAAAAATACATATTCGGGGCATTCCAGAAGATGTGGACACTGAAGGGATAGCCACAAGCGATATCTGCCATATTTTTCCTCATTCATGGGGGGGGGGGGGGGACAGAGTGTCCTCTATTGTGGTAGAATGCGCACACAGGGCCCTGAGACTGCGTTCTTCCTCTGGAGGCCCACCAAGAGATATTATATATGCGGCCTTTTGAACTATCTGGATACAGCGGTACTATTGCGAGCTGCCAGGGATAACAAGAACTTGACTTAGGGAGGAGCCCAGATCCAGTTATTTCAAGACCTTGCTCCCAGCACATTGGCTTAACGCCGGGCGCTTAAACCACTGACAGATGCACTGCGGGCTCATAAACTCCTGGTGCAGTGGTTATTCCCCTTTGGACTAGCCACTTCCAAAAGTGGACAACAAATCATCATTAGAACACTGCAAGATCTGGAAGGGGCATGGGATAAGCTGGGAATTGCGCCAGTGGAAGTATCATCTTGGATGCCGCTCTTGGCGAACTTACAATTACCTGATCTTCCTGCTGCACCTTCTTGGCAAGTGGTCCGAAAACCCAAGTCGCCGAAGTTTAAGAAAACCTCATAAGACGCGCTAACTGATCTTTATCTCCAACATGCCGACGTGCTACATAATTCTCTCAGATGACGGAATCTGATGGGGTGACCTGATCCAGCATAAAGGTGGACAACCCAGAAGGCTTGGAAGTTAAGGACTCAGGTTGTATTCTGTTTTAGGCTAGGTCTACACGACATTTGTCGCGCGACAGATAGGGCACAGCTACACTGCAACATTTTGTTGCACCAATGTCACGCAACAATTTGGCAGTCTATGGTGTCGCACTGCAACATGCAACATGCTGCGACGCAACAGTCGCAGAAAAATCCATCTCAAATGGATTTTCTGTGACTGTTGCGTCGCAGCATGCTGCAGTTCGACATCATAGACTGCCATTATACAAATTTTCGTGTGACATTAGTGCAACAAAATGTTGCGCGACAAATGTCGTCGCTCCTTGCATCAAGTGTGAACACTATCTCTTTAGATACAATCCGGATAGATGTTTACTATCTAGTTAATTATTGTTGCCTTTATTACAGGCTGTTCATTTTTCACCTGTGACAGGCTATTTTATGAGATAGCTTGTTATTCATTTATTCACTTAATTTTGTGTCTTTAGTTTAGGCAGCTAGCTCTTTGCCGATAATGGCTTTTCTCCCCTCCCAGAGGCGTGTCTACCAGAGTTTTGGCCCCTCATTTTATATTGCTGACAGTGACACAGAGCACCTGCTCTGGAAGACACACACACCACAGATTACACTTATCTTACTTGTACTTAATTATATATCTTTATGTTACTGTCTTTTATTTTTTTTATGTTCTCAAATGGTCAATAACTTTGGCTTACTATGGCTGATATACTCGTTTGGTCACATAATGTTAATGGTCTAAATGCTCCCCAAAAACGGCAGCAACTTTTAAATTTACTATATAAACAAAAGGCAGATATTGTTCTTTGGCAAGAAAATACATTTCCGCCATGACCACATACCACACCTACCCCTTTCGAGGTAGTCACATTGGTTTCACTCCACCCAATCCTCCACATCTAGAGGGGTTTCAATAGCTATAAGTAACTCACTGCCCTTCCAACTGACCAAATCCTATATAGATCCGGAAGGCAGACTATTAATCATTCAGGGACAGATTTTCAATACGAAAATCACTGTAGCTAATGTATACGCTCCCAATAAAAATCAAACGGCTTGGTTAGTTGCAACGCTGAAGAAGATACGAGATTATGCAGAAGGTATGCTCATAGTAGGCGGCGATCTAAACTTCTCATTAGAACCCTCAAGCCAAAAACCCAACAGACTGTCAAAAATACAAATATTTAAACTTACTATGGCAATAGCTGAGACATGCTTAATAGATGTTTGGAGACTTACACACCCCTCAGATGATGATTTCACTTTCTTTTCGGTGCCCATAACTTGTATCGTCGTATAGATTATTTGTTACTCTCGGAATCCTACGTCCCATCAATTAGAAAGGTGGACATAGGAAGCATAGTGATATCCGACCACGCCCCAGTCATGATGTCTCTTTCTCTTCAATGCCTCCCTTGCAAGGTATGGTCCTGGAGACTTAATTACACTCTGCTAGAATCCCACGTCACACATACAGAATTTAGGGAATACGCTGGAAAAGTATTTCGAACTTATTGTTACCCCAGATACATCCATCCCAATGATATGGGAAGCCCACAAGGCATACATTAAGGGTGAATTTATTGCATTGGGAACGCACATTTAAAAAAAAAGTACACACAAGAATTGAACTCTTTATTACCTCAGATACAGACCCAAGAGAAACTTCATAAGATGTCAAAACTTGAAAGTCACATGATTGAACTGACCTCGCTTAGACGGAGAGTCAAAGACATTCTCAATATCAAAGTAGCTAAATCCCTGAAGCTTTTGAGATACAAAATGTATGCCCATGGGGATAAGGGAAACAAACTAATATCTAACCTCTTTAAGAAGAGGCGAACAAAGATCTTTGTCTCAGTGATTAAGTCTCAAGACTCACACAAGGTTAATACAACTCAGTCTATAGCTAAGGCCTTTCAATCTTACTATGCAGAGCTGTATAACCTTTGGCCCCAAACACATACATCTGGTGACTCGGAGAATTCACAGTCATCAATTATATCTGGGTTCCTACATTCCATCAACTCCCCAACCCTAACGACAATAGAACAACAGCAGCTTCTCACACCGTTTACCACGTCTGAATTAGAGAAAGTGTTGAATTCCTTCCCAACTGGAAAGAGCCCTGGTCCGGACGGACTACCAATTGTAGATTACAAAAAAAAATTAAAAAGTTATTACCACAATTTTTAGCATTATGCAATTCTCTACTTAAAGGAGCTTCATTACCACCCCAGGCTTTGAGGGCACATATCACAATACTCCATAAAGTAGGGAAAACCCCTGAATATTGCGGCAGTTACAGGCTAATCTCCCTGCTTAATTGTGACCTTAAATGGTGGTCAAAATTGTTAGCGCATAGAATTGCCCCTTTCTTAAACAAATTAATAGACCCAGAACAAGTTGGATTTGTTTCTGGGAGGGAAGGTAAACATAATATATGGAGAATAATACACATTATCCACAGTGCCAAACACAACAAATCTCCCCTCTTACTCCTAGGGATGGATGCTGAAAAAGCGTTCGATAGGGTGAGTTGGGACTTTATGGTGGCAACTATGGAAAAATGTGGATTTCCCCAACAACTCATTACAGCAGTTTTCTCCTTATATGCGAACCCATCAGCACAAGTAATAGTAAATGGATCCTTATCAGAAGATTTCATGATAAAAAATGGAACCGGGCAGGGATGTCCACTTTCACCCACCTTATTCATACTCAGTTTGGAAATGCTCTTACTGAAACTTCGACAGTCTGATGGGATTCAGGGAATGTCGGTAGGCAAATACACTCACAAAACAGCTGCATTTATGGATGATCTTCTGCTTATAGTCTCCAATCCTGTTGAAGCACTGCCTATAATTAAATCAGACCTTAGACCAATATAGGAAAGCATCGAGTTTTAAAATTAACTTCTCTAAATCCAAAGCAATGGCTATTAACATTGCCCCGCATGTCTTAGCCTCTCTCAAGCAAGCTGCCCCTTTTAAATGGTCATCCACAGCTATAAAATATTTGGGAGTTAATATCCCAGCAAACCCAAACTCACTCTTTAAACTGAATTATACCCCACTCTTTAAAAAAATAAAATCCCACCTTGCAGATCTTAATATACAGTTTATATCATGGTTTGGTAGGAAGAACCTACTCTCTACCTATGTACTACCTCAGATCTTATACGTAATGCAATCACTTCCAATACAACTTCCATCGTCTTACTTCACTCAGTTTAGAAGTTTATTCATCTAATTTTTATGGAGGGCCAGGAGACCTAGGCTCACATACTCTCTACTGGCCCAAAGAAAACAGAAAGGGGGAATATCTCTTCCTGACTTAGCGACATATTACAAATCTATCTAGATGGGTGCTACTAGCTAATGATAACATAAACACTCCTTTCCTGGACATTCAAAGAGCCCAGATGGGTAGTTAGCGACAAACTTTGCTTTGGTTGCGTGCTCCTAAGACCCCCACCAGATCGTGCTATGTGATTTGACAAAAGGAATGCTCAAGTTGTGCCACTACTCGGCTATACTACCACATAGCACGGGCAAGATATCCTAATTAGCGCCAATTAGTGTCATGCCCTACTTTCTAGACCCCAAGGCAAGTTCAGAACCAATTTGGTGGCACAAATTTAGTATAGGAAAGATGGGAGAATTTATCAAACCGGGCCGCAACACGTCCCTAGAGGACATTTTTGATAAATTAAGGTTAGGATGTCTGACCCCCAATCAATGTTTGGACTTCACACACACATGTAATAAATTATGGAAAACAATATCTGTGCCCTTGCCAGACCCGTCTTGGCTACAAAATTTCCCGTTGTTACCTGCTCCTCCAAAAAAGGCACTTTCTGTGATTTACACTAACATGTTGAACGGTCAGAGTGTTTCTAAACCACATTATATGTTACAATGGGAGTAAGAACTGGGGAAGAGTTTTACTGAGGCGGAATCTAATTATATTCTAACACTAATGGCTTTTCTAGGTATATTCACTTTCAGGAAAACTCTTATAAGACAGTTACCAGATGGTATAAAACACCCGTTTTTCTTCACTCAGTTGGTGTCTCACCCACTGATAGGTGCTGGAGGTGTCTAGAAGAGAAAGGCCATATTTGGTGGACATGCCCACTGATTTAAAAATTTTGGAAAGATGTTGAAAGATCCATAAATGCTATCTGTTCACTGTCTATCACCCTTACCCCAGAACTAATACTTCTATGGCTACCGCTTCAGTCCTTTAGGCCTTCCAAGCGAGACCTACCTACTCATATGATAGCAGCAGCTAAAATCCTCATCCCCACTAAATAGAGGGATACCTCACCTCCTACTTTGGAAATGTGGGTGGACAGCATGCAACAGTTTAACAGAATTGAGGAATTGGCAGGATGGAAAAATAAGAATAGATTGGGATACCTTAAAGTCTGGCTTCCATGGAGAGAATCGCAAAAACGATCAGGAGAACAAGAAGTAGACACATAGCGGTTCAAGGGATAGGCGCAGGGTATAGAGAAGCTTCATAGGAGAGGGGATCCGGGGATTAGATTTAGGCCACACAAATCATATGTAGGACACAAATTGTTTATCCGCCTGTCATTAGAAAAACTTCAAAATCTAGGGATCTAAATATAGACTCTAATTTTGTTTTTCCTTTTATTCTTTATCGGTTATATTGGTTCACAACCGATGTTTGTTCCTCTTTGTTTTTGGAATACGGCCCTTTATGACGATTTAAACACTCTTCTTGAAATGTATCATACTCATTATTCATATGTCTGCATATATGCACACTGTACATCTCATGTATTGTAAGAATATGCTGTACTTCCTTTGTTTATTACAATAAAAAGAGAATACAGAAAAATAAAAGAATGCTATTATTTTCCCTTATAACCATGTTAGAAGGGAAAATAATAAAATCAACAGAACACCTAACCCAAACCCGAGCTTCAGTGAAGTCCGGGTTCGGGTCTGGGTACTATCTAATATCTAATAACAACAAGGACAGGTGCACTCTGCGATCCTCCTAAGCCCTCAAACTGATGTTAAAATTGAGAGATTAGCAAACATGTCCTATCAGGAGGACATGTCTGAGCCCGAGCACCGCGCCAAGGTTTCTCAAGTAGCTCGGTTCCTAACACTCACCTACCTGAGCCATATGGGCAATACCAGGGGCCAGTGGGCGAATTACAGGAGTGTGAGTAACTCAACAGAACACCAAACCAAAACCCGAACTTCAGTGAAGAAGTCCGGGTTCGGGTCTGGGTACCACATTCAGTTTTTTATCACGCGCGTGCAAAACGCATTGCACCCGCGAGATAAAAACTGAACAACGCAACGCAATCGCAATTGCTGCAATGCACCTGCAACGCATCTGGACAAAATCCGTGATGCCCGTGTGCAAGAGGCCTAAGTGTTTTTCTGACAAGCTCATGCCAATGCTAACTGTGTGTGTATTTATGTTGGTGCCAAGTGTCCATCCTTGAAGGCCATTGCTGTCTCTCTGGTAATTCAGTGGCAATAGCTTGGTCCCTTGTGGTCAAGTGGTAAAAGTAACACCAGACTTATCAGTGCACAAATGTCCAGAGCCATTGCTTCACAGTGTGAATATGCACCGCATGTGTTCTTGTTCAAATTGAGGCAGTGAATTAGAGTGAAGGCACTTGTCTGTATGACACATCCTTGAAGGACAAATGAACATAATCCCTCTAATCAAGTCACCCGCTACATGAAGAGATTCTGTCCAGGATGTCTCCACAAAGAAAGAAGGATGGGAAATGGAGGGTTGTCTAAAGGTAACCATACCTATTAGACAGAAGTAGGTTGATGGTTGAGCAACCGTTGATCGATTGATTGCAGCTATACACATTTTAGTCCATATTGGCCATTACAGTAATTCAAACTGTAGATGTTCAAGGACAGCAGCAGTAGGAGGAATGATCTTTCTAGTGTTCTTTCAGAGGAACATCACTTATAAATGAAAGAAAGTACAAAAGATCTTTCATCCGACTATTGAATGAAGATATCAAACACAGGCAACTTCTTTCTGATGATGGTGGTATATCCTTGATAAACATTCATGCTTTAGATTGTCAATTTTCATCAAATTTATGTTAAGGTGTACAGCTAATTTAACCATTAATGCCTGTAGAGCTGAGAGAGGAAGGAAGTTAGAACCTCAACAACGCATGAGAGCTACATGTAATAATGGCCGACATTGGCAGCTGTCATTAATGCTCCATTCACACAACCGCAATTCCATTCCGCATTTTGCGGAACGGAATTGCGGACCCATACATTTCCGGCTCCGCAATTCTGATCCTCAAAAAAATAGAACATGTCCTATTCTTGTCTGCAATAGCGGAACGTACATTGCTGCTGTCTGTGTTTTGCGGATCCGCAAAACACACACGGATGTGTGAATGGACCCTTACAGACATACAAAAGGGAGATAACGCACAGCATGAGCACAATATAATGAACATGACATCATGACTAAGGATCCGCATCTACAGTGATCCGAAACCGGTCGATTTTCTGCATCGCTGTATGTTGGTTTTTATCTGCACGGGATTGAATAAAGCCTCAAGTATTTTTCAGTGAAGCTGGACCATCTTTCTTTCTTTTGGGATCCGTTGTGCGCCCAAGGTTCAGGGCGAGGTCCGGGCTCCTGGCTTCCTGTGGAAGAGCGCGGCATTTTCCAGTGTTGCTCCACAATATAATGAACCCCTAGTGGATCCACAGGCAGGTTAAGGCTGGGGTAAATGGTTTTTGTTGTAACAATATATTCCCACATAAGAATACACCGGAAAACAAATACAATAAGTACATTACAGTGATAAGAAATAATATATAGTGGAAAATGTATTTGATATTACACTTGATTTAGGGGTGGAGCCTTATTTAAACAGGGGAAGAAATGAAAATTGCTATGTAAAGTAATGCAACACCGCGCGCTATATTACAATTGATACCACAAAGCTACAAAAAACGCCTTCCTACTTATCACGTGATAGCCGACCGCTACAAACATATGTCTATGTCTCGGTCCTACCTTCACCTAGACGTGTCTGCTGCGGTACAGTGTTCTGTGCTGGTCCACGTTTCTATTCTGGATCTGGTGCAGAACAGGAGGAATGGATCCAGGGGAGGATGGCTGTAGCATTGGTTTTTAATATTTAGGTATTAGGAAATTCGCCCCGGCCGGTGGCAGAATATACCCGTTACCTGTTGAATTGAACAGCTCACGTCTGAGCTGGTGACGTCACCCCGGGTGAGCTACGGGTAGCAGTGGAAGTCAATCCTACGCGTTTCAAGTGCAGCGGCACTCTTCCTCAGGGAATATTACATCCACTGCCTTAGTTCTACTCATTTATAGTCCATGCTGTCCATCCTTCTCTCCTGTAAGTTATACATTGGACGTACTAAAAGAAAATTAAAAAAACGTATCAGTGAGCATATGAATAATATCAAGAAAAAATCTATAGGACATCCCTTATCTAGACACTTTACGGAACAACATGGAGGACAATTAGAAGGTATGTCTTTCCTGGGCATAGAAAAGGTAGAACTGGATGCCCGGGGTGGAGACTATATAAAGAAGCAATCAAAAAAAGAAACAGAATGGATATTTAACCTAGATACAATGTTGCCAAAGGGCTTGAACTCAGAGATTGAACTATTTGGTTTTGAATAGTAATTATGGAGACAGGAGAGAAGGATGGACAGCATGGACTATAAATGAGTAGAACTAAGGCAGTGGATGTAATATTCCCTGAGGAAGAGTGCCGCTGCACTTGAAACGCGTAGGTTTGACTTCCACTGCTACCCGTAGCTCACCCGGGGTGACGTCACCAGCTCAGACGTGAGCGTTCAATTCAACAGGTAACGGGTATATTCTGCCACCGGCCGGGGCGAATTTCCTAATACCTAAATATTAAAAATCAATGCTACAGCCATCCTCCCCTGGATCCATTCCTCCTGTTCTGCACCAGATCCAGAATAGAAACGTGGACCAGCACAGAACACTGTACCGCAGCAGACACGTCTAGGTGAAGGTAGGACCGAGACATAGACATATGTTTGTAGCGGTCGGCTATCACGTGATAAGTAGGAAGGCGTTTTTTGTAGCTTTTTTGTAGCTTTGTGGTATCAATTGTAATATAGCGGGCGGTGTTGCATTACTTTATATAGATATATTTGTGTTTTGTACAGCTGGTCTGTACACTCCTTTATTTAGCAGGCTACGGGACTGCTAATATACCGCTGCGAATTGATGTGGTGTAGCGCTAGTTGACAATATTGCATGAAAATTGCTATGTGTTCCCCAGACCTGAATCTAATAGAGCACATCTGGGACATCATGTCTCGTTCCATCCACCACGTTGCACCACAGACTGTCTAGGAGTTGAGTGATGCTTTAATCCAGGTCTGGGAGGAGATCCCTCAGAACATCCGCCGCCTCATCAGGAGCATGCCCAGGTGTTGTGGCCTATACAGATAATACTGGATCCACCATTCAAATTTGGCAATGGTCACAGCTTAGGCTACTTTCACACTTGCGCTTGATCGGATCCGTTCTGAACGGATCCGATCATATTAATGCAGACGGAGGCTCCGTTCAGTACGGATCCGTCTGCATTAATAACTTAGAAAAATTTCTAAGTGCGAAAGTAGCCTGAGCGGATCCGTTCAGACTTTCAATGTAAAGTCAATGGGGGACGGATCCGCTTGAAGATTGAGCCATATGGTGTCATCTTCAAGCGGATCCGTTCCCATTGACTTACATTGTAAGTCTGGACGGATCCGCACGCCTCCGCACGGCCAGGCGGACAGCTGAACGCTGCAAGCAGCGTTCAGCTGTCCGCCTGGCCGTGCGGAGGCGAGCGGAGCGGAGGCTGAACGCCGCCAGACTGATGCAGTCTGAGCGGATCCGCATCCATTCAGACTGCATCAGGGCTGGACGGAAGCGTTTGGGTCCGCTCGTGAGCTCCTTCAAACGGAGCTCACGAGCGGACAGCAGAACGCTAGTGTGAAACTAGCCTTATCTACTCTCCCTCTCTGCCTAACGACCTCTGCACAGGTCAGAGAACATGTCTAGAACTCTCTCCCATAAAATTCAATGAGGGGGAAAATGTTTAAAGGGTACTTTCACACTAGCGTTATTCTTTTCCGGCATAGAGTTCCGTCCTAGGGGCTCTATACTGGAAAAGAACTGATCAGTTTTATTCTAATGCATTCTGAATGGAGAGTAAGGCTACTTTCACACTAGTGGCACGGACCTCCGTGACTGTAATGGGGGCGGAGTTGCGGCGGAGGCACGGCAGCACACGGCGAGAGGCTGCCGGAATAAAACTACGACATATACGACATTTATTCCGGCAGCCTCTCGCAGTGCCTCTGCATTGCCCCCATTATAGTCAATGGGGACGGAGCAGCAGTCCGGGGGCACACGGACACTAGCGGCAGGACGGATTCGACAGGCTGTTCGCCCGACGGAACAGCCTGCTGGAGGTCTGTGCCGCTAATCCGTTCAGGATGCATCAGGATGTCTTCAGTTCAGTCTTTTTTACTTTTCAGGACGGAGATAATGCCGCAGTATGCCTGAATGCCAGATCTGGCATTTTTTTCCATAGGAATGTATACTGTAAGTGCCGGATCTGGCATTCAAATTGCCGCATTGAAAGATCCGGTATCCTGGTCTGCGCATGCACAGACCTTTAAAAATGTTAAAAAAAAAAAAAATACCGGATCTGTTTTGCCTGATGACACCTGAAAAACAGATCTGGCATTGCAATGTATTTTTCTGAGTGATCAGGATCCTGATAAGTCTAAAAAATGCCTGATCAGTCAGAAAAAAATACTGTATTTTTCGCCCCATAAGACGCACTTTCCCCCCTCAAAAGTGTGGGGGGGGGGGAATTCCCCTGCGTCTTATGGGGAGAATGCTCCCATTTTACATAGCAGTCTGCGATGTATGCTTAAACATTTTAAAATAATAGCTTTAATTGACGTTCCGATCCCCAGCCCCATCTGTACTACCGTACATACTAAATGTCCTGTAGCGGGCAGAGCAGGGCGGGTGGCCGAAACTCACAGACGTCATGTGCCTGCGCCTCCTACTTCATTCATAAAGTAGGCAGCGCAGGCACGTCACGTGACATCAGTGAGTTTGCTGGGGATCGAAACGTCAATTAAAGCTATTATTATAAAATGTTTAGGCATTAAGGAAGTGAGTGAGCGGCGGGGCCGGAGTACAGTGAGCGCACCGGCCCCGCCGCATTTGCATGACACCGGCCCCTCCTCCCACAAAGTTTAGCTATGGTATATTAGGGCATTTGTGGGTGCCACTATTATGGGGTGCGGGATATGTGGATGGCACTGTTATGGGGTGGGGGATCTGTGGGTGACACATATATAGCAGTGCCATCCACAGATCCACCCCCATAACAGTGCCATCCACAGATCCCCCATAACAGTGCCATCCACAGATCCCCTACATAACAGTGCGTCATCCACAGATCCCCCATAATAGTGTCATGCACAGACCACCATTAGTTCAAAACCCACCAAAAGCACACCTTTTGGTTAAATATTTTTTTTCTTATTTTCCTCCTCAAAAACCTAAGTGCGTCTTATGGGCCGGCGAGTCTTATAGGGCGAAAATGATGATTACACTTACCGGTAATCGGATTTTCCTGACCCCACGACAGCACCACTGAGAGATGGCTCCTCAGTGGGTTTACAGAGCATGAGAGGGACTCCCCTTTAGGTTAACACAATATATACATCTTTTTTTTTGCATCACACCACGTAAATTTTTGCACCAACCACCACCTTAGGGAGGGAATTAGACGGGTGCTGTCGTGGGGTCAGGAAAATCCGATTACCAGTAAGTGTAATCATCATTTTTCCCCTCCCCTACGACAGCACCACTGAGAGAGATTACGTAGAATTCAAGGGAGGGTGACCACTTCTAACACCTTAGTACCAAAAAGGAGGTCAGAAACAGAGTCGAGCTGAATTCTATAGTGCCTATATAGTGCCTATAGAAGGTAGAGGGAGAAGCCCACGTGGCCGCCCTGCAGATCTGGTTAATAGAGACGTTAGACCTCTCTGCCCAGGAGGTAGACATCGCCCTAGTAGAGTGAGCCTTCAAGGACAGTGGAGGAGAAAGACCAGAACAAGAGTAGGCTAAGGAAATAAGCTCTCGTATCCACCTAGCGATGGTACTTTTGGAGGCAGCATTACCTTTTCGAGCCCCAGCGTATAACACTAACAAGGAAGAGGATTTTCTCCAATCCTTTGATCTCTCTAGGTACTGGATCAGGCACCTTCTTACGTCAAATAAGTGCCATCTTTGTAAAAATTCTAAGACCTGTCTGGTGGAAATACTCTCTGGCCAAACCTCGGTGTCCAGACCTGAAAAGGAAAGGAATTTCTTCCATATTCTTGCATAAATAGTATTAGTCACCTTCTTTATGCTACTAAGAATGGTGGAGGTCAGAGCTTCTGAGAAGCCTTTCTTAATCAAGTGCACCCTCTCAATCTCCATGCCGTAAGATGTAAGGATCCTATTTCTGGGTGCATTACCGGACCCTGCCTCAGGAGGTTCGGAATTTCGGGAAGAACCCACGGCTCCGCTATCGACATGGACCTGAGAAGAGAGAACCATGCTCTCCTTGGCCAAAAGGGGGCGATTACTATCATGTCTGACCTTTCTTCTCTTATCTTTCTGAGAACTCTGGGCAGGAGCTGAAGAGGAGGAAAGGCATATCCCAGATGGAATTTCCATTCCAGGAGGAAGGCATCCACCCCATATGGGGATTCGAAGGGACTGAGGGAGCAAAATTTTTCTACCTGCCTGTTCTCCCTGGTGGCAAATAGATCTATTTCCGGTACACCCCATAGATCCACAATTTTTGCAAATATAGATGGGTCTAGGGACCACTCCCCGTTTCAAACGATGACGGCTTAGGAAGTCGGCCTGGACATTTTCCCTTCCCCTTATGTGTAGAGTGGATATATGGGATAATTGTATCTCGAACTCCGAGAATATCATCTCTGCCTCCCTCATTAAAGACGGGGATCTGGTACCTCCCTGGCGGTTTAGGTATGATACCACCGTTCTGTTGTCCGACATGACTCGGACATGCTGGTGCTGGAGTTCTGGAAGGGCTGTCCGTAAAGCCAACAATACTGCTCTCAATTCCTTCCTGTTGGACGAGAACTGTCTCTGCAACGGGGACCAGGCTCCCTGCCTCAACTGACCTCGGAAGTGTGCACCCCATCCCCAAGGACTGGCGTCTGTAGTAATCACTACTGGATCGGGGTAATTCCACGGGATACCCTGGTCCAGGTTTTCTACCTCCAACCACCAATTGAGGGAGATCAGAGTCTTTTGGCTGAGATATATCTAAGAGTCTAAGGTTATCTCCCTTTGTTTTGTCAAATTCAAAATTTCCCACTGTAATATTCTCAAATGAAATTGAGCCCAGCGGACTGCTGGAATGCAGGCAGTCATTAATCCTAGCAAGGACATTGCCTTTCGGACTGACATCCTCGGGTTTTCCTGAGCCCTCCGGGCTTCGTTCTGGATCTTTACTATCTTCTCTGCTGGAAGAAAAGTCCCTTGTCGCACAGAATCCAACTGAAGTCCCAGAAATATCTGGCTTGTGCTGGGTTCCAACTTGGATTTTTTCAAATTGATCATTCAACCTAGATGCTCCAGGATCCGAATCACCGTTTGGACCGAATTTTGACATGTTTCTTGCGTCTTTGCAATAATCAAGAAGTCGTCCAGATAGGGTAGGAACAAGATATCCTCCTTTCGAATGAAGGACGCTACCTCCGCCATCACCTTGGTAAAGGTTCTCGGAGCTGTAGATAGGCCGAAGGGCATAGCCTGAAACTGAAGGTGTCTGGTACCATTGCCCTCTGCAACCGCTACCCTTAGGAATTTTTGAAAAAGGGGATGCATCGGGATATGTAGATATGCATCTTTTAAATCCACCACTGCCATGAAACAACCCTGAAAAACTAAATGAGTCACAGATTTTATGGTCTCCATCTTGAACTTCTTTATCACTAGATATTTGTTCAAATGTTTCAAATTTATAATCGTTCGGTAGGATCCGTCCGGTTTTTTGACCAAGAACAGAGTAGAGTAGAAGCCCACTCCCTGTTCTGCCCCTGGTACCAGAACTAACACTCTTTTTTCAGCTGATCTACCTCCTCTGACAACCTTCTGGATTCTCTTGTCACCACGAACCTCTGAGGACAATGACTCCTGAACTGCAGCCTTAAGCCCTCTGTTACAATATCGGCTACCCATTTTCCTGCGACCTCTCTCCAGGCAGAGGGGAAGAACCTTAGTCTCCCTCCTACCTGTAGTCTGCCGTCATTTCTTTGATAGTTTGTCCAAACATGAAACCTCTACCTCCTGACCCCCTTGGCCTGGGAAACTGATCTCTATCTCCCGGCTGTCTCCTTCCCTGAGATCTGGGGACATTCTGAAAGGGACGTCTGTAAGGTCTAAATTGTGAAAAAGAAGGTTCCTGGGGCATTCTCTTTTTCCTATCTGCTGCCTTCTCTAACAGGGCATCTAATTCTGGTCCGAACAAAAACTGTCCCTGACAGGGGATGCTACACAATCGTTGTTTAGAGGCTATGTCGCCTCCCTTCCAGTTCTTAAGCCAAAGGGCTCTACGGGCGGAATTGGAGGTAGAAGCAGATCTGGCTGCTAGTCGAACAGCCTCCACTGAAGCATCTGACAGAAAATCCACGGCTTTCTGTAAGGTCGGCAGAGAATTTAAGATCTGATCCCTAGGGCACTTATCCTTTAACTGACCTTCTAACCTTTCTAGCCATAAGGCTAAGGATCTAGCTGTAACGGTTGCTGCTATATTGGGCCTAAAGGAGGCAGTCGATGCTTCCCAAGTATTCTTGAGGCAAGAGTCTATCTTTTTGTCTAGAGGGTCCTTCAAAAATCCCATATCGTCGAATAGTAATGAAGATCTTCTAGAAACCTTAGAAATGGCCACATCCAATTTTGGTGCCTTATCCCACGAAGTAGTAGCCTCTTCCTCAAAGGGGTACTTTCTCTTAAAATTTCTACTAACGAAGGCTTTCTTGTCAGGCTTCTTCCATTCCCTTTCTATCAAGGCCGATACGCTCTTATGTAAGGGAAAACATCTTCTCTTCTTTTCACGTAGTCCCTCAAAGACTGCGTCCGCCACAGACCTATCTTCCCTGACGTCCTCCAGCTCTAACGTAGCTCTGATTGTCTTTAGCAACTTTTCCGTGTCGGACACCGGGAACAAGAATTTCTTCTCTTGTTCTTCCTCCGCGAAGGATGAATCTTCTGACCTGTCGTCCCTATCATCCTCGCTAATAGACTCTGGTTCTGAATCCGTTCTGTCTACAGATTTTTTTGATTTCTTTGATGTTTTAAGGGACTCCTTAACCTCCGCTTTAATAAGATTTCTAATGTCCCTCATAAAATTAGGGGATTCCTCCGCCAGGGTCCTCTCAATACAATCTTGACACAACTTTTTGTTATAGGAAGTGGACAAGGGGCATCTACACAATGCACACTCCTTATTCTTCTTTTTTGATGTGGCCTTCTTAGCTGCCATCTAAAAACCAATAATAGAAACGAAGGGACACATCAGTGATTTCATAAAAACTCTGTGTCTTACCCCTTCAGAAGCATCTTCTATACCGGTTGCTTTTCCGATTCCGTTTCCTCTGGTCTTTTCTCCTTCTCCATGATATTCTTGGAGGCATAGAGGATAAAAAATCAATATGCCGCAGGGAACAGCACCTCTCCTCTGAGAGTTCCACATGTTCCCTGGGAGCGCCATCTAGATGAAGCGACCTTCTCTCACCGTCTTCTGGGAAAAAAAGGAATGTGGGAAAACCTGGCCGCACAGAGACCCAGAAGGGAGCACAGCCACCTCCGCGTTCTTCTCCAACTGTGTTCCGGACGCTGGAACGCATAAGATACCTTTTATTTCCGGCCTGGACCGGAAGTCGTCAGTGGAACGCACGTCTTAACCGACGTCATTCCTGCGACTTCCGGTTTGGCGCTCCGACGCGCTCCACTGCACCAGCATCCGCCCGCAGCCCTCACCGGGTGCGCGTCTGGGATGGCCGCCCTCTGGCGTGTTTCCCTCTGCCGCCCTGCGTCGCGGCAACACGCGGGCCTCTCCTTTGAGGGACCAGTGTCCTCAGCCCTAGGACCGGCAGCTGGCCCCGGACCAACCACCGTCCCTCAGGTAACATACCTGGCAAAGCTGGTGTGACCCATGACTCTCTAGGCTTTCCTAGGATTTCCAAGCCATCGGTCCCTATAAGAAAAAACACAGCTACACGTCTCCTGCTCCAGGGACAGGAAACTTCACTGAGGTGGGAGAGTGGCTCCACCTTTTTTATGCTACAGGTTTCCTGTCCATGGAGGCGGAGCCATCTCTCAGTGGTGCTGTCACGGGGAGGGGAAAAAATACGGTAGTTAGAACAACCAACAAGAGAACTCCAATATAGTACATACAATAGATTGGGGTCTAGCGTAAATTACTATGACCAAAAAAAAATAAAAAAAATAGCCCCAAAAGGTATGAGGAGAACACTCATATAAAATATATATAGCTTTATTAATACATGAAATATACACATAATGACATAAGGCACAAGGCCATGGGAGGACGGGACGCCCGTGTATCGGGGCAACAATCCCCACCCTCCCATGCACCATACTGACAGGGGAAAAAACCAGAGATTCCAAGGATACTGAACCTCACACTGATGGGTCTAAAGTTACCCAAAATAACATGTAACTTTAGACCCATCAGTGTGTGGTTCAGTATACTTGGAATCTCTGGTTTGTTCCCGTCAGTACGGTGCATGTGAGGGTGGGGATTGTTGCCCTAATACACGGGGCGTCCCGTCCTCCCATGGCCTTGTGCCTTATGTCATTATGTGTATATTTCATGTATTAACCTCCCTGGCGGTATGATTATGTCAGGAATTTTGTTCCAAAAGCGGTACCATTTTTTTGCATGGAAATTTGGTGTTATGTATTGTAGGCCTGCAATTCTTAGTAATTACTTACTTAAACCTGACCAAAGAAGACTCTAGTAGACCTCTCAGATGTGATAAAGTTCGAAAAAATAAAATCATGAGTTATAATCTAATAAATAATATAATTTTATTCAGTAATGTAATAAATAATGAAATTTGTCAAACAAAAGAAAATTCAGTAAACATCCTGGGTGTGGTAAATTTTGAAACATGGGACTGCACATAGACCAACGTCACAATCAGGGCAATGGAACCTGGTTTCCTTTCGGATTTTTTTTCCATTTCCATCTCGCTTTGAGCAGCAAACTACACACATCCTTGTAGGTGCTGCCTTTTTTGCGCTTGGCGGGATGTAATCCATAAAGTGACGACCAGTCAGCCTCTCTGGGTTTACAACGTCAACAGCGCGACGTCCAGATCTGTTCACGGCCACTGATGGCGTTTGGTAGTTCACAAAAATCTGCTCCGCCACCTTCCAGATGAAGTCAGAGTGAACAAGAGGCTTGTCACTCTTTCCTTTGTGCAGTATATAGGCATTCCACAGACATTGTTCAAGGAGATGCCTGAATATTTTTTTGTAGTATTTTTTTTGTTGCTTCCGCATAGCTGGATAGAATGTCATCGCCTGATCGGCTCTATCGACTCCTCCCATGGTGTTATTATAGTCGATCACAAGTTGTGGCTTTATGACATCTTTCCCACCTCTTGTGTGGACCGTGGTAGTGGAGGTGTTATGTACTGTACTCATTAGGCACACGTCTTTTTTGTCACGCCAACGCATTGCCATCATCTTTCCTTTCTGCCAGGCCACCATTTCTCCTGTTTTCAGTTTTTTCTTGGAAAACATACATGGCAGGCCACGTCGGTTGGCCCTAACGGTTCCATATCCGTCAGTCTTGTTTTTTAGTAGAAACTCGTACAGCTCAGGCGACGTGTAAAAGTTGTCTGTTGTCACACAATACCCCTGATTGAGCAATGGTTCAAGCAGTGAAAGGACTGATGACGTTGCCATCCCATAGCCGCTGTACCTGGGGTTGAATTGTGTTCCTTTGCCGGTGTATATGATGGAATTCCATATATAGCCAGTTGTAGACTCGCAGAGCATATAGGATTTTATTCCAAACCGCGCTCTCTTGGATGCGATGTATTGAATCCAGCTGAGGCGTCCTTTGTAAGCCATCAGACTTTCATCAATGCTGATGTCTCTGTCTGGCACATAGGCCTGCTGGAAATTGGTTATGATCATTTGGAATACTTCCCAGATCTTCTTCAGTTTTGGCGCTGGATGTGTGGCTTCGTCAAATTCCTCATTGTTGGTGAAGTGTAAATTCTTCATTATGAGGGAAAATCGGTACTCGGACATGATGGTGCCAAAAAATGGGGTTGCCAGCAATTTATTGGTAGTCCAGTACCATTTTTGCAGGGGTTCCCCCACCACCCCCTGAAGAAGTATTAGCCCCAGAAATTTCCATATGTCCTCACCGGTTCCCATTTTCTGGTTCTGGAAAACTTGCTGTGCAGAGTAGTGGATTGCTGCTCTTTGTAGCGGTTTGTCTCCGTGACAATCTTTTCAATGACGTCATCCGTCAGAAATAATTTTAGGTACGCCAAAGGATCATTGTGATCAACGTCTACCTTCATCCCAGGCCATCCTGTAAACGGGAATCTTGGCGGTGGTACTGCATCCATACCGCAATCAATAGGGCACCAAGAGCGCACCTCACTGAGCTCAAGTGCAGATTCGTCGCTGTCGCCACTTCTCTGGTCAGGTTCAGAGTCGGATGATGAATCTTTCCACGAATCGCTATCGCTGTCGCTCAATTCTGCGAGGGGCTCTGTGTCGCTGTCGCTGTCACTTATCTGATCCAAACCCGCTTTGGTGATGCTAAAGTGACGCTTTGATGCCATGGTAAAAAATATATTTTTTTTTTGCTTAAAAAAAACAGCTAAAAGGGCAGCCGGGGCAGTGTAGAATGATCAGATGTCAAATCTGTCAAATCTGAGGTGATAGTGTAATCTGACAGGATTGTATCACCTAACTTTATGTGTGTGTTTGACTTTTATACAATGTATTTTTTTTGAATCTCCCGCCCAGTTCCGCCTCTGTGAGGCGCTGCGGCTCACAGAGGCGGAACCAGGAAGAGAGATGAAACATCCGCCGGGGCTCTCACCGGCGATCACAGCGGGGAACATCGCTGGATCGCCGGGATTAGGTAAGGACACCCGCTGCTCCCTCTGCAATGTACCCCGAGCGTGACTCGGGGTTACCGCTTCTGGCAGCGAAAATTAACCCCGAGTCACGCTCGGGAATACCGTCAGGGAGGTTAATAAAGCTACATATATTTTATGAGTGTTCTCCTCATTCTTTTTGGGGATATTGGTTTGTTTGTTTTCTGGTCACAGTCACAAAAAAATAACATGTGTTTGCATACAGTTTGCCTAATCAGGCAACGGAACTGCCTGCCGGAATCAAACAACGCAAGTGTGAAAGTACCCTAAGACTTGTGTTTCTTATGCCAGTCTTGAAGGGAGTCTGTCACGTATTTTTCACTATTATAACATCAGCAATGGCCATCAGTACGTATAAGCATTGTACACATACCCTTTTTGGTGTTACTTCAATCTCTTTTGGACAAGGGCTCCCAAGGGCCCAGCTGGCCAGCTTTCCTTTTGAAAGTGCCTAAAACCACCAACCTTCCCAACTTTCCAGTCCTCCTCTAACCTAGAAACATAGAATGTGTCGGCAGATAAGAACCATTTGGCCCATCTAGTCTGCCCAATATACTGAATACTATGGATAGCCCCTGGCCCTATCTTATATGAAGGATAGCCTTATGCCTATCCCATGCATGCTTAAACTCCTTCACTGTATTTGCAGCTACCACTTCTGCAGGAAGGCTATTCCATGCATCCACTACTCTCTCAGTAAAGTAATACTTCCTGATATTACTTTTAAACCTTTGCCCTTCTAATTTAAAACTATGTCCTCTTGTAGCAGTTTTTCTTCTTTTAAATATTCTCTCCTCTTTTACCTTGTTGATTCCCTTTATGTATTTAAAAGTTTCTATAATATCCCCTCTGTCTCGTCTTTCTTCCAAGCTATACATGTTAAGGTCCTTTAATCTTTCCTGGTAAGTTTTATTCTGCAATCCATGTACTAGTTTAGTAGCTCTTCTCTGAACTCTATCCAAAGTATCAATATCCTTCTGGAGATATATTCTCCAGTACTCAGGGCCGTCTTTAATATTGATTGGACCCTGGGCAAAAATTTACTTGGATCCCGCCTTCCCACACCTTAGCAGGCAATCACGCCCTCCACCACAACACACACACAAAAAATCCACACATCTGGTAGAGTACAGTGAATGACTGTAAATACTTCCAGTTCTGAAGACTCCAGCGGCTCAGGATCAGCGCTCTGGGCAGCTGGGCTCAGGCTGGAAGTGGGCACCGCTCTGCAGGAAGGAGACCAGAGCTTGGCTCACCCTAGCGTTACAGTGCACCCCAGCACCCCACAGTATGCAGTATAGCACCCTATAGCATACAGCACCACACAGTATGCAGTATAGCACCCCACAGTATATAGTAGAGCAGTATAGCAGCCCACAGTATACAGCACCCCACAGTATACAACACCTCACTGTATACAGCACCTCAAACTATACACAATACAGCCCCCCACACTATACAGTACAGCAGTATAGCCCTCCACACTATAAAGGCCCCCCCACAGTATACAGGCCCCCACACAGTATACAGCCCACCACACAGTATACAGCCCACCACACAGTATACAGGCCCCCACACAGTATACAGCCCCCCACACAGTAAACAGCCCCCCACACAATATACAGCCCCCCACACAATATACAGCCCCCCACACAATATACAGCCCACCACGCAGTATACAGCCCACCACGCAGTATACAGCCCACCACACAGTATACAGCCCACCACACAGTATACAGCCCACCACACAGTATACAGCCCCCACAGTATACAGCCCACCACACAGTTTACAGCCCCCACAGTATACAGGCCCCCCACAGTATACAGCCCCCCCCCACAGTATACAGCCCACCACACAGTATACAGCCCACCACACAGTATACAGGCCCCCACACAGTATACAGCCCACCACACAGTTTACAGCCCCCACAGTATACAGCCCACCACACAGTATACAGACCACCACACAGTATACAGCCCACCACACAGTATACAGCCCACCACACAGTATACAGCCCCCACACAGTATACAGTCCCACACAATATACAGCCCCCCACAGTATACAGGCCCCCACACAGTATACAGCCCACCACACAGTATACAGCCCCCACAGTATACAGCCCACCACACAGTATACAGTCACACACAATATACAGCCCCCCACAGTATACAGGCCTCCACACAGTATACAGCACCCCACTATACAGTAGTTTACAGTATATTAACATAACAGCCCCTGTCACCTTTTTCTGATGTAATCTTCACAGTTCACTTCACATCTAGCTCCACAGTTAACTTCTGCAACCCTCCTGATAGGACCTGTGATGACCTCATAGCCATGTGACCAGTAATTGCTAGGTTACTGGTCACATGGTGATGATGTCATTAAGGTCCTACATCACAACGTTAAAGTACACAGACAGCTTGACACCCGGGGCAGTAGCTAGCAGGGCTCAAGAGGCAGCTGCCTTGGGCCCCCCAGGAGCAACTGGGCCCAGGGCAGCTGCCCCTTTTGCCCCTTGGTAAAGACGGCCCTGCCAGTACTGAGCACAATACTCCAAATGAGGTCTCACGTGCTCTGTAGAGCGGCATGAGCACCTCCCTCTTTCTACTAGTAATGCCTCTCCCTATACACCCAAGCATTCTGCTAGCATTTCCTGCTGCTCTATGACATTGTCTGCCTACCTTTAAGTCTTCTGAAATAATGATCCCTAAATCCCTTTCCTCAGATACTGAGGTTAGGACTGTATCACTGATTTTATATTCTGCTCTTGGGTTTTTACGCCCCAGGTGCATTATCTTTCACTTATCAACATTAAATTTTAGTTGCCAGATTTTTGACCATTCCTCTAGTTTTCCTAAGTCATTTTCCATTTGGTGTATCCCTCCAGGAACATCAACCCTGTTACAAATCTTTGTGTCATCAGCAAAACGACACACCTTACCATTGAGGCCTTCTGCAATTTCGCTGATAAAGATATTAAACGATATGGGTCCCAGAACAGAACCCTGAGGTACCCCACTGGTAACAAGACCTTGGTCCGAATATACTCCATTGACTACAACCCTCTGTTCTCTGTCCCTCAGCCACTGCCTAATCCGTTCAACAATATGGGAGTCCACGCACAAAGACTGCAATTTATTGATAAGCCTTCTATGTGGGACAGTATCAAAGGCCTTACTAAAGTCTAGATGAGCGATGTCTACTGCACCTCCGCCATCTATTATTTTAGTCACCCAATCAAAAAAAATCAATAAGATTAGTTTGACATTATCTCCCTGAAGTAAACCCATGCTGTTTTTTTATCTTTCAATCCATGGGATTTTAGATGTTCCACGATCATTTCCTTAAGTAAGGTTTCCATTAATTTCCCCACTATTGATGTCAGGCTTACTGGCCTATAGTTGCCCGATTCCTCCCTACTACCTTTCTAGTGAATGGGCACAACATTTGCTAATTCCCAATCTTCTGGGACGACTCCTGCCAGTGATTGGTTAAATAAATCTGTTAATGATTTTTCTAGTTCGCCGCTGAGCTCTTTTAATAGCTTTGGGTGTATCCCATCAGGCCCCTGTGACTTATTTGTATTAATTTTAGAAAGCTGACTTAGAACCTCTTCCTCTGTAAAGACACATGCATCAAAAGATTCATTAGTCCTCTTTCCTAACTGAGGTCCTTCTCCTTAATTTTCCTTTGTAAAAACTGAACAGAAGTATTCATTGAGGCAGTCAGCTAGTTCTTTATCTTCCATATACCTTCCTTCTTTTGTTTTTAATTTGGTAATTCCTTGTTTTATTTTCCTTTTTTCATTTATGTATCTGAAGAATGCCTTATCACCTTTTTTCCCTGACTGAGCTAATTTCTCTTCTGCCTGTGCTTTAGAAGCTCTTATAACTTGTTTGGCCTCTCTCTGCCTAATCTTATAAAAAAAAAAATTATAATTCCTAAATGCTATCTTTTTGTTTTTAATGATTTTGGCCACTTCTGCTGAGTACCACAGTGGTCTCTTCCTTTTTTTGCTTTTACTGACAAGCCTAATGCAGTTTTCTGTTGCCTTCAATAGTGCCACTTTTAAAGGGGTTGTCCAGGTTCAGAGCTGAACCTGGACAGCCCTCCATTTTCACCCCAGCAGCCCCCCTGACATGAGCATCGGAGCAGTTTATGCTCCGATGCTCTCCTTTGCCCTGCGCTAAATCGCGCAGGGCAAAGGCATTTTTCAGAGTTCCGGTGACGTACCGGGCTCTCCATGGGGCTGACAGGAACCCCGGTGACGTCACCGGCACTGATGGGCGGGATTTGGCTCTGCCCTAGCCAGTAAAACGGCTAGGGCAGAGCTAAAGCCCGCCCCTCAGAGCCGGTGACGTCACCGAACACACTGCTGGGCGGACGTTACCGCCCGGCAGTGTGTTATTAAAAACAAAAGAGCCCGTGCCGGGCACGGGAGCACATCGGAGCATGAGATGCTCCGATGCTAGGCTCAGGGATGCTGCCGGGGTGAAAATAAGGGTATGTCCGGGTTCAGCTCTGAACCTGGACAACCCCTTTAAGTAGTCCCATTTCTCCTGGACTCCAATGAAACTGTTCCAGTCTGATAGGGACTCGTATACCACTAATCTAATTTTTGAAAAGTCAGTTTTCCTAAAATCTAAAACTTTTGTTTTTGTGTGGCATGACTTGCTGTAGAGATAATCCCAGTAGGGAATTTAGAATATCTGTACTTCTGGCAGAACTAGCTATTTTGGTTTTCCAGTTTACATCTGGAAGATTGAAGTCTCCCATAATGATAACTTCCCCCTTCAATGTCATTTTAGCTATTTCCTCAACTAGTAGATCATCTAATTCTTTGACTTGGCTAGGTGGTCTATATATCACACCAGGTGTGATATATCACCAGGTATACAGTACAGACCAAAAGTTTGGACACACCTTCTCATTCAAAGAGTTTTCTTTATTTTCATGACTATTAAAATTGTACATTCACACTGAAGGCATCAAAACTATGAATTAACATAACACATGTGGAATTATATACATAACAAAAAAGTGTGAAACAACTGAAAATATGTCATATTCTAGGTTCTTCAAAGTAGCCACCTTTTGCTTTGATTACTGCTTTGCACACTCTTGGCATTCTCTTGATGAGCTTCAAGAGGTAGTCCACTGAAATGGTTTTCACTTCACAGGTGTGCCCTGTCAGGTTTAATAAGTGGGATTTCTTGCCTTATAAATGGAGTTGGGACCATCAGTTGCGCTGTGGAGAAACCACTGCTAAGGACAGGCAACAAGCAGAAGAGACTTGTTTGGGCTAAAGAACACAAGGAATGGACATTAGACCAGTGGAAATCTGTGCTTTGGTCTGATGAGTCCAAATTTGAGATCTTTGGTTCCAACCACCGTGTCTTTGTGTGACGCAGAAAAGGTGAAGGGATGGACTCTACATGCCTGGTTCCCACCGTGAACCATGGAGGAAGAGGTGTGATGGTGTGCTTTGCTGGTGACACTGTTTGGGGTTTATTCAAAATTGAAGGCATACTGAACCAGCATGGCTACCACAGCATCTTGCAGCGGCATGCTATTCCATCCGGTTTGCGTTTAGTTGGACCATCATTTATTTTTCATGTTTCCTACAGACTTTTGGCTGACACCTGGATTTTATATTCAGGAAAAAGCCTCAAAAGAAGGTTGTCCGGTCTCGATATTGATGACCTATATCAGTCTCTGCAACAGATCTATGTGTGCATATTGGATGTGATTCTTATTGGATACAACTTTTACATGAGTTGTTAAAGGGGTTCTCTGAGTCAATGCATAATGGTAAAAGGCATGAGAAGACCTTAATGAAGTTATAGTCACCATTCCTAACTCCGCTCTAGTGCCACTGTCCCATCCATCTCACTGCCACAGCCATGATGTCTTGTTTTTGGCAGCAGCAGTGACACCACACATGAATAAAAGCAAAAAGTCAATTCCGAATTGTCAATCCTACTTTGGGCGCTGCAGGTTACGGGTGTGGTGGGTCCTGTTCACACCTTGTTCAACTCTTCACAACATTGAAGCCGAGCTGCTCTCCAATAACTTCTTCGGCATGTGCTGACATTCGTCAATACGCCAATCACTGTCTTCTTGCCACACGTCTAGTCGCCTCTCCTATATCGGTCAGGACCAGATAGGCAAAGATAGTGAAGCACCACAATGAGTTTTAATCCCAATCCAGCGTTTATTATACTCAGACTTCAGAGGAATACATGCATATCAAACAATTTGACCGGTTTTCCATTTCCATCTATCACCCACCCCGGGTGTCACCTTAGTCAGGGATGCATCCCTTAATTGGTGTATTGATGAATGTCGGCACATGCTGAAGAGGTCTGAGTGGAGTTATTGGAGAGCAGCGCGGTTTCTATGTTGTGAAGAGTGACACCACACATGACTGCTGCAGCCAGTTACAGGGCTCAGAGGTGTACAGCACAAAACCGCTGAGGACAATGATTGGCTGCAGCGGTCACATGTGGTGTATGGGCACATCACTACTACTTGAAAAAAAGCCCAGCGGGAGGAGGCGCTGGAGCAGAGGGGGGGCAGAATTAGGAGTTTACTTTTTTTTTTCTTTTAATACCCTGATCCCTGTCTTTTATTGTTCATTAAAGTGTATCTGTGGTTACTTAAGCGTTTTGTAAGATGCCCATTGTATTGTACAGACACCAGGTGGTCACAGCCTTAGCACTTGGTGCTGATCATGCCAGTCTTATTCAGTGTCTCCTCCGGAGCTGACAGCCTTCAGGGTCCTACATGAAGCAGACTAGCGGCCGCTGCCTCTGTCGCCACCCGCGCATGCGCGTCAGACCAGCGCCTACTTCCTACACGTGGGCAAACATGGCGGCGCGCAAGGAAAAGCGTGCAAACCGGGTCCGGGGCATGGACGGCGTGTCTGTGAGGCAGGAGCTGGACACGAAGCTCAGGGAGGTGCTGCAGAGCCGGGCAAATGCCAACTCGGTGTTTGATATCCTGGAATATCTGGAGGTAATGGCGCATGCGCGGTGCCGCAGTGATGTTCCTATGTACATAGGTATACAGTCCACATTACCTGAACAGAGCATGGCACCCTGGGGCCCCCGCTCCCCCCAGCACTGCCGATACTGTGACTGCCAGGACCCCCACACTCTGCCACACAAAGCACCAGCAATTGCCATAGCTGCCAGAAAACCTGTACTGGCAGCAGCTGGGCTGGTGGGAATACTAGGTGGGCTTCTCGGGCAGTATACCATAATATAGTGGAGATAGGAGTGGTCCCCATGGGACGAGCACCCGCTGTATGAATTGGGGTACTTTCACACTAGCGGTTTTCTTTTCCGGTACTAAGTTCCGTCACAGGGGCTCTATACCGGAAAAGAACTGATCAGGCATATCCCCATGCATTCTGAATGGAGTAATTTTGACTGATCAGGCAAAAGATAAAACCGCAGCATGCTACGGATTTATCTCCGGCCCAAAAAAACTGAACACTTGTCTGAATGCCGGATCCAGCTTTATTTTTTGCCAGAGGAATGTATTAGTGCCGGATCCAGCATTTAAAATGCCGGATCCTTCCTTCTGCGCAGACCCCAAGTTTTTTATGCTGGATACGGTTTGCCGGATGACACTGGAAAGACTGTTCCCGCGTTTCAATACATTTTTCTGACTGGTCAGGATCCTGATCGATCATACTAAGGGTACTTTCACACTTGTGGCAGGACGGATCTGACAGGCTGTTCACCCTGTCGGATCCTTCCTTCCACTATTTCGCCGGACCGCCGCTCCGTCCCCATTGACTATAATAGGGACGAGGTGGAGCTCCGGCGCAGTACAGCAGTTCGTGGTGAGAGGCCGCCGGACTAAAAAGTCAGACATGCAGGACTTTTAGTCCGGCAGCCTTTCGCCGTGCTGCACCGGAACTCTGCCCCCGTTCCATTATAGTCAATGGGGACGGAGCGGCGGCACGGAGAAATAGTGGAAGGACGGATCAGGCAGGGTGAACAGCCTGTCAGATCTGTCTTGCCGCAAGTGTGAAAGTACCCTAATGACATTAGTTGGCATACGTTTTGCCGGATCTGCCAGGTAGTTCCGGCGACAGAACTGCTTGCCGGATCACTCTGCCGCAAGTGTGAAAGTAGCCTTATGTCCTGATCCCCATCCTGTCTTAGGACAGGTTCACCATAACAGATTATGGGGGCAACCTCTGTAGAAGTTACACCGTGGTAATGGTAATGATCTAATAATCTTTATTTATATGGCGCCAACATATTCCGCAGCGCTTTACAGTGCGGGGGTTCGTGTACAAACATTCATAACATGACAGACAAGTCAATAATGACAAAAGGAGCTTACAAAATATCTACCTAAATCCGCAGTGGATTTCATCAGTCGCAGTCACATTTCCTAGTTGATTTTGGTGCAGATCTAGCCACATATTTTGCTTGCAGTGAATGGTTTCCTCTGTGAAGCCGGTGTCCTTCCTGCAGCATGCCTTGAAGTCTCGGTACAGTTTTTACGCTTTGAGTGGGTTTCTCAAAATCCCATTGTCACCTCTCCTGACATGCCTGGTTTAATAACAATTCTGGAGCATCTATTCTTATGGCTGTATACTGTGCCGTTCCTTTATTATTCCTGCTAGAAAATATGAATGCATTGCTAGCAGTCTGCAGTAAGGGTACACAGGGGAGGTAACCAGTCTGACAATGGCATCGCTGACTGGTTAGAGTCAGACTATGCTGGGACTCACATCCAACATGCCATCATACAACAGAACAAAATACAGCATTAAACAAGATGGTTTAAAGGGAACCTGTCACCTGGATTTTGGGTATAGAGCTGAGGACATGGGTTGCTAGATCGCCGCTAGCACATCTGTAATATCCAGTCCCCATAGCTCTGTGTGCTTTTATTGTGTATAAAAACCGATTTGATACATATGCAAATTAACCTGAGATGAGCCAGAGCTTGAAAATATGACTCTTCTCTGGTCACACAAGTAAGATATGACTCTTTTATGTTAATTTGCATATGTATCAAATCGTTTTTTTTACACAATAAAAGGACACAGAGCTATGGGGACTGGATATTGCGGATGTGCTAGCGGCCATCTAGCAACCCATGTCCTCAGCTCTATACCCAAAATCCCGGTGACAGGTTCCCTTTAAGGTAATTCAGGTGGTTGGGGGGTGGGGTGGGGGGGCATTATCGAGATGTCAGGTTCCCTTTAACACGATCCCTTTAACTGAGCCTGGGTACATAGTCGCCTAATATCAGGGGCGTCGTTAGGTCAAAACATTCAGTGCTTGAGCCCCGGATATTTTGTCCAGTGTCCCGAATGTTATGCTAGTAGCATTTTTTTATTTTTTTATTTAGCTATTCCAGGGCCCTTTAATATTGATTGGACCTGGGCAACCCACCACAGATCATCCCCCCACAACCTTGTACTTGTTCTGCTGATCCGCTACTTGCGGGCATGAGTTCAGTCACTTTGGTGCGCAATCTCGTCTTGCGGCCGCGATACCCGCTGCGGGAGGTCACGGGTCTCGCGCTGCAGGACGGGACTGTGCACCAAAGTGACTGAACTCATGCCCGCAAGTAGCGGAACAAGTACAAGGGGGGTGGGGGGATGATTTGTGGGGTTGCCCAGGGTCCACTCCCATCAATATTAAAGGACCCAAGCAAAGATTTCTGCAGTGGTGAGGAAATGAAACATAACAGATATTGGAAAGTTACTGAATATTGTATTATATAATGACTGCCGTCTGCAGTACTGCACTTCATATGTGTAAACCAGAACACCCCTTTAAGCATGCCTTTAATGTGCATTTTCAACACAGTGGGCTTGTGCCCCGGATATTTTCAGACCCTAGCAATGCCGCCACCTAATATACCGTATATACTCGAGTATAAGCCGAGGCCCCTAATTTTACCACCAAAAAATGGGAAAAATTATTGACTCGAGTATAAGACTAGGGTGGTAAATGCAGCAGCTACTGGTAAATTTCAAAAATAAAAATAGATACCGTACCAATAAAATTCGATTTTTGGGAAAATACCAGTTCATGCAAATTTTTATGCGTAAATTTGAATGCTATTATTATTATTTTTTTTTTTGTGCGCGAATTTTCGCAATCAAGAAAATACCCCTCCCTACTTCATACTTGGCCAGGGAGGGGGGGCTGTCCAGGGGGAGGGAGGGGAGGCTGTGCAGGGGACGGTACTTACTGCCGGTGTAAATCTTGCGGTCTGCTCCCAGTGTAAATCTTGCGGCCCACGTGTCTCGCGAGATTTACACTGGGAGCTTAACAGAGGTGCCGCGCGGACGTGCTGGGAGCTGACCGGAGCAGCTGTAAAGGTAAGTAACAGCTTCTCCGGCCCCCAACATGTCATGGTCTGTATTATGGCAATGTAAGTTGCCATAATACAGACCTAGACTCGAGTATAAGACGAGGGGGCTTTTTGAGCACAAAAATATGTGCCAAAAAACTAGTCTTATACTCGAGTATATACGGTAGTCTGTGTCCTGCACATCGTCTGTTATTCTGCAGCTTGTACTATTTGTCTTGTTTAGTCTGAAAATAAAGATGACGTTCTCGCTGCCATCCGGACCTGTTCAAAGCTCTTTGAGTCTTTACTGGAGAAAGGAGAACTTCATATTGGGGACCTTCCAGCGGAAGATGAGAGCTTATCAGGTACTCCTGTCCCTCAACGCTGCAGTGGTCAGTGAGGCAATCTGTGGTGATGTCTTCATGTTTTACACATTGCGGGGAATCCTTTTCCAAACTTGCTGTGTGGTGGGCGCACCAGGTTACTGCAGCTCAGCTCCCATTCCATTGATGGCCACTACACAATGGATGAGGCTGTCTGCTTCCAGCTCCAACCACTGTGTCATTTCTGGTAGCTGCTGAGAACAACTGACCCTGTAGGGGTCCTACACTAATCTGATATTGATGACCTATCCTAAGAATAGGTCATCAGTATCTAGAGCAGGGATCAGCAACCACCGGCAGTCCAGCTGTTCTCAAACTACAACTCCCAGAATCCTCCTTTTACTTTTGTGGGAGTTACAAGAACAGCCAATTAAGTTTGCATGCTGGGAGTTGCAGTTTCACAGCAGCTGGAGTGCCGAAGGTTGCCAATTCCTGATCTAGAGTCTAGACAACCCCTTTAAGTAATAGCACACATAGGTTTCTGTAACTTAGGGCTCATGCACACAACTGTTAAATGTTTTGCGATCTGTATTTTGTGGAATGGCTGACACCCTAATAGAGCAGTCCTATCCTTGTCCGTAATGCGGCAATAATAGGACGATCTATTTGCAGAACAGACACGTAATGCAGTCATTTCCATTTTTTTTCTGGCCCCATTGAAGTGAATGGTTCCGCATACAGGCTATTAGAAAAAAAAACAACAACAACAAACACACAAAAAAAATTAGCATGAGCCCTTGCATTCATTTTAGGTGACAAGCGAGCTTTTTGAGATTTTTGTTTCTGGGTCGTACTGATTATCCCATGTTTATGGTGCTGCCTAACTAAACCCTGACATGTCCTGTCATGAGAAACTGTTTGAACTTGTTTTCTTTTATTAGTTTGAAGCTTCACAGTCTATTGTTTTAGTTTACAGTGAAATATTTTCTGATTTATAATATATTTGCATGGACAGATTCACTGAGCGCAGAAGAGAAGTACAAAATATGGATTAGGCACCGGTACAACAGCTGCGTGTCCTGTCTGGTGGAGCTTCTGCATGCTGCTTCTTTCCAGGTTCAGGTCAGTAGGACATATGCATTCAGTGCTATAATGGTAAGCGCTAGCAAATAGCATGTGATAACTAACAAGAGCACAGCACTTTTATGGAACTATTTTCTTTTCAATGTTCTTTTTATTGATTTTATAATTTAGTCCGTTACAATTACAGAAATAAGGAAAACGTATAAACACTTAAGATATACGATACATAGTCATAGAAGTATCAGGGTGTTACAGCGTCAATGGGTATGATGAACAGATATAGTGCAACAGGCAAAGCAAGTTCACTTGGCCAGAGCGGTCATGCAACCACGGACAAGGGGTGGTTAGGCCCATGGATCGCCTGACCTCAAGGCCAATAGGAAGTGTGAGGACGCAATCGTAAAGCGCGAGCCATATATGAGAGGGGAGCAGAACAGTGCCCATCCCATCATATTTGGTGGTTAACTATCAAGCTTTATCTAAATAGAGGCGCCAAGCCAACAGCAGAGCTGTGTTCTGATATAATTTTTGTATGCATCGTATACAAAACCTTTAACACAGGATATAATACAACTAGAAAAAGGAACGGGAGGGGAGTGGTGAAAGGGCGAGGGCTCAGAATCGATGGTTTAGAGTCAGTCCGTGTTGGAATGTGTCAGAGATGAGTTGTTGTAGTACCTGAGAGGATGACCGAACTATTATGGAACTATTTTCAATGTGACATGTGACACTAATGGGAACTATAGTGCAAGTGTGACCAGAGCCTGATAGCATTTGCAGTTGTCAAGTTTAGCCAGCAGTGTTCTGAAAGATTCTAATAAAGTATTGTGTTTTTGATACAACATGCATTAAAATGTATAAACTAATGTAACTGCAACTGCTGAGTCACTGTCTCTGACTGCCTCTCTTTTACCCCTGCATTTCAGCCTGCCTCTCATCTCCCTGCATGTGCGGTTAAAAAAAAAACGTTGTTGTCCATAGCACCCATTCATAGCAGTTATTATTTTTGCCTATATTGACCAACGACATCACAGCTTTCAATTTACTACAGCGCTTCTCAATCTACGTCTACCTGTCAGTTGTCAGAAAATAAGTGTCACGGAAGGTGAGGGAAGGGAAGCAAACCAAACACAACAAAATTAAGCAAAACACCAGGCTAGGCCCCACAGCTAGGGAACAGGGAAAGGTCACCTCCTGACAATCCCTGGGCCTTTACCTGACTGCTACCAACATGAACAAATCTTTGATGGTACAAGTGTTCATGCACTCAAACCTAAGCTCTGCTGCAACTGACACAAACCCTCAGCTAGGGAGGGAGCAGGCGAAAAGACAACCGGTTCCTTGCACAAGATGAAGGAACCAGCGTCTACCTAAAGCCTAGCCAATACAAACAACAGAATTGAAAGTAGGAGGACTTAACTGAAGACAAACTGGGAGCAGGAGATCCAACAGAGAACTCCAGAATAAACTATAAACCACAAGGGCTAGAGTGAGAGGCAGGTATAAATGGCATTACTAACTGATGAGCAGAACCTGTGAGGGGGTGGGATCCTGCCCAAAGCCACAACAAAGCAATCTGTCAAATAGGCTCACGCGTCGCAAGTCTGACAGATCTTCTCAGATCACTCACAGGGCAGGGCGTGACAATAAGGTTCTTTCTGATTTAGAGTGGTAATCTCTTTACTTGTGCTGTCTAATAGATAAACCGTTTGTTTCTCATAGTAACCAGTCATGGCACAGCTTTTATTTTGTTACAGCACTTCTTACAATACTGTGGACATATCTTTAGCAACCCGTGGCTCTCTAGCTGTTGCAAAACAACTCCATCATACTCTGGCTGTAGGGTGTGGGGCATTATGGAAGTGGTAGTTTTGCAACAGATGGAGAGCCACAGGTTGGTAAATATAAGTCTACAGTATTGTAAGAAACTCGATAGTGAAATGAAAGCTGTGCTGTGATTGGTTGCTATAGGCAACAAACAGTTTTTCTTTTAGGCAGAACATGCAGGATAATGACAATCTGAAATGCAGGGGAGATGAGAGGCAGAGTGAGAAGCAGTGCCTCAGCAGTTACATTGGTGTATAAAATGCATTCTGTATCATTGGTTGCTTTGGGCAACAAACTGTTTGCCTGTCATCTCCCTGCATGTACTGTCTAAAAGACAATCATAAATTCAGCAGAGATGTACAGTAAGATCTAACAGACTCTATGCAATGGGGCACTCCCAAAATAGGTGCAAAGATATTTCCTCCATGAGTGGGCACCTGGGGCAGTAGTGGATTTTGAAAGTTTGCAGGCATGACCAAATGACCATTGCCTTACACATTCAATCTTGGCTTCTCCATACACATTCGGCTCGGCCAAGCATACATATGTATTTAATGGGGGAGAAGAGAAAGCCAGAAACTTCTGGCAGCAGCTTATCTCCTGGGAGATCAAAAGGATCAGTGGGAAATATTAATTTCATCTGTCGGGGGAGAGTTATGGGCTCCCCTTAAACAGTAAACTGTCGGCCAAATCCGCTGTTCTCTAAAGGTTTGGCCAACTATACACTAATGTGTATGGAGACCTTTAAAAAAAATGTAAATAATTTAAAAATGGCGCATTTTCTCTTTACCCCCCCCCCCCCCCCCAATTGGGCCATAAATGACGAGTATTTCTAGGTAAGAAATAGCATTAGAAAATATTTACATACATAAATTTGCACCAGGTATATACTCTAGTACAGGCATGCTCAACCTGCGGCCCTCTAGCTGTTGCAAAACTACAATTTCCAGCATTCCCAGACAGTCTACAGCTATCAGCCTGCAGCAGGGCATAGTAGCAGTTGTAGTTTTACAACATCTGGAGGGCCACAGGGTGAGCATCCCTGCACGAGTAGAAACAAAAAGTATGGTTTATTTACTTTAATTTTACAATAACCTCTTCAATTTCTTCTCCAAGGCTTAGATATTGAGAACTACAATGAAAGTTTCCTATCTTGATAACCTATCCTTAGGCTAGGTAATCAATATCAGATCGGCGAGGTTCCGACTCTCGGCACCATCACGTATGAGCTGTTTAAAGACTCTGCAGCACTCGTGCTAACACTGCATTCTCTTCACTGTTTACCTGATCAGCGAGCAGTGTAATTACAGCCTATCCAGCCCGTTCACTTGAATAGGACAGAGGAGCTGTAATTGCACTGCTGCGGTGTTGACGGTGAGCAGGTAAACGGTGAAGAGAATGCAGTGTTAGCACGAGTGCTGCAGAGTCTTCAAACGGCTGATCAGTGATGGTGCAAGCAGTCTGAACCCGCCGATCTGAGGATAGGTCATCAATACGGGAAACTTCCTTTAATATAAGCTTCAGCTGATCTTGTCTCCTGCTACAGGAACTGGCGTTGTGCATGCTTATGAAATTTGTTCAGCTGGAAGGAAAGTTCCCCTTGGAAAGTGCCAGTTGGAAAGATAGTTACTGGTTTCCACGTCGTTTGTTGAAGGTAAACCAAAATGTCACAGTTCACGTATTCTATGTAGTTCTGACACGGTTTGTGGGCTTATGTAGTTTTCTCTTTAGCTTGTTATAGATAGATTGCTCCAAGAAGAGAAGGATTCTTCTTCTCTAATATCTCGGTTCCAAGAATTCCTGGAATATGATGACGTCCGATACTACACCATGTCGGTGATCAATGAAAGGATTGCACAAGTCTCCCAGAACACTAAGGAGGTAAGTTGGAAACTCGCCTTGTGGCAGTTTAGAACTGGATGTCTTTCAAAGTAAAGTCAGTGTGATGGGGCAGTGGACAAGCAGCGAATGCAACTGAGAACGCCGCTGTGGTCTAATGCTGGCTGTAACATATAATCATTATGAGTGAAGAAAGTAGTGTGTGTGTAATCTTACTGACTTTACGATGTCATGATATGGTATGTAAACGGTTTACCGTTATTCTTACTCCTGTTATAAGCAGAGCATAGTAAAATGTCCTTTTTTTTCCCCTCCAGCCCTTACCTTCTACATTCTTGAACAACGGTTTTGGTCTCCTGTCATCCATTAACATGCCAGTTGAAAGCAAATTATCCAACTTCCTCCTAGCACAAAAAGGTAGGAATACCCTATATATGGGCTTTGTGTAGTGATTCTTCGTGATCCCTTTTAAAAATCTAATGCTAATTATGTTCAGCTTTGTAATTTATAAGATGTATGTGTGTCTACTATTACAGATGAACTGGCAATGAAACTTAAAAAGAATGTGTCATTAGAAAATGAGCTATTGTTTAAATTACATTTTATGTTAAACGTTTTTTGTTTGTTTTTTTTTTCCATGACACTATCTATATTTACTAAAATATATATCCTGCCATTTCCATACTGGCCCCTCGGTCCAATAATAGGCGATGATTTCCTCTTCTTTACAGATAATTTTTCAGTAGCCATTATCGCCACAGGCAGAATTAGTGACAAGTAACACCTATATATAGATAACTCAGAATCCACCATTCACAGTAGGTTATTTCACAGCTTATCAGCTCCCTTCTGACCTCTGCACAGGTCACAAAGTATGCCTAGAAAACTCCCATGGAAGTCAATGGGGTCACCTCCTGTCTACTCTATGGTCCATGTAGCTGCTCTCAAAAGACAGTCTTAAAAGGGTTTTCTCAGATTTTATAACTGACCTATGCCTTGACCTTTGCTCTGACACCCGTCACCCCCGCCGATAAGCTGTGAGAAGGCACCGACACTCATGTGAGTGCTGTGGCCTTCTCTGTGCTTACCAAGCACTGTCCTTGGTATTGCAGATGAGCCCCCATTCACTTCTTCTTTAGGGCTGAGCTGCGCCTAGGCCACATGACAGATGAACGTGTCGTCACTCAGACGTGGAAAAGATGCGAGAAGGCTGCGGTGCTCACAGAACAGCTGATTGGTGGGGTACTGGGTGTTGGTCCCCTACCATCAGATACTGATGACCTATCCAGAGGATAGGTCATCAGTATTAAAATCTCAGAAAACTCTTAACGTATTTTAGACCAAGTGGCCCGTGTGAAAACTGCAATTTAGATGGTGACGTGGAAAAATAAAAAGAATAAAAAAACTCAATAAACAATAGATCATTTTCTGATGACACATTCCCTTTCAGATTTATAAAAAAAAAAAAAAAAAAACGCGTGCAAGGAACAAGTGGAGGATTTCATCCTAGTTAGGCTCCATTCACGCATCTGTAATAATGGGTCCGTATCCGTTCCGTGAATTGCGGAACAGGTGCGGACCCATTCATTCTCTATGGGGCAGAAATGGATGTGGACAGCACACAGTGTGCTGTCTGCATCCGCATTTCTGGAGTTGCACCGCTGATCTTCCGGTCCGCAGCTCCGGGAAAAAAATAGAACATGTCTTATTCTTGTCCGCAATTGCGGGCAAGAATAGGTATTTCTATTAGGGTGCCGGCAGGGTGTATTGTGGATCCGCAATGCACTACGGACATGTAAAGGTGTAGTTTCCATTTGCAGTTGGTGTCTGATTGCTGGGGGCAGCACCTTCACTTGACCATGAACTGTGTTTTCCCACTCACCTGAAAGGTTAATCGCTTTCTGCATCATACCATGTATTCTGCTGTGTAGTTACTATGCAGTATGTACATGTATGGCGCAGCCTCCGTTTTTATGCTTATGTCCTGGTGACTTATTTTATTTATTTTTATTTATAGAAAAAGTAGAGGACTGGAAGCCAGCAAAGCTGAAGGTAAATCCAGTATTTGTGTGTGCGGCATTAGCTGTGCAATGTTGACTTGCCAATAATCGTTCATGGTTTCTCTTACAGGAACACAAGAAGGCCTTTGAGAGAGTCTGGATGGGCTTCCTGAAGCACAAGGTTTGTTTGCAGAGCCGGCTTATTCGGATGCATAGTTGCCTTCATGCTAACTCCTGTTTTTATCCTTTCTGACCAGATGCCTTTTCTGTTTTAATACATGCGTCTTTGAAAGATTTTTTTTTTTTTTTTTTTTTCGCATTCGGTTATGTCAATTATTTTTGTGCCTTTTTGATGATACATGGGGCTTTATTTTTTATAAATGGGTAAAGTCTGTTCACATTTTATTTATTATTAGGACAACGTGCAACACAAGACTTTTAGGGGACATACGTTTTTACATTTATTGCTAATTTCTCCTGTTACTGGTGCTGATAAAACAACCGTTACAGGGGCAATACAGCCTCCCTGCAGAGATGATCTTGGTCTGCTAAGACCCACCCAGCTCTGCAAACTCCCAGGTCCTGGCGGTAGCGGCATTTCCTCTTTATGATCTCTATGCACGGTGCTCATTCAGCGATGGGGAAAGCAGAAATGGTGAAAAACCATCCCTGTCTTTTCTATGGTGAGCCCTAATGTCACTGACAGCTGGCTCCCTGCTTAGTGTGCACCTGCGTTCTCTGCACAGATGTTTTAAAAATACAGTGCAGAGATATGTTGATTGCACGGACGTGTATGGGCAGTGGGTGGTCGGCAAGATTTCCGGGACATCATTCATGACCGCACCAGTATTTGATCCATGTGGTACTGTCATGTGGGACTTGTGGAAATCCAATTACCGGTAGGTCTAATTCCTGCCTTCATTCTCATGTCTATTTCCTCCCAGCTATCAGTGAGTCTGTACAAGAAGGTGCTTTTAATCCTCCATGAGTCCATATTGCCTCACATGAGTAAAGCTGCTTTGATGATAGACTTCCTTACGGCGGCTTACGACGTTGGTAAGTAGAAGTAAGCTCAGCACAGCTCGTTGTGGCACTACCGTTGTCTTTTCTAACATATCTTTTCTGCTTTTTGAACACTTGCTTAGGTGGAGCAATAAGTCTTCTTGCGCTAAATGGGCTTTTTGTACTGATTCACCAGCATAATTTGTAAGTGGTCATCATGTTTTTTATGACTATAAATGCTTTGTAGTTATACACATATATTGCCACATGCGGTACCTGTAGGACCATTTACGTTATAGCATCAGTTGTTTTGTTCTGGATGGGTGTATTACATGGTAATGCATGATTGGAGTTGTAGACTGTGACAAGAGTGGATATGTAGAACAATCCAGCAGCAAATCTGCCATCTGTGAACACTCCCTAAGTGTGCTACGTCGTCGTTATTTGGGAAAGCATGGGCAATTAGGCTTGTCATGTCCAGTTACTTCATTACTGTTGTGTCATAAAAGTCCTCCAATGTTTCAGGAAAAAAAGTACCTAATCTGTTAATGCAAAGCAAGATCACATTTTAGAACGCATTAGGCTATAAGTATGGGCTGATGCAGATTGATGCCCCTTGAGAAACATGGCCGTGTCCTCCTCCCTGTACCGATAGGATGAATTTACATACCAGGCAGGGAACGGAGCAGCACATAGGGAAAATAGCGATGTCACATGCCTTCAGTATGCCTTACACTGCCAGCTATTTGCATGATAATGTCAGGACCTCACTATTTACAGTTTATTTATACGGCCGTGTCCGTTTTGCGGACATGTTCTATCTTTGCCCACAACATGCAGATCGCAAACCCATTGAAGTTAATAGGTCTGCACCGCAATGTGGGGTACACTTTGCCGAGGTCTGTTTTTTGTGGTCTGCAATATGGACACGACCACCCTTAATGGGGCTGATAGCAGCGTGCTCATGTTCGGAGATACTAGACTGCGAGGCCCAGTATCGAAAAAATGGAAATTATACGATACCGGGACAAAAGTATTGATTGGGTATCGAAATTTTGATACCCGCAACAACCCTAAATTCAAATATAGGCGGCGGGTGCCTGCGGCAGAATCACATACCAGGCCTCTATGACAAGGCGCTGCGTTCTGCGGCAGGTAACCCCTCAGGTGTGGCTCCTGAGGGGTTAACTGCCACAGATCGCAGCGCCTTGTCATAGTGGTCGGGTGTCTGCTATGGAACTCTGCTGTCGGCAACCACCTCCTGTATTTGTATTAAAAGGTTAGTTATCTTTATTGGTGGCGCAGTGCGCCCTCCCAACCCCAGTGTTATAGTCATTGGTGGCAGTGGCCACTGGGTCCCCTTCTCCCCTCTGCATTGGTGGTGCAGTGGTAGCTTCCAATAGGAGCCCCAGCAGTGAAATTGCTGGGCTCCGATCGGTTACCATGGCAGCCAGGACGCTACTGAAGCCCTGGCTGTCATGGTACGCTCCCTACTGCTGTGTGCACAAAGCACAGGGCAGCAAGGAGAGTGTAAAGTCCCATTTACCATAATAGAGCTCTATTGGGGTGAATAGGACAAGGGATTAAAAGATCCCAGGTTCTAGCCCCTAAGGGGGCTAATGGTTATTAAATAAAAAGTAAAAAAATAAATAAAGTTTAACCCCCCCCACCAAAATATTAAGTTTAAATCACCCCAATTTTACATAGAAAATATGTAAACAGTAAATAAACATATTACATATCGCCACATCCAAAAAGTCCAAACCAAAAATATCTCCTATGTGGTTAATGCTGAAATAGAAAAGAAATTATAAAAGCCACGCGATTGGGCATTTTTTTTTGTCTTCTTGTCCCCCCCAAAAATAGGATAGGACGGTTCTATTATGGGTCGGATGTTGCATAAAATGCATGCGTCTCTTTTGGTGGTTTTATTTTTGTTTGCGTGGTATCGAATACTTATCGCAATACTTTTTTTATGGTATCTAAATCGAATCAAAATTTTGGTATCCAGACAACCCTAGTATGGACAGCAGCTAGTGGCAGTACTGATTGTTCACCCATACACTGCATTAGTTAAAGGGGTTGTCCAGCATATAATTGCTGCTTTCTTCCAAAAACAGCACCACCCTTGTCCATGGGTTGTTCCTTTGGAGGCACTGGGGCTGAGCTGCAATGCAGCATACAACCTGTGAACAGGGTGGTGCTGTTTTTGGAAGAAAGTATCCTTATTTGACTAATTCTGGACAAAGGGTTTGAATTTTGGAAGGGCAGTGAGACAAATAGCATGTTCTTTTCTATAGAAAACCTATTAAAGCTGTAGTTTACTGCTTGATATGTTGTGCTTTGATCTTTCAGAGAATACCCAGATTTCTATAAAAAGCTTTATTCACTTCTGGATCCTTCAGTGTTTCATGTGAAATATCGAGCCCGCTTCTTTCATTTGGCCAACTTGTTCTTGTCATCCACGTAAGATTTACAACACTTTATTTTTTTGGCCTGAAGTCTTTTAATTGGCAGCTACAAGGGAATTCTCCTCTGCAACATCTTACAATTTACATGTATTTGTATTTTCTTCCAGGCATTTACCTGCTTACCTTGTTGCTGCCTTTGCCAAGCGCCTTTCGCGGCTATCCCTTACAGCACCGCCACAAGTCCTGGTGATGATAATTCCTTTTATTTGCAATCTGATCCGGAGACATCCATCTTGTCGACCCCTTATACATCGACCCTCGGCTGAAGGAGGTTAGTGCAGTGGCAAAACTTGCTAGGTTACAGTTCCACGTGTGTGCGCTTTTCAGATTGACCGTTACCGCACAACTGCATGGCCATTATCAGTCCTCAACCAAGTAACGATGAATGTTTAAGGGTACGGCCACACGTGGCAGGATTTTACAGTGAATCCTCCAGTATGCCACAGCCGCAAAATCTGCCCAAATGGTTTTGATTTTTCTGAAAATTATCATATATATTTGCCGCGTATTTAAAATCTGAGCTGCAAGTACAGATATTGTTCTGCATTTGCTGCTCCACAGCTTTTATCCTAAGTGTGACTATGCCTTTACAGTCAATTTGAGATTTTTTTTTTTGTAGTGCAACTGACAGAATATCTGCAATCTGAATCCAAGAATGAGTTGAGGAGCTCCGGTGAGCGCTGTGGACTCCTGTCAGCTTGTTGAGCACAGGGCACTGCTTGGTACTGCAGCTCAGCCTCATTGACTTGAATGGGGCTAAACTACAGCTTGGCCACGTGACCGATGTATGGTGACATCACTGGCCCAGGAAAAGCCATGGCGCTCAGAGCGCCGGGCCTCTACTAACAGCTGATCGGCAGGGATTCAGTGTCAGACCCCCCGCAGATCTGATATTAATGGCCTATCCTGAAGATAGGTCATCAATATCTTTCCTGGATCACCCCCCAATGTTAAAAATATACTGTATGTAATTTATTTTGTTTTTAGAAAATCTGGCGTTTCAGCCCCCATAAGGGTTGTCACTCTGCTTTTCTGGCGTCCTGAATTTCAAATATGTCTCTTTAGTCAATGGTGCAGGAGCTGGAGATGGATTTAGAGTTCAAGATGCCATTGCCTATCAATGACTTATATTTTAAATGTCTTATTTCAGGGAGATTTCTTTGATGTATAGTTTTGCGTGGTTAAAAATAAGTCACAGGATTTGCCTCATATATGTGAAAGACATTTGGACTGTCAAGGAGAATGAGAGTAGTCTATTCCAAGTTTCTGCATATTCTTCAGTAGAAGAGGCGAATGCATTTGTACACAACTCTCTCCATTAAAATCTATATCAGCAATTGAAGGGCTGAAGCTTCTCCACCATCAAGCGCTGTGTTAGTTTATATTGTGTGCAGATGTATTCATGTAAATACATTACTTTCCTGATGTACAGCCTGTGGTACATGCTAGACATGCTGCAAAGTCCATTCAGATTGATTTGGGCTACATCGTTTTTAAAAAGCCCATTCACATGTATTGTGCTGTCCAGAATCGAGGATTTCCGGCGGTCATCATTCTGACCACATTCACTGGTTTTAAATGATGAATATCGTGCCTTTTAATAAACCTGAAAAACAGCAATATAGATGATTCTTGCATATAAATGGTCTTTTTTTTATTTATTTTTTTACTTTCTTTAGGTATGGCATCAGATCCGTTTATCATGGAGGAGCAAGATCCAGCAAAAAGTCGCGCTTTGGAAAGTTCTCTTTGGGAGATAGAGGTAACTCCATCACTGCCTTGCCAAAACTGAAGCATTTCCCTGTGACCTTTATAATGGGAAATGCAAAATGATTTCATCCTGCTTAAAGGGCATCTGTCATCAGATTTGTACCTATGACACTGGCTGACCTGTTACATGTGCACTTAGCAGCTGCAGACATCTGTGTTGGTCCCATGTCCATATGTGCCCGCATTGCTGAGAAAAATGAAGGTTTAATATATGCAAATGAGCCTCTAAGAGTTTGCAGTTACACCTAGCAGCTCTGCGCTCTGTGCAGGTGCCGCACCCTCTCCACTTTGATTGACGGGGCCAGGCGTGATCACATTAGCACTGGCTGATCCTGTCAATCAAAGTGCAGAGAGAATTCCAGAGAGCGGAGCCTTTAAGTGTAACCGCAACGCCCCAATTGCTCCTAAAGGCTTATTTGCATATATTAAAATGTACCTTTTTTTTTCTGCAAAAAATGCCCTTTAAAGTGTTCCTGCAGTCTCTCACCCAAAAACTAAAACATCTCAGTGTTTACAAGAAAAGACAATTTAATTGATGCCCATCTTGTATGTCATACTTGCTGCTATGTGGACTTGTATACTGACTGGCAGTAAAAGACGAGCTATAGAGAATGTGTTTCTTTGAGAGAAATATGAGCGGGCACTTCCTGATGATCTATGTATTCCAAGGCCACCTGCACGCGTTGCGGAATACGGGCGATTTTATCACTTGGATTCTTGTGCAGAAAAAAGCAGAGCTGTACAGTACCAGCAAAGTGTATGAGATCGTGTACATGGGATTTATTTAGAGACTTTTTTACTGAGTGGAAATCAACCTGCCATGTGGATTTCTAAACCCGCAGCATGTCTGTTCTAGCTGTGGGTTTCACCCTCTTTAAATGAAATGAACCGCATCAAATCTGCACCAGAATCCTCAGAAGATGTGGTGTTTAATGCGAATTGGGTGCACAGAAATTCGTGCAGATCTTCTGTGTGTTCACTCGCCCCCTTTTGCAGATACCCTGAAGGAACTGATTGAAGTGTCCTGAATTAGTTCCCTTAGATTTTAAGTGACCAAGCTGCAAAAGAGAGGGCATGCCATCTTCACAGTAAGGAACTGTTATTTCAGTCGCTGGAATGCAGGTACTGTCTATCTGATGTATTCACTTAGAAGTGAAAAGTCTTCAGTAGTCTATAGAGTGTTTCCCTAGGGATACATCAGATGGATGGTAACTCCATTCCAGCTACTGAACCAAGTTTCTCACTGTGAAGTCGGCATGTTCTGCTGCTCCCACACAACACACACTACTAGACGTGGAGGGAAAAGTTGTCCATCCCCTCCAACTGCGAATTGGGTAGAATCTGTCCCCACCGGTTGGCAGGGCTGGAGACGGAATGCCCTTGGTAGCGAGCTCAGCGTGAACATAAGGCACGCTGCAGATTCCTGGTCTGATGGCTACAGCAGGTAAAAAAGGAAACAAAGGGCAGTTTAAAGGTAAAGTATTAGGGAAAGTTGTTCAGCCTGACAGTAACAGTTGATAAGTGTTTGTCATGGAAACATTAAACATATCTGAGCCAAATTATAGCACTGGACAAAAATTGTATAATGCTCGACTGAGGCAGAATGGCATTATGGTTCTTCAAGCATGAAAAGACATTTCATGGGTTCCCCTGTGGTAATACTTTTGGGAATCACTGCTTTAGAGCCTAAGATGAACATTAGATGTCCTGTGGTAATGTTGGCAAGCTTCTACTGCACCTCAACATGTTTGATCAAGGCTGCATGTCTTTGTAATCCAGAAAGCTTCACCTGTAATGAGCTATTAAAAATCTGGCTTATATAATGCCATCCGAGTCCACTTGAGTGTATGTCCATGCATGTAACCAATATAGCTGGTTCATTCATTACTTTTCCAGCAACTAGATCAACTATGAGATGCTCCGTTGCTTATCTCATGTAACAGAAGATTGTCAGGAGGAAAGAGTTCCTTCCCGACAATCGGCTGCTCACTGGTGGAGGAGATCGCTGTATTTACACGCACTGATCTCCACCACAGTATGGGGAGCACTGATCACTAATGCCATCACTCTTCCCCATAACGAATCCTTGGAAATAAGGATTTTTGTGCTGCAACTCTAATTTCACCTTCAAACTCTTGTGTTTTGATTTGGTTATCTTTATCTGCTTTTTGTGAAAATTTGATGTAATTTTAGGACAAATCTATGTAGAAGTATATAGAAAATTCTGAAGGTTTCACGCACTTCTGCATGTATGTGTTTTTTTTTTTGTTTTTTTTGTTTGTTTTTTTAGCTTTGAATGATGTTATGGGGAGAAGTAAGTCTTATCTAGTGAAGTTTATATATTATCAAATAGAATGCATTGTGTATTTTATTTTAGTGTTCAATATTAAGTGAATTAAATTTGTTTTTAAATTTGTTGCAATTTAACTTTTACTTTTACAGCCTTCACTGGGCGCTGCTATCTTGATACTGTATAAACCTGTAACATTTACCGGCAGATGACGATAGAAGGAGCTGATAAGTTACTGCATACTGATCTACATTGAACGCTGCCTCTAGTGGTGGCTGCAGGCAAGCAGCATGCTATCTCTTAAAGGGTATCGCTCCTTATCTGAGGGCAGCACAAACTGGTGAAGGAGATCCTGATTGAAACATTGAGTCACTTGTCTTCTTAATATTACTGTTGAGTCGCTTCAGTGTGAGTGACCACTGGAGTCTGCTCAATACAGGGCACATGCTCGGGAGTCCTGGTGGTCATGAACTCCCAGTGCTGACGGGCAGCTTCTTCCTATACACGGTATGAGAAGCACGCTGGTATCAACAGGGATTTTAAGAAACCAACAGGATCAAAATCGTGGTCCAATGTTTTCATCGGAGTCTGTGTCATCAGTTTCTGCTTTTCTCTGATAAAATAATGACAGATTCCCTTTAAATCCATGTCTGCTCTGCAGAGAGAACTGTCGCCATGAAATGCGGTGTAACCTGCTCAGCTCCTCCATACGTACTGCATTTCATGGTGACGGGTCTTTTAAGAAATGAATCGCACAAAACTCTTGACCTGAATAGTGGGGATTGACTTCATGCCACTGAGTTAATGTAACTGAACTGGACCATTCCTTTTCCCCTGGCAGTCCTTGATGGTTTTTTTCTTTAATATAAATTCATTTTTCTTAACACCAGGCTTTACAGAATCATTACTACCCAAACATTGTGAGAGCTGCCAATGTAATTAGCCGGGCCTTGTCCGCACAAGAGAGTGACATTTCTGAGCTGCTGGAGCTGTCCTCCTATGAGGTAGGGATTACCATAATAACACCTCTCTTCTCTGTGGTCTCCTAGTAACTAATTCCAGTTGATCAGTTGATGATGTCTGTGTTTATACAGAGAGACTGAAGTGATTGTAAGAAATAATCAGTTTCAGCCACGGAGGTCGCATGCCTGAATATTTAGATCCATCGGCTACATACAGGATGCAGAACGATATGATGAGGCATTAAAGAGAACCTTTCACCTGAAAATGCAAGTTAAACTAAAGATATACCCTTACTTGCTGGCCCCTGTTGGTGCTTATTCAGTTCTTCATTTTGCACTCGGTGCCCCCCGCAATATTTCCCACCTTCTATGCTAATGAGCCATTTGGCTCAACTGGGCGGGCCTGCAAAAGTTCTCCCGGGGCGTGTCTTTCTTCTCCCTCTTAGCCAGGGAGAAGAAGCTCCAGTTCTCGTGAGATTCGCGAGAACTGGAGCGATTTCATCCATCCTGAGCCGCCGCCTTCGACGCTGCTCCAATGCTCGCCATGGGAATCCAAGATGGCGCCAGCTCAGGGTGGATGAAATCGCTCCAGTTCTCGCGAATCTCACAAGAACTGGAGCTTCTTCTCCCTGGCTAAGAGCGGAGCGCGCTGATTGGATGCGCTCCGTGCCAGGGAGAAGAAAGACGCCCCGGGAGAACTTTTGCAGGCCCGCCCCGTTGAGCCGAATGGCTCATTAGCATAGAAGGCGGGAAATATTGCAGGGTGCACTGCGGACAAACAGGGGAACTGAGTGCAAAATGAAGAACTGAATAAGCACCACCGGGGGCTGGCAAATAAGGGTATATCTTTAGTTTAACTTGCATTTTCAGGTGAAAGGTCCTCTTTAAAGGAATTTTCCCAAAAATTTTAACTGATGACCTATCCTTCATAAAGGTTATCGGTATCTAATCGGAGAGGGTCTAACACCCCCACCAATCGCCTGGTTAAGAAGGCAGTAGCGCCACAGCCTTCTTGCACCTGGCAGGTTTACAGCATCTAATGACGGTGATATAAGCAGCACTAATCTGTCTCCAGATCCAATAAAGGGATTGTACACTACTAGTAAGTGGGGCACAGAGGAAAGGCCGGTTCCACACAGTCAGTGATTTCCATCAGTGATTGTGAGACAAAACCAGGAGTGGAGCCTCCAGAGACATAAGGTATAAGGGAAAGGCTCGGTTGACCTGTACCTAGTATTGGCTGATAGAAATCAATGAGCAAAACAGACTTGTGAAAGAGGCCTGCGATGTCTGCTGCAGCTATAGAGAAGAATGGGAATGGAGCCCAGCTAGCCTCCTTCTGCACAGGTCTTACATTGAGATGTATTGAAAGCTGTGTGCATGGACTTGGCTGTAGTAAGTCTGGGCGCTCTCCCTTATTGCTGTCCATTACAGGTACAAGTAGGAAAGTGGTTTTGTATTTCTCTACTGCCGTATGGCCTTTACCGTGGATTTTCTATGCGTAGATTGTGGGTTTTCTGGACCGTAGAAATAGTCTGAATATATATTAACACACATGATCTGTGTTGCAGCTTTTTGAGCAGGAGATGAAGAAGAAATTCCATACCGTGCCTTTGGAGTTTGAACCTGTTCAAGGTCTTCTTGGCAAGAAGCTTGATATCACCGCTGACCACTTTTCTTTATAACTGGAAACATATCAGTTTTTTTATGTATTGCAAGACGTTTGGTTATGACAAGCTTTACCCCCCCTCCTTAATTTGATTAACCACTTCATGACCGCACTGTAAATATGCGTCCATATTTTCTAGCCATCTTGCAGACCTGACTAGTATATACATCCATTCTTCAGCTGCTGATTATGTTCCCTGATGCTGATTTTTCAATCTTTCTGGTAACATTGTTAGGACCTCATTGGTCAGGTCTCAGTCGTGTCATTGTATTTACAGCCAATCTTCGCACTCATGGGAAATATTTATGTCCTCATGATTGGTGGAGGCAGAGAAGCCTTTACAATGCATACACATTCATTTGACTGAAATTAAATTGGTTTTAACCCATTCCTGCCTGCCTCGCTTCAATTAATGTGCTAATGGTGCAGTCCTCACTATTTCGGGTGATCTGTTTGACACTGCTTGCTCCTGTGCACAGAGCTGGTTCAGAATGGCATTACAGACCAAGCCCGTGCTGTGACAAGGAAGGAAAATAAAATTTTATTGTCTGTAAAACTCCTGGAGAAAGGGCTCGTAAGTCACTAAAAGGCAAGCTGTGTTCTTGTAGTGGTATATTGGCGTCATATGTTAGACAATGTATACATTTACAAGTGTATAGCGCTTGTATGGAGTAAGTTGGCTCGCCTCCAATTGGTGCACAGGATTCAGGCCGTTTCAGCCTTTCAGGAAATTCAGAAAGAAAGCACGCCAGAGAAATGTAATAAAATGTAACATTTATTCCATACTGCTATGCTATGCATCATGTCCAAGTCCAGAGGTAGCAGACCAGTTGACGGTCCTTAATCATAGATAACTGTGAATACAAACATAAGTGAGCTCATGATCCCACCCACATTGATAAGGTGCAATTAATAAAACGGGTAGCAAATATACAAAAAGATAAAAAAAAAATCATAAAAAGTCAATAGCTTAAAATAAGATCTGATCTATGATTTAGTCCCTTTGGTAATGTTGTATCGAGCATTAAAATCCAGTATTTTTTATATCGCCCCCTCATTTAGGAGTTTTTACTTTTTGTATGCCTGAAAAAACAAATCGCATGCACCTGTATAAAGTGCTTTGATACATTTGGAAGGATTCCTTACTTTTATGTTGATTGCACCATTCAGATGTTCTCTGATTCTGCATTTTAGCTGATGAGTGGTGCAACCAACATAGGACAGGTTACATGCTGTGCAAGTGATATAATATGCGACATTAATGTTATTTCTGAATGTATCACTACATATGTCCTGCAAAATAGAAAAATCCACTCCTATGTCGAACAAATAAAAAATAAAAAGTCCTGTGTGTCCTGGAAAAAAATATATCTGGGTAGACTAAGAAGCAAACAAATCTCCTTTATACAGCATCACAATATGTGAAATGTTAAGGGTTAAGAATGTGAAATTTTCTGGAATTTGCCTGTGCTGTTGCATAGCAGCAGTCTACGAATGCTTTAGGGGACAAGCGGGTATCTCCATCATTCCATTGGATCCAGTTGTCCTTCCATCTGCTTTCTGTTCCGGGGCTATTGCTGTGCAGTCAGCTAGTTCCCCCTCCTGCAGGGGAGATCTCTAAATGTAGTACCACTGCAGTAAACTGTATAAAACATTCAAATAAAGAAAACTTAAATTTGTCTTTAGAAAAAAACTGTACTATGAAGGGAAGTAAGGGGTTAAATATCATGTGTGTTTTTTCATTGTATATTGAAAAGTTATGCAATTGTGTGGAAGGATGAGCTTGGAGAAACTGTATTCTGTTAAAGGATGTTAAGGCTGAGGCTACACATAGACTTTGCAGTGAGATGTTGTCTAAAGGAACACCGTTTTATGTTTTCTTTTTTTTTTTTTTTTACGGCGTTCACTATGCGGTAACATCGACTTGCGCTCTTTATTCTCCAGGTCAGTACTAAGCTTGAGCGAACCGGGTTCGGCCTGAACTTTATTTTTTGGGTGGCAGACGAAACCGAATATTTTCAGGTTCGTTTTTGACAAAATACGCTAAAACATAGTGCATAGCGCCATTTTAGTGCACATGTTGGCGGGGGGGAAAAAAAGCACTAGGTAGGAAGAAGGTGATGATCCCGAGAGGAAGTGGGGGGAGGGCTTGCCCTGATTATCTCCCAGATTGGCTCTTTCAGGCTGTCTGTCAATCAGTGCTGCAGCAGGCAGCTGGATACCCTAGTAGAAAACTATTCTGGGCTGTGAATGAGGGCGGTCAGAAATCCATCAAGCTTATTGCCAGCGGGATTGAAGGGAAAAGGTAGAATTCCAAAGAAGAATTGCGTGTGTGTTGTGTACAATAGAGAGAAGCAGGGCAGCTGACTGGAAACGTGAAGACGGGAGCTGTGTCTGCTATCGGAAGTGCAGGTAACGCACTACAGATGTCAAAAGTAGCTACCTGCAAGCAAATACAATTTTATTTTTATTTTTTCTGTGGGTTTCAATTTAATCAAACTGGATATACAGTCAGGTCTGTAAATATTGGGACATCAACACAATTCTAAAATTTTTGGCTCTACACCACCACAATGGATTTGAAATGAAACGAACAAGATCTGCTTTAACTGCAGACTGTCAGCTTTAATTTGAGGGTATTTACATCCAAATCAGGTGAACGGTGTAGGAATTACAACAGTTTGCATATATGCCTCCCACTTGTTAAGGGACCAAAAGTAATGGGACATAATAATAATCATAAATCAAACTTTCACTTTTTAATACTTGGTTGCAAATCCTTTGCAGTCAATTACAGCCTGAAGTCTGGAATGCATAGACATCACCAGACGCTGGATTTCATCCCTGGTGATGCTCTGCCAGGCCTCTACTGCAACTGTCTGCAACAGTCTTCAGTTTCTGCTTGTTCTTGGGGCATTTTCCCTTCAGTTTTGTCTTCAGCAAATGAAATGCATACTCAATCGGATTCAGGTCAGGTGATTGACTTGGCCGTTGCATAACATTCACTTCTTTCCCTTAAAAAACTCTTTGGTTGCTTTTGTGGTATGCTTTGGGTCATTGTCCATCTGCACTGTGAAGCGCCGTCTAATGAGTTCTGAAGCATTTGGCTGAATATGAGCAGATAATATTGCCCGAAACACTTCAGAATTCATCCTGCTGCTTTTGTCAGCACTCACATCATCAATAAATACAAGAGAACCAGTTCCATTGGCAGCCATACATGCCCACGCCATGACACTACCACCACCATGCTTCACTGATGAGGTGGTATGCTTAGTATCATGAGCAGTTCCTTTCTTTCTCCATACTCTTCTCTTCCCATCACTCTGGTACAAGTTAACCTTGGTCTCATCTGTCCATAGGATGTTGTTCCAGAACTGTGAAGGCTTTTTTAGATGTCGTTTGGCAAACTCTAATCTGGCCTTCCTGTTTTTGAGGCTCACCAATGGTTTAAATCTTGTGGTGAACCCTCTGTAATCACTCTGGTGAAGTCTTCTCTTGATTGTTGACACATACGCCTACCTCCTGGAGAGTGTTCTGGATCTGGCCAACTGTTGTGAAAAGTGTTTTCTTCACCAGGGAAAGAATTCTTCGGTTATCCACCACAGTTGTTTTCCGTGGTCTTCCTGGTCTTTTGGTGTTGCTGAGCTCACCGGTGTGTTCCTTCTTTTTAAGAATGTTCCAAACAGCTGTTTTGGCCAGGCCTAATGTTTTTGCTTTCTCTCTGATGGGTTTGTTTTTTCAGCCTAATGATGGCTTGCTTCACTGATAGTGACAGCTCTTTGGATCTCATCTTGAGAATTGACAGCAACAGATTCCAAATTCAAATGGCACACTTGAAATGAACTCTGGACCTTTTATCTGCTCATTGTAATTGGGATAATGAGGAAATAACACACACCTGGCCATGGAACAGCCGAGAAGCCAATTGTCCCATTACTGTTGGTCCCTTAACAAGTGGGAGGCAGATATGCAAACTGTTGTAATTCCTACAACGTTCACCTGATTTGGCTGTAAATGTTAAATTTAATTAAACCAGCATATATTTGTAATTGCTACAAGACACAGGGTAGGGCAGCAATCTACCGGTGCGTGATATTGAGGGTAAGGTCTAGCCCTTAATCATCTGTCAGTGCTGATTTATTTCTCCAGACTGTTGCACTATAATTTTTTTAGAACATGTTGAGTTTAATTAACCCTTAGCCTCCCAGCACCATACATGTAACAGCGCTGTGAGTTTCTTTAAACCTGGTGCCCGCTCGCGTGTTCAGTGGCTGCCATAGCCAGCGGGTCTCTGCTGTTTCATACAGCAGAGACCTCCAGCTAATGTCTGCAAATGGCAATAATACAGATCACAGTCATTTAAGCCTTTAGATATCTTGGATAACTACAGCATCTGAATAGCAAAAAACCTGGAAGTGCGCACTTGCGGGTTAAGACCAGCACCCCTGTGTGGCGATTGGGGGTGCCGGTCATTAATTCTAATAAGCCAAGTCTCTTTGAAGTAACCCACCTTATTAGAGCTGCAGTTCATATGTTGACCAGCAGGTGCCAGGCCAACGTAGTACAAGCCGATTTTGCAGAAATCCTATCATTCCATAGGAATACAGTATAAGCTGTAATACATGAGTACTGCATATTGTAGACTCCTAGAGGAGCTATAAAAAAGTTAAAAAATATAAAAATTTAATTGACCCTCCTTTTCCCTAGAATACAAAATACATGAACAAAAAATATAAACAACATGGGCAGGGCCGTGTCTGAAAATGCTCGTACAATAAAATATTTATCCCGTACAGCGACTGGCGTTACAGAAAAAATTATTAAAGTGGCTGTTTTGCCATTTTTTTCATCGCGTCTCTTACCCCCAGAAAATGGAATAAAATGTGATCAGAAAGTGTCACACAAAATTGTATCAATAAAAACTACAAAAAAAAAATAGCCTCTACACAGCTCAGTAGACAGAACTATATAAAAAAATAGATTTATTTATATATATATATATATATATATATATATATATATTTATTGTGGGTGGCAGAATATGGCGATGTAAAAACATTTTTTTTCAGGATTAAAACAAAAAATAAATACATATGTGGTATTGTTGTAATCGTACTGACCCAGTGAATGAAGAGCACAGGTCAGTTTTTTTTGCATAAAGAACATTGTAGGGACAAAACTGGTGTAATTACTTTTTTTTTCCCAATTCCACCTCTTTTAAAAAAAAAAAAAAAAAAAAGTAAATCATGCTTCCCACTACATTGTATTTCATGTTAAATGGTGGCATTAAAAAGCACAACTTATTCCGCAAAAAGATCCCTCATATGGCTGTGTGAATGGAAAAATAAAAATGAAAAAACCTCCGGTATCCAAAAGGGGTTTAGCCTGCATATATGTGAACAGTACACCAGTACACAGGCTAGGGCAGTCAAAGAGGGGGGGGGAGCGTTTAATTTAATTAAGCTGCGTGTATACGTGATTACTATACACAACATTATCTGAGTCTAAAAAAAACAACTATCCGGACAGAAGTAGTAGTAGGCCGCAGTTCCTGCTGGCTTTGGAAAGGCGCAACATTATGGTTGAGAAATAGGGTGAGACTGTGGAGTCCGACACCATGCTGTGGAGCCAGGGTTTACAGTGTTCCTCCTGCTCCTCCTCCTTGCAGCCCCAAAGAAGGCTTTAGGTGGAGTCCTCTTAGGCTGGAAAGGGGCAGTGAAGACTAAGACGTGGCAAGAAAACCCCACCATCGTTTGGCCTGCCATGAAGAGGAGGCTGCTGAACCCATGCATTCCTGTGTTGATGGTGGTGGTAATAATACCACCTGTAGCCATGGCATTGGTGGTGGGGGCAGTGACAGTGCCTGTGAGGGAAAATCCAGGGGATTGGGGGTCCAGGAGCCCACCAGGATATCTCACAGTCTGATAAAAGCAGCAGGGAGGGTGAGGACTCTGATGACGATTGTGTGCTGGGCAGGACCTGGGAGTCAGATTGGGGTGCTGAGGAGGAGGCAAGATCAATAGCAATAAAGAGTAGAGGCCACGTACCTCCCAAAGAACAGCCATGGCCTCGTCTTCGGGATCTGGTGATGCTGATAACGCTGTGGGTGGGTTAGGCCCAAAACATGCCACAGCTAAGCTCAGCTTGGCAGCCTGAATCTTTGTGTGAACAACTCGTGTATGGCGCTTTTTCTCCACAAGGTGTGCAAGATCTGCAGGATTAAAATAAGCCTTGGCCATCCAATTTTAGGTACCAGAGCTCAATTGCAGCACGTGGGGAGGCATCACCGGATCCTTTGGAAAAATACAACTGGCCAGCATTCCCAATTAGAACAAGTCTGTCCTTCTCCTGGTCCTTTTTGTGGCAGCCAACCCACATCCCCAAGCAGTACGGTATCTTTGTCATCACCACCTTCCTCTCCTGCTTGTGAGACATCTCTAATGGAATGTTTGGTCATGAAAAGACTTTTCTCCACCAGCAAAGCTTGTCTACAATCTAAACCCCACCTGGCCATGTTGCTGGCGGTGCAGTCGCTGTAGTACCATTGTAGTAGAGCCTTATACTCTCATGTGGCAAAGAATGTGGGCCACTCTTTGCGATTCTCGTGCAGCAAGCTGCACTCCACGGTGGACATCTGGAGCAGCGGTTATGGGCAAGGAGAGTACGTCTCATGGCCTATTAGATCTATTTTTTTTGCAGCAGTGGTAGAGGTAGCACCCCAGCAACATGGTCTGGTCCTTTTGACCACCTCCTTTCATGTCATGGGGCTGACTTCCACAGCAGGTGCTTGTCTGCCTATTCCACCTCCTCCTCCATGGACACAGTCGCATCCCCAACAGCAGCAGGGCACTGCGTCGCTCACACTACCCCTCCTACTTATCACATGTATCAAGTCAAGCAGTAACACCCCATGTAGCAGCTGATCAGCCTGGGAGAGAGTACCCACATCAGGGAGCAGTTGCTCAAGTACATCAAGCAGCAAACATCCCGCTGGCTGTCACCTCACCGACTCCAACTGGGGAGGGTAGTCAGCAACAATGGGCAAAACATCCTAGCGATGTTCTAAGTTGCTGGAATTCAACATTGCATCATGCTCAAGCTTCTGTATAAGCAGTTGCTACCACCTCCATCATGCCACTGCAGTAACCTGCCTACATTCCTGTTCAGTACGGCTGCTGCTGCCGACTCCATTGTGCCACTTCTGCTACTTGCTGACCATCATCTTTTGTAAGGCTGCTGTTGCCTTTCTGATAACATCACCATATGGCAGCTGTTGCTGCAGCCGCCGCTGCCTTAATTGCTGCTTCCCCTCGCTGTTAATCCCCCTACTGCCACCGCCATTAACGCAAAGCATCTGCTGCCACTATCACTACTACTACTACCACTGTTGTTACTACTACCCATAGACAGCCTTGTATGCTCCATGCTATACTAGTCTTGCTGCTGCCATTATTGCGGCAGAATGCCACTATATCTGTAACGCACACCCTGTCCACATTCACACTGCACTGTTGCTGCTCTCAATTAAAAGGGATCATTTTTTTAGGCTCGTTCACAAGCCACTTTTTTTCTTCTGACAATCAACAGTTGTGCGTGTCATATGGGCAGGAATTCTCTCAAGGCATAATTTTTGGATGCTTGGTCTCCCAAGCCACTTAAAAGTTATATTTTTTTAAATCCAATAGCACTGTGTGTGTTTAAACATAGCCTGCCTCCGATAAGGGACAATTTTCGGAGCTTTGGAACATAAAAAAGCGTAACACATTTGCTGGAGCGGTGTGTTTCTAAACACATTGCATGTTAATGCCGTCAAATGTGTGTTTACCCATAGCTATGTATGTCGATGTCGCTCAGACATCATTTACTATTGCGGTCATTGAGGGTTTGGGGAGGGAAAAACATTTATTTTTTTATGAATAGACATACGTTTTGCTAAAAATTCTGATGGGGTTATATACCAAATTTCAGGGCAACTGGAGCAACTTCGGTTCGATCCAGAACAAATTTTGTTAAAAATTCAGAATACGGGACCCAAAACAAACCTTGACTTGTTTTGCTCATCTCTATAAAGTATAATTATGAAGAAACAACACTTGTAAAGTTTTTCTTGTTTTTTTTTATACTAAAAAAATATATAAACTTTCTTGTTTTTTCTTGTCATGAACAGTAATGATTTTGAGCCTGTACTAGGCTTCCAGGCTTATTATCTGTATAGATAATAAGCCTGGAAGCCTAGTACAGACTCACAATCATTACTATGAATGATTGCCTTCCCCAGATTCCGCCAGGGTGAATCGTTCCTTACCCTGAAGATCATGCTTCCGGGATTTAGCCCTCTCAGATGCTGTGGTCACATTTGACCATGACATTTGAGGGGGTTAAATGTCTGTGGTTGGCATTACTGCTGTATGTCGCTTTGCTCCAAATAAGGCACCATCTTTTAAGACCTGACATCCGCCCATACATGTACGGTGGATGTCGTGAAGTGGTTGAAGACAAAATGAAAGATGTTTTGTTTAGGGATAATACTGAAATTCTACCATGATATCCCTATATAAAGGAGATGATTGCTGCATGTAAACCAGGGGTGCACAACGTTTCCTGGTTGGGGGCCACATTGCCAGACTAAACCAATGACGAGGGCCAAAATAAAAATTTAAAGGTGTATTAACAACTGAAATATTGTACTTATGGCATATTGAACACACATTATATACCATTAATGTCTAGTTACACTTCCAGGACTCCCCTCTAATGGGAGAAATACATAAAAAAATACATCTGAGCAGCCACAAGACATAGGCATACACAGGGCCGTTTGAAGGAATTTGGGGGCCCCAAGCAAAATAGACATGGAGGCCCCCCCCCCCCTCCCCACCTTACGCACGCAAAGCCTACAGGAACAACAGTATAGCCATACAGTTTAAGTTCACCCACACTTTATATAAATAAAAAAGGAGGTTTACAGTGCAAATACTGCTGTTGCATTTAATGTGCATGAAATTTGAACATTTTCAACAAATGAACATTTGCAAAAAACACCACTGTACCATACAATCCAATACAAAATCACAGTGAGATAAAGTTGCCACAGTGATTTTGTAGTAAAAAGATAACAGAGAGGCACGAAGCATTAACAGTCATGTTACTGCTGCGTTTTCTGCTGTCTTTCACACAGCGGATTACCTGCACAGGATCCACTCATGTTAAAGAGCCCTAAGCCCAATGCATGGCTACACTCACCCAGACCCAGTCCTAATAAAATCTGGTCCTACCTTATTTAGGGTGTTGCTGGCGTCGGCGTGATGTCCGCTGGATCCAGAACAAGGTCCCTGTGGTGATAGAGAAAAAAATAATAATCACATAAGGAAGGGATGGTGACTGCCCCTGTGAAATCACCAGCAGGGGGCGCTGTGCTGGCCTGTAAGACTGAGCCATGCCAATGTATAGCAGGGTAATCTAGGACATTTTCCCTAGGACAATGCCCACCTTGTGATCCCTCCAAAATAGTTATGTCCTCCTTGTAGCCCCTCACAGCAGTTATGCCCACCTTTGTTTCTGTCACAGTAGTTATGCCTACTTTTGTGCCCCTGTAGTTGTAGTTATGGGCATAACTGTCGCTGTAGTTATGCCCAGATATGTGCCTCCTCGCTGTAGTTATACCCAGATATGTGCCCCCTCGCTGTAGTTATGCCCAGATATGTGCTGCCTCACAGTAGTTATGCCCAGATATGTGCCCCCTCACTGTAGTTATGCCAGATATGTGCCCCCGCACAGTAGTTATGCCAAATATGTGTCTCCTCGCAGTAGTTATGCCCAGATATGTGTCTTCTCACAGTAGTTATAGCCAGATATGTGCCCCTGAACAGTAGTTATATCCAGATATGTGCCCCCTCACTGTAGTTATGGCCAGATATGTGCCCCCTTGCTGTAGTTATGCCCAGATATGTGCCCCCTCAAAGTAGTTATGCCCAGATATGTGCCCCCTCAAAGTAGTTATGCCCAAATATATTCCCCTCACAGTAGTTATGCCCAGATATGTGCCCTCTCACAGTAGTTATGCCCAGATATGTGCCCCCTCAAAGTAGTTATGCCCAAATATATTCCCCTCACAGTAGTTATGCCCAGATATGTGCCCTCTCACAGTAGTTATGCCCAGATATGTGGCCTCTCACAGTAGTTATGCCCAGATATGTGCCCCTCACAGTAGTTATGCCCAGAAAGGTGCCCCTCACTGCCTCACAGGATCTGAGAACCTGCTGCTGGAGATTTCTGAAGTCGCTATCTTCCAAGAGCAGGCCTCCAAGGCTGAAGTGAGCCGGGCAAGCTCTATTATGGCATAACAGACATTTAATAAACTGGAAGATGGTAACAATCTTACTAGGTGGAGGATAGAAAAAACTCTCAGTATAAGGATACCAGGAACATCCATGGTGTGCAATTCTTCAGATGCTCAGCACAGAATCCGGGTCCAGGCTGTACTGGACATCACTATGGCCTACAAGTTACCAGATGTTGGGGATACTCTCCATAGGCTGCAACTAAAATAAAACTATTCATCCTGCCATGGTGTTTAATAGGGATTCTCCAGGAATAAAAAAAAAAGAAAATACTTAGGCTAGTTTCACACTAGCGTTCGGCTGTCCGCTCGTGAGCTCTGTTTGAAGGGGCTCACGAGCGGACCCGAACGCTTCCGTCCAGCCCTGATGCAGTCTGAATGGATGCGGATCCGCTCAGACTGCATCAGTCTGGCGGCGTTCAGCCTCCGCTCCGCTCAGCAGGCGGACACCTGAACACTGCTTGCAGCGTTCGGCTGTCCGCCTGGCCGTGCGGAGGCGTGCGGATCCGTCCAGACTTACAATGTAAGTCAATGGGGACGGATCCGTTTGAAGATGCCACAATATGGCTCAATCTTCAAGCGGATCCGTCCCCCATTGACTTTCAATGTAAAAGTCTGGACGGATCCGTTCAGGCTAATTTCACACTTAGCTTTTTTTTGCCAATATAATGCAGACGGATCCGTTCTGAACGGAGCCTCCGTCTGCATTATTATGAGCGGATCCGTTCAGAACGGATCCGATCGAACGCTAGTGTGAAAGTAGCCTCACATGCGCATACTGCACATCACACATGTCATTACATGCAGACACATAGTACACATCACACGTTATTACATACAGGCACATGGTACACATCACACATGTTATTACATGCAGACACATGGTACACATCAAACATGTTATTACATCCAGGCACATGGTACACATCACACGTTATTACATCCAGGCACATGGTACACATCACACATGTTATTACATCCAGGCACATGGTACACATCACACATGTTATTACATCCAGGCACATGGTACACATCACACATGTTATTACATACAGGCACATGGTACACATCACACATGTTATTACATACAGGCACATGGTACACATCACACATGTTATTACATACAGGCACATGGTACACATCACACATGTTATTACATACAGGCACATGGTACACATCACACATGTTATTACATACAGGCACATGGTACACATCACACATGTTATTACATACAGGCACATGGTACACATCACACATGTTATTACATACAGGCACATGGTACACATCACACATGTTATTACATACAGGCACATGGTACACATCACACATGTTATTACATACAGGCACATGGTACACATCACACATGTTATTACATACAGGCACATGGTACACATCACACATGTTATTACATACAGGCACATGGTACACATCACACATGTTATTACATACAGGCACATGGTACACATCACACATGTTATTACATACAGGCACATGGTACACATCACACATGTTATTACATACATGGTACACATCACACATGTTATTACATACAGGCACATGGTACACATCACACATGTTATTACATACAGGCACATGGTACACATCACACATGTTATTACATACAGGCACATGGTACACATCACACATGTTATTACATACAGGCACATGGTACACATCACACATGTTATTACATACAGGCACATGGTACACATCACACATGTTATTACATACAGGCACATGGTACACATCACACATGTTATTACATACAGGCACATGGTACACATCACACATGTTATTACATACAGGCACATGGTACACATCACACATGTTATTACATACAGGCACATGGTACACATCACACATGTTATTACATACAGGCACATGGTACACATCACACATGTTATTACATACAGGCACATGGTACACATCACACATGTTACATAAGCATGGTACACATCACACATGTTATTACATACAGGCACATACTACAGATCACATATGCACTCACTTTTATGCAGGATTCCTGGAAGGGCAGTCCTAACAGCTAGTAAGTAACACTGCCTCTCCTGACAACCCTCCCCCTCCGACCTCGGTCCAGATTACGTAGCTGCATCATTTACTCCAGCTCTGGCTGTTTACACACCAGCAGCTGTGTAAATAAGAGGGTAAGGGTTAACAGGGCACCAGCTAGCCATGGGGAAGGGGGGCAGTGACCAGCAGTTCTTACTGCAATGTCGGCTCCTCTGATCAGGAGCAGCTGGGAGGAGGAGTCTTCAGGCTGCTGTGTGCTGGACCGCAGGGCTGGCAGCAGGATTAGACGTCACCACCAGCACTGCTGCTCATTGGCTGCCTGCTACAGAAGTCAGGAGACTAGAGTAAGAGATCGCTGTGCCGCACAGGATTACAAACCCAGACTGTCCGGGTTAATCCCAGACGGGTGGCAACCCTACTGAGGCTCTCTATAGAGCGCTCAGGAGGCTGCAGCCTTAAAGGAAGCAAAACAAGCACCGGCTCTGCTTGGGGCCCGGGCCAGCTCGGGGCCCCAAGCAATTGCTTGTTTTGCCTGTCTGTTAGCGACGGGCCTGGGCATACATGTCTGTTACCAGATGGTTGGGGGCCGCACAGAATGTTATCAAGGGCCGCAGGTTGTGCACCCCTGATGTAAACTGTTAATTCATGATAATTGTCAGCAGTTCAGATTTCTTAATGCAACCTTTGAAGCCAAAGTTAGGAATGGATCATAAGCTCAGAACACAGTAAAGGGTGAGTCCTACCCCTCCTGTTTTTCTTAATCCACTCCTGCCTTTGGCATCACAAACTGTATATAACAAAACACTAAAAATACACTGTTACAGAAGAAGTCTATGGGCCAGATTTATCACGATTCTGACAGCTCACTCCACATTTACATATGGGTAAAGTCAGTTTTAGCCAAGTCAGATTTATGATCGGCCCTTTAAGACTGTAATAAATGTGGTTTGACGGTAGCAGTTTATCCGTCAGTAAGCAGCTTTACAAAAGTCGCACATCTTTACGAAAAAGTCGCACGTCTTTACGAAAAAGTCGCATGTTCTATTAAAAAGTCTCATAAGATAAGCATGGTCCTCACTGGAGTGAAATTGCGCAATTTTTTGCGACTTTTTTGCAACTTTTTAAATAGCCTCAATAGTAAATCTGTCTAGAAATTAATTTACATAAGAAAACACGCCTACTTTCAGAAAAAAATTGCGACTTTTTCACTCCACTATTCTGACTTGAGCTAATGATAAATCTGGCCCTATGAGTCCATGACAGATTGCACATAAGCCAGGCACTTTGTCTCCCAGTTAAAGACAATTTTCAGCATTAATTGACTGGAAACGCATACTAACAGTTACTAATAGAGACTATCTGTAATGCCCCGTTTTCCTGAATTCAATTGCAGTCATGTGACATTTTCCGCTGTGTTGGTTTCCTATCCGGATGAAATTACGTCTACATCTGAAGTGTGGGAAAGCTTGTAAGCCTCTGTCGTGTAGGCACTACATAACCAATGACCTTGCCTCTCAGGGCGGAGTATTGCTCATTTTCTTGGATCCTGCCCTCTAGATGTGATGTATTAGGTAGGTTGAGTTCACGCATCAGTTATTTGGTCAGTTATTTCCATCAGTTATTGTCGGCCAAAGCCAGTAATAAAGCCTACTCGGAGATAATAAGATATAATTTAATGTTTTCCTCCTGTTCTGTGTTTTTGATTCACACCTGGCTTTGGCTCACAATAACTGATGGAAATAACTGACCAAATAACTGAAGTGTGAAGTCAACTTTACTGGTTCCTAGCAGTTTCAAGAAGAAAAAGTGATGGCAATTTCATTGAGAATTGTCTTAAAAAATCATGAATGACACAGAAATAAGATAACATACCATTGAAGTGAATGGGACTGAACTGTGATACCAAGCACAGCTGCTATACAATGTACGCCACTGTGCTTGGTAAGCACGGAGAAGGCCCGGAAGATGTTGCTGCGCTCACAGGAGCGCCGATACCTTCTCAAACAGCTGATCGGAGGGATGCCTGGGTAACAGACGCCTACAAGTCAGATACTGATGACCGATCCTAAGAAAAGGTCATCAGTATCAAAATCCTGGAAAACCGCTTTAATGCTTTTTTTCTTTTTATGATTTGCTCCTGATTTTGCCTCAAATATGGCATCAATGCATGCATGTTGAGCTACCGCAACAGCGATGGCCAGTAGAGTCTGGCTGTGGGGATATATATATATTTTTTTAATTAAGTAATTTTTTTATTAACATATTTTAACCCCAACACCCCCATACCCTCCCCCCTCATAACATCTTGATGATGCTCTCCATCCTCCACATTCCTCACCACCAGACCCCACCATCATGTCTTTGTGATAAATACATGCTCCTTTCCTACAGCACTCTACACAATACTGTGTCGAATCTTTGATCCTGTGGGTAGAATTACATTTTGTCATCTGACACAACTTCCCCTTATTAAATAATGGAGACACATTCCCTAAATCCTGCAAGAGACGGCCAATCACGGATCCAGCTACACACATCAGGCATTAGTACCCCTCACACTAGTCTCAGACGGCATTTCTGGTGGAGTTCCCTGGATGCCAGCCCTGGGGCCTCAATCCAAGGAGTCCATAGTTTCTCAATTTTTTTCTTCCTATAAACCCCTCGTTCCCAAATTGATTAATTAGTTAATCTTGGCTATATATTCGGTTCTACTAGGACTACACTCATCTAACCAATGCTGGGCAATCAGCCATATATAACATTCTGGTCACCGCTACCTTTCTGGGTTCAGTGAATGGCGGATCCTCCACATATCCCAATACACAAACAAATGGGATCACATCCAATGTAACTTCATATAGAGAGTTAATGAGATGCAGCACAGCACGCCAAAAGCCCTCCAGGGCCAAGCATGACCACAGCATGTGTAACATAGCAGCATCCACCTCCCCACATCGCGGACATTTGGAATCCAACTGGAGTCCTATATTAAACAGAAACTGAAGGGTTCTGTAATCCTGATGAATCAGGTACAATTGTGACAACCTATATGGGCTTCACTGAGCGAGAGCTGTGGAGTCCTCTCCAAAATCTCCGGCCACAGTTTTTCCTGTAACGGCCCCACCTCTACTTCCCATTTTGTCCTACTAATCACTGGGTAGTCTTGCAGAAATCGGTCTAGTATAGCCTGATAGAGCAGGGAAATAACTCCAGATGAGGAATTCCCCCGGTCTACCAGGGCAATGATTTTGTTTTGGTATACCGTGGTCAACATACCATTAACATGGTCAGCCCAGAAGGCATGGCGCAGCTGTAAATACCTATAAAAGTCCAAGAACAGTAAACCAGTTTCCGCCTGAAGTTGCTCATAAGTTTTGAGAACATAATGATCAAGGAGTTGGTGAACTCTAATAATGCCCTTATGACGCCAACCCCACATACCCTGTAGGGAGCCCAGATGGGGCAACCATGGAGTGTCCCATATTAAGGTATACTGCGTGATGCCCTTTATGCCCTATAGGTCCCTCACTTTTCACCACGTCTTATGCAAGAGACGCAACATAGGGAACGCCAGACCTGACATTTTCAACTTATCTGCCTCTAATGCTTCATATAAGCTTGGTTCTGCCAAGAATCCTTTCAGTAACCTACTTTGGGTATCTCCCTCCTCCCTTTCCCAGTCCCTCATATGTTGAAGATGGGCGGCTAAGAAATGCACCCATGGATTCGGAAGAGCCAACAACCCCCCCCCCCCCCCCCCCCTCAGTTTTACATCTTTGCAGTGTCTCCAGCTTCAACCATGCCAAGCCCCCCTTCCATATGAGCTCCCTAAACAGCTTATTAATTGAGTGAAAAAACCTGAGAGGCAACCATATGGGGGAAATATGTAGTAGATAAAGTAGCTGTTGCATCCAGATCATCTTTATAAGATGAATCCGTCCTACCACTGACAGCTGCAGATTAGACCATACATGCATTTTCAGTTTGAATCTGCCTATGAGAGGGGATAAATTCAGCTCATATTCCGTGAGTTTCCTAGACATCCCCCTCCCCCAAATACTTAAATTCACTCACCACCTGCAGTCCTGACTGAGCATAGATCACAGAGTTATCCACATTATCTATAGGAAGGAGGGAAAATTTCCTCCAATTGACAACCAAACCAGAGTAGCGCCCCAAAATACAGATCACATCAATAATCTCTGGTAGGGACTCCCTAGCCTCGGCCAAGAACAGCAAGGCATCATCCACATATAATAAAATTTTCTCCTGTGACCTGCCTCAGTTAAACCCTACAATCCCGTCATGCCTCCTAACAATAGCCGCCAATGGTTTGATGGCGAGGGCAAACAGTAACGGAGACAAAGGGCATCCCTGCCTGGTTCCCCTGTAGAGCAGGAATCCCTCTGATAGATATCCGTTCACCCGTACCCACGCTGTAGGCCTACTATATAACAGCCACACCCATGCTATGAAACTATCCCCCAAACCAAACCTCTCCAACACCTCCCATAGATACTCCCACTCAATGCTCAATACTATCGAATGCCTTAGCGGCATCCAGGGAACAAATGACTATCCAGCAAGAATCCAGACTGATCCATATGTACTAGTGAAGAGACAACTTTCGAGAGGTGCATAGCCAGCACCTTAGCCAGTATCTTTATGTCTGAGGGTAACAATGATATGGGTCGGTATGAATCCGGGAGGAGAAGATTTTTACCCGGCTTAGGGAGAACAACTTTAACCTCCTCCCGTCACACTAACGCCGAAAGGCGTCAATGCTGCGGCGCTCCCAGGTCACACTAACGCCAATAGGCGTCATCTCGCGAGACGCGAGATTTCCTGTGAACGCGCGCACACAGGCGCGCGCGCTCACAGGAACGGAAGGTAAGCGAGTGGATCTCCAGCCTGCCAGCGGCGATCGCTCGCTGGCAGGCTGGAGATCCGAATTTTTTAACCCCTAACAGGTATATTAGACGCTGTTTTCATAACAGCGTCTAATATACCTCCTACCTGGTCCTCTGGTGGTCCCTTTTGTTAGGATCGACCACCAGAGGACTCAGGTAGGTCAGTACAGTCGCACCAAACACCACACTACACCCCCCCCCCGTCACTTATTAACCCCTTATAAACCCCTGATCACCCATGATCACCCCATATAAACTCCCTGATCACCCCCCCTGTCATTGATCACCTGCCCTGTCATTGATCACCCCCCTGTCAGGCTCCGTTCAGACGTCCGTATGATTTTTACGGATCCACGGATACATGGATCGGATCCGCAAAAAGCATACGGACGTCTGAATGGAGCCTTACAGGGGGGTGATCAATGACAGGCGGGTGATCACCCATATACACTCCCTGATCACCCCCTGTCATTGATCACTCCCCTGTAAGGCTCCATTCAGACGTCCGCATGCGTTTTGTGGATCCGATCCATGTATCCATGGATCCGTAAAAAATCATGCGCATGTCTGATTGGAGCCTTACAGGGGGGGTGATCAGTGACAGGGGGGTGATCACCCTGATTACCCTGATCACCCCCTGTCATTGATAACCCCCCTGTAAGGCTCCATTCAGACGTCCGCATGCGTTCTGTGGATCCGATACATGTATCCATGGATCCGTAAAAAATCATGCGGATGTCTGAATGGAGCCTTACAGGGGGGGTGATCAGTGACAGGGGGTGATCACCCTGATTACCCTGATCACCCCCTGTCATTGATAACCCCCCTGTAAGGCTCCATTCAGACGTCCGCATGCGTTTTGTGGATCCGATACATGTATCCATGGATCCGTAAAAAATCATGCGGATGTCTGAATGGAGCCTTACAGGGGGGGTGATCAGTGACAGGGGGGTGATTACCCTGATCACCCCCTGTCATTGATAACCCCCCTGTAAGGCTCCATTCAGACGTCCGCATGCGTTTTGTGGATCCGATCCATGTATCCATGGATCCGTAAAAAATCATGCGGATGTCTGAATGGAGCCTTACAGAGGGGGTGATCAGTGACAGGGGGGTGATCACCCTGATTACCCTGATCACCCCCTGTCATTGATAACCCCCCTGTAAGGCTCCATTCAGACGTCCGCATGCGTTTTGTGGATCCGATCCATGTATCCATGGATCCGTAAAAAATCATGCGGATGTCTCAATGAAGCCTTACAGGGGGGGTGATCAGTGACAGGGGGGTGATCACCCTGATTACCCTGATCACCCCCTGTCATTGATAACCCCCCTGTAAGGCTCCATTCAGACGTCCGCATGCGTTTTGTGGATCCGATACATGTATCCATGGATCCGTAAAAAATCATGCGGATGTCTGAATGGAGCCTTACAGGGGGGGTGATCAGTGACAGGGGGGTGATCACCCTGATTACCCTGATCACCCCCTGTCATTGATAACCCCCCTGTAAGGCTCCATTCAGACGTCCGCATGCGTTCTGTGGATCCGATACATGTATCCATGGATCCGTAAAAAATCATGCGGATGTCTGAATGGAGCCTTACAGGGGGGGTGATCAGTGACAGGGGGTGATCACCCTGATTACCCTGATCACCCCCTGTCATTGATAACCCCCCTGTAAGGCTCCATTCAGACGTCCGCATGCGTTTTGTGGATCCGATACATGTATCCATGGATCCGTAAAAAATCATGCGGATGTCTGAATGGAGCCTTACAGGGGGGGTGATCAGGGAGTCTATATGGGTGATCACCCCCCTGTCATTGATCACCCCCCTGTCATTGATCACCCCCCCCCCCCCCCCCTCCCTTGGTAAGGCTCCATTCAGACATTTTTTTTGGCACAAGTTAGCGGAAATTTTTTGTTTGTTTTTGTTTTAGTTTTTTCTTACTAAGTCTCATATTCCACTAACTTGTGTCAAAAAATAAAATCTCACATGGACGCACCATACCCCTCACGGAATCCAAATGCGTAAACATTTTTAGACATTTATATTCCAGACTTCTTCTCACGCTTTAGGGCCCCTAAAAAGCCAGGGCAGTATAAATACCCCACATGTGACCCCATTTCGGAAAGAAGACACCCCAAGGTATTCCGTGAGGGGCATATTGAGTCCATGAAAGATTGAAATTTTTGTCCTAAGTTAGCGGAAAGTGAGACTTTGTGAGAAAAAAACAAAAAAAAATCAATATCCGCTAACTTATGCAAAAAAAAAAAAAATTCTAGGAACTCGCCATGCCCCTCATTGAATACCTTGGGGTGTCTTCTTTCCAAAGTGGGGTCACATGTGGGGTATTTATACTGCCCTGGCTTTTTAGGGGCCCGAAAGTGTGAGAAGAAGTCTGGGATCCAAATGTCTAAAAATGCCCTCCTAAAAGGAATTTGGGCCCCTTTGCGCATCTAGGCTGCAAAAAAGTGTCACACATGTGGTATCGCCGTACTCAGGAGAAGTTGGGCAATGTGTTTTGGGGTGTCATTTTACATATACCCATGCTGGGTGAGAGAAATATCTTGGTCAAATGCCAACTTTGTATAAAAAAAATGGGAAAAGTTGTCTTTTGCCAAGATATTTCTCTCACCCAGCATGGGTATATGTAAAATGGCACCCCAAAACACATTGCCCAACTTCTCCTGAGTACGGCGATACCAGATGTGTCACACTTTTTTGATGCCAAGGTGGGCAAAGGGGCGCATATTCCAAAGTGCACCTTTCGGATTTTACCGGCCATTTTTTACACATTTTGATTGCAAGGTACTTCTTACACATTTGGGCCCCTAAATTGCCAGGGCAGTATAACTACGCCACAAGTGACCCCATTTTGGAAAGAAGACACCCCAAGGTATTCCGTGAGGGGCATGGCGAGTTCCTAGAATTTTTTATTTTTTGTCGCAAGTTAGTGGAATATGAGACTTTGTAAGGAAAAAAGATAAAAATAAAAAAAATCATCATTTTCCGCTAACTTGTGACAAAAAATAAAAAATTCTAGGAACTCGCCATGCCCCTCACGGAATACCTTGGGGTGTCTTCTTTCCAAAATGGGGTCACTTGTGGGGTAGTTATACTGCCCTGGCAATTTAGGGGCCCAAATGTGTGAGAAGTACCTTGCAATCAAAATGTGTAAAAAATGGCCTGCAAAATCTGAAAGGTGCACTTTGAAATATGTGCCCCTTTGCCCACCTTGGCAGCAAAAAAGTGTGACACATCTGGTATCGCCGTACTCAGGAGAAGTTGGGGAATGTGTTTTGGGGTGTCATTTTACATATACCCATGCTGGGTGAGAGAAATATCTTGGCAAAAGACAACTTTTCCCATTTTTTTATACAAAGTTGGCATTTGACCAAGATATTTTTCTCACCCAGCATGGGTATATGTAAAATGACACCCCAAAACACATTCCCCAACTTCTCCTGAGTACGGCGATACCAGATGTGTCACACTTTTTTGCTGCCAAGGTGGGCAAAGGGGCACATATTCCAAAGTGCACCTTTTGGATTTCACCGGTCATTTTTTACACATTTTGATTGCAAAGTTCTTCTCACACATTTGGGCCCCTAAATTGCCAGGGCAGTATAACTACGCCACAAGTGACCCCATTTTGGAAAGAAGACACCCCAAGGTATTCCGTGAGGGGCATGGCAAGTTTTTAGAATTTTTTATTTTTTGTCGCAAGTTAGTGGAATATGAGACTTTGTAAGAAAAAATAAAAAAAATAAAATCATCATCATTTTCCGCTAACTTGTGACAAAAAATAAAAAGTTCTATGAACTCACTATGCCCATCAGCGAATACCTTAGGGTGTCTACTTTCCGAAATGGGGTCATTTGTGGGGGTTTTCTACTGTTTGGGCATTGTAGAACCTCAGGAATCATGACAGGTGCTCAGAAAGTCAGAGCTGTTTCAAAAAGCGGAAATTCACATTTTTGTACCATAGTTTGCAAATGCTATAACTTTTACCCAAACCATTTTTTTTTGCCCAAACATTTTTTTTTTATCAAAGACATGTAGAACAATAAATTTGGCGAAAAATGTATATATGGATGTCGTTTTTTTTGCAAAATTTTACAGCTGAAAGTGAAAAATGTCATTTTTTTGCAAAAAAAATCGTTAACTTTCGATTAATAACAAAAAAAGTAAAAATGTCAGCGGCAATGAAATACCACCAAATGAAAGCTCCATTAGTGAGAAGAAAAGGAGGTAAAATTCATTTGGGTGGTAAGTTGCATGACCGAGCAATAAACCGCTAAAGTTGTGGAGTGCCGATTTGTAAAAAAGGGCCTGGTCACTAGGGGGGTATAAACCTGTGGTCCTTAAGTGGTTAATAGCCTCCTGCATGGATGCCGGAAGCGTCCCCGTTTCTGAGGCCTCCTGGTAAACCTTCAATAACTGGGGCAGTAAGATATCTCCAAACTTATAAATTTCTATCGGCAGCCCATCAGTACCTGGTGATTTATTATTTGCCATGGAAGACACCGCCTCCTCATTTTCCAGCAACTGTAACGGACCATCAAGGTATGCTCTATCTAAATCTGACTGCCTAGGCAAGGATACCCCATGTAGATATGATGATATATCTTCCCTTTTACAACCTAGACGTGACTGATACAAATCAGCATAAAAGAAGCTAAATACAGACACTACGGCCTGGCTATCCACAACTTCCGTCCCATACACCCCCTGTAAAGCTGTAACATATGCCGACGTGGACTGTGGCCAGCCTTCTTCTCCCCCTCATCATAATACTTCTGTCGCTGGAAGGATTGCTTTCTGTGGTCAAGTTCCACAACATGCGAGTTATATGCATCCTGAGCTTCCTTTCAGACAGATAAAGACAACTGATCGCCATTCTCCACAAAGTTCGCCTCCATCACCCCAACTCGGTCCCTCAAAAATTCTCCAAATTTTCGGCTTTTAAGTTTGGCTCTACTAATCCCCTGAATAAGCACTCCCATTAAGCAAGCCTTCATGGCATCCCATACCACCCCGCTTGTGGCTGAGCCTACATTCAGGGTAAAATACCTCTGTATAGTAGAACTAATGTAGGAACAGTAATTAAAAAGAGTTAAACGTCCACAGCCGCTGAGAGACGGGAACCACGGGTGTGGCGGACAGACGCAAAAACAAAGGGGAATGGTCAGAAAAAAAGCCCTAGTCAAGTACTTCACCTCCACCACCTGTCTGCACACCAACTCAGATCCCAGTGCCAGATCAATATGTGATAAGGCCTCGTGCGACTTGGTATAGCAAGAAAACTGACGCACATTGGGATGTCGGATATGCCACAAATCCATCAGGGCCAGCTCCTCCAACAATTTTCCAAAGGCTGATACAGGGCCATTAGTATCCTCCTATTACCCCCCATATCTATCCCAGTAGGGATGAATAGTATTGTTGAAATCTCCCACCATAATGACTGGTATATCAGGGTTACTATTAATAAATGTCGGTGCGCCTCTCAACGCCACACTGCTATAAGGTGGAGATATATATAGTGATACTAGCAGGTACTCCTGCGTGAAGATAGTACAGTGTATGCAGTTAAAGCGGCCGTCAGGGTCGATACTGGACGACTGAACCTGGAAGGGAATTGATTTATGGACCAGGATGCTAACCCTACGGGAATAGCTAGAGAATGCTGAGTGGAATGTATGACTCATCCATGACCTATGAAATACCTGTGCCCCCTCCTTTTTAAAATGGGTTTCTTGCAAACAAATAAAAGCGGGGAAATACGCGCGCAGATAATCCATCATGGCAAATCACTTTGACGGGTCACCCATGCTGTGCACATTTCTGCTCAAAATATTAAATACATTAGCCATACTTGAACATCAGAAACATAACCCAGCTGATAACATAAAGTAATAGGAGCATTGTTGGTACTGGTGATACAGTGGCGGTATCGTACCAACAGATAAGGCATGATATCACAGATACAGAGCATAAATACAGACATGGTAGAGAAGATCCCCAGAAAAAAAGAGTAACAGAAAGAAAAACCAGAACCAAAAAATTGTGCCTGCATTGCATCATCTAACAGACCAAGGCACAAGTCCTCCATGAAACCGGACATCTAAGTAACCTTTCAAACTCTACTTCTGCTGAGCGAGATTGTCCACTGCCATAAAAAGATACTTGCACTCTGTGGGCAGTTCAGTAGTAGAACAGTAGAGGGATATCTTTCCAATAGGTCGCTTATTAGCAACCAAGGGTACAAACTTGAGATAGACGCACGGCCATCATCTCTCCTGTCGCAGCTGACGTTCATGCTGGTCGATCCATGTGGCCGCATCTTTCGGTGCATTGAAGAAATGAACAGATCTCAGAGCAGCCATCCGCAGACGTGCCGGGTACATCATAGAATAGGACAATTGCAGGGAACAAAGTCGCCGCTTGACATCCAGGAACTGGCTTCGCTTCTTTTGGACTTCGGAAGAAAAGTCCTGAGAAAATGCAATTGTTTGCCCGTTGATGGTGATGTCAGGGTGGTTTCTGGCAGCCCTCAAAATGGCATCCCTGTCCCTATAGTGAAGTAATTTAATCAGAACAGGTCATGGGGGTGCTCCCGGCAGCAGAGGTCTGGTGGGGACTCCGTGCGCCGGTTACACTGCATATAATGGCAAAAGCACCCCAGTGCCAAAGACGTCTTTAAGCCATATTTCAAAGTAAGATGTAGGGTCTTGTCCCTCAACTTTTTGGAATCCCCAGAAGACGTACATTGTTGCGTCTAAGGCGGTTCTCCAGATCATCCGTCTTGGCTATCAATGCTGAGATCTGTTGTTCATGGGTGCTGGATGCCCTGGTTAGAGGGGTAGCTTATCTTCCGCCTCACTGACACGACCCTCCACATCCACCATTCTTTCATAAAATTTCTGCAGATCATGGTGAATAAAGGTGAACTCTTGCTTCATGGACCCCTTTTGCTGCTGTAATGCTGTCAGGGTCACTCCACACTGACTCTACACTCTGGGGAGACATGGCCCTCTCCTCCTCTATCCTAACTGCCTCACCAACCTCCATAGTGTCCTCATGGGTTCCTCTTGCAGTAGTCTGGGTTGTCTCTTCCACCTCCAGATCCTCTTCCATGTAGGGTCCCTGCAACATCTTTAGTGGTGCCCTGGAGTTCGCTGCAGCCCTCGCATCCCCCGGCATGCCTCCCGCTCTGCCCTGCTTCTTTACCGTGGACAGCGTTCCGGCGCCATCTTGCGCACCGTGCTCTGCACTTCCCGCCGCCTCCTTGCTCTTCTTGGCAGTTCCTCCAGCCATGGGACCCCTCCAGAAGGACACCGGGCATTGGCACCGGTTAATGACACATACAAGCTCACCTGGAGTTGGCAAAAATAAATAAATAAGGATCTAAAGGACACTCAGACTATGAGAAACGAGATTCTCTGGTCCGATGAGAACTTTTTTTTAGCCTCAATTATAAATGTCATGTCTCAAGGAAACCAGACACTGCTCATCATTTGCTCAATATCATTCCTACAGTTAAGCATGGTGGTGACAGCATCATGCTGTTAGATGCTTTTTAGCTGCTGGAACAAGGAGACTGGTCAGGTTTGAGGGAAAGCTGAATAGAGCAAAGTACAGAGATATTCCTAATGAAAACCTGATCCAGAGTGCTCTGGCTGAAGATTCACCTTCCAACAAGACAATGACCCTAAGCACACAGTCAAAACAACACAGGAGTGGCTTAGGGACAACTCTGTGAATGTCCATGAGTGGCCCAGCCTTAGCCCTGACTTGAACTAAATCAAACATCTCTGGGGAGACATCCAAATGGTTGCTGACTGACAGCCCCCATTCAACCTGCCAGAGCTTGAGAGGATCTGCAGAGAAGAATGGCAGAACATCTTGTGGCATAATACCCAAGAAGACTGGAGGCTATAGTCGCTGCCAAAGATGTATCAACTAAGTATGGAGTAAAGGGTCTGTAATTCTGTTTGTAATTATGGGTTATTATTAATGGCAGAGTGCTGGGAATAATCTTTTTGCTTTATTTTTGCACAAGGCTGTAACATAACAAAATGTGAACAAAGTTAAAGGGTCTGAATACTTTCTGAATGCATTGTATATTCTACAGTTGCCCGGTGTGTAGTCATGGTATCTACCAAGAAAAGCTCAATATTCATAGATTGTGACATAAACATGCAATTGTTACCCAAGATTATTTTTGGAGTTTTTGGATTTGAAGTTTTGTTTTCAAGACTTAAAATGACTTCTTAAAACAACATATTGAATATTGAAGACTGCAAACTTGCTGAGTGTTCCACAGTCCATCTGAAAATTACTTCTGCTTAGCCCCTTAATTAACCCCTTTTTGTGATCCTTGTACAGGCTCCACTTTGTACAGGATGCTGCTTAGCTGCATCAGTGGAGGACTTTAATGAACAAACAGCCTGTCCCCTTATCAAAGCCAGCAGCCTGCTTCTTGCAGTGTCTGACGCCTCCACAGATAATTGATGCTTTAATAATGCTGCATTTTAACAAGAAGGTTCTGATGGAAAGTCTAGTGCTAGAAGCAGCATAAATCACATCCTTTTATTTAATGTTATCTGATTTCCACTCTGAATTCCAGGAAAAGGAGGTGCCATTGGAGCCCTGAGCAAATAATTAGATACAAGGACACTTTGGTGCTTCACAGTGGAAGTCGTTAGCAATGTAATCTGCTTACTACATGTATACTGCATTGACTAATGTTGAAATTTCGATTATATTTTATAAATTCTCTCTCAGGGCTGGTTTTATAGAATTTAGGGCTCGGAGCAACAAGTGGGGTCATCTATCACACAGCTTTTTCTAGTAATTAAAAGCAAATTAAATTTTATCCTCAAGACTTCATGACATAGGCACATGATAAACCGAACAGACTTTCTTCAAGCTAAGAAACTCAGATAGCATAATGGCACTTCCACACATACTGGAAACTGTGCAGGCTTTCAGTTCCAATATGTGCTAGGAAAATTCACAGTGGATTACAGTACCAATCATGGGGCTGAGGGTTGAACCAATTTGATCCATGGTCTGCGCCTGCAAAACTTTTCCAAATGGAATTTTTTTGATAGATTGTATCTCAATTTCTATTAAAGACCATTGTAGATTTTCCCACAGAATTGGATGGGTATGATGAAATCCACAATCAAGTCCTAGTGCCACAGATTACCTGCATATTTACAGCAAAATCCATAGGTCCAGATAATCACCTACAAATACCCTAGCACTCCCCTTTTGATTTTTTTCATGGTCCCCACTGGTTTGGGTTTTCCTGGTCAGGAAACAGGAACAGACTAGGGACCATTGAAACATCACCACGGAAATATCATAGAATTTGTAGGTGAGTATACTGCATTTTGTTTTTTAACTGTGAAATGATTATCCTCAAAAAGGAAATCTGCAGCAAAATGGGCAGTCGTTGCCGATTTGCTTCTATAAATTTCTTTGCAACTTGCTGAGAATTTTCTGCTATAGTTTTCTGATGCAAATCAGTTACATGTGGATCTATCAAAATGCAAATATGTAGTATATAAGATCAGCCATAACATTCAAACCACCCTGTCTAATATTCTTTTGGTCCTCCTTGTACTGCCAAAACAGCTCTCATCAAGGCATGGACTGCACAAGACCTTTGATGGTGTTCTGGGGAGATCTTAAGTTTTCATAATGGCTATGCTTCTTTGTACAATCATAACTGTAAAGGAATCAATCTTTTTGGGCTTCTCTAATGTGTTTCACCCATATTATTCCCTTCTTCAGCTGCACAGCTAAATGCTTTTCTCTCAGAAGTAGAGACATATCCCTTCTGTGGACTCTGCAAACATTGTTCTGCTGTGACATTCTTCCCCTTAGTTCCCACTATGTTTGTGTTCAGCTCCTGAGCCCAGATAAGAAGGGGGAAATCACACTTACAGAAAGGCAGGACCCTCCTGTGAATTCAGAAGCAGTACAGGATCTGACATGCCAACACTTCCTCTCAGACACCTTCTGAGTCTCTGTTACCAGGGGCAGATCTTACCTAACAACAGGGAATAGATTGCAAGTGAGGTGGAATTGAGACCCCCTGGTGAACATGGCTTTGCAGATTTTTCTCAGGTGGAGTTAGGCAAATTTTTAAAATGAAGTGAATTAGAAATGGGATAATTACACCATTCTCTATTAAATGAAAGTAAATTGTGTGAATGTACAAAGACTTTTTACTTCTTGTAAGTTGCCACGTGAAGACCCCAATGGATCAGACTTGTTTTTCTAGTACATTCCACAGATGCTTTATCAGAATAAGATGTGGGGAATTTGGAGGTCAAGTCAACACCTGCCATGTCCCTCACATCATTCCTGAACAATTTTAGCAGTGTTGCAGAATTACATTTTCCTGCTGATGAAAGGTCTCACTGCCTTTGTAAGTTTGCATTAAAATGCCATAAAATGCCATGCGGTTTTAAAACCATTTGAGCCACCACTGCAGTGCACTTTTGGCCATAGCTGTAATACTTGAGACTATTTGAGACATTTGCCACTTTTTAGGTTATCATCGCTATAATTAGACAATGTGAAGTTTTAAGGTGCTGTCACACGTAACGCCTAAAACCGGCAGACCAAACAGACTGCTAATGCCCAAAACTTGTCTCTGTTGATGGCTGTGTGGCCATTAACCAAAAGCAAGGTGTTATCACTTCTGTCATTAGAAATCAGCATGTCCCTGCCGCTTATTGGCACATCGCAGATTGGCCGCTCTAAGTGACATATCCTTGCAGTTATATGTTTCTTATTCAAAAAGGAAGGTAATTGCTGAAATTAATCTGATGGCACATAGAAGCCTGAGTTTTAGTTACTCGTCTGAAATTGTATTTCCTGGAATCCGTAGGCAGCACACAATAGGTTAATCTTTTAGCCCCCCCTACTTAGAACAGAAGACATGTTAATAGTAATATCAGTTATACAAATGAAACAATTAAGCCCCCTGGTATTATAAAAGTGCTTATTAAGAATCACACCATAAATATACTGAAGCAATACAAAATATGTTAGGGTGGGCAATTTGTGCTGCCTATGGACTCCAGGAAATGAAAATTTCATGTGAGTAAATTTTATTCTTTCCTGGACGTCTTACGGCAGCACACAATGGAACATGAGAAGCAATAAGTAATAAGGGTGGGATAAGAAAACAACTGCTTGGTTTAGCACTCCTTTCCCAAAATGCTAACCCTCTAAGAGACTAGGATCCCATCTGTAGTAGTTAACAAATGTTGACATGGATGACCGTGTGGCAGCTCTACATATCAGCTCCAAGGGAACATTTTCCCACTCTTCCCAGGCAACTGCTGTTGAATGGGTAGAGTCTGCTTTCACAGAAGAAGGAGTATGTTCGCCATGCAAAAGGCTACAATCTTTTATTAAGTCCTTAATCCATTTTAAGGCTTTACTGTCCTTTTCCCCTGTATTAGGTCTTATTCTCTAGGCCATCATTTTTTCGTAGAAGAGAAATTACAGAGTGAATGTGCAACGTGACGCCCCCCCAGGGCCCTACCGCGTCCCTGGTTTAGTGGAATATCGAGTAGTGTGGTGTGGTGCGGCCTATATGTGTCATGGTGCTCTTACCTGGATACAGCGGGACGCCAGGCTTAGGCTCCGAAGTATTAAAAGGAAGATAGTTGAGGGATGAAGAATAACTTGAGTCCAGACCTTGATTTAAAGGGAACCTGTCACCAGTTTTATGGTGTCCTAACTAAGGGCAACATAAATAAGTGACTGATTCTCTTAGCAAAATGCTGGATCACTTTCTTTAATTGACCCAATCTGCCAAGATCTTGTATTGAAAATCTCCAGCTGATAATGATGAGTCCTGAATATTCATGAGCTCCTGACTCTCCCCGCCCACCTGCTGCTGAATGACAGTTTGTTTCCTTATGAATCAGCAGCAGGTGGGCAGGGGAGTGGCAATAGCTCTGAATTAAATATACGCTGGACTCAATGACATCACGCCGGACTCGAATCAGCTCATTAGCATGCGGCATCTTTGTGTGTATATTATGAGGTAACCATCTGTCACACCAGTAACTGAATACATCTAAGGTACTTTTTAGTAGTTAATGATTGTATACAATTAGTTAGATTATAATCAAATATCCACATGACAGGTTCCCTTTAAAGTTCAACAGCAGCTTTAGTTGGGTAAACGTGCATCTAAACGATTTTCAGACTCTGTCTTGGTTCCAGCAGGCTTTGGCATAAACTGGCAGGCAAACTTGATTGCTTTACTATCTTTCTCTCTGCTGTACTGACAGGCAAGCTTAATTACTTTGCTTTCTTTCTCTATGGTGCTCTAAACTCTGCTTTGGTCTGGTTGCTGTACTTTAGGTCGATTCTGGTATCATTGGACTGGGTTGCCTTTTGCTGTTATCATCCTCATGATACTCAGTAAATAACTTAACTTCCTGCTGAAGAACAATTTCCTCTTGATGATATCTCTTATGGCAACTGAAAAACTATTTCCTCTGGTCCCTATGGCTTCCAGACATCTTCCTCCATGGTCAGCAGAGCAGAGCTTAGGCTGCTCTAGCTGACATAGGCATGTAAGGCTGTGGGCGTGCCACACCTTACTCCTCTCCTGTTCAGACTAGAACTCTCTAGAACTGCTGCCCCTGTCTACTGGTAGGAAGCAGGACTCGCCCACTTCTGTGCAAAGGGGGAAGAATGGAATGGTGAGTTCCATTCTATCTAAGGATAGCTCTGCCATATACGCTGCCACCTGCTGGTGAACCAGGATTAGTACATGAACAAAATAGTTTCATAACAGTGGTATGAATGCACAATGTTAAGGACCTGGAAATAAATGCAAAGATGACATTTATGTTAGACTATTAGAGACAATAGCATAGTTCAGAAATGGTAATACCACTCTGGGGTATTACAAATGTTTTCCATTTTGAATTTTTTTCTTATCAGGAACTTGTTTAGAAAAGTAAGGTCTATTACAAGTCACCATCTGCTTCCTGGCTTGGGAACAGATACAATTCTGGATACTCCTTTGCCACACTTGAAAAAGGCTACTGGTTCCAGATCCTTGTTTATAATGAATCCTTGGACCAACTGTGGTATAACTAGATTTACAGTACTCAGTAAGAACTGGTCACGAGACATTTGTCTGAATTCTAGAGAGTATTCTCTTTTGATGAGAGAGGAGACCCGAGCATCTGTGGAGGCATATGCTCAAATTGAGTCAATTAAACTCCTACTGGATCCATTCATAGATCATCTGACTTTTGGGTAGTTCCTTTCTGTTTGGAGTCAGTTGTGTCAGGCTTACATCTGTACTGCTGAACTTTGGTGATCTATTCTCCAGCTGAGGACCAAAGAGACTTGTGGGCTGAAAAATAAGCGCAAAAAAATCTCCTTCCCATTGCTTTAACCACAAAGCTCTCATAGAGTAGTTTGATGCAGCAATGGATTTTGAAGAACATCTTAGTATGTCCAGAGGAATATCACATAGAAAACCTGCTGCTGATTTTAGCATAGGCAGGTATTCTAGGAGATTCTCCAGTCTTACTCTGTCTTGAATATCTTGAGACAGCTGGCTCAGCCAAATCCTAAGTGCTCTTTCCACAGGCACCAATGACAATGCCACCATGGATGCAGAAGCCACAGCCCCATAGTCTTTTTTAAGAAAGGACTCCGCCTTTCTCTCCGTGGAATCTTTCAGCAATGAAGATTCTTCGGACGGGAATAGACCTTTTTGAAAAGCCTTGCAACAACCAGATCCACTTTAGGCAGCGCTTACCATTCTGTTACTTCATTAGAGTCCAATCTGTAAGGGGCTAAAATCTGGATCTGAGATCAAGTCTCTTCTCAGGTTTAGACCATTCCCTTTGTAAACAGTCTTTGTAGCAACCAATCAGATTCCACCTTTCATTTTCCAATGTAGCTGTGAAAAATGAAAGGTGGAAACTGATTGGTTGCTATGGGCAACTAAGCCAGCTCTACTTTACACCAGTTTGATAAATCTCCCCCATTGTTTTTTTGGGCTTGTTTTCCACATTTTTATAAGATTCCACTGTAAGTTTAACTTGCTTGAGCAGACTTGGTGCTCTGTCGTTGTGAAACAAGTCCATATTGTCCATATTAATGGAGGTAGAATCATCAAAGGAATCCTGGCTGTCTGAGTCACTAGATGGAGTAGACTCTATTGTAATTTGCAGTGTGGTCTCTTTACGTCACCATTTCTTACTCATGGAAGACTGTTTAAAGTAGGGATGCCCAACCTGCAGCCCTCCAGCTGTTGAAAAACTGCAACTCTCAGCATGCCTGGACAGCCTACAGCTATCAGTCTATAGCAGGGCATGGTGGGAGTTGTAGTTTTACAATAGCTGGAGGGCCGCAGGTTGAGCTTCCCTGGTTTAAAGGACTCAATGGTCTCCACAAGTTGTTCTCGGAACCAACCCTAGAGAAGAGGCAGGGCTGGTGAAAACATTTTCAGACTGACACAATTATCGTAATCTTCTGGTATAGGCAGTTGGCAGGTAGTGCATTGTCTGTGTCTGTGACTTTGTAGTCCTTTTCCTTGTGGAAGACATCTAGAAAGTAATTGAAGCCATTAGTCCACAGAAATCACTACCACCAGACACCACGAAAGCAGCAAATATACCTCTCAACACAGAGGGTTCTGCTGCCCGGCAGAGGAGCAACCACACTCATACACTTTATATAGCCCCCTGCTGCCAAACACGCACCATAGGAAAGCTGTGCATGCGCCATGCATGTTTCCAGATGCCAGCTCCCTGCTTCCGACAAACACCTTGACCAAGCAATTCTGTATACACATACAGCGGTGGTGGACCGTGCGCACGCACACACAGAAAAGATGCCAGCACCTTACCTACACTTGAAAGTGCTCACAGTCCATCTGCTTCACATGAACAACATGTGACGGCATCCCCTGAGGGACAAGGAACTCTCCTTGTTTACAGGTACACATAGAACATCTGAGGAACCCACTACACCTACGTTTACAGAGCTCTCAGTTGCTAAATAGCAAGATCCAAAGGATATAGAGGCGGTGAACCTACTAACATACATAGCCTTCAGTAGAAGGAAAAAAAAATACATGGTCTGACTTAATTAGCACTATTATAGTACCAGGAGGTCTTAACTGTTTAATCTGCATAATTGCCATTGTTATTAACATGTCTTCTGTTCTAAGTAGTGGGCTAAAAGATTAACCCACTGTGTGCTGCCATAGGATGTTCAGGAAATATTTAATACACCATCAGGTCCAAAGACTCGTCATGTGCTGAATATTTATATAGACGGTGCTGTGCATTAGCTACCTATACATAACTGCAATGTGTGATAACCCATTTCAGATTTAGTAAATGATAAAAGACAGACAAAAAGATAGTCCTCGACAATAATACACATGGAGATGCTACCGCATCGCAACGCACCAGCTTATTGCAACCACTGGACCCATGCTATGACTTATACTTTGATTTATAATTGAGATGCAAAACCAGGACATTTTCTAATAACACTTGTATAAAGTTCTATTCACGTTCACCAACTTTGCAAAGCTTAAATATATTAATCATTTAAGAGAAGATGCTATTAATGAGGCTACACTGGCATTCAGCCAAGGATGTATAATAAATGATACCTTTAAAAAGTCCCAGTGGAGCAAACTAGTTAATTTATGAGAATATAATTTAAAATTTTCCATCAAGGTTATACAAGGAAAATCATTTCCTTCTTTAGAGGCCGTTCAGGTGAACAGGCAAACCAGGCAACAGGCAAAAGTTAACCTGACAATTAGAATGCATGTAATATAAAAAGTAACTGCATCATAGCTCCCCCAGACACTGAAATATATACATTTTTACACTCACTTTTCTTGTTATAATTGTAGATTATGTTTAATATATCTAGATGGTAAGGCTTCATTCACACGTCCGTGGAACACGGTCCGTGAGATAGCGGACTGGCATCCTGCTTAGTGCAGGAGTGCACAGCGTCATTGGTTACTTTGATGCCGCGCGCTTTGTGCCACCGCAGTACAGTAATACACTCCTATGATCTATACAAGTGTATTACTGTACTGCGGTACTGTGGTGGCTTTGTGAGCAGCAGAGGGCAGTAGTGGAATACCAGCTGCAACATGGTCGTCGCCTTTCCAGTCAGCATCCGCTCTTTACAAGCGACGAGTGGGCATGGATGTCTGACCTCTGTGAGGTTTTAAGAAACTTTGAGGAATCAACACAGATGATGAGCGGCGATAACGCTATTATCAGCGTCACCACCACCCCACTTCTGTGTCTACTCAAACGCTCGCTGCTCACAATTAAGGCCGACGCTTTAAATTTGGAAGAGGTGGGAATGGAGGAAGACATTACACAGGGTGATAGCCAGACCACCCTCAGTTCATCTTCTCAGAGCAAATTGGATGATGATGATGATGAGGAGCAGGAGATGGTTGCCTCCGCCACAGAGTGTAGTACCCATGGAAGTTTAATTCTATATGTTCAGCGTGGATGGGCTAGAGAGGAGGAAGAGGATGAGGAGATTGAGAGTCATCCTCCTGATGTCGACATCGAAGTCTTGCCTGTTGGGACTCTGGCACACATGGCTGACTTTATGTTAGGCTGCCTTTCCTGTGACCCACCCGTTTTACGCATTTTGGGCAACACCAATTACTGGTTGTTCACCCTTCCCGACCCCCGCTACAAAGAGAACTTCCCATCTCTTATTCCTTGGGCAAGTGAGGAGGGGAGACGAGGGGAACACACAGCAGTTCCAACAGAGGCAGAGCAACACTCTCCAAAGCCTGGGACAGTTTCATGACACCCCGCCAGCACCCTCACTCACCCTGATGCGTGGCCTAGTGTCACAAAGAGGTATACATTTTGGAAGATGGAGAAGGAGTACGTAGCAGACTGTGTCAGAGTCCTCAATGATCCCTCTGTGCCTTACAACTACTTAGTGTCCAATCTGGACACGTGGCACGAACTGGCGCTCTACACCTTGGTGGTGCTGGCCTGCACTGCCGCCAGCGTTTTGTCAGAGCGGGTATTTAGTGCTGCTGGGGGCATAATAACTGATAAGCACATCCGCCTGTCAACCTAAAATGCTAACAGATTGACTCTTATAAAAATGAACAAGGCCTGGATTGCCCCTGACTTCTCTACTCCACCAGAGGAAAGCGGCTGAACATAAAGGTACTTTAAATGTGTTTTTTATAATTTACTGAATACACTGTATTCCCATGCACCGCTTCCACCACAAAAAAGGGTATATTGTTCAATCTTCCTTTTCTCGTCCTCCTCTTCCATCATATCAACATGCTTATTAGTCTGCCCTCGCTCCTAATGTTGTAGAGGGTCCGCTCACCTGTAGGCCCTCACATATAATGTTCTAGAGGGTCAGATCACCAGCAGGCCCTCACCTACAATCTTTTAGAGGGTCAGCTCACCAGCAGGCCCTCGCATATAATGTTTCTGAGGGTCAGCTCACCAGCAGGCCCTCAACCATAAGGTTTTACAGGGTCAGCTCACCAGCAGGCCCTCACCCATAATTCTTTCAATGGTGAGATCAGCAGCAGGCACTCGCCCCTAATTTTTTAGAGAGTCAGCTCTGCAGCGGACCCTCACCCCTAATGTTTTAAATGGACAGCTCAGCAGCAGTCCCTTGCCGTAATATTTTTGAGGGTCACCAGCAGGCCATCAATCATAATTGTTCAACAGTGTATGATGCCCTCCTTTATGTGCAATAAAGGGTGTATTGGAGTGCCGATTCCTTGTAATTTTTGGAAGCCCTTTCACTTAGTGCATAGGCTTTAGGAGTGTAGGAGTCCCACTACCTGAATAATTGTACCACAATGTGAATGAAGCCCTCCATTATGTGATATACAGTTTGCATCGGAGTGCCTCTTCCTTGTAATTTTTGGCAGCACTTGCACTTTATATACAGTAAATATACAGGAAAGAATGTTTCCTAACAATTTTTCCTCTAAAATTGATTTTCTCTTCGGTTTGGTGCGTATTATTGTCAGTCTGTAAAATTGGCGTACTACTCGGACAACATTGTTTTCAGCAGCGACCTGGGAGTCCAAGATGCATCCAGACATCCTCCCCATGCTGTTCCCGAACCATTTCGGTGGTGTTTCCATGAATTTCTGACCTTTTCCTATGAACCAGACACCCTCCCCTCTTCAGAGCAGAGGGTGCCTGGTTTAATGCTCGGGTTCTTCCATTGACTTCCATTGTGCTCGGGTGCTCGGTAGCACCCGAGCATCCCGAGGTGTTCGACCCGAACACCCGAGCACTTTGGTGCTTGATCAACACTAATAATAATGATAACTTCGAGTGGTTACGGCATATGATAAGTTTTATCCCCAAGGGGACTCCATCCCCCCCCCCCCCCATTTTCTCTGACTCCCACCTAGCTTTGAAATAGCACTAAGGTTTATTATGTCACAGTACATCTGCACCCCAGTGCTATATATGAATTACCATAATTTAGAGGTAGATGTATATATACACATAGGAAGGGGATACAAAATAAATACATAAGAAAATAGAATAATAATTGAAATGTAAATACAAATTACAATAAAAATAAGAAATAAATAAGAAAAGAACTAATAAAAATGATAAAAAGGAAAATAATGTAGACTCAAATATTTGTAAATAGAAATAATCATGGCTATTAAACATAAATGTAATTATGAAAGTTGTGATATTAGACGAGCATGATTCTTTGATGAAAAAGGAAATTGAAGAAATAAAACAGTGAGGTTAATCTTGTGCACATTAAACATATATGGCAAATAAATAATTCAATGTAAATAGTGAGGAGAAGAATATAATTAAATAAATACCCATGATCTAATAATGAACAACATAATTAGCAATTTATAATTAAAAAGAGGAATAGTGTATTTATAGACATGTTTTGAAAAATAGACATGATTCAATGTGGGTAGATTTATTTATGACTAACTCATCAGATGTCATCAACCTATCAAAACTCACAGATTCAATACCAGTATATCCAAAGTATATGGTGGAATATTTTAGTAAAGAACAGTAAAAACAAAAAGGGGACACATGTGAGAGTGACAGTGAATAAATTGCCAATGTACTTAGAATCATTTCTAAGTCCTTTGACATGCGCAGTGAATGCCAACGAAGCGATTCTTGATGAAGTCCGCAGTGATGCGCAGGATTAGCTGGCAAAACATGTCCGGGGGCAGTGTTTGGTTACTATTTTAGACAGCAGGTGCACATAGATATGAAAATCTAACCAAAGGTTTATAAGCAAATGAACATAGCGCAAGGATAGAAGGCAAGTGAGCCTGTATTAGCGCCCTGGAAAGGCTCACGATATCCCTTAGCTAGTTATTCACACTGAGACTCAAACAGTGTGTTATAGTAGATACAGATAGACAGAAACTATGTGACACAGCTGACACTTTTAATCCTTTTATTTAGTCAGTAGATATATTAATATGGATTTAATAAATGTTACGTTTTAACAAGTAGAGGTAGCACATGGAAGAAAAAGGCGTTATTGGTCTGACGGACCAATAATAAAAGTTATGGGGTGCCTTAACATGTGCTAGGGGTCTACTTTTGTTGAAATTGTTCCTGGTATGCAGGGGTTAGGCTACTCAAAGTGGTTCATGGAAGGACAGTTCGAGAACTGGCAAGTCATGGGCACCCATGGCTAATTAATTTGTGTGGGGAGTGAAGTTTAGCCTATCTGGTCTCATCCTGCAAGAGCTACTGTAGCACAAATTGTAAAAGTTAATATTGGCTATGATAGAAATGCGTCATAACACATTGCACTTCAGTTTGCTGTGTAACTGCAGACCATTCAGTCAAGTGAATATTCTGGTTTCATATTTGTCGACACTACTTGGGGCATTATTATTGCCTGGCGGCACTACATATAGACGTTATAGGGTCACTACAGGGGTTTATTATAAACAGTGGCATAACTACCGGGGAGGCAGCTGCTTCGGGGCCCGGCGCCCCAGCAGCGTGTGTGACAGTTTATTTTCAAGTTAGTTAAATATCGTGTTCAGGGCCCCTTCACAGCAGCCGACAGTGTGATCTAATCTTACTGTCTGCTAAAGTCTCCTGGTCTGGGATGCGAACCCACAACCTCCAATCTATCAGTGAATCAGTGGCAAAGCATTTACCCTCACAGCCATAAAGGCTGCATTACAACTGATTGTAGTTGCATTACAACTACATCTATACACATGACAGCTGCCCAAACACACCTAGCACTGCTATATCTGTATATGACAGCTGTCCCTGCACACTCAGCTCTGCTATATCTCTATATATGACAGCTGCCCCAGCAAACCCAGCTCTACTACATCTATACACATGACAGCTGCCGAAACACAGTCAGCTCTGCTACATCTATACACATCACAGCTGCCCCCAACACACCCAGCACTGCTATATCTCTATATGACAGCTGTCCCAGCACACTCAGCTCTGCTATATCTCTATATATGACAGCTGCCCCAGCAAACCCAGCTCTACTACATCTATACACATGACAGCTGCCGAAACACAGTCAGCTCTGCTACATCTATACACATGACAGCTGCCCCCAACACACCAGCACTGCTATATCTCTATATGACAGCTGTCCCTGCACACTCAGCCTGCTATATCTCTATATATGACAGCTGCCCCAGCAAACCCAGCTCTACTACATCTATACACATGACAGATGCCTAAACACACCCAGCTCTGCTACATCTATACACATGACAGCTGCACCAGCACACTCAGCTCTGCTATATCTCTATATATGACAGCTGCCCCAGCAAACCCAGCTCTACTACATCTATACATGACAGATGCCCAAACACACCCAGCTCTGCTACATCTATACACATGACAGCTGCACCAGCACACTCAGCTCTACTATATCTCTATATATGACAACTGCCCCAGCAAACCCAGCTCTACTACATCTATACACATGACAGCTGCCGAAACACAGCCAGCTCTGCTACATCTATACACATGACAGCTGCCCCAGCACACTCAGCTCTGCTATATCTCTATATATCTATCTACTGTATAGCAATACTTAGAGATATATAGATGTATCAGAGCTGGGTGTGCTGGAGCAGCTATCATATCTAAAGATATAGCAGAGCTAAGTGTGCTGGGACAGCTGTCATATAGAGATATAGCAGTGCTGGGTGTGTTTGGGCAGCTGTCATATGCATAGATGTAGCAGAGCTGGGTTTGCTGGGGCAGCTATCATATATAGAGATATAGCAGAGCTGAGTGTGCTGGAACAGCTGTCATATAGAGATATATCTGAGATACTGCTATATCTGTATATGACAGCTGTCTCAGCACATTCAGCACTGCTATATCTCTATATATGAGCAGCTGTCATGTGTAAAGATGTACACTTAGCCAGCTATAACAGTAGAAGTCTCATATTTTTTCAGTCAGCCACAAGGCAGCTGGTATGGTCTAGTGGTTAGCTGCTTTGCCTCTGAAGCAGAAGGTCGTGGGTTCAAATCCCAGCAGAATCTTTTCTCAAATACAAGCACTGACTCCATATAAGGCCATACAGGGCGGGACACAGGAAGAGGCTGCATCGCATCGCTGACATGGAGGTAAGTAGAAGTGTTTATTATTATTTTTTTAATACCCGACTGTTACTGCCATGGGGGAGCGGGAGGCACCTGATACTGGCAGTGGCACCTGATACTGGCACATGGGGGGAGGGGGGTTGGCACCTGATACTGGCACCTGGGGGAGGGGGGTTGGCACCTGATACTGGCACATGGGGGGGGGGAAGAGGCACCTGATACTGGCACATGGAGGGGAGAGGGGTTGGCACCTGATACTGGCATATGGGGGGGGGGAGGGAGAGTGGCACCTGATACTGGCATATGGGGGGGGGAGGGAGAGTGGCACCTGATACTGGCACCTGGGGGGAGGGGGGGTTGGCACCTGATACTGGCACATGGGGGGAGAGGGGTTGGCACCTGATACTGGCATATGGGGTGGGGGGGGAGGGAGAGAGGCACTGCACTTTTTTTGTGGGGGGGGGGAGATGGCACTATGATACTGGGACATGGGGGGGGGGAGGCACCTGATACTGGCACCTGGAGGGGAGAGGGGGGGTTGGCACTTGATACTGGCACATGGGGGGGAAGAGAGGAACCTGATACTGGCACATGGGGAGGGGGAGGGAGAGAGGCACTTGATATTGGCACTTTTTTTGTGGGGGGGGGGGGAGATGGCACTATGATACTGGGACATGGGGGGGGAGGAGAGAGGCACTTGATACTGGCATGTGGGGGGGGGGGGTTGGCACTATGATACTGGCACATGGGGGGGAGAGGCACTTAATACTGGCACTTTTTTGGGGGGGAGATGGCACTATGATAATGGGACATGGGGGGAAGAGAGAGGCACTTGATACTGGCACATGGGGGGTTTGGCACTATGATACTGGCACATGGGGGGTGGGAAGGAGAGAGGCACTTGATACTGGCACATGGGGGGAGATGGCACTATAATACTGGGACATGTGGGGGGGGAGAGGCACTTGATACTGGCACATGATGGGGGGGCATCTATGGGGACACTTACTGGCACATTATTGGGGGGCATTATGGGGGACACTAGGCCGGCAGCCTATCAGAGGCCGGACACTGAGGGGCATCTACTGGGGCACTATATATGGGGCATTTTATACTGGTACATTATGGGGGGCACTAGCAGGAAGGGGGAGAGGAGCACTATGGGGGAATTTACTGGGGGCACTATATAGGGGTATTTTATACTGGCACATTATGGGGGCACTATGGGGACATTAGCTCAACTGGGGGCATTACAAGGGGGTATTTTTGCACTGTCACATTATAAGGAGAATTATTACAACTGGGTGGGCATTATGGTGGGCTTTATTACTCCCCCATGGTATGACCCCCTAGTAGCAGCACCAGCCTCTCCCTGCTCTGTGACCCCTCTGCCCCTTCTCCAAATCCTAATTATGAAATCTTTCTCATTAGGATAAAACACAACATCAGCTCCGCCGAGCCCCCGGCCAAGTGTTAAAGTGGTGTCCGAGATCCCCAAGGGCCAAGCCAAGAAATTGTAAGTGTTCATATGAAATATGTTTATGTTATACACATATAGCCTACACTGTGCCCCACAATGTACAGTATACCTCTATATTGTGCCCCACAATGTACAGTATACTGCTACACTGTGCCCCACAATATACAGTATACCCCTACACTGTGCCACACAATATACAGTATACCTCTACACTGTGCCCCACAATATACAGTATACCGCTACACTGTGCCACACAATATACAGTATACCTCTACACTGTGCCTCACAATATACCTCTACACTGTGCCACACAATATACAGTATACCTCTACACTATGCCTCACAATATACAGTATACCTCTACACTGTGCCTCACAATATACCTCTACACTGTGCCACACAATATACAGTATACCGCTACACTGTGCCACACAATATACAGTATACCGCTACACTGTGCCACACAATATACAGTATACCGCTACACTGTGCCACACAATATACAGTATACCGCTACACTGTGCCAAAGGAGTGGGGTTTACACAGGAGGAGGGAGATGCGAAGCGCGCTGAGGGGGCCCTTACAAATATTTGCTGTGGGGCCCAGTCACTTCTAGTTACGCCCCTGATTATAAATACTAGAGGCACTACAAGGAGGCATAATAAATTCTGGGGGCACTAAAGGGTGCATTATAACTACTGGCAACAATAAATGGGGTATTATAAATACTCGAGGCACTATATAGGGACATATTAAGTACTGTGGGTGCTACAGATGGACATTATAAATACTGGGGGCGCTACTGGGGGCATTATGAATACTGGGGACAGTACAGGGGGCTACTATAGGAAGTCATTATAAATACTGGGGGCACTACAGAGGGACATTATAAATACTCGGGACACTACAGGGGGCATGACTAGGGCCACTATAGGAAGTCATTAAAAATACAAGAGGCATTATAGATACTGGGGGTGCTATAGGGGGGCATTATAAATACTCACGGCACCACAGGGTGATATTTATAAATTCTGGCGGCACTACACGGAGTATTATAAATACTAGGGGGCACTGCTGGGAATATAAATGCTGGGAGCCACTACTAAAGCATTATAAATGCTGGGAAGCACAACCCTTTAAGTGTTCCATGTGTGGTTCTTCATTTTCCAGTAGTGTATGTTGTAGTAAATGTAGTGAAATATATATGAAGAGAACTTTTGTGGAAAGCAAACTTTCTGTATGTGTTTTAGAGCAATAAGCTGTTCTTTTGTTTGAATCTCTTTGTGTATATTTCTGAAGCTGCCATTATTTCCTACAGTAGCGAAGTGAAATTGCCATCATTCAGAAACAATTTTGGCCATGCTTTAAAATGACACATACATTTTGCAAGGGAGAGTTTTCCACTTCAGAGGAAATGGCTTTAATAATGAATCTGGAGTGACTTGCTGCTAGCGGGGCTTCTCTATTATTATTGGCTGAGGGAGTAAATTCACTGGCATGCAGTGGATCAGAAGGCGCCGTGTTATGAGAGCACGGCACATGCATGCAAAGTTATTTTATACTGTGGTTGCAAGCAAGTGTCTCAACTGATCGCAAAATGAGAGGTTTTGGAAAAATGGCCATGGGGAACTTTCTTTTACAATTATTGCTTCAGATATTTCAGATGAACAAAACTCCAGGGGAAATGTGCCAGGCCACTGAAAGCTAAACTGCAGAATGATGGCAAGAAATAAAAGAAACAACACATTCCCAGATTAACACTACCACGCTGTGAGTCTGACTCGTCAACACTTGTCTTAGTGAGGTTAGTTGGAAGCATAACATGAAATCCTAGCAAATTTTTAAATATTGACTCGTATGGAAATTGGTGACTATGTTGAAGAATAATTTTACATACATATTGTTTATATCATGTGAGGCTATCTAATTTATAGGGTTTTTCCGAGACTTTAATACTGATGACTAGAGATGAGCAAAGTTTTCAAAAATTCAATTTAGACGCTTTGTCGAAGAAATTTGCTTAGTTCCAAATTAATTTGTCATGAAGTGCGTTAAATCAGCTATATCCCGTCCTGCAGGGAGAGTGTATCTCGGTGTACATCACTGTGCATTGCAGCAACATGCATAGATAGCCCTTTCCGGTAGTGAAACAGTTATTCTGACATTCAGGGGGACACCCCAATAACAGTAGAACTAGACAGCTTATTCACCCCAATTTGAGAATCAAGGTGTAATAGAATTGTTTAGCTATTAAACAAGGTGGACACCCCAATAATAGTAGAAGTAGACAGGTTATTCACCCCAATTTGAGAATCAAGGGCTAATGTTATTGTTAATCTATTAAAGGGCTTCTGTCATCAGGAACGTTGTTATTAAACCGGCTGACTTTAGACATGTGCTAATGTCTGCTGAAGCTAACAGTCTTTGTACCTTTTTTCTATGTGCCTCCGTTTTTGTGAAAAACAAACTTTTATGAGCCTCTAGGAGCAATGGGGGTGTTGACAGTAGTCCTAGAGGATTTGTTCTCCCTTCTCTGGCTGCACCCCCATCATACTGATTGAGAGGGCCAGCCAGGATAATGTGGACATTTGATCAGCCTGATGAGGGCATGGCCAGAGGAGGAAGAACAGGGCCTCTAGGAGTAGAGGCAGCACCTTCATTGCTCCTAGAGGCTCATTTACATAAAAGTTTATTTTTCACAAAAGCGGAGGCACATAGAAAGAAGGGGCAAAGACTGTTACCTAAAGCTGACATTAGTACATGTCTAAAGTCAGCCAGCTTAATAACTATCTTCCTGATGACAGAAGCCCTCTAAACAAGGTGGACACCCCACTTACAGTAGAAGTAGACAGATGATTCACCCCAATCTGAGAATCAAGAGCTAATAGAATTGCTTATCTATTAAATAAGGAGGTCACCATTTAATTAAATAGCCCTGTGCCCTACACAGGGATTGATGGAGACTAGCTTTAAATAACAGTCCCTGCAGTCTCCCTATTCTCTCCTGACGATCTCCCTACGCTGTCTCTGCCACTGTCACTGCACCTTCCCTATCCAATATTCCATAATTAAAAGCTTTTAGCAACACTGTCCCTAGCGCTTGTCATGTCTCTCCCTATGCTCAGCTCACAGTGAAATGGAGGAGACCACGAGGGATAAGGCGTTTAAAGGGCTGTGACATCACAGGGGTTTGCTAGCTGCTGATTGTCTGTCTGCACGGAATTATGAGTGATCTTGCATTCACAGGTTTCTTACTTTTATTTTGTAATACGTGTAGCCATCAAATTCAGATTCATTGCAAATAAAAATTTTCCTAAACTTCGTATCAAATTCCACTTTGGATGCTTTGATTCGCTCAGCACTACTGATGACATATCGTCTGGATAGGTCATCAGTATCTGATCGGTGGGGATCTGACACCCAGGACCCCGCCAATGAACTGTTTGAGAAGGCATCGGTGCTCCTGTGAGTGCCACTGACTTCTCATAACTTACCTAGCACAGCGCGTACATTGTATAGTGGCTGTGCTTGGTACCCCGCCGATCAGCTGTTTGAGAAGGCAGTGGCACTCACATTAACGCTGCGGCCTTCTCTCAGCTTTTCCTAGGCCATCTGACAACATGTTCATCGGTCACGTGGCCTAGACACAGCTCATCCCCATTGAAGTGAATGGGGCTGAGTGCAATACCAAGCACAGTCGCTATATAATGTACAGCACTGTGCTAGATAAGCTATGAGAAGGCAGAGGTGCTTACAGGAGCACTGGTGCCTTATCAAACAGCTCATTGGTGGGGGTCCTGGGTATCAGACCCCCAACGATTAGATACTTATGACCTATTTAGACGATAGGTCATCAGTATTAAAATCTCAGAAAACCCTTGTGCACATGGCCCTGTTAATGGCCACTGTATGGGATTCAGCACACAACTCATTTGCTGTACTTATACCAGTAGCTTTTCTTTACCCTTTTCTTTAATATTAGGGCTTATGGATGATATAGAAGGGCATCTCCTGCTTACACGTGCCTCTATCAGTTAGAGCATGGAGCCACTAAGTAAAAGGAGCTGGTCTGTCTATGTATCACTGGCTGGCAAATCAGCTCACATTCTGCAACTCTTTGGAGTCTCCTTGCTGCTCTGCCCTTTGGCTTTCAGATCTACACAGATATGATTATGTTTCTGTACAGGTCCTTCATCAGTAACAGTGGCTTCATCTGCGTGGGTCTTTCTGCAGGTCCTGCGTACAGTACTTTTGTGCAAAGTGTCATTGCAGAAAGCAGTATTTACTTAAAAAAACAAGAGAAAATTGCATTGTGCTTTAAAACTTTGGCCACTTTGGGAAGCCATAGGTCCCTCGGGAACCTTGGTCCCTGAGCACTCAAAAAACAGCCCATATCACCATCCACCACTGGGCAAATCATTCAGTTCAGAGTGATTATGGCAATTGGAGTGAGGAGCTTTCATTTTCTGGTGTACAGACTTTTATAAAATTATTAAACTGTATGTAACGCTTTAATCATTTTGGTACATCTAACGTAAAATGCATAAGACTGGCATAAGAAACTCCAGTCTTAATACATTCTCTCCAAAGTAAATAATGAACTAGAGAGAAGTTGTATAGATAACCATCAGCACATTGTGGAAGCCTGTGCTGTGTGCCCTCACAAAATATGGCTTATCCATATTACTCAAATTGCTTCTGTTTGTAACTGGAGTGATATGGGCAATAGACTGATTAAATGGAATTGGTCAAATTGCAGTTTTACTAAGTACTAAAGGTAAATCTACTCTTTCATTATTAACTGTTTGACTGAGTTAGGGTCCATTCACACGTCCGTTTTTTCTTTCCTGATCTGTTCCGTTTTTTCAGGAACAGATCAGGACCAGATCTGGACCCATTCATTTTCAATGGGTCCTGGAAAAAATCGGACAGCACAATGTGTGCTGTCCGTTTCCGTTGTTCCGTTCCGCATGTCCGTTTAAATATAAAACATGTCCTATTCTTGTCCTGAAAAATCGGATCCTGGTACAATACAAAGTCAATGGATCCGCAAAAAACGGATGACATTCGGATGTCATTCCGTATGTCATCCGTTTTTTGCGGATTCCGTTCCTGGAAACACATAACAAATTTTTTTTTTTCAATTTTTTTTCAAAGAAATCCAAACAACTTTATTTGATTATTGAAATGTATACATGTTTCCGTTTTTTGCGAATCCGCAAAAAACGGATGACATACGGAAACATTTTCAGGAACAACGGATCCGCAAAAAACGGACCGTTTTTCAGGATGAAAAAAAACAGGATGTGTGAATGGACCCTTATTGATCTTCTGCTGAAAATAATACACTGTGTAGTATAGCCCAGGATTAGCAAATGCCATATTAGTGTTTAGCTGGTAAATAATGTATGGCAGCAATTTTAATGAACCATTACTAAAAAAAAAAATCTACTTTGTAACGTTTGTCTTTTAGAGAAATTAGAAAAACAGTGTTGCTGGTCCTGGAAAAGTGTAGTTTTCAGTTGGGCTATAATGGCCTTCTGTTTTGAAGTAGAACTAGACAAGGCAAAGAAACGTATCTTTTTTTTTATCAAATAATTTTTTGCAGTATGTATATGCAGTACAGGTAGAGAACGTAGTGCCCTGAAGCAGGGGGTACTTAGACTTTTGGACATTTGTGGACATTTGTCTATTTTCCCTATGCAAAGTTATAAACTTCTTACTTTATTTCACTTGAAAAGGTTAACGTGCACTGTTTAATACTATGTAACTGCATTTTATATGTATGTTGTGATATACAGTGCCTTGCAAAAGTATTCACCCCCTTGGCTTTTTTTTTTTTTTTTGGTGCCTCATAACCTGGAATTAGCATGAATTGTTTGAGGATTTGCATCATTTAATTTACAGAGCATGCCCACAACTTTGTTTAGATTTTTTTTATTTATTGTGAAGCAAACAAAAAAAGGCCAAAATAACAGAAAAAGTCAATGTGCATAACTATTCACCCCCTTAAAGTCAATACTTTGTAGAGCCACCCTTTGCGACAATCACACCTCCAAGTCACTTTGGTTAAGTCTCTATGAGCTTGCCACATTTTACCACTGGGATTTTTGTCCATTCCTCCTTGCAAAACTGCTCCAGCTCCTTCAAGTTGGATGGTTTGTGCTTGTAAACAGCAATCTTTAAGTCTGACCACAGATTTTCTATTGGACTGAGATCTGGGCTTTGACTAGGCCATTCCAACACATTTACATGTTTCCCCTTAAACCACTCAAGTGTTGCTTTAGCAGTGTGTTTGGGGTCATTGTCCTGCTGGAAGGTGAACCTCCATCCTAGCCTCAAATCACACATAGAGTGGTACAGGTTTTTCTCAAGAATATCCCTGTATTGAGCACCATCCATATTTCCCTCAACTCTGACCAGTTTCCCAGTCCCGGCTGCTGAAAAACATCCCCACAGCATGATGCTGCCACCACCATGTTTCACTGTGGGGATGGTGTTCTTTGGGTGATGTGTTGGGTTTGCGACAGACATAGCGTTTTCTTTGATGGCCGAAAAGTTCAATTTTAGTCTCATGAGACCAGAGCACCTTCCTCCATACATTTTGGGAGTCTCCCACATGCTTTTCACAAAGTCACAATGTGCCTTTTTGTTTTTAGCTGAGAGTAATGGCTTTCTTCTGGCCACACTGCCATAAAGCCCAACTCTGTGGAGTGTACGGCTTATTGTCGTCCTATGTACAGATACTCCAGTCTCTGCTGTGGAACTCTGCAGCTCCTCCAGGATTACCTTAGGTCTCTGTGCTACCTCTAGGATTAATGCCCTCCTTGCCCGGTCCATGAGTTTTGGTGGGCAGCAGTCTCTTGGCAGGTTTGCTGTTGTGCCATGTTCCTTCCATTTGGTTATTATATATTTGATGGTGCTCCTGGGGATCATCAAAGATTTGGATTTTTTTTATAACCTAACCCTGACTTGTACTTCTCAACAACATTGTCCCTTACTTGTTTGGAGAGTTCCTTGATCCTCAAGGCAGTGTTTGGTTAGTGATGCCTCTTTCTTAGGTGTTGCAGCCTCTGGGGCCTTTTTAAAAATGGTGTGTATATGTAATGACAGATCATGTGACACTTAGATTGCACACAGGTGGATATCATTTCACTAATTATGTGACTTCTGAAGGCAATTGGTTGCACCAGAGCTTTCTATAGGCTTCCTAACAAAGGAAAGGCACATGCCAATTTTCTGTTTTCTATTTCTAAACAATAGTTTTATTTATATATTTTTCTAATTTTATTTATATATTTTTCTAATTTCACTTCACCAACTTAGACTATTGTGTTCTGATCCATCACATAAAATTGAGATTAACAAAACATTGAACTTAAGGCGGTAATGTAACAAAATACGACAAAAAGTCAAGGGGGTGAATACTTTTTCAAGGCACTATATACCCTGTTCATTATTACTATACTTGCAAGACTCTGAGAGACTGTTAGGACATTAAATGAGAAGCTGCCATAGGATTAAAGAAGACCATGTTTTGGAGAGAAAAAGCCAGACATTGTTTACCACACAGTCTAACCTTTTGAATGTCTGGTTTTAGCAATGTTGTTATGCCTGGAAACTTGTTTTTGTCTGGAAAAACTGCTGTGTCATTGCCATTGATTATCATTGAAGGTCTAAAGTAAGTCTATGAGAGATGGAAAATGTTACAATGTATCAGTTTGTGCTAAGTTTCTCCACTCCACCCCTCCCACTAGAAGGTTCTAGTCTAGCAAAAACGGTATATAAGGAGAGCAGTCAGAGCCCCTAGTGTGCTGCAGTTAGGGAACAGTGCTTGGAAGAGGAGACTCTGCCAGTCTACTGAGTGACCAGAAGAAGACGCTGAAATGGAGATACTCCGCCACAGACCCTGGATCACCAACCTTGGACCAAGTTGCCAGCCTCCCGAAGAGAGAGAGGGACAGCTAGCTCAGGCCTTTCCTCAGCATCAAACCCTTCTTCTGCCAGGGAGGAGACTAGAGAAGCTAGCCCAATGCCTCGCCTGTATTGTTTTGTACCTGAATTCCTCCAGTAAAAAAGCACTCTGGTTTACTGCAGACCCTGACTCTCTGGATTTATTTCCCATTGGGGTGCACCATGACTTACCATCCCTTCCAGAGAGCAGCAACACATGGTGACACTTCAATGGTGTCCGGGGGGCCCAGTGTAGCTTTGGGGCCATCCTAAACCTGGCCACTACAAGAGTCATACAGTACAGGTAGATGGCAGTACAGTACATATATGTAATACAGGTAGAGCCATACAGTACAGGTAGATAGCAGTATGGTATATGTAGAATAGACAGAGAGATATAAAGTGCAGGTAGATGGCAGTATGGTATATGTAGAACAGATAGAGAGCCATACAGTACAGGTATATAGCAGTAGGTATATGTACTGCAGGTAGAGTGCTATACAGTACAGGTAAATAGCAGTAGGTATATGTAGTACATGTAGAGAATCATACAGTACAGGTAGATGGCAGTACAGTACATATATGTAATACAGCTAGAGAACCATACAGGTAGATAGCAGTATGGTATATGTAGTACAGGTAGAGAGTCATACAGTACAGGTAGATGGCAGTACAGTACATATATGTAGTACAGGTAGAGAGCCATACAGTACAGGTAAATAACAGTATGGTATACGTAGTGCAGGTAGAGAGTCATACAGTATAGGTAGATAATAGTATGGCATATGTAGTGCAGGTAGAGAGTCATACAGTACAGATAGATAGCAGTATGGTATATGTAGTACAGGTAGAGAGCCATATACTACAGGTAGATAACAATATGGCACATGTAGGACAGGTTGAGAACCACATAGTCTGGTGGTAAGCAGTACAGTATATGTAGTGCAGGTAGAGAGAATTACAGTAAAGGTACAGTAGATACCAATATGGTATATGTAGTACAAGTGGAGAGCCATATTGTCACAACCAGACAGCTGAGAAGCTCTGACAGAAGCCTTTCAGAACCTCCTCCTTGAGTTTCTTTGTTGTGATGTTCAGTTCCTCATCTCGTTAGCCTCTCTCAGCTGTCATGTAGTTGGACTGATTGCATCCCTTTAAATTCCACCCCATAATGCATCACTGGGCGGCTTATACTACTTCCTGGCGTGTGTATGCATGCTGGTCCTGTTTTGCAGTCTGCTACAAAGTTAAGTGCTGAACTTTTGTCTGTTATTTTCTGTTTGCTGGATCCCAGGTGACCCTGACTCCCTCCGTGTCTGGTGTAGGGAGCCGGTGGTCGTGTCCCCTCACTATTGTAGGGTGTTCAGGGGTTATACAGTCGAGGTACGTGGATATGCAACCATCCACCTCTGGGATCTTTGCATAGGCTGAGCAGCCAGGGAAAGTCTCAGGTCTTGTGCAGGGGTCTCCCTTTTGGTTCCTTAGCTTTGGATCCAGTGAGTCATATATGCATGTTGCTTTGTCTTGTTTTCTGTACACCGTCCGTGACATTATAAGCCGCCCAAAACCGTCTCAAGCGTGGATCCGGTTTCACTTTTGGCTGAACGCCTTCAGGGTCTTTCATTGGAGGTAGCTGATCTCCGCAGGACTTTTTCTCAGCTTCAAGTGACTGGTTCAGCTGGCGTTCATGGAGTTTGTTCTGAGCCTAAGATCTCGCTCCCGGATACGTTCTCCGGGGTAGTGAGAATTTTGTGCATTTTAGAGAGGCTTGCAAACTCCATTTTCGCCTTCTTCCCCATTCCTCTGGTGATGAGGAACGGAGGGTGGGGATCATTATATCGCTGCTCAGGGGTAACGCTCAGTCCTGGGCCTTTTCGCTGCCGGAGGGGGCACGGCCTCTCCGTTCAGTGGATGAATTCTTTTTAGCCCTGGGTCAGATATATGATGATCCGGATCGTGTTGCTCTGGCTGAGTCTAGACTACGTCTATTATGCCAGGGTAAACAATCTGCAGAGATATATTGCTCTGAATTTCGGAGATGGGCAGCTGATACTGGTTGGAATGATGCTGCACTCCGAAGTCAATTTTGCCATGGTCTTTCAGAGGGATTGAAAGATGCATTTTCCTTTCATGAAAGGCCTATTTCCTTAGACTCTGCTATGTCTCAGGCCGTTCGTATTGACAGGCGTCTTAGAGAGAGAGGAGAGATGTCCCCTTCCTGTCATACTCAGTCCCAGGACAGTGCAGCGGTCCCATTCTGTGCGCAGGGGTCTCAGTCGCTGTCAGCCCCTGCTGAGCAGGAGCCCATGCAGCTGGGGTTGATTGCTTCTGACAATAGAAGATTCAGCTTGCATGGGAGGGTTTGTTTTTGTTGTTGAGGTATAAATCATTTGGCAAATGTCTGCCCCTCTAGGAGATTCAGGCAGTTCTCTGGGAGTAATAAAGAAACAAAGAGGAAAAAATCTTTTAAAAATGTTCCGTCTGTTACTATTGGCAGGGTTGAGGCGGAAATTGAAGGTTTTCCGTTTGCTTGTAGTTCCCGTTTTGTCCTGCCTGCTAGGGTGGCGCTAGAGAGCAAGAGCATTTTTTGTGAGATTTTTGTGGATAGTGGAGCAGCGGTCAATCTCATTGATAATCAATTTGCAATAACTCATGGTTTCCAGGTGTGCACTTTGGGAAAGGATATTCCTGTTTTTGCTATTGATTCCGCTCCACTTTCTCAGAAATCATTAAAGGGCATAGTTCACAATATCCGTTTAATTGTGAGTGATGCTCATGTTGAGGATGTGTCATGTTTCGTCCTTAGCGGTTTGCCTACTCCTCTAGTGTTGGGGCTACCCTGGCTCACTAAACATAATCCCACCATTGATTGGCAAGCGAGGCAAATAAATGGTTGGAGTGACTTTTGCAGAGAGAATTGCCTCACGACATCTGTTTCTAAGGTTGCTTTGCTCTCTGAATTTTCAGATGTCTTCTCTGAGAGTGGAGTTCAGGATTTGCCCCCGTACCGGGAGTACGATTGCCCTATTAATCTCATCCCAGGCGCCAAGCTGCCTAAATCTCGTTTATACAATCTTTCCCAACCTGAAAGGATCGCTATGCGTGCTTATATCTCTGAGAGTCTGAGAAAAGGACACATACGACCCTCAAAGTCACCTGTTGCCGCAGTTTTTTTCTTTGTTAAGAAAAAAGATGGTTCTTTAAGACCTTGTCTGGATTTCAGGGAGCTGAACAGTATCACTATTCGTGACCCTTATCCGCTTCCTCTGATCCCGGACCTGTTTAACCAGGTTGTTGGGGCTAAAGTCTTTTCCAAATTAGATCTAAGAGGGGCATACAACCTGGTCAGGATCAATGAAGGAGACGAATGGAAGACGGCCTTCAATACCCCTGAGGGCCATTTTGAAAATTTGGTTATGCCTTTTGGTTTGATGAATGCCCCAGCCATTTTTCAGCATCTCGTGAACAGCATTTTTTATCATTTGATGGGAAAATTTGTATTAGTGTATTTGGATGACATTTTGATTTTTTTCTCCTGATTTCAAAACTCATAAGGAACATTTACGTCAGGTCTTGCTCATTCTGCGGGAGAATAAATTATATGCGAAACTGGAAAAATGTGTGTTTGCGGTTCCAGAAATTCAATTTCTGGGGTTTCTTCTCTCCGCTTCTGGTTTTCGCATGGACCCCGAGAAGGTCCGCGCTGTGCTTGAGTGGGAGCTTCCTGAGAATCAGAAGGCGCTGATGCGTTTTTTGGGCTTTGCCAATTATTACAGGAAGTTTATTTTGAATTATTCCTCTATTGTTAAACCACTCACTGATATGACCAGAAAGGGGGTAGATTTTTCTTCTTTGTCGGTAGAGGCGCGTAAGGCTTTTTCTAATATCAAGGAGAGTTTTGCTTCCGCTCCCATCTTGGTGCAACCTGATATTTCTTTACCCTTCATAGTTGAGGTTGATGCTTCTGAGGTGGGTGTGGGTGCGGTCTTTTCTCAGGGTTCCTCTCCTGCCAAATGGCGACCGTGTGCCTTTTTCTCGAAAAAACTCTCCTCCGCAGAGAGAAATTACGATGTGGGAGATAGGGAATTGTTGGCCATCAAGTTGGCTTTTGAGGAATGGCGCCATTGGCTAGAGGGAGCCAGACACCCTATTACCGTTTTTTACTGACCATAAAAATCTGGCCTACTTGGAGTCAGCCAAGCGTCTGAACCCGAGACAGGCCAGATGGTCTTTGTTCTTTTCAAGATTTAATTTTGTTGTCACGTTCCGCCCTGGGGTGAAGAATGTGAAGGCAGATGCCCTGTCACGTTGTTTTCCGGGAGGCGGGTATTTTGAAGACCCGCGTCCCATTTTGGCCGAAGGTGTGGTGGTCTCTGCTCTTTTTTCTGAATTGGAGGCAGAGGTGCAGGCAGCCCAGTCAGAGGCTCCTGATCTTTGTCCTCCTGGGAGGTTGTTTGTGCCTCTCGCTTTAAGACACAAGATTTTTAAGGAACACCACGATACGGTCCTTGCTGGGCACCCAGGGGCAAGAGCCACACTGGATCTCATCGCTCGGAGATTCTGGTGGCCTGCGCTTCGTAAGTCGGTTGAGGGTTTTGTGGCAGCCTGCGAGACTTGCGCTCGTGCCAAAGTCCCTCATTCACGGCCGTCAGGTCCTCTCCTTCCCTTACCCATTCCTTCCCGTCCTTGGACACATCTGTCCATGGACTTCATAATGGACCTGCCTCGTTCCTCGGGGAAGACTGTGATTCTGGTGGTGGTGGACAGTTTTAGCAAAATGGTGCATTTCATCCCTTTTCCTGGTTTGCCCAATGCTAAGACGCTGGCGCAGGCATTTATTGATCACATTGTCAAATTGCACGGTATTCCTTCAGACATAGTCTCTGATAGGGGCACGCAGTTTGTTTCCAGATTCTGGAAGGCCTTCTGTTCTCGCTTGGGGGTTCGGTTGTCATTCTCTTCTGCTTTCCACCCGCAGTCGAATGGCCAGACGGAGTGCGTCAATCAGAATCTGGAGACATATCTGCGCTGGTCCTGTTCTACAAAGTTAAGTGCTGAACTTTTGTCTGTTATTTTCTGTTTGCTGGATCCCAGGTGACCCTGACTCCCTCCATGTCTGGTGTAGGGAGCCAGTGGTCGTGTCCCCTCACTATTGTAGGGTGTTCAGGGGTTATACAGTCGAGGTACGTGGATATGCAACCATCCACCTCTGGGATCTTTGCATAGGCTGAGCAGCCAGGGAAAGTCTCAGGTCTTGTGCAGGGGTCTCCCTTTTGGTTCCTTAGCTTTGGATCCAGTGAGTCATATATGCATGTTGCTTTGTCTTGTTTTCTGAACACCGTCCGTGACACATATAGTACAGATAGATAGCAATATGGTATATGCAGTACAGGTGGAGAGCCACATAGTATGGTAGTAAGCCGTACAGTATATGTAGTACAAGTGGAGAGCCATATAGTACAGATAGATAGCAATATGGTATATGCAGTACAGTTGGAGAGCCACATAGTATGGTAGTAAGCCGTACAGTATATGTAGTACAAGTGGAGAGCCATACTGCAGTATGGTATATGTAGTACAGGTAGAGAGTCATATAGTAGAGGTAAATAGCAGTACATAGGTATATGTAGAACAGATAGAGAGCCACACAGTACAGGTAAATAGCAGTAGGTATATGTAGTACAGGTATAGAGTCATACAGTACAGGTAGATAGCAATATGATATATGTAGGACAGGTGGAGAGCCATACAGTATGGTAGTAAGCAGTGCATCTAGGGAATAGTACCATACATCATGCTTACCTGGTCTCCGCTTCTGGGTTTTGTGTCCAATGCTCCTGGGACGGCTCCTCATTTCCCTGCCACGCTGAAATCAATATCCGTTGATGGGGGGACATGTGGCCGTTGCAGCCGATCATAGGCGTCATGTGAACAGTAGTCTTGACGTGAGCGGAGCAGGTCACCTGTCACCTATCCCAGTCAGCGCAGCAGGGAGGAAGAGCCGGCACAAGAGTGTTAGATACCGAGCACAGCATACGGGAACCAGGTAAATATGATCTCCAAGGGGTCGGCCATTCTGGAATGTCTGTGGGACTCTTGAATGACCCCTTTAAACTGAATTCCTAGTGGGGCCATCCTCTAACATTTGCGACTATGCATGTAACTAATAACCAGCCCTGTCATTAGATTTCTGGTTTGTATTTGGAAGATGAATTTGCTGAACATTTTTTCATATTTCATGACTCAACCATTTTCTTATTCAGTCATGATAGAAAGATCTCTCCTCATTTCCCTGAATGATAGGCCAGCCATACAGAGCCAAGCCAGGAAAGAATTAAAAAGGAATCACAGACATAAACCTTCGCTGCCGGATAATTCTCCCTGGGCCGCAGGATATACGAGTATAGCGTTTTCACTGTGAAATCTGCATAAATCTAATCTGCACAGATCAGCTGCATCCTGCAGGTTGGGTAGACACCCTGGAGTGGTATTAATAATTCAAGGAGCAGACTGCTCACCTGAAGGGAATCGTGGTGTGTGAACGCCTGTTTACGTTATTTCACACTGCGATTAGAGCATAAATAAGATGGTATTTAAAGCCGTCCTTCTCCTGCTGGGCTGAACCTGTTACTGTTATCTGGGGACTAATAGGCAGCCTTTATACCTGAAGCGCATGGCAATTTGTCACAATAATTTAAATAGAATCCTATGAGTTTCATTAAGATCCATGTCCCCTAATAATAAGTTTTACTCATTTAAAATCTAATTCATTCTGTCAGCTGCATTGGAAATCATGAGAAAAGATGGAGTGTACAGTAATCATTGGTGTATCTGGTAAACTAGTGATTTATCAAGCCACCGGACTTTAATAAGCAGTTTAAAGCCCTCATTATTATCTGAAAAATAATGTAAAATCCCTTAGAATCCGCATGAGTCATTTCATGGAAAATTTTAAGAGATAACAAGTTCTTTTTCTTTGCGTTTGCTATGTAATAAACTGCACATTTACGGCTATATGCATGGATTTTGTGAAGGGGCTCACAATGTATGCTTATGTAGTGCACACATACAATCTTCATAGATACGGTAAGCATACTCATTACCAATGAATCATACCACCAGACAGTGTTGGGCAATACAGTACACATAAATAATGCTGCCATATTGTACAAATAAATAATGGCACTATACACTACACAAAAGAACATACATATGTACTTATAGCCAGAGTAAGGGTATGTTCACACCTGCATTAGAGGCTGCCATCAGATATTCTGTTTAAACTAACAGAAAGGTTCTGCTAGAATGGAGCAGAATAATGGAAATGAATAGTGGTGATCTGAACTCTGCCGAAAACCCCATAAACAACAATGGCAGCAGACTATTATTTTATTTTTTTACCTGTTTTTAATATTGGTCTGCAATGGGCTTTTGTATGGATTTTATTGAATAACTAGCAGAAGGACCCGGCTTTGCACGGGTATATTTCATCTATTTCATTTAATGTTTGTGTGTGTCGTTAAAAGATATCGACAGTATCCACTATAACAGTGACATCTACAGCACCCTGCCCCTTTAACAGTGACCTCCACAGCGGCCTACCCCTTTAACAGTAACATCCACAGTGCCCCCCCTTTAACAGTGACTTCCACAACGGGCGCCCCTTTATTAGTGACCTCCATAGTACCCCGTCTCATTAACAGTGATTTCCACAGAGCTCTGTCCCTTAAAATGTGACCTCCACAACACCCCGCCCCCTTAGCAGTGACCTCTAGAGCACCCTGCCCCTAAACACTGACCTCCATAGGGGACCATCCCCTTAACTGTGACCTCCACAGTTCCCTGTCCCATTAACAGAGACTTCCACAGCGCCCTCCTCTTTAACAGTGACCTCCACAGCATCAGTGACCTCCTGTGACCTCCACAGGAGCCCACCCCTTCAAAAGTGACCTCGACAGAATCCCGCCCACTTAACAGTGACCTCCAAAGCAGTCCGCCCCTTTAACAGTGACCTCCACAGCGGCTGCCCCTTTAACAGTGACCTCCACAGTACCCCATCTCCTTAACAGTGATTTCCACAACACCTCGCCCCCTTAACAGTGGCCTTTACAGCAATCTGCCCCTTAACACTGACCTCCATAGCGGACCGTCCCCTTAACTGTGACCTTCACAGCAGCCTGCCCCTAAGGTGGCCTGAACGTTTGTTCCTGCTGTCTACAGTTATGACTCAGCTTTTTTCCAGATGTTCTTCTGTCCATTATGACCTCTGCCTGGTCTCTGCTCACAGGTAAACTCCCTTTGCTCCGCTTGAGTGCAATTCCAGCCTACTGACTTGGTATCTCGATTTGGGAACTCCTGCTTTTCTTGTTGAAGTCAACTCCAGGGGGAGCAACCTGGGGAAAATTCTTAGACTCCGCGCCCTGTCTTATCCCTAAGTGAAATGCATTAGTGACCTGATGGGTTTATGTCTCTAGTTGTCCATTGTTAAAATTTTCTTCCAATTCATTTCTTAAAATATATTTATAAAGACTCCTTTTTTGTTATAAAGCTCCAAATCCTCTGCTTGTGTTCATATCACCATAGAGATATATAAGATCTGACTTCTGCAGCTAGCAGAAGATTGACCTTATGGCATACAGATTTATGTAGCTTCCACTGAAGTCAGGTTTTCACTTCTCTTTTATATTTTCCCCTGTAATGGGTTTGTTTGAGATTACCGTTGGTGCCTGTGTAGTGAATGAGAAACTAGAAAAGTCTAAATAGAACAGAATATAGAAACACATTGTCATGGGCATAGCTAAAAGCTCACGGGCCCTGGTGCAAGAATTCAGCTTGGGCCCCCGTCCCTCAGTGCTTGTTGGCAAGGGGCAGGGGAGCACATAGCCTTCCTGCTGCCTGAGGCAAACATTGAAAGGGCACCCCCTCATGCCAAATTTTTAACCTAACCCCTTCCCTCCAGCCAGAGGTGTAAATTGACCAGTATGCACTTTTTATAATGCCAGTGTCTTATGTGGCACAAGGGTCTTTGGGCCCCCTCAGACTCCTGGGCCCGGTAGCGACTGCTACCTCTGCACCGCCTATAGCTACGCCTCTGCACATTATTATGCTGGCAGCACGTGTCCGCTGTTGTCCTGCTTCCCCGGGTGGGCATCGCTCCACTCACCCTGTGTAAATTAGGACTAGTGCTTAGTGAACTTCCTTACAGTTCTGATAAAGTTAATTCTTCGATTTTTTGGGGTCCTTGTCCAGCTGCTGACTAAGTGCTGATCAGACTCCCTATTTAGCTGGGCTATGGATCCACCTCCTGGCCTGAGCTTTGGGTTTTCTAATGTCTAGTAACCAGCAAAGGTGTGATCGCTTGTCTGACTACCCATACTTTACCTGACTATCGATTCTGTTCCTTGCCGCTGGCCGGAACTTGGAATTGATATTTGGATTACGAATATACTCAGCCTGCCCCAACCTTGGAATTGCTTTCTGGAATAAGCACATACTCAGCCTGCCCTGATAAGCATGTACTCAGCCTGCCCTGATAAGCACATACTCAGCCTGCCCTGATAAGCATGTACTCAGCCTGCCCTGATAAGCACATACTCAGCCTGCCCTGATAAGCATGTACTCAGCCTGCCCTGATAAGCACATACTCAGCCTGCCCTGATAAGCATGTACTCAGCCTGCCCTGATAAGCACATACTCAGCCTGCCCTGATAAGCATGTACTCAGCCTGCCCTGATAAGCACATACTCAGCCTGCCCTGATAAGCATGTACTCAGCCTGCCCTGATAAGCACATACTCAGCCTGCCCTGATAAGCATGTACTCAGCCTGCCCTGATAAGCACATACTCAGCCTGCCCTGATAAGCATGTACTCAGCCTGCCCTGATAAGCACATACTCAGCCTGCCCTGATAAGCATGTACTCAGCCTGCCCTGATAAGCACATACTCAGCCTGCCCTGATAAGCATGTACTCAGCCTGCCCTGATCTGTGTAAAGACTATGCTTTTTTTGATCCCTTGGTCCTTTGCACTGGGGTCTCTGACTCCTGATCCTTGTTCTGGGGTTAAAGGGTGAATTCCAATGAACCACTAGGACAACGCCCTTTGATTTAGTCCAAAGTCAAATTGGATAGTTGGCACAGTGGGTCCATACCCACTGCCCGTTACACATATAGCCAAGTAGAATGCATTAAGGAGTTTTACAGGGAATCTGTCACTGTGAACTGCTTTGCAATCTGCAAGCAGCATGTTATAGGACAGGAGTGGCTGAGCAGATTGTTATATACTTCTGGGAGAAGTGGGTGGCAGCCAAATGGGTGGTCTTATCAGTAATTGACAGCTATCTGCGTGTGCACAGTATACAGGGAAGGCTGTCAATTACTGATAAGACCAAACACTTGGCTATTGAGCTTAGAAAGAGCAGATATTTTAATGTACTTATTACACAGTTTACTGAATCTTTTCCAACAAAACTATAAATCAATCTGCTCAGCTCCTCCTGCTCTAGAATGTGCTGCCTGTAGACTACACTGCATTTCATGGTGATAGGTTCCCTTTAAATGATAATGATAAAGGAACACCAGATGGCATAGCATGGGTCATTTGGCACTGTCTGAATAGGTCGTCCTATCTTGACTTTTCGTGGTCAAGATGGGAATAACCTACACTAAGCGACGGCCTGGGGAGCATGGAGTTTTGAAAAAAGCCAAGTTGCTGGCACTGCACTGTTTCCATAACTCCCATAGCTGTAAATAGGAGCTATGCAAACAGCATAGCACAGCAATCTTCGCTGTTTCCGTAACTCAGGAGTGCCTGGCTGGTGCTTACTGTGGATTATTCCCATTTTGGCCATGAACTGCTTAGATGAGACAACCCCTTTAAGTACAGTTGCCTTCCAGATGCTCATTATTGCTTAATGGAGCTGATAAATAAATTAAAAGGACTAGTGTATGCCAAAAGTTAGCTACTACACATATAAGGCTGCTTTATTTAAGCAAACCTGAACTGTCATTTGGAGAAATGATCATCAACAATGTAATAATGGGGAAATTTAGCTTTATAAAAATATTTAATGCTCAGTTTTTATTGCTGGGTCCTGACCATCTCGTGTTATCGGACTCCAACCCAGTGGAGCTGAAAATGTACATGTATATTATTAAAAGGACATTGCCCCAATAGCTGGCAGATGGAATTGTCAAGGCGAATAATTTTATTGTTCACTGGATGGGTGCACAGGGATGCAGTAACTCAGAGTACCCGCAGGCAGCTGAAGAAACGCTCCTCTTCTCCACTGTCTATGCTGCATTTTTGCTCCTTAGAAGTCTTCAAAGAAACGGGGATATTTTCATAGCATCTTTAAAAGATTTTTCTATAGAGCCTTTTCAGTCAATGAGGCTTCCAGTTTCACCAGTATACTGGATATGTCAGAAACAATCAGGAAATTCAGAGATATGCAGCCAATATTAGGAAAAATTCAAGCAGATCATGTACATTAGCTAAAAATTGTCTGAACTTGCACACTTTGACAGGATCTGCTGATATGGAGACCTCCAGACTGTCCTCAATGGTAGATATTGGGGAAAGAAGAACTGGGACAAAAATATGACATAAAGGTACACACATTCAGAATATTAACAGAATGTCTCCTACACCTTGGTATCTGGAACCCATTGCTATTCTGCTGTAGACACTAGAATTTGTGGAAAATACATTTCCTGCACAGAGGTCCTCTGTTGGGGATCACTCTGGGTAAACTACTCGGATATCACAAGAGTGATTATGTCAGGCAAGCTCGCTTCTGTTAGGCATCACAAGAAGGTTTCCATCAGGAAACTCCTGTGACATCATAACTGTGTTAGGCGAGCAACTGTGACATCACAAATTGGCTTCTCTCAAGAAGGCTGGTGTGACACAACAAGGGGGGTTTCAATCACGTAACAGCTGGTAACTGCATCACAGATATATTAGAGTTTCTTCTATATGCCCGTGCTATTCATTTATACAAAGTTGAATGGAAACTTAAGGATTAAGAAGCTCTACTTTTTGACAATTTTTGGTCTATCCTCAATCCAATGTGAGGTCTATATCATTGAACACTTTACTAATGTCAACTTCCATCTCATACGCTTTCTGACACATTGTAAAGTTATGCCTTCTCCTCTGCTAATATGAAATCTGTCAGCTAGGCTATCTACAAGTTAGACATAAGAAGAGCACACAGAGGAGAATTTTTCATGAGGGGAATTTTAGAAGTCATGTTTTTCTTGAGTCTAGGTATGCCGTACATTGTGCTAAATTTATCAAAGGATGCACTTTATTTGATGAACTTGGTGCATCTTTAAAGGGTTTTCCAGTCTTTTACAAATGATAGCCTAGATAGGCCATCAATATCACTCAAGTAAAACCTGTTCGTGACGCCAAAATTGCAACAGGCCCTTTATATTTACGACGAGTCCCAGATGTAGGAATGCCGAGTGGTATAGTGCGGCCTAAAATGTTCCTTTTATGTGTGTCACAGTGCTCCTGCCTGGATACCACTGGACCCCAGGCTTTAGCTCTGAAGCAATAAATAGGAGGAATAATTGAGGGATTTTAAAGAAAGATTGAGTCCAGACCTTGTATGTAGTTGAACAGCAGCTTTACTTGAACAAACGTTCATCAGAAACAGTCTTCAAGCTTTGTCTTGGTCCCAGCAGGCTTTAGCATTAAAACTGGCAGGCAAACTCCACTCTGCTACATCTGTTTCCCTCTGGCTCTACTGTACTGACAGGCTGACTGTATGACTTTGCTTCTACTTGTATGCTGCACTTCTCTTTGTATGGTCTGTCTCTAGGTTAGGCCAGGGAACTTTCCTCCTGGCTCCTGAAGCTTCAAGTTTTGGCCCCATGGCCAGCAGAGCTGACTTCTGCCCCACCCTTCCTGCAGGAAGAAGGACTCGCCCACTTCTCTTTAGAGGGGGGTTAGAATGGAATGTAAAGTTCCATTCTATCTACATACAGCTCTGCCGTGTTTGCTGCCACCTGCTGGTGAATCAGGCACATTACATGTGAACTTAACAGTTGCAAACAGATTAGGAATGCACATTATGGAGGACCTGGAATAAATACATAAGATGACATGCAAACCCGGATTGCCTGAACTGTACCTGTGCCGCCTGCTCTGACCTATTGCCTGTATGACTTCACCTTTGCCTCATCCTTCGATCCTGCACTGTTGCTCCTGGTAACGACTTGGAAAGGGAGGAACTGAAGCTCCAGCAACATGGCCAGGAGCATGTTCAGATTCTGCGCCATTGGATGAGTGCACGCATACTGTTGTCTCTTGGCAATTGCTTCGGTGATCGATTGCTGATGGAATGACTGACAAGGAGTAGGAGCATGAGGAGCAGGAGCATCAGGACTTGCAGATGATGGGAAGGACAGACAGGTCCCTTCGGCTGAGGTGGTAGAGCCTTGACTGCATGAAATTGGGTGTGTGCCACTATGTGATGCAGACGTTGCTGCGGCAGGCTGGATCACCATATCGGAGCCACGGATCTCCCAGGCCACTTTATGGTGACGCTGCATGTGTTGACGCCGGGCTGTGGTGCCAACATTGGCACCCTGGCCATGCTTCACCTGACCACAAATTCGGAAAATGGCCTCCTCCGGCGGCTTAACAAAAAATTGCCACACCGGCATTCCCCCCCCCCAACACTCCATGCTGACTGCCTGCTACCGCTGCCTCCCCAAACCCCTGAACTGCTATATTTTGGGCAGAAAGGCTCCAACAAAGCGGGTGGTTTACCCCGGGCATGTTTGGCTCCTGACCTCCCACTGCTTCTACCCTGCTGACTCACAGCCATGCTACCACCTTGCTGGCTCAGCCGCTGCCTCACGCACAAGCTGCCACTCTCTTCTGATGATGATGATGAAGCCCCTTCTTCACCCAGCTCCTAAGTGTGATCGGCTACATCATCGTCATCCGCTACTGTCTGCACATCACTGATGTCCCCCTCAACGGTCTCAGGGCCAGGAGCCTGATCGCTCGCAACACATGCTCCTACGCAACTCTCCTCATCACTACCTACTGGAGGAAGCAGCGGATGTCTCCTCCAGATCTTGGCTGGGCAGTAGCTGCTGACTGTCCTCTAGTAGCTCGTCCTCGCTGAAAAGTGGAGCCGAGCCTACGGAATATAATGCTTCTCGTGCTGAGGGAACCGAAAATGACAGAGGCAGGTTGAGGACAGTTGGGGGCACAGGGACTGCTCCCGGGCCATGCCAACTAAGCGTTGTGTCATAGGAACCCACTGACTCTTGGCTGGGGTCGTCTGATGTCACTTGTGACGAAGTTGAAGACCAAGTCAACCATTCAAGCACCGCTGGGTTGCTGGTCAAGACACGACCGCTAGATGACACCAGGAGCTCAGGCCTCTCGCTGCGACTCCTGCTGTCGACCCCCCTTCTTCTGCTGCTACTTCTACCTGCCTTCTGACATAAACATTTTGACCATTGTCCGTTCCCTTTGAAGGGCCTGTCACCTGTCTGTCTGACTGGGAGGAATTTGGAATTATGATCTAATGCCAGCCATGATCTAATTACAGCCTTTTGCTGTGAGATAGCAGAGGGAGTGAACTCCGCAGGGGTCCGGGCTTCAAGCAGGCCACATGTGTACAATTCACACCTCACTCAGCAAGCACGGAGGCCAACTTATCCTACAGGGAAAAAAAACTATAGGGGGTCTCAGCTATTACCCAGATCACTGAAATCCATCAGACATCATGGAACCAGAGATTCATAAGGAATTATGAATTTCCTGTCTATCATAGGCATAAACCAGTTATATATCTGCGACCCTGGGGCCAAAACGGACATGCCCCTGGTTGTAGTTTGGGAGTCAGGTGCTGGGAAGGGGAGATACAGAGATCTCCCAGCAGAAACCTAATAGCAGCGCCATGTTTGGTCTCCACCTGTAGCCGGAACCCCGGTGAACCCGTTGGTCCCAGAACCATCTCCCTGTGACCTTCCGGTCTGGAGCTATGGGCCATAATGGATGTTGTGGGTGTTTGGCTACCAGGACAAGGAAGGAAGGGTGGACTCTTCCCAGAGGGAGGGGCATGACCCACTACAGGTGAAAAGGCCCATGCAGGCCAGATGCCAGGGTTTTTCTCTGAAGGGGGTCACATCCAGTAATGTGTTTGGAGCGACTGCGGACAAACTGCTGACATCACAGCCGCAACGTGACTACAGTCAAGGATTACAACAACCCAGACTTCATCATAACCCAAAGGACTACTCATCCACCTGGTAACTGACTCTTGCTCTGTTTAACTCTGTTGTATCATACCACCTGTATTTGCACATCTGTATATTTCCTATTAATACACCCCGTAAAGGTCTGTAGTACAATGTAACTGCACCGCTAAATGGCAATTATGACATATATTTTTTCCTTTTTTTTCCTATTAATACACCCCCCAAAAAATGTAAAACAATGTAAAATCAACGCAAAACGTCTAATAGGACGCATGTATATTTCCTATTAATACATCCCATAAATAGCTGTATCACGAGGAACTTGAACCCCAATAACTAGCAAGGTTTTCTGGAATTACTGAGCTATCATATAGTGCAAACAACCTAAAAGCAGCAGTATAACAGCAATTTGGATCCCAAATTAGTGCAGCAAGGTGTAATAGAATCACTCCTATTACCCAGGCTGTACTCTCCTATTGCTCCTTGTTCTCCTTTCATAGTGTGGCTGATACCTCCCTATCCTTTCCCTACACCTTGAATAATCTTTCCCTGAACTTCTAAATCAATTTTTCAGCACAATAAAGTCTTTCCTCGTGCTGTCCCTAGCGCCTGTCACATCTCTCCCTGCACTAAGTACACTGGAAAATGGCTGAATCCAAGATGGCCGAGGCTATTTATAGGGCTGTGACATCACAGGACTGGTTGGCTGCTGATTGGCTGCATACAGATGTAGCAGGGTTAACACACAAACTCTTGACTCAAATTTCTTAACTCATCACGTTATCTTGAAACAAAAGCCATTAATAAGCAGTTGAAGGTGTTTGCTTAACGCATTTAGTTTAGATAACACGCCTCATAAAGCATGTGTGTTAACTCTACTACATCTGTACATGGAATTCTAGGTGATCCCTTGTTCCTAGAGTTCTTTGCTCCATGTCCTAACATGTGCAGCAGCCATTTTAGGAAAAAATAAGATTTGTTACCACGAAGCGTAAGGAAATTCGGCTTCGGTGCGAATGGAATGTTTCCTGAAATTCCACTTTGTCAACTTCGATTCACTCATCTCTAGATGTGATGTCGAAGGTCACATGTTGCTGATGGTCAGGTGGTAAGAGGTAAAATACATGCAGTGGGTATATATAATATAGACAGCAGTGTATTGATAAGTGCGGTACGAGGCATAAATTACAACTTGTATATCACATATCAGTACACTGCTTTATATACCATATATCTGTACATAGTGCATCTATTATGTCTTGTACCTCACATATAAGTACACTGCTGGATATAATATATACCTGTACACACTGCATCTATTTTATTTTAACTTTTATAATACATGCAATGTGTACAGATATATAGTATATACAGCAGTGTACTGATGATATGTGAGGTATGCGGTATAAATTACACCTCGTACCTCACGTCAGTACACTGCTTTGTATACTATATATTTGTACACACTGCATCTATTATACCTCATACCTCCCAAATCAGTATACTGCTGGATATAATATATACCTGTACACACTGCATGTATTATACCAAATAATACATTCAGTGTGTACAGATATATAGTATATACAGAAGTGTACTGACAGATCTGTACCCACTACATCTTGTATACCTCATACCTGACATATCAATACACTGCTTTATACACTATATAGCTGTACACACTGCATCCGTTATACCTCGTACCTGACGTATCAGTACCCTGTGTGCATACTATGTGTCAGGTGCAAGGTATAAAAGATGCATTAGCTACAGATATACACTACTCACAAAAACGTTGGGATATTTGGCTTTCGGATGAAATTTATAGAAAATTGTCCATGGAGCACATGTTTAATGGGGATGAACAGTAAAATAAATAAAACCGTAAATATGAGTTTGAATTAGACCCTGTCTGCGGTAGTTGAAGGACAAGCTAGAATCAAGCCACCAACAGAAATTATATCCAACCTTAGTTTCCTGCTCCTTGTCTTAAACTCCTTTTCTTTTAACTACACTTAATCAGAAGCCCACTTAGCACAGCAAACCTCAGGAAGAGGGTGTTGAATGAAATTAAAAAAAATTGAAAAACACTTTCGTTCTGTATTTGTAGTCTGAAGGGCCATCGCTACAAACTTTGGGAAAGCCAACCACGAACCGATTAAATCCCTATTGGAAATATCATACTAGCAGGTGGAATATAGTCTAGGGGTTCACATACTTTTTCCACCTGCACTGTGAATGTTTACATGGTGTGTTCAATAAAAACATGGTAACATTTAATTCTTTGTGTATTATTAGTTTAAGTAGACTGTGGTTGTCTATTGTTGTGACTTAGATGAAGATCAGATCACATTTATGACCAATTTGTGCAGAAATCCATATCATACCAAAGGGTTCACATACTTTTTCTTGCAACTGTATATGGAAAACAGAGAAGAGCAACATACTTTCCAACATTGGATCACAAACTGTATGTGTGGCTGGTGATGGACAATGTGATTCACCGGACCACAGTGCAAAATATTGTATAATAGTCTGATGGATATTCACTCCAAGAAAATTATTTCTTTTGATGTGCAACAGGTTGTTCCAGGAGTGTCTTCTGTTCACTTGGAAAAAAAAAAGCCAGTAAAAATTCCTTGGAGAATTCCTATTTGAAGAAAAGGTAAACGTAAAACTGATCTGTACTGACAGACGTGTCAATCCGGAAGATGGTCCACAAGGAATATTCTGGTATAACACATTTGAGTTTGATATCTGGAATCTTGCAAAGAGTATTGGCAATAAAATGTTAGTGGCAAGTAAGAAAAAAAAAATTGCAAAGAGCTGTCTGAGTGGGTAGCACTTATGGTACTGTAGTGCTCACTGTGGAACAAATTACGAAACTTTAGTTTAAAAATGGAAATCAGTTCTGTATCATATTGTAAATATTCACAAATGGAACGATGTTGATGGCAGTACAGTTTCGTGCGAACATGATAGATAACATGAAGATAAAATTACCGTTTTACGGCGAAAATGGTTGCGACCAAAAACAATCGCTTATGACACTTTTACAAAAATAGTGCTTGATCCCCGACTACTGAAAGATATAAAACATATCTTATATTTTTGCCATACCGGCAGTCTGGAAGTATTTCACAGAGCGGTTCTGAAATACCAAAGCAAGAGGCACCACTTTTTTATTAATGGTATGGTCGCTCGCACGCAACTTGCGGCTTTGGATCACAACCGGAACTGCAACAGAATTCAAACAATAATTTAAAAGTCATCCGATTCAAATCAATAGTGGTGAAAATAAATTCAGCCTCCAATAGTCCAAACTAAGAAAATAATTGTTCATCAAGGCTATCTATGAACCTTCAGGTTTTCCTGACAGAAGTTATTGAGTTGGTGGTTGATTTTGCACGGGTGAATCAATCTACCGATTGGCCATCCAAGAAAGGATTGTTTGCCACCAGCATAGCTCCGATCCCGAGGCCTGACGAGGAGATGAGGCAAAAACATTGCAGTTGCTTTACACGTTACCCTTAGCAATTGTTCATAAATGACTCACTGTTTTTGAGTTGAATATGTTATAATGTGGATAGTAAAGTCTCTGAATGGATTGGCCACCTTAGTCCACACTAGACTAGCGTTGATGTCCTAGGGCAATGTGGCTATCAATGTTATCTTTGAAAATAGGAATTCAATGTATAAATGTAAGAAAGAATCGCGGAACTCAACAAATCTTTATAGAATTTTTATATTTTTATATTTCAATACAATCGGTTGCAGTATCAAGTATAAATCTTCTGTGGGCTTAAAGTGAACCTGTCATCTACTTTATGCTGCCCATACTAACGGCAGAAGACAAGACCGGTGACTTGATTTCAGCTTTCTGTCATTTAGAAGTAATAAATAAGTGGTTGATGAAAACCAACAACATAACCTTTGAAGACTAGGCATGGAAAACAGTCACGGACACATGAGAAGAGTCGTGGTTATTCATAAATTATTTCTCTCCCTGTCCACCTGCTGATGATTAACAGTCTAATACCTAGTTTTCTCCAGTTTTTTTTTCTAGGAGGGAACTGCCAATCATCAGCAGATGGGTGGGAGTGCAAGAGATTAGGAATAACCATGACTCTTCTCAGGTAGAGTTGACTCTTTTCAAGGACTGGGCTGCAATGATTATGATGCTGGTTCTCAGCAGCCACTTACTCTTAGCTCATGAGTGATACACCACGGAAATCTGCGTTTCTGTCACTATTTTATTCTGCTAACCAAAATGTGGTTAACAGATAGTTGATGACAGGTTCACTTTAAGGCTTTTTGCGTGTGCAGCGCTCGTTCATGCACGATGATGCACAGCTTGCGCAAAACGTCAAAAGCTAAAAGCTTGTTTTAGACTAGCACCCACGACTGCATTTGTTAAAAAAAAAAGTTCCAGAAACAGTTGGTGAGTGCCACTATTCTATCCTAGATTAGACATGGAATCGCTGTCTTTTTTATACTGTTTTAAAGACAGAAATGTTACATTCCCTGTAAGTTATCTCTTATTTCAAGTGATAAAAAAAAAGAAAGAAATCAATGCAAATAATTGATCAAATATTGGATTTATTTATCCTTTTTTTTTTATTCCCAAAAAACCTGTTATTAACATTATCTACATAAAGATTTCAAGATAATATTTCCTACAAGAATAATTTCTGAGTGTAACGTTCCTGTGTGCCCTCTTCTTGGAAAAGATTCTCAGAACTATTTGACTTCAACCATGTCTGGCCAGTTTTCCACTGTCTTCGACTCTGGTAGGTGAACCGTATAACAGTATACACCGTGTGCTGCTAGGAGTACACACATCCCCACTATAATGGGTAGAGTCCTATATCGGACTGAGAGGCAGTTGGACAAATACCGCTGCATGCACAGTTTTTTTTAGCCAACCACTCGGCATATACTATATGCCATACTTTGCCCAGATTCATGAAGATACTTATTATAGTGAATGGTTTAATTCAGACTTCCGTCAGCACTTGGTTGTAGACTGTAGTACGTATCCCGCTGCCGACCTATGTTCCAGAACAGGCAGCCAGAAATAGTCAAAGGTGCAAAATTGGTCATGTGTGTTTCAATTCAACTACTAATAATGTAGTACTACACAGTTGTAAAAACTGTAAAGACAATTATTTTGATTGACTTTTTAAGACAAGCTGATGCCATGCGGTTAATCCGCTGCGTGAAAGAGAGCAGATTCCCATTCTGGACAGCAGAGACACGGAGGATTAACATGATTGATAATGACCTCACTGTGACATTTTTACTACAAAGTCACAGTGAGATAAAGTTGTACCAAAAAAGTCACAGAGAAGTACTGAGCATTTTCAATCATGTTTCTGCAGTCCAGAACGGGCCTCGGCTCTCTTTTGCGCAGCAGATTACTCGCATGACATACGCTTGTCTGAAAGAGCTCTAGGTATCATTTGGTTATTTATTTTGTGGATGTATAGGGGCAGTGATACAAACCATTTTTGTCATATACTTTAAACAGTAACTGAAATTTTTTGGGGGAATTGGGTTGGTCTTACAATGCGTTTTTCACTGAATCCCCATTCACTTGTATTGGGCAATGGCTTCGTGAAAAACGCAGAAGAATGTAGAACATGCTGTGTTTTTCGTGCAACACTGAAATGATGCATGAAAAAATAAAAAAAACTCTAGTCCACACACCCACTGAAAAGAATGGGTCAGGATTCTGTGCTGGTGCAATGCGTACACGTCACGCATTGCACCCACGTGGAAAAATTGCTTCTGTGAAAGAGGACAAACTTTTTCATCTAAACAGAGGACAGAGGAGCATTAATATTGCTCATTAATGTTCCACTTTATTGATTTTTTAAAAATTTTATTTTTGATTTCTGCAATGTAAATAAATGTAAATAATGGTATATATAACCTAAAAAATATTAAATATTTCAAACATTTACTGCCATTTCAGAAGCTTCATAATCTTCCTCCCAGTGGAATCCGACATATTGTCCATATGGGTTTGGAAATCTTTGCCTAATCAAGTTAACCACACAAGATGGCACTGGGATGCGCTTCTTTGGCCCCAAACGTCCATGTGTAAAAACAGTGTATTCTCGGTTTCCTGCTTTTCGAATAACCCTTTGAAAAATAATAAAAGGAGATTATTTAAATTTTAAAAATATTTAATAAATAATGGAATTTTTTAAAGTTTAGTACATATATTTATGTATACCTGCATAGGGCCTCATTCACACATGTTGTTTTGGTCATTGATTTCTATGAATTATTTGGATCAAGGTGAGTATCAAAAGACAGTAAAGGTACTGATCTTTCCATGAAATGATTTCTCTGTTAAGGCTCCAATACTTGTTTTGGTTCACAATAACTAATAGAAACCAATGATCTCAACAGATACATGTGATTGAGGCTTTAGTCTCTCCATAATCGTCCAAAGTTCTTCATTTTACAAATTATACAGGTCTCTTGAAACACAGTTGCTATGGCTTGTACAACTTCCCATTAGCCAAAAAAGAAGACTAAGGGGCGAACCTGTATACTGCCTGACTGCATTTGGCACCTTGCAAATGAGCGTTTGTCACGCTGCAAGTCCGCAGCGCAGCTTCCGTCATGACTTCCCAAGCACTGACGGCGTAACATTGCGTTATAGCGATTTATCATGCTATATCACCCCTACAGTTCTGGAATGTATTGCATAAGAACAGCAGCATTAAGTCAGTGTCATCTATCACATTCCAGAACGGTAAGGGTTACATAGCATCATAAATTATTATAATGCTATGGGACCCCCATCATTGCTGGCAGGTCAGGCCATGGAGCTGGACTTTCGACTCGCATCGTACCACACGATCGTCTTCCTGGTGCTTTAGGATTCTAAGTGTGAAGGTGTGTCTTTTAGTCCTCGAATCTGATTGGCTGGCAGCAAGTGTGTATGTGAACTAGTAGCAGGTAATTGCATGCAGGCCAATGACATTTTATTTCTAAAATACACACCTCCTTACTGTAAAGCCTGATGCAGCCATGCAATGCCCCTCTGCAGGGGCAGACTGAGAACCCTCAGGGCCCCCGGGCAAAATAAATCAAGGGCTCCCTTACAGGCCCCACCCATGTTCTGCTACAAGCCCCACCCTTGTCCCGCCTCCATGCCCCGCCTCCAGCCACACCCTACACAATCTTTAATAAGATTTCAAAGTTAAAGTGACACAAAAGGCACCCAGACCACTTCAGCTCATTGCAGTGGTCTGGGTACAGTGTCCCTCTTGCAAATCGAGCTGCAATGTTATAGAGAAACTGCATTGTTTACGTTCCAGCAATAAGTCAGCCTCTAGTGGCTGGCAGCCGCCTGAGGGCTTCCTGGATTAAAACAGACCTCTGGTCTGGTATCTGACGCTGGACGTCCTGACACCCTGCATGATGACCTCCAGGGTAAAATTTTTCCCCATAGGAAAGCATTGATTCAATGCTCTCGTATGGGGTGATCTAATCTCAGCGTCCATTAGTGAGCCTCTGTTAGAAGCAGTGTGGGCATAACTACTGTGAAGGGGGCACATATCTGGGCATAACTACTGTGAAGGGGGCACATATCTGGGCATAACTACTGTGAAGGGGGCACATATCTGGGCATAACTACTGTGAAGGGGGCACATATCTGGGCATAACTACTGTGAAGGGGGCACATATCTGGGCATAACTACTGTGAAGTGGGCACATATCTGGGCATAACTACTGTGAAAGGGGGGGAGGCCCTTCACAGTAGTTATTAATCCCTTTCAGCAGTCCCCCCTTCAGTCAATGGGGGACTGCTGAAAGGGGTTAATAACTACTGTGAAGGGCCTAGCCGTCTGGGCAACCCCACAGATCATCCCACCACCCACCTTGTTCCACTGATCCGCTACTTGCGGGCTACATGGGCATGAGTTCAGTCACTTCGGTGCGCAATCCCATCCTGTGGCGCATGATCCCGCGAGACCCGTGACCTACAGCGGCAGGTCTTGCGGGATCACGCACTGCAGGACGGGATTGCCCACCGAAGTGACTGAACTCATTCCCGCGCAGCCCACAAGTAGCGGAACAATTACAAGAGGGGTGGGGAATAGCCAAATTAAAAAATATTTTGAACCAAAAGGTGTTATGGGGGCTCTGTGGATGGCACTGTTGTGGGGATCTGTGGATGGCACTGTTATGGGGGGGATCTGTGGAATGGCACTGTTATGGGGGCTCTGTGGATGGCACTGTTGTGGGGATCTGTGGATGACACTGTTGTGGGGGGATCTGTGGGTGACACATATATAGGACCTTATGCTATATATGTGTCATCCACAGATCCCCCCATAACAGTGCCCCTGTGAGTGAATTATCCCCAATACAGGGACTGGGGGCCGGCATCTGTGGTTGTAATGGCAGCGGGGCCCGGTGCAGTCACTGTACTCTATTACACCGGGCCCCGCTCACTGTAATTCTAATATTCATATGTGAACAACTTGAAATCCTCTGCGATCCTCTCCCTCTGAGCTCTCTGTACTTACAAACTCAGTAGCAGGCCGGGCGGCAGCACAACTCACTGAGTTATGAATAAAGTAGGAGGAGCAGGCGCGTGACGTCAGTGAGTTGCGCTGCCGCCCGGCCTGCTACTGAGTTTGTGAGTACAGAGAGGGCAGGGGCGTAACTAGAAGTGACTGGGCCCCACAGCAAATATTTGTAAGGGCCCCCCAGCGCGCTTCGCACCTCCCTCCTCCTGTGTAAACCCCACTCCTTTGGCACAGTGTAGAGGTATACTGTATATTGTGGGGAACAGTGTAGAGGTATACTGTATATTGTGGGGCACAGTGTAGAGGTATACTGTATATTGTGGGGTACAGTGTAGCGGTATACTGTATATTGTGGGGCACAGTGTAGGCTATATGTGTATAACATAAACATATTTCATATGAAAACTTACAGTTACTTGGCCCTTGGGGATGACGCCACTTCCACACTTTGGCCGGGGGCTCGGCGGAGCTGATGTGTTTTATCCTAATGAGAAAGATTTCATAATAAGGATTTGGAGAAGGGGCAGAGGGATAGCAGAGCAGGGAGAGGCTGGTGCTGCTACTAGGGGGTCATACCATGGGGGTGTAATAAAGCCCACCATAATGCCCCCCCAGTAGTAATAATTCTCCTTATAATGTGACAGTGCAAAAATACCCCCTTGTAATGCCCCCAGTTGAGCTAATGTCCCCATAGTGCCCCCATAATGTGCCAGTATAAAATACCCCTATATAGTGCCCCCAGTAAATGCCCCCATAGTGCTCCTCTCCCCCCTCCTGCCTAGTGCCCCCCATAATGTACCAGTATAAAATGCCCCATATATAGTGCCCCAGTAGATGCCCCTCAGTGTCCGGCCTCTGATAGGCTGCCGGCCTAGTGTCCCCCATAATGCCCCCCAATAATGTGCCAGTAAGTGTCCCCATAGATGCCCCCCATCATGTGCCAGTATCAAGTGCCTCTCCCCCCCCCACATGTCCCAGTATCATAGTGCAATCTCCCCCCCATGTGCCAGTATCAAGTGCCTCTCTCCTTCCCACCCCCATGTGCCAGTATCATAGTGCCAACCCCCCCCATGTGCCAGTATCAAGTGCCTCTCTCTTCCCCCCCATGTCCCAGTATCATAGTGCCATCTCCCCCCCAAAAAAAGTGGCAGTATCAAGTGCCTCTCCCCCCCATGTGCCAGTATCATAGTGTCAAACCCACCCATGTACCAGTATCATAGTGCCAAACCCACCCATGTGCCAGTATCACATGCCAACCCCCCCACATGCCAGTATCAAGTGCCTCTCTCTTCCCCCCCATGTCCCAGTATCATAGTGCCATCTCCCCCCAAAAAAGTGCCAGTATCAAGTGCCTCTCTCCCCCCATGTGCCAGTATCATAGTGCCAAACCCACCCATGTGCCAGTATCAAGTGCCAACCCACCCCACATGCCAGTATCAAGTGCCTCTCTCCTCCCCCCATGTCCCAGTATCATAGTGCCATCTCCCCCCCACAAAAAAAGTGCCAGTATCAAGTGCCTCTCTCCCTCCCCCCTCCCCATGTGCCAGTATCAGGTGCCAACCCCTCTCCCCCCCATGTGCCAGTATCAGGTGCCAACCCCCCCTCCCCCCCAGGTGCCAGTATCAGGTGCCTCCCCCCCCATGTGCCAGTATCAGGTGCCAACCCCCCTTCCTCCCCCCCCAGGTGCCAGTATCAAGTGCCTCTCTCCTCCCCCCATGTCCCAGTATCATAGTGCCATCTCCCCCCTCCACAAAAAAGTGCCAGTATCAGGTGCCAACCCCTCTCCCCCCATGTGCCAGTATCAGGTGCCAATCCCCCTCCCCCCAGGTGCCAGTATCAGGTGCCAACCCCCCTCTCCCCAGGTGCCAGTATCAAGTGCCTCCCGCTCCCCCCCCCCCAGGTGCCAGTATCAGGTGCCTCCCGCTCCCCCCATGGCAGTAACAGTCGGGTATTAAAAAAAAAAAAAGCACTTCTACTTACCTCCATGGCAGCAATGCGATGCAGCCTCTTCCTGCCCTGTATGTCCATATATGGAGTCAGTGCTTGTATTTCAGAAAAGTTTCTGCTGGGATTCAAACCCACGACCTTCTGTATCAAAGGCAAAGCACCTAACCACAAGACCATAACAGCAGCCTTGCTGTTGACTGAAAAAATATGAGACTTCTACTGTTATAGCTGGCTAAGTGTACATCTATACACATGACAGCCGCTCATATATAGAGATATAGCAGAGCTGAGTGTGCTGGGACAGCTGTCATATAGAGATAAAGCAGTGCTGGGTGTGTTGGGGCAGCTGTCATGTGTATAGATGTACATTTAGCCAGCTATAACACTAGAAGTCTCATAGTTTTTCAACCAGTTGCAATACAGCCTTTATGGCTGTGTGGGTTAATGCTTTGCCACTGATACATTGGAGGTTGTGGGTTCGAATCCCAGACACACCAGGAGACTTTAGGAGACAGTAAGATCACATGTGAAGGGGCCCTGAACACGATATTTAAGTAACTTGAAAATAAACTGTCACACACACTGCCGGGGTGCCGGGCCCCGAAGCACCTGCTTCCCCAGTCAGAGGGAGAGGATCGCAAAGGATTTCAAGTTGTTCCCATATGAATATTAGTATTACAGTGAGCGGGGCCCCATCCCAGCCGGGCCCTCGGAACATGTCCGAAGTGCCCGACCGGTGAGTCCGCCCCTGCCCCTCTGTCTTCTGTTTAAACTGAATGTAAGACAGAAAAGTCCTAGTCATGGTATTTTAGTGGACTGACAAATTTACAGGGGATATTAAAGTGTAAGTCTCATATTTTAACACAAAAAAAAATATTCTACTGTTTTAACTGTTCTACTGTTACTATTTTAACAAAATAAGGAAATTAGTCTAGAGATGAGTGAATTTCATATATCGAAATTCGTTCACGCTTCAGTAACTAGTAAAGGGTGAATTGCGTTCTGGATTCCGTTACCTCAGACCATAATTAAATTATATGATGGAATGCATAAAGGAATGCCTAAAGAAGCATTCAGTAAGCATTCCATCATTGAAATACGTTATGGTACGTGTTAACGGAATCCATAATGCAAATCACCTTTTACCGGTAAATGAAGCGTGAACGGATTTCATTATTCGAGATTTGCTTAACTGTAGTAAATAAAGAATTTAATGTAATAATGTTTGGACCGTCTCCTAATCTATAATATATAAACAAAATATGACAATGTGATTTATATATAGCTTCAGTATTCTTTACCGGTTGCGAGCGTTGAGGATTTCCCGATCAGAAACATTTCCAGCGCAATCCACCATCATTAGTAGAATCTCTTCCTTCAAACGCACATCTGAAAGCTCCGCTAATTGGGTAATGCAAGTTATTCCTGTGTCAAAGTGACTGTTGTGTGCATCCTCCTCCTGACAACATTTAGACTCATCTCTTGTTGGCATTGGGATACAATGAGAGCAGCTGCACCATCCTGTATTTCCTACGCGTTCATCTTCGTATTTAGAATTCTTAGGTACATCTTCTAGGCTGTCCCATTCAGGGTCTTGCTGAAAATAACTGTGTTGTTAAATCACCTTCTCGCAATGCATCTCCTTTTAATTTCTCCATCAATTCCAGAACTTCCTGCGTTCGAAAAAGAAAAAAAAAAAAAGAAAAGAAAATTGATTTGAAAAAAATTATAATAAGATACAACTAGTATTATTTTTGTCATAGAAGAGAAAAAAAAATATTCTTTAGTTTTTTTTAAGGAAAAATAAAAAAAGGCTTTTGCAAAGCATTGCCGGCTCTGGGGTTGTTGACTGGCTACTGTTATCCTCTTCTGGATACAATAAATCTTCTTCATATACTTGAGAGAAATTCTTTAAAAAATAAAATATTCTAATTAAAGTGTGGAAAAGTTGTATTATTTCAGGCAGATGAAATTAAGCCCTAGTTCACACTTCTGTGTTTGGTTAGTCTCTAAACCGCCTAAAAATTTTACTTTATATATGTGTAGACTTCTCTTCTTAATTTTTTTATTACAAATCACCTATGTAAACCACTGAACAAACATTGAAGTGTGCACTGGGAGTAAAGGATCATTGCTCCTATTGCGGACCATAAAAGGTTTATCTGAATAATACAGGAACAGACCTGGCACACTCAATAGCACAGAGAATAACCCATGCACCAAGGAGCCAAGTTCACGAGCGCTTGATTGGCATATTTGGAAGTAATCAGACCTATTCTAATCATTGGAATTGCATGCTTGACAACAGTCATAATCAACCTGGAAATTGGCACTGGAGTTGAAATGGAGTTATGAAGAGGCACTGGCCTCTTCCAAACTACTGCGCATACAGCAACACTCTGAAATCTAATAAAGATTCTTTGCTGTCTCACAATTAGACCTTTTATTATGCCAAAAACGGCTGTAAGAATAGTAAGAAAACATGGTCCCGATCCACAACCACACCATACAAACCTTTTATAGAACACGCGGGAGCGTGGATAACTACAAGAATGAAGGGCCAAAAATAACCATACACATAAAAACAGCAGAAGAATTACGCCTTATATAGGTGTATTTATGAATATGGAAAAATTAACATTTAATACTTACCTCACTAACCGAATCACTAGCTTCATTTCATAGTCCAATCATAGTCCAATTAAAATTCTTGGGAAGAAGTTGTTGTACTCTCAGCCTTTAAAAAAAATTACAAACAAAAGCATATTTCAGAAATTATGAATAATATATATTTTGCTTTATAGTAGATAAATATGGGATGGATGGATGGTTGGATGTAGAGCGTTTGAGAGAAATAGATAAGATAGAGAGGGATAGAGAGATAAGAGATAGCGAAATAGGTGAAATCAAGATAGAGATATAGTGAAGATAGATGGAAAGATGAGAGGATGTAGGAGATAGAGAGCGATGGAGAGATAGTGGAGATGGAGAGGTAGAGGAAATAAATATATAGATAGAATTATGGTAGATAGAGTGAGAGATGGAGACAGAGGAAATAAAGAAATAGATGAAGATAGATGAGACGGATAGATGAAAAAATAGGATAGATAGATGACATGTGATTAGATAGACACAAGTTGGTAAGGCTGATTAGTCAGCCTGCATTTGTGGGAGGGGCGGAGGCTCTTCATATACGAGCCACAGCCTCACTCACAGGCGTGTGTTCTCAGGTGCCCCACCCTCCCTCCCTTATCTTCTCATTTCCACAGGGTATGCCCACTTACAGGCCTACCCACGATCATGGCTTAGGGCACACAACAAGCCAATTTAGTCAGGTTAGCTAAGACACGCCTAGCTGGTTAGGTTGTTCCCGTGGTTTCTCTTCTTAGGGTTCTTCGGATATCTCTTGGCTGTAGGCATGACCACAAATAGATATATTGGTACAGTAGTTTGAAAACAAAATAAGAGAAACAGAAATCTAAAAAAATAAAATAAATAGCTAAGTGGGTAAATATACACACAACTATAGTATCACAGAATGGATACATTTTTTTTAAATAAATATACATACATAGGTTGAATGAAATTAGGACATTTTTGAATATATATTTATCTATCTATCTATCTATCTATCTATAAAAATACACACACACACACACACACACACACACACACACACACACAATCCCATTATTTATTTTTGTAAAACTTGTAAAATAGGTTTACCTTCATGGCATTTTCTTTTCAATTCTACCCCACAAATCTAACTCCAAATCAATAATTTCTCATCCAACTCTGTAACCATTATGCAGCACATAATAGTAATTCCAAACACTGTGCTCCCTTCACATGCCTTTCACAGTCCATATATGTGCCACCTTCATAGCAGTAATGCATCCCAGATATGTGCCCCTTTATAGTAGTTATTCATCACACATATGTGCCCCATCACATTACCTATGCATCCCACATATGTGCCCCCCCACCAAAGTTATGCAGCCCATATATGTGCCCCTTCACAGAAGTAATGCAGCCCATATATGTGCCCCCTACACATACGTAATGAAGCCCATATATGTGCCCCCTTCACAAAAGTAATGCAGCCCATATTTGTGCCCCCTTCACAGAAGTAATGCAGACCATATACAGTTGCAAGAAAAAGTATGTGAACCCTTTGGAATGATATGGATTTCTGCACAAATTGGTCATAAAATATGATCTGATCTCATCTAAGTCACAACAATAAACAATCACAGTCTGCTTAAACTTATAACACACAACTAATTAAATGTTACCATGTTTTTATTGAACACACCATGTAAACATTCACAGTGCAGGTGGAGAAAGTATGTGAACCTCTAGACTAATGCCATCTCCAAGAGCTAATTGGAGTGAGGTGTCAGCCAAATGGAGTCCAATCAATGAGATGAGATTGGAGGTGTTGGTTACAGCTTCCCTGCCCTATAAAAAACACACACCAATTCTGGGTTTGTTTTTCACAAGAAGCATTGCCTGATGTGAATGATGCCTCGCACAAAAGAGCTCTCAGAAGACCTACGATTAAGAATTGTTGACTTGCATAAAGCTGGAAAGGGTTATAAAAGTATTTCCAAAAGCCTTGCAGTTCATCAGTCTACGTAAGACAAATTGTCTATAAATGGAGAACTTTCAGCACTGCTGCTACTCTCCCTAGGAGTGACCGTCCTGTAAAGATGACTGCAAGAGCACAGCGCAGACTGCTCAATGAGGTGAAGAAGAATCCTAGAGTGTCATCTAAAGACTTACAAAAGTCTCTGGCATATCTTAACATCCCTGTTAGCGAATCTACGATGCGTAAAACACTAAACAAGAATAGATTTCATGGGAGGATACTACAGAGGAAGCCACTGCTGTCCCAAAAAAACATTGCTGCACGTTTACAGTTTGCACAAGAGCACATGGATGTTCCACAGCAGTACTGGCAAAATATTCTGTGGACAGATGAAACCAAAGTTGAGTTGTTTCGAAGAAACACACAACACTGTGTGGAGAAAAAGAGGCACAGCACACCAACATCAAAACCTCATCCCAACTGTGAAGTATGGTGGTGGGGGCATCATGGTTTGGGGCTGCTTTGCTGCATCAGGGCCTGGATGAATTACTATCATCGAAGGAAAAATGAATTCCCAAGTTTATCAAGACATTTTGCAGGAGAACTTAAGGCCATCTGTCCACCAGCTGAAGCTCAACAGAAGATGGGTGTTGCAACAGGACAACGACCCAAAGCATAGAAGTAAATCAACAACAGAATGGCTTAAACAGAAGAAAATACGCCTTCTGGAGTGGCCCAGTCAGAGTCCGGACCTCAACCCGATTTAGATGCTGTGGCATGACCTCAAGAAAGCGATTCACATCAGACATCCCAAGAATATTGCTGAACTGAAACAGTTCTGTAAAGAGAAATGGTCAAGAATTACTCCTGACCGTTGTGCACGTCTGATCTGCAACTAAAGGAAACGTTTGGTTGAAGTTATTGCTGCCAAAGGAGGTTCAACCAGTTATTAAATCCAAGGGTTCACATACTTTTTCCACCTGCACTGTGGATGTTTACATGGTGTGTTCAATAAAAACATGGTAACATTTAATTCTTTGTGTGTTATTAGTTTAAGCAGACTGTGATTGTCTATTGTTGCGACTTAGATGAAGATTGGATCACATTTTATGACAAATTTGTGCAGAAATCCATATCATTCCAAAGGGTTCACATACTTTTTCTTCCAACTGTATATGCCCCCTTCACAGAAGTAATGCAGCCTATATACAGTTGCAAGAAAAAGTATGTGAACCCTTTGGAATGATATGGATTTCTGCACAAATTGGTCATAAAATGTGATCTGATCTTCATCCAAGTCACAACAATAGACAATCATAGTCTGCTTAAACTAATAACACACAAATAATTAAATGTTACCATGTTTTTATTGAACACACTATGTAAACATTCACAGTGCAGGTGGAAAACGTATGTGAACCCCTAGACCAGGCATGTCCAAACTGCGGCCCTCCAGCTGTTGCAAAACTACAACTCCCAGCATGCCCTAATAGCTGTAAGCTATCCAGGCATGCTGGGAGTTGTAGTTTTGCAACAGCTGGAGGGCCGCAGTTTGGACATGCCTGCCCTAGACTAATGACATCGCCAAGAGCTAATTGGAGTGAGCTGTCAGCCAACTGGAGTCCAATCAATGAGATGAGATTGGAGGTGTTGGTTACAGCTGCCCTATACAAAAAAAACACACACCAGTTCTGGGTTTGATTTTCACAAGAAGCATTGTCTGATGTGAATGATGCCTCGCACAAAAGATCTCTCAGAAGACCTACGATTAAGAATTGTTGACTTGCATAAAGCTGGAAAGGGTTATAAAAGTATCTCCAAAAGCCTTGCTGTTCATCAGTCCACAGTAAGACAAATTGTCTATAAATGGAGTGTCACACCGGTGACAGGTTTTAGAAGTTCTGAAAGATTATCTGCACATTAGAGATCTGACAGCCTCTTTTGGTTTTGGTTTCACTTTGTCTGTGTTTTGCTTGTATGTCCACACCTCCTGTTCAGGTGTGGATCATGTGACCTTTACCTCCCCCTATTTAGTCTGACTTTACCCATCACTCCTTGCTCTGGATAGCTTCATTTGGTTTTTGGAAGAGCTGGAGTGTGGTTCTAGTTGAAGTCCTGTTCACCCATCATCCATCAGCCTCAGAAGTTAAGTGTTCCGCTTGTTGTATTTTGTATTCCCCCCCACCTTTGTTGTTTACTAGGCCTCAGCGAGACGCTGGTTCCTTCACCAGGGAAGGAGTGGGTTGTCTCTGCCCTGGCATTACCATTAGGGCATCCGTGGGCCACCAGGGTTTTCTAGGTTACTGTGTATGGGCATCTCTACCATCAAGAGGTGCCCATATGGATAGGAGTTAGGACCAGGAGCAGGGTTTTATAGGTAGTGACCCTTTTCCTTCCCTAGCAGTGAGGCCTAGTGTCTTTTCCCTTCCTTCTTGTTGTCTTTTGGTGTTCTCCCCTACTACATCCGTGACATGGAGAAAGTTCAGCACTGCTGCTACTCTCCCTAGGAGTGGCTGTCCTGTAAAGATAACTGCTAGAGCACAGCGCAGATTGCTCAATGAGGTGAAGAAGAATCCTAGAGTGTCAGCTAAAAACTTACAAAAGTCTCTGGCATATGCTAACATCCCTGTTAGCGAATCTACGATACGTAAAACACTAAACAAGAATGGATTTCATGGGAGGATACCACAGAGGAAGCCATTGCTGCAGGTTTACAGTTTGCACAAGAGCACCTGGATGTTCCACAGCAGTACTGGCAAAATATTCTGTGGACAGATGAAACCAAAGTTGAGTTGTTTGGAAGAAACACACAACACTATGTGTGGAGAAAGAGGCAAAACACACCAACATCAAAACCTCATCCCAACTGTGAAGTATGGTGGTGGGGGCATCATGGTTTGGGGCTGCTTTGCTGTGTCAGGGCCTGGACAGATTGCTATCATCAAAGGAAAAATGAATTCCCAAGTTTATCAAGACATTTTGCAGGAGAACTTAAGGCCATCTGTCCACCAGCTGAAGCTCAACAGAAGATGGATGTTGCAACAGGACATCGACCCAAAGCATAGAAGTAAATCACAACAGAATGGCTTAAAAAGAACAAAATATGCCTTCTGGAGTGACCAAGTCAGAGTCCTGACCTCAACCCGATTGAGATGCTGTGGCATGACCTCAAGAAAGCGATTCACACCAGACATCCCAAGAATATTACTGAACTGAAACAGTTCTGTAAAGAGGAATGGTCAAGAATTACTCCTGACCGTTGTGCACGTCTGATCTGCAACTACAGGAAATGTTTGGTTGAAGTTATTGCTGCCAAAGGAGGTTCAACCAGTTATTAAATCTAAGGGTTCACATACTTTTTCCACCTGCACTGTGAATGTTTACATGGTGTGTACAATAAAAACATGGTAACATTTAATTCTGTGTGTGCTATTAGTTTAAGCAGACTTATTGTCTATTGTTGTGAATTAGATGAAGATCAGATCACATTTTATGACCAATTTGTGCAGAAATCTATATCATTCCAAAGGGTTCACATACTTTTCTTGCAACTGTATGTGCCCCCTTCACAGAAGTAATGCAGCCCATATATGTGCCCCCTTCACAGAAGTAATGCAGCCCATATATGTGCCCCCATCACAGTAGTTATTCATCCCACATATGTGCCCCCTTCACAAGAGTTATGCAGCCCATACATGTTCCACCATCACAGTAGTTATTCATCCCACATGTGCCCCCTTCACATAAGTTATTCAGCCCATATATGTGCCAACTTCACAGCATTTATGTTGGCCATTGCCCCATTCACACTACTTATGTTGCCAAGATTAGGTCACCTATTCAGGCATAAAAAATAAACTAAAAAACATCCTCAAGATTGCAGCGTAACAGCCGATGCTGTACATGAAGTGAACATATCAGACACACTTTGCCTGCTGCAGTTTGTATACGGAGGGCACAACTGATAAACTGCTCAAGTTCCTAAACAGACCAGCAGCATGACTTGGAACAGCAGCTCGTGTGGCTGCTGTAGAGTGATGGCTGAGCGAGTTGGTGAAGCGGGGAGGGGATGCCACCATGCTTCACCATAACAAACAGCTAACAGTCAGACTAAGGAAAGGACGTATTTGACGCTAGGGCAGTTAGGTAATAATGAATTGCTTACCATTGTTTATAGGGGTCCACTTGATATGAGGTTCAAGAATACAGCCACTCGTAAGACTGTATGTGCTCTCAGGAGGAAGAGGGCATGTTTAAGTGTGGAGAAAGCCGATTGGTTGAGGTGAGGCTGCGCGTTCTCGAGATGAGCCGAATGAATTCTGGGTAGTGAGGGAAGGCTGTCTTAGCCTCAGGGTGAGTGCATCGGCGGCCATCTTGAGAAGAGAAAAAAGTGTTTTATAGGAAATAGCTACACCCACTTGCAGCCACTATGAGGTGCTCTAGTCTGTGAGTGACTCACCCTTCACAGTAAAATGAATAAATGTATAGCTAAGAGACTGGCACTCTCAAACAAATGGGGTCACACGGTTCTCAAGCAGGTCACAAATTTATTGATAATCACACATAAAAGGTTAAAAGGCTAAAATAAATTGAGTTGAATTGTGTGTGGACTAACAATCTTAATAAAATACCAAATACATCGCAGTCATAAATTTTCTTAATTTCTATATGACATTACTTATATTCCTTCACAATTGACCACCTATAAAGGAAAAAAGGCAGAGGGGAATAAAGAGGGTAAAGGTTCTTTTTTCTTCTATTTCTTGGTAAGAGGAAAAGTCCAATAAGAGTTGGTATTTCAATTATATTAGGCTTTCAATAGAATGTTCCTTTTTATATTCGGTATGAACTTTCACAGTTTGGCAGTTGAAATATGCCGAGTAATGACCCACTATGTGGGCTTACCTTCTCTTCGTATGTGCCGATCGATTGTTTAAATATCTCGGAGCTCCGCTGAGAGCCGGCGTCCCGGCTGTTACTCTGTTCAGCGTCCCACGTGGGTTCAGAGACGCACTCGTCGCTCCGGAAGTGACGTATCTGCACTGAAGGATTCGGTAGTCGTTTCTTTCTTCCGACTCAAGCTGTAATCGTAGCAGCCAGATGAATTTAAAGTGCACTTGTTCTTCATATAATTGTCACGGACAGTGTACAGGAAACAAGGCAAAGCAACATGTATAAATGACTCGCTGGATCCGAAAGCTAAGGAACCAAGGGAGACCCCTGCAGAAGACCTGGCACTTTCCCTGGCTGCTCAGCCTATGCAAAGATCCTAATGGTGGAGGTTTGCATATCCACGAACCTTGACTATAAAGCCCTGAGCACCCTACAATAGTGAGGGGGCACGACCACCGGCTCCCTACACAAGATACGGAGGGAGTCAGGGTCACCTGGGATCCAGCAAACAGAAAATAACAGATAAAGGTACAACACTTAGCTTTGTAGCAGACAGGAGAACAAGGTCAGCATGCACACACACTCCAGGAAGAAGTATAAGCCGCCCAGAAAAGCATTCTGGGGAGGAATTTAAAGGGAAGCAATTAGTCCAACACATGACAGCTGAGAGAGGCTAACGAGAGGAGGAGCTGAATACCACAACACAGAAACTCAAGGAGGAGGTTCTGAAAGTCCTCTGTCAGAGCTTCTCAGCTGTCTGGTTGTGACAATAATATAAAGAGTCTTTTCTTAGTAGGTCATATTCAGATCTTTTGGTCAGATCACTGGACACCAAACGTGTTTCGAGGACGCTTCTCCCCTTCCTCAGTGGAAAGGAAGGGGAGAAGCGTCCCCGAAACGCGTTTGGTGTCCAGTGATCTGACCAAAAGATCTGAATATGACCTACTAAGAAAAGACTCTTTATATTATATGAAGAACAAGTGCACTTTAAATTCATCTGGCTGCTACGATTACAGCTTGAGTCGGAAGAAAGAAACGACTACCGAATCCTTCAGTGCCGATACGTCACTTCCGGAGCGACGAGTGCGTCTCTGAACCCACGTGGGACACTGAACAGAGTAACAGCCGGGACGCCGGCTCTCAGCGGAGCTCCAAGATATTTAAACAATCGATCGGCACATACGAAGAGAAGGTAAGCCCACATAGTGGGTCATTACTCGGCATATTTCAACTGCCAAACTGTGAAAGTTCATACCGAATATAAAAAGGAACATTCTATTGAAAGCCTAATATAATTGAAATACCAACTCTTATTGGACTTTTCCTCTTACCAAGAAATAGAAGAAAAAGGATCCTTTACCCTCTTTATTCCCCTCTGCCTTTTTTCCTTTATAGGTGGTCAATTGTGAAGGAATATAAGTAATGTCATATAGAAATTAAGAAAATTTATGACTGCGATGTATTTGGTATTTTATTAAGATTGTTAGTCCACACACAATTCAACTCAATTTATTTTAGCCTTTTAACCTTTTATGTGTGATCATCAATAAATTTGTGACCTGCTTGAGAACCGTGTGACCCCATTTGTTTGAGAGTGCTAGTCTCTTAGCTATACATCTTGAGAAGAGAGTCAGAATGAAGTCTGGTGAAGAGTGGTTGCTATGGACGGAATCTTATTAAACATGGGGTATGTGAGCAAAATAATTAGTGATTATGGATTATCACCTCAGCAGCAAGTACATTTTTGAAAATTGAATTTGGAGTGAAAATATGACAGTTATCCTTTAAACCGTCATACTAATGCACCTTTTTACTCATGTGCACTCAACATTCAGCACGGCTCATGATAAACCTAAAGAATTCAGTATTTGGAGCAATACAACAGCTCCCATTTATTCAAAAGAATGATGCTATAAGGCTTACTGGCCAAGAGGACATTGCTGTTATGTTTGACGATTCTCTCTAATGTCATACAAGAAAAAAAAGGCCAGTCACTGTGAGTGGGCTCAGCAAATGATATTGATAGATTGAATTTCTTACATCCACTTGGTTGTTGAAATGTGATTAAAACCATTACCACTAAAACCTGCCTCATCTTTTTCATTTCAGTACATGACTGGGTTTGGTTTACTTAATGAACTGGTGTAGGCATGTCATACACCTCAATTCCCACGGTTTAGTATTTTCTTATAGCACATTGATTTGTAGGATGAGATGGGAGTATATGAGTTTGAAGAAAAGTCTGTAGAAAGGTAAAGATTCATCTACAAAACTAGAAAACGTCAATTTGAATGGGTGTCAGTTGTAATATATGTCTACTGATCATAGTTTCTGAGGCTGGAAATGAAACATTCCATTTAACCCCTTTGTGACAGACTGTACCGTCACTCGGGCTGCTGGGGAAGCTTGAGGGCTAGTCTCCTTCCTACGGACTATGGACCCAGAACTATGGAGACCCCCTGACCTCTTGGGGTTACAAGGAACTATTAAGCCCTGATTTATGTGTGGAGTTCTAGGTCACATCTTTCCTATTTCCCATTAAAGGTGCAATGTGTGAATCCCGCAACACAAAAAGGGTTACCTCTGCACTGAGGCTCCCAATGAATGTGTTAGTTTATTTATCCCTTGGTTCTGTTGTGTTAGTAATGGGATTATGATAGCTGAGTCTAGGAGTAGCCGACTCTGGTGTAGAGGAGTAGATCACCCTATGATACACTCAGGAGATAATCCCATCACATGTGTCTGCTCTCTCCCTATTCTTTCATTAAGACACTGGGGAAGGGATGTCTGCTTGCATGCTGTTCATGTTTGATTGAGTTACGTTGTTAGACTTCTTGACCTGTATATATACTAAGTTGTTCTTCAATAAAATCAGTTCTTGATTTACTCTTCAACATTGGTGTTGCCCGATGATTGAGGAGTTTAGCGTTCTGTCCTCATATATTGGCTCTGTCCAATTATTAGGCAGGTTTGGGCTGAGCACACTGGAACTCGGGTTCCAGTGGAGGGAAAGCTGTTTGCTGACGGAGGTACCCAGTCAGGTACCAGGCGGTCCGTCACAGTCATCACTTGGGAAATCCCCTTTAAAGAGACAGATATGACTAATGAAACAGTGTGCCCAGAATGCTATCATTGTGAATCAGACTTGTAGAATAAGAATACAGTCTATCTCTCCATAACACATAGAGCTGAAAGGGAAAGGTTAGGTACTTTTTTACCACTGACCTCCCAAGATTTATCACTGAACATGAAAGAGCAGTATAGTTCTGCTGCAGAGGTGTAAGTAATAGTAGGTAATAGGAGACATCTGCCTACCCCTCCAGAAACCATAATGCAGTTCCTGAAGCCTATTATACAAGAACCTCACCCCTTCCAAACAAGATCTGAATTTCAGAAATTATGAAACAGCCATTACTACTGATGAACCATGTGGAGCACAGACAAGTGATTGGTAGGAGTCTTGAGTTCTGCTGGCTGCTGGTGCGGAAAGAATGAATGGCACCTCTAATGAAATAACATGTTCAGCAGAGCATGAAAAAGAAACTGGAGTTATGCGCAAAAGATATTTGTCTGCAGGCCTTGCATGAATGCGTCTGATAATTGGTCTGTCTTGTTTATTTCTGTGTTCATTCTCTTTATGGAGTAACACCTACATATTTAACAAACATCATTTAACAGGAAGCAGTTTTACCCGCAAAATTATTTTTTAATTATCTATGTGTAATTGAGCTTCCAATATACTGAAAAGTCAGCCAGCTTTATACATTTTCACATTTATTTTTTATTGAAAGTTTGAAGCTTATATGACAAAAAGTTTTAACGCACGAGTCGTGTACTGCGATTCATATATGATGTGCTGGTCCGGAAAGCAGCACAGTGAGGGCTGTACTACTACATACAAAGGATGAGGGCCAGCTTTCCTTATGTAAGTTAGACCTTATTAAAGGATCTTTCGTGGCTCGTGAGTGGTGTACACGGCTCTCCACTCAGGCATGACGAAAGAAACGTCGGGCACAGATAAAACAGGAACAACAGCATTTATGGTTGACACGAGGCAAGCAGCGTGATGGTTGCAAGTCTTAAAAGAGGCAACTGGCATTACAAAGTGTAAAATCCAAGGCCAGATCGGCAGCACACTTCTATGGCATATAGGGCATATTTCTGGGGAGGGGGTAGCTATTTCTTTTTACGATAGGCATCAGAAAGGCTAGCTACGAGGAGAGAGTGCCATTGGCTTTCAACAGACAAAGCTATCTTCAATGCTGTCAAAGGGAGACTCCCAGACAGAGTGTCCTCATCCAGGAGATGGAAATGAGTCAAAGATAGTTAGCCTGTTGGCTCTTAAAGGGAACCTGTTACCATTAAAATACAACGTAAGCTACAGGAGCCATGTTATAGAGCAGGAGTAGCTGTGCAGATTGATATATAGTTTTTTCGGGAAAAGATTCAGTATACCTTGTGTATTATACATTTACATTCCTGCTCTTTCTGGGCTTTGAAGTCCAGGAGGTGGTCCTGTCAGTGATTGACAGCTCTCTCTGTATACACAGTCATAGAGGGAAGTCTAAAGCTATATATCAATCTGTTCAGCTTCTCCTGCTCTATAACATTCTGCCTGCAGCTCAAACACCATGTTGAATGTGACAGGTTCCCTTTAAAGAGACTGAATATTTGCCAATCCTGTTGTTAAACTTATGCTCTCTCTCAGAGACTGTATCAATAAGCATGCACCCCACATGACACTTTAAAGGGGTTGTCCCATGAAAAATATTCTACATTTTACATCCCAGCACCTGGATCTGAATACTTTTGTAATTGTATATAATAAAAAATGTAGTATTCAAAATGTATATCTACAGCATCACCTGTTGCATGTTATTTTCCTTATTTCTCCATTCAACTCATCACAGAGGTGGACACACATTCTCAGTTCCAGCCCTCTGCCCCCAGCCATATATACAGTGTGAAGCTGTAGTTACAGGGGAAAAAATGCAGCAGAAAAATCATATGTCCTGAGAAACGTCATGCCTAGCGGTGGGATTCAAATTTTTAACAACAGGTTCCCTACTCAACGGCAGATATGCGGCGTCACGACACATCTTTACATATACATACACCATAAATATGCAACACACATAAATACACCATATACATGGTACACATACATAAATACACCATGTATACACGTCACACACATACCACAAAACCTTTAAAAAGCCTAAAGAGCTAAACTATCAGTGTCGCGCAAAGTTTTTTTTTACAGCGCTGGCCCACACCTCTAACTCCTCCCAATGTCTATCTGTACATGTCCCAACCCTGCTTAGTCTCCATTGTTCCCCACACACAGTAGTTATGCCAGATCTGGGATGGTTGGGAGGTATGCATACATAAACAGACTAGCAGGGGTAACACACACAATATTTACTCAAATTTCTTAACTCATCGCGTTATCTTGAAACAAAAGCCATTGAAAAACAATTTCTTAATGCATTTAGTTGAATTTAGTTTAGATAACATGTCTCATTAAGCATGTGTGTTAACCCTGCTACATCCGTATATAGACACTACACTCACATAATCACGTATACAGTATACACTATACAGTATATAAATGACATCTAGACTACACTTACAGTAGATTTACCTATACCGTATACATTTTATACACATATGTACCTAGCACTAAATACATATTGCATACATATTATATTCTGTGCTCTCCAGAATACAGCACCACATACCTCTTACATCAAGTGACTTCTCCTCTGATGCAGACCTTCTCTTTCTTCATCTTCTCCTTTGAGACCAGACCGCCATGATGATTTCTCACCCTTCTCCCGTCTCTGCAGTTTGACAAAAGACATCTTAGGTTCCTACTTTTCCATCCTCCTCCTACCTTCTTAACAACTCACCTGCCACCTTCAATAATAATAATAATAATAATAATAATAATAATAATATTTGCACTAGTTCAAAAAGGCTCCCGTTCTGTGTGCCAGTACAAAAAATTCCCTCAGTGCCCCCAGTTGAGCTAATGTCCCCATAGTGCCCCCATAATGTGTGCAAGTATTAAATACCCTTAAATAATGCCCCTAGTAAATGCCCACATAGTGATCCTCTCCTCTTCTCCATAGTGACCCCATAATGTTCCAGTATAAGATGCCCCCATAGTGTCCCTCATGATGTGCTAGTAATGCCCCCATAGTGTCCCCATGATGTGCCAGTAATGCCCACATAGTGTCCACCATGTGCCAGCAATGCCCCAGTAGATGCCCCCATATGCCAGCAATTCCCCAGTAGATGCCCCCATAGTGTCCCCATGTGCCAGCAATGCCCACAGTAGATGCCCCCCATAGTGTCCCCAAGGATGTGCCAGTAGATGCCCCCATAGTGTCCCCCATGTTCCAGCAATGCCCCAGTAGATGCCCACAGTGTCCCCCATGTGCCAGCAATGCCCCCAGTAGATACCCCCATAGTGTCCCCCATGTTCCAGCAATGCCCCAGTAGATGCCCACAGTGTCACCCATGTGCCAGCAATGCCCCAAGTAGATACCCCCATAGTGTCCCCCATGTGCCAGCCATGCCCCCAGTAGATGCCCACAGTGTCACCCATGTGCCAGCAATGCCCCAAGTAGATACCCCCATAGTGTCCCCCATGTGCCAGCCATGCCCCCAGTAGATACCCCCATGTGCCAACAATACCCCCGGTGCCCCACAGAAAACAAAACAAAAACAAAACACTTACCTTCACGCTGTCAGCGATGCGATGCAGGCCTCTTCCGGCCTAGTCTCGGCAGCCTATCAAAGGAACAGGGAAGGGAGACGCATCCTAAAGAAGGTGATACAGATGAATGTAGGGAGATGAGCGCTTCCACAATGCAAACGCTCATCTCCCGCCGCACTGGATCGGGATTCAGCCGGTAACACGGTTCTCCGATCCGGCTGTAATTTTAACAACCGGATCTGGAGAACCGGAGGGAACCGGCTGAATCCCATACCTGGGCATGCCCCCTGAGCTGCAGCAGAAAGGACGCTCCCCTGTAAAGGGCCATGCCCCCTGAGAAAGGACACACCTTGTGAGCTTCAGCAGAATAGACACGCCCCCTAAACTGTGAGCTTGAAATAAATCTAGCAGAGCAATCTAGAGCAATGAATTGGGAGATTTGTGGATCCTCTAGTATATGATGTCTGATTTTCATTTTTTACATTAATCTTGGCCCTTTAACCATTAAGCTAGTTGCCGAGCCATATGGAACAATGTAGATTATGTACCATACTGTATGGCACTGTATGGTTATTTGTAAATTGTATGACAGTACAGAACAGTGTATTACAGTGTATTATGGCCCCTCTGTTAATTTTAGTTATTTTGAATTAACCCTTAAACCTGTGGACTGCAAATGGTCCTAAAATATCACAGCAATCTTTTCTTATCTTTTTTTGCATAACCATTTTAATGCTAATGATATATTATGTATCACATATGTGTAAGATCATATATGAATGACTAAAACTTCAGTTGTGCTTCTTTCCAATCACGTTAATGTGTGCTGTGATTTGTACAAAGCTGTGAAATATGGTGTCATTTCTAAATAATGAATAATAATAATACTAATACAGAAATGTTACTTTGATTAATTTTGCAGTCAGAAATCCTTAGGGACAATGCAGCGGCACTATTGTGATGAATGAGACCCTAGTTTGTTTATAGCTATTAACCTATTACCTTAGCCGTGATGCTAGTCCATTGTATTTCGTGCTCTTATTTGACTGTGCGGATGGTATTTATGAAGTGTCTGAAAGATAAATCTTCCTATTTAGCCTTGCCGTGATAGGAAGGCGCTTCACGAAACAAAGTATTACAAGTCTAAGTAAAAATCAGCAGAATCAATGTGAATGTAAGTAATGATTTCTGGGGTTTTATTTTAACACTTTGTTACCAGATCTTGCAGCCATTGCACTTTATATAAATTTCCATACAAGGCATATTTATACAGGGATACAATCAGTATCATCGTATAAAGATTATGATCTCATATAGTGCCTTGAAAAAGTCATTATACCCCTTGAACTTTTCCACATTTTCCATATTCAGGTTATACCCACAAACTTAAATGTAAGGCCTCTTTCACACTTGCGTTGTCCGGATCCGGCGTGTACTCCACTTGCCGGAATTACACGCCGGATCCGGAAAAACGCAAGTGTACTGAAAGCATTTAAAGACGGATCCATCTTCAAAATGCTTTTAGTGTTACTATGGCAGCCAGGACGCTATTAAAGTCCTGGTTGCCATAGTAGGAGCGGGGAGCGGGGGAGCGGTATACTTACAGTCCGCGCGGCTCCCGGGGCGCTCCAAAGTGACGTCAGAGTGCCCCATGCACATGGATGACGTGCCATGCAATCACGTGATCCATGCGCTTGGGGCGCCCTGATGTCACTCTGGAGCGCCCTGGGAACCGCACGGACGGTAAGTATGCTGCTCCCCCGCTCCCCGCTACACTTTACCATGGCTGCCAGGACTTTAGCGTCCCGGCAGCCATGGTAGCCATTCAGAAAAAGCTAAACGTCGTATCCGGCAATGCGCCGAAACGACGTTTAGCTTAAGGCCGGATCCGGATCAATGCCTTTCAATGGGCATTAATTCCGGATCCGGCCTTGCGGCAAGTCTTCAGGATTTTTGGCCGGAGCAAAAAGCGCAGCATGCTGCGGTATTTTCTCCGGCCAAAAAACGTTCCGGTCCGGAACTGAAGACATCCTGATGCATCCTGAACGGATTTCTCTCCATTCAAAATGCATTAGGATAAAACTGATCAGGATTCTTCCGGCATAGAGCCCCGACGACGGAACTCTATGCCGGAAGAAAAGTACGCAAGTGTGAAAGAGCCATGTTATTGGGATTTTATGTGATAGACCGACACAAAGTAGAAAGTATGTGTGAAGGGAAAAGAAAATGATACATGGTTTTCAAAATAACAAAAAATATAAAAAATCTGGAAAGTGTGGCATGCATTTGTATTCAGCCCCCCTGTAACCTAATACCCTTAAATAATATCCAGTGTGACCAATTGCCTTCAGAAGCCACCTAATTAGTAAATATAGTCTACCTGTGTGTAATTTCTTCTCAGTATAACTACAGCTATTCTGTGAATGCCTCAGAGGTTTGTTAGAGAACAATAGTGATCAAACAGCATCATGAAAACCAAGAAACACACCAGACAGGTCAGGGATAAAGTTGTGTAGACGTTTAAAGCAGGGTTAGGCTATAAAAAAAATCCCAAGCTCTGAACATCTCACGGAGCACTCTTCAATCCATCATTCGAAAATGGAAGGAGGATGGCACAACTATAAACCTACCAAGACATGGACGTCCATCTAAACTGACAGACAAGGCAAGGAGAGCACTAATTAGAGAAGAAGCCAAGAGGCCCAAGAGCTGCAGAGATCCACTGCTCAGGTGGGAGAATCTGTCCACAGAAAAACTATTAGTCGTGTACTCTACAAATCTGGCCTTTATGGAAGAGTGGCAAGAAGAAAGACATTTTTCAAAGCAAGTCATAAGAAGTCATATTTGCAGTTTGCCACAAGTCATGTAGGTGACACAGCAAACATATGGAAGAAGGTGCTCTGGTCAGATGAGACCAGGGGCGTAACTATAGGGAGTGCAGAGGTAGCAGTCGCTACCGGGCCCAGGAGCCTGAGGGGCACAAAGACCCTTGTGCTGCATAAGAAGACACCGGTATTATAGAAAGTGTATGCAAGTTACACCTCTGGCTGGACAGAAGGGATTAGGTAAAGAATTTGGTATGGGGGGCGGGGGCAGTTTCAATTTTTGCCTAATGCAGCACGAAGGTTTGAGGGAAGGGGGGCCCAAGCTGAACTCTTGCACCAGGGCCCATGAGCCTTTAGCTATGTCCCTGGATGGTCCTAAATGCAAAATGCTATGTGTGGCAGAAAAATAACACTGCACATCCCCCTGAACACAGCCATACTCACTGTAAAACATGGTGGTGGCAGCATTATGCAGTGGGAATGCTTTTTTTTTTTTTGCAGTGACAGGGAAACTGGTTAGAATTGATGGGAAGATGGATGGAGTTAAATACAGGGCAATCCCAGAGAAAAACCGTTTAGAGGTGTACAGCCCTGGAGCAAGGGGTACTGTGAAGTCTGGACATTTGTGGACATTTGCCCCTGTTTCACCTATGCAAAGTTATAAACTTCTTACTTTATTTCACTTGAAAAGGTTAACTTGCACTGTTTAATACTGTTTAATTGCATTTTATATGTAACATAGTACATAACATAGTAACATAGTATATAAGGCCAAATAAAAGACATTTGTCCATCCAGTTCGGCCTGTCATCCTGCAAGTTGATCCAGAGGAAGGCAAAAAAAAAAAAACTGTGAGGTAGAAGCCAATTTTCCCCACTTTAGGGGAATAAAAAATTCCTTGCCGACTCCAATCAGGCAATCGGATAACTCCCTGGATCAACGACCCCTCTCTAGTAGCTATAGCCTGTAATATTATTACGCTCCAGAAATACATCCAGGTCCCTCTTGAATTCCTTTATTGTACTCACCATCATCACCTCCTCAGGCAGAAAGTTCTATAGTCTCACTGCTCTTACCGTAAAGAAGCCTCTTCTATGTTTATGTACAAACCTTCCTTCCTCCAGACGCAGAGGATGTCCCCTCGTCACAGTCACAGTCCTGGGGATAAATAGATGATGGGAGAGATCTCTGTACTGCCCCCTGATATATTTATACATAGTTATTAGATCTCCCCTCAGTCGTCTTTTTTCTAAAGTGAATAACCCCAATGTTGATCATCTTTCTGGGTACTGTAGTTGCCCCAATCCAGTTATTACTTTAGTTGCCCTCCTCTGAACCCTCTCCAGCTCTGCTATGTCTGCCTTGTTCACAGGAGCACAGAACTGTACACAGCACTCCATGTGTGGTCTGACTAGGGATTTGTAAAGTGGTAGGACTGTGTTCTCGTCACGGGGATCTATGCCCCTTTTGATGCCACCCATTATCTTATTGGCCTTGGAAGCAGCTGCCTGACACTGGTTTTTGCAGCTTAGTTTGCTGTTTATTAAAATTCCTAGATGCTTTTCCATGTCAGTGTTACCGAGTGTTTTACCATTTAGTATGTACGGGTGACTTGCATTATTCCTTCCCATGTGCATAACTTTACATTTGTGATTAATATAAGTTTATAGTGGCTCACCCTTCTGCTTACCAGGTTCGGTGCTCTAACTATGATGTGGTTCACCCTAACCACATAAGGAGTTAACAGTAAAGAAATATATAAATTATAGTGAGCACTCAATATCTGTGGTCATATATCAGGTCTGTTAATATAACTACTTTATTAGATCATGAAATTACGCATACAATAGATAGGATAGAAATAGACAATATAAAATATAGTACTTTAAAATTATAAATATAAATAATAAAATATGGAGAAGCACAATTAAGATTAGTATTGTGTCCTTATAGAGGCTGCGATTTTGTTCTTATGGGTGTTGCAACATTGTTCCCAACGTTAAATGTCTCAGTTATCACTGATATATCCGTGAGTGTAGTTTACCAGAAGTACTCACTGTTTGGGGTCCGGCTCGTGTGTAACTGTCCGTGGTGGCGTCCCACCGTGGGTCAGTGCACTCACCCGATGTGGCGTTTTTGGAGTATCTTCCGATGTTCACGGTCCGCGGTGTTGTTACGGTAATCCTGCTCCCCAAGAAACCGCTGTGCGTCCCACGTGTAGCTGGCGTCCTGCTTTTTTGCTGACACTACACGTGATCAGGGCGCCGGGGAGGTCTTTACCCAATGCAAGGTTGTGGGATATCTCCCGATGTTCAAAGTCCGCGATTACGGTAATCCTGCTTCCAGGTAGCCGCTGTGTGTCCCACGTGTGGCTGGCGTCCTGCGCTTTTTGCCGGCACTCCACGTGATCAGGGCGCCGATGAAGTCTCTACCTGTGATTGGTTCAAGACTCCTGTGATGAATTGGGAATAGTTTTGATCACCGTCTATGCGGTCGTGTCCGTGGTTACGTGTGCTGATCAGCTCCGATGGGTTAAAGTGTCCAGTCGTCTATAAGGATCCCAACCGCTATACGCGTTTCAAGGTCTCTGACCTCTTCCTCAGTGCACTGACCCACGGTGGGACGCCACCACGGACAGTTACACACGAGCCGGACCCCAAACAGTGAGTACTTCTGGTAAACTACACTCACGGATATATCAGTGATAACTGAGACATTTAACGTTGGGAACAATGTTGCAACACCCATAAGAACAAAATCGCAGCCTCTATAAGGACACAATACTAATCTTAATTGTGCTTCTCCATATTTTATTATTTATATTTATAATTTTAAAGTACTATATTTTATATTGTCTATTTCTATCCTATCTATTGTATGCGTAATTTCATGATCTAATAAAGTAGTTATATTAACAGACCTGATATATGACCACAGATATTGAGTGCTCACTATAATTTATATATAACTTTACATTTGTCAGTGTTAAACCTCATCTGCCACTTCTCTGCCCAAGCCTCCAATCTATCCAGATCCCTCTGTAGTAGTATACTGTCCTCTTCAGTGTAAATTACTTTACACAGTTTAGTGTCATCTGTGAAAATTGATACTTTACTATGCAAGCCTTCTACAAGATCATTAATAAATATATTGAAGAGAATAGGGCCCAATACTGACCCCTGAGGTACTCCACTAGTGACAGTGACCCAATCTGAGTGTGCACCGTTAATAACCACCCTCTGTTTTCTATCATTGAGCCAGTTACTTACCCACATACAGACATTTTCTCCCAGTCCGAGCATTCTCATTTTATATACTAACCTTTTATGTGGTACAGTGTCAAATGTATGTTGTGATATATATCCTGTTCATTTGCACTGTATTTGCAAGGCTCTGTAGAAAGGGTAATTGAGTAATAAGAGACTTTGGGACCTTGAATGAGAAGTTGGTAATTTTCCACAGCTGCCATAGGGTTTAAAGAAGAACATGGTTTGGAGGGAAAAAGCAAGACGTTGTTTACCACCAAAACCAGACAGACTGACCTTGTGACTAGTGATGGACAAACATCGTCCGGGCCCCATTGACTTTAATGGCAGGCGAACCTGAAAAATCTTCAGGTCATATTTTCAGCCATCAAATACTTACTAGAATTGCAAAAGTAGTCCCACAACATTGACAGTGTAATACCAGAGGGGAATCATTGGCAAAAATTCCCACAAAAAATATGTATTTTAACCGCCTCCTGAACGTCTAACGCAGGGATGCGTCCTGTGGGCGGCCGGATTATTCCTCCTGGACGCATCGGCGCGTCATCTCGCGAGACGCGAGATTACCTGTGAACACGCGCTCACAGGATCGCGAGGTAAACAAGTTGATCTACAGCCTGCCAGCGGCGATTATTCGCTGGCAGGCTGTAGATGCGATTTTTTTAACTCCAAAAAGGTATATTAGATGCTGTTTTGTTAACAGCGTCTAATATACCTGCTACCTGGTCCTCTGGTAGTCCCTTTTGCTTGGATCGACCACCAGAGGACACAGGCAGCTCTGTAAGTAACACCAATCACCACACTACACTACAGCCTCCCCCCCTGTCACTTATTAACCCCTTATTAACCCCTGATCACCCCATATAGACTCCCTGATCACCCTCCTGTCATTGATCACCCCCCTGTAAGGCTCTATTCAGACATCCGTAAGTGTTTGCGGATCCGCAAAACACGGACAACGGCAATGTGCTTTCTGCATTTTGCGGATCCGCACATTGCCAGAACTATATAGAAAATGCCTTTTCTTGTCCGCAATTGCGGACAAGAATAGGACATGTTTTATAGGCTCTCTATCAGGCCTGATCTTGTGCGCACACTTGCGTTCAGTCCACCTCGCCGTAGTGACAGAATTTTTTTCTTCTGATCACTGCAAAAACATCGCAAAATCACTGCGGCGCTATAAAGATCACTTTTGAGGGGCATGGCAAGTTCATAGAAGATTTTTTTTGGGCACAAGTTAGCGGAAATTTTTTTGTTTTCTTTTGTTTTTTCTTACAAAGTCTCATATTCCACTAACTTGTGACAAAAAATCAAATGTTACATGAACTCACCATACCCCTCACGGAATCCAAATGCGTAAAAATGCCCTGTTAAATCCTAAAGGTACTCATTGGAATTTGGGCCCCTTTGCGCATTTTGGCTGCAAAAAAGTGTCACACATGTGGTATCGCCGTACTCAGAAGAAGTAGGGCAATGTGGTTTGAGGTGTATTTTTACATATACCCATGCGGGGTGAGAGAAATATCTCAGTAAATTGACAACTTTGTATAATTTTTTTTTTAAAAGTTGTCATTTACTGAGATATTTCTCACACACAGTATGGGTATATGTAAAAATACACCCCAAAACACATTGCCCTACTTCTCCTGATTTCGGCGATACCACATGTGTGACACTTTTTTCCAGCCTAGGTGCGCAAAGGGGCCCAGATTCCAATGAGTACCTTTTAGGAGGGAATTTTTAGACATTTGGATTCAGACTTCTTCTCACGCTTTAGGGCCCCTAAAATGCCAGGGCAGTATAAATACCCCACATGTGACCCCATTTTGGAAAGAAGACACCCCAAGGTATTCCGTGAGGGGCATGGCGAGTTCATGTAAAATTCTATTTTTTGTCACAAGTTAGTGGAATATGAGACTTTGTATGGAAAAAATAAATAATAATCATTTTCCGCTAACTTGTGACAAAAAATAAAAACTTCCATGAACTCACTATGCTCATCAGTAAATACCTTAGGGTGTCTACTTTCCGAAATGGGGTCATTTGTGTGGTGTTTCTACTGTCTGGGCATCGTGGAACTTCAGGAAACATGACAGGTGCTCAGAAAGTCAAAGTGCGTAAATTAATTTTTTTGCACCATAGTTTGTAAACGCTATAACTTTTACCAAAACCAATAAATATACACTTATTGCATTTTTTTTTTATCAAAGACATGTAGAACAAAAAATTTTGAGAAAAATTTATATAGAAATGTAGTTTTATTTGAAAATTTTTACAACAGAGGGAAAAATTTCATTTTTTTCCCAAAAAATTCGTCAACTTCGATTAATATCAAAAAAAGTAAAAATGTCAGCAGCAGTGAAATACCACCAAATGAAAGCTCTATTAGTGAGAAGAAAAAGAGGTAAAATTCATTTGGGTGGTAAGTTGTATGACCGAGCAATAAACCGTGAAAGTAGTATAGTGCAGAATTGTAAAAAGTGGTCTGGTCATTAAGGGGGTTTAAGCTAGGGGAGCTGAGGTGGTTAATCAGGGACCATTTTTATGCGACTTAAAGGAAAACTCTCAAAAATGTGCCCTGCTGGAGCCTAGACAAATTTTATTTTAGGCCATGGGAGTATAGGCCCCAAAAATTAGGCATTGATCTGACAGAAAATAACTTGTGATGATGTGGCTGGAGGTACATTAGGCGGTCACTGGATAAAAATTTTACTGTAGGCCACTGGAGTACAGGCCCCAAAATTTTGGCATTCATCTGACAGAAAATAACTTGTAAATGATGTGGCCGGAGGTACATTAGGCGGTCACTAGATACATTTTTTACTGTAGGCCAGTACAGGACCCAAAAATTAGGCATTTACCTGACAGAAAAGAACTTGTGATGATGTGGCTGGATGTAAATTAGGCGGTCACTGGATACAAATTTTACTGTAGGCCACTGGAGTATAGGCCTCAAAAATTAGGCATTTACTTGACAGAAAAGAACTTGTGATGATGTGGCTGGAGGTACATTAAGCGGTCACTAGGTAAAATTTTTACTGTAGGCCAGTACAGGCCCCAAAAATTAGGCATTCACCTGACAGAAAAGAACTTGTGATTATGTGGCTGGAGGTACATTAGGCGATCACTGGATGAAAATTTTACTGTAGGCCACTGGAGTACAGGCCCCAAAAATTAGGCATTCACCCGACAGAAAAGGCCTTTTATGCCGCTGTATATACATAAGACAAGGACCATTCTTTGTTCTGAATGGTGGCGGATATGTGTGGGCTGGCATGAGGAAACTCAATTACACGTGTTCGTCACAGATGTTGAATTCCTCCGAGATCCATGCCTCATTAATTTTTAGAAATGTGAGGTAGTCCACACTGTGTCAGCTAGGCGAGTGCACATATCGGTCACGATCCCCCTTGCTGTGCTGAACGCCCTTTCGGACAGAACACTCGACAAAGGGCAAGCCAAGAGTTCCATGGCAAATTGTGCCAGCTCTGGCCACAGGTCAAGCCTGCACACCCAGTAGTCCAGGGGTTCCTCGCTTCTCAGAGCGTCCACATCGGTCCTTAACCCGATGTAGTCGGACACCTGTCGGTCTAGGTATTCCCTGAGGCTGGATCCAGAGCAGGGCCGTCTTTAATATTGATTGGACCCTGGGAAAAAATTTACTTGGGCCCCCTGGATCCCGCCTTCCCACACCTTAGCAGGCAATCACGCCCTCCACCACAACACACACACACAAAAAAATCCACATATCTGGTAGAGTACAGCGAATTACTAAATACTTCCAGTTCTGAAGACTCCAGCGGCTCAGGATCAGTGCTCTGGGCTGGAAGTGGGCACCGCTCTGCAGGAAGGAGACCAGGGCTCGGCTCACCCTAGTGTTACAGTGCACCCCAGCACCCCACAGTATGCAGTATAGCACCCTATAGTATACAGCACCACACAGTATGCAGTTTAGCACCCCACACTATACAGTACCCCACAGTATATAGTAGAGCAGTATAGCAGCCCACAGTATACAGCACCCCACAGTATACAACACCTCACAGTATACAACACCTCACTGTATACAGCACCCCAAACTATACACTATACAGCCCCCCACACTATACAGTACAGCAGTATAGCACTCCACACTATACCGCACCCACAGTATAAAGTATACAGACCCCCACAGTATACAGTACAGCAGTATAGCCCCCCCACTATACAGGCCCCCCCCACTATACAGGCCCCCCACACTATACAGGCCCCCCACACTATACAGGCCTGCCCCCACACTATACAGGCCCCCCACACTATACAGCCCCCCACAGTATACAGCCCCCCCACACAGTATACAGGCCCCCACACAGTATACAGGCCCCCACACAGTATACAGGCCCCACAGTATACAGCCCCCCACACTATACAGGCCCCCCACAGTATACAGCCCCCCCCACAGTACACAGCCCCCCACACAGTATACAGCCCCCCACACAGTATACAGCCCACCACACAATATACAGCCCCCACAGTATACAGCCCACCACACAGTATACAGACCACCAAACAGTATACAGCCCCCGCACAGTATACAGCCCCACACAGTATACAGTCCCACACAGTATACAGCCCCCCACAGTATACAGGCCCCCACAGTATACAGCCCCCCACAGCATACAGCCCCCCCACAGTATACAGGCCCCCCACACAGTATACAGCCCACCACACAGTATACAGCCCACCACACAATATACAGCCCCCCCACAGTATACAGGCCCCCCACAGTATACAGGCCCCCTCACAGTATACAGCCCACCACACAGTATACAGCCCCCACACAGTATACAGTCCCACACAGTATACAGCCCCCCACAGTATACAGTCCCAAACAGTATACAGACCCCCACAGTATACAGGCCCCCACACAGTATACAGCACCCCACTATACAGTAGTTTACAGCATATTAACATAACAGCCCCTGTCACCTTTTTCTGATGTAATCTTCACACAAAAAAGCTCCACAGTTAACTTCTGCAACACTCCTGGTAGGACCTGTGATGACCTCATTGCCATGTGACCAGTAATTGCTAGGTTACTGGTCACATGGTGATGATGTCATTATGGTCCTAGATCACAACTTTAACACAGTACGATCATGATGCCTGGACTCAGTGCCAGCTTGACACCCGGGGCAGTAGCTAGCAGGGCTCAAGAGGCAGCTGCCTTGGGCCCCCCAGGAGCAACTGGGCCCTGGGCAGCTGCCCCTTTTGCCCCTTGGTAAAGACGGCCCTGATCCAGAGAGCGGCTGTCGATGGGTTGGCTGCAAGAATAATCTCATATCCGAAGTGACCAACACATCTTCAAAATGCCCTCTTCTTGCAGGCGTGGTAGGATTGGTACCTGTTTGGCTTTCGCTGTGGGTAGAAATTCCTCTGCCAGCTCCTGCAACAGCAGAACGCAGCATCTCTCGCAGCAAGGCCTGGAAATGCTGCATTCTGCCAGCCATCTGTGATGCTGGTAACACGTCCGCCATTTTGTGTTTGTACCTGGGGTCTAAGTACATTGCCACCCAGTACTGGTCCTTGTCCTTTATGCTTTTTATACGGGGGTCCCTCTTCAAACACTGGAGAATGAAGGCCCCCATTTCCACTAAATTGGAAGCGGTGGAATGCCCTGGCTCCTGCTCATCGCCCAGGAGAATGTCGTCCTCGGTCTCCTCCCCCCAGCCAGGGTTCCCCGAAAAGTTTAAAATACCATCAAACCCTGCTCTTCTTGCTCCTCCTCCTCCTCCCCCCAGCCACCATCCTCCTCTGACTCCTCTTCAGACTCCTGCTGACTTGTAGCCCCCCTGGGAATTCATTCAGCATTGCGACTTCCTTATCTTCCAGCTCCTGCTGCTTGACTGCTTGATCAATGACACGACGCAATGCACGCTCCAGAAAGAAGGCATAAGGTACAATGTCACTGATGGTGCCCTGGCAACTGACTAGTTTGGTGATCTCATCAAATGGCCGCAAAGTCTGCATGAGTCGTGCATGAGCAGAAACTGCCATGGTGAAAAGAAACCAAACCCCTCAGAACCTGTCCTGCTGCAGAGTTTGTACAGGTAGTCATTAACAGCACATTGCTGCTGAAGCAGCCTATCAAGCATATACAAGGTGGAGTTCCAGCACGTTGGGCAGTCACAAATAAGACGTCTGACGGGCAAGTGGTGTCGCCGCTGAACGTCAGCAAGGCGAGCCATGGCCATGTAAGTTCTTCCAAAATAACCAGAGATTTTCCTGACCTGCCGCAAGACGTCCTGGACCCCGAAGTATTTGGCAACGAATCGCTGCACGACTAAGTTCAGGACATGTGCCATGCACGACACGTGTGCAATTTTGCCCTGTTTCAGCGTGCTCAGCAGATTGGCACCGTTGTCGCACACCACTTTACCAACTGTCAAATTGAGCGGGGTTAGTCACTGATCGGCCTGTGACCGCAGAGCTGAAAGCAATTCAGGACCAGTGTGGCTCTTGGCTTCTAGGCACAACAGCCGCAGCACAGCATGGCAACGTCTCACCTGGGACGTCGAATAGGTTCTGGGGAGCTTGGGGAGTGCAGCGGAAGAGGCGGTAGCAGTGGAAAAGGAGGAGTCAGCCGAGGAGGAGATGGAGTAATAGGAGGAGAAGAAGAAGCAGGCCTTCATGCAATCCTTGGCGGTAACACCAAATCCACACGGGAGCCATGGGTTACATGCTTGATGGCTGTTAGAAGGTTCACCCAGTGGGCAGTAAAGTTATGTACCTTTCCTGCCCATGTTTGCTACACCACGTGTCTGTGGTCAGGTCAGATGTATCTTGGCACCGACACTGTGTGCCAGAGATATATATACTTGCTGTCCAGCTCTGGGATACCCTTCTGGGAGAAATATTTGCTTCCGGGGACCTTCTATTGCGATGTGCCAGTGGAAAAGAGGTAGGACGTGGTGCACCGGGAGTGTGGCTTTGTGGGTTCTGACAGCGTTGCTCCCACTGGGCTCGGTGATGGGAGGCCAGGTGCCTTCTTAAGGTGGTCGTCCCTAGGTGAGTGTTGGGCTTACCGCAACTTATGAGTTGACAGCACAGGCTGCCGATGGCAACACTATTGCTAGCAGCTGATACATTAAAAAAAGCCCACACTGCGGAGCCATGTGCCGGAATCCTGGGAGCGCCAGAAGTGACCGTGCATAGTGGATGGCTCGCTCCAGATACATTTGCAGTCTGCTTTTTGCCTACTGTGCCCTGCGAGCTCTGCCTGCTTCTCCTCCCTCTCTGCTACTCTGTCTCTCCCGCTGAACTCTCTTCTTCCTCTCTTGTGGGCACCCACTTGATGTCCATCGACATGTCATCATCGTCACCTTAACCACCACTGACATTTCAGATCTCGGAGTAGGCAGCAACAGCGGGGACCTCTCTCCTTGGGCTTATCTGGGTACTGTCGTCAGACTGCTGGGTGGCGGCCGTTGCTACCTCCTCTTCCTCATTCGATGTCAAGAATAGCTGTGCATCAGTAAGGTCTGGGAGTGGATGGAAAAATATCTCCTCTGACTCAAGTGGAGGGGCTATAGTGGTGCTGGTGTTGGTTTATTTGGGGGTGCACACAGCAGAGAATGAGGAGGGTGCAGCCACTCAGCCAACTCTGATGCGCCTTTTTCAACTTCCCATTTAGGCTCCGGCCTGGTGCACCTGCCCGAGCCCTACTACCCCTGCGGAACAGCCTGCCTCTTCCTCTGCCTGTCATTTTCAAAATGACCCTGTGCCTAAGTCCCTAGAGAAGAGCAATATTTGGTGGAAGCTTGTATATCAAACCCTTTAATCAGTATTTTGCAGAAGCAGGTATATCGCAGGCCTCAATCAATATTTGGTGGAAGCAGGTATATCAAACCCCTTAATCAGTATTTTATGGAGGCAGGTATATCGCAGGCCTCAATCAATATTTGGTGAAAACATATATATTGAACCCCTTAATCAGTATTTTGGGGAAGCAGTTATATCGCAGGCCTCAATAAATATTTGATGGAAGCAGGTATATCAAAGCCCTTAATCAGTATTTTGTGGAAGCAGGTATATCGCAGGCCTCAATCAATATATTGTGGAAGCAGGTATATTGCTCCCCTCAATAATTTTTTTTGCCACAACAGTTATATCACACCACCCTGTTTATTTGGGGCAACAGGTATATTGCAGCCCTCAATCATTATTTTGTGGAAGAAGGTATGTCACACCCCTCAATGAGTTTTTGGGGCAACAGGTATATCACACCCATTGCAATTAGTTGTTCCAATCGTGTTTGTCCCTCTATATAGCTGCGGTATCGCAGCAGAACTGCACACAACTGCTGCACAATACAAATGCACTACAATATACTTTCTATGTTAGAAAGTATATTATAAGTACAGTGTATCACACCCCTTAGTATATCAAACATTTCGATAGTACACCTATGCCAGTCCTTAAAATGACTTTTGTGGCCCTATTAGCTAGCGATTTGTGTCCCTAACAGCCTGTCCCTGCTCCACAAAGCAATCTCTCCCTACACTGGCAAAACACAGAATGTAAAATGGCTGCCAGATCGGGTTCTTTTATAGGGTGGGGGTGTGTCCATGTGCTTAAACATCTTAATTGGCTGTCCTGTCCCACCTGATGGATGTGTCATGGGCCAAAGTTCGGCGCAATGCAAAAGAATATGGAGCTGCCAGATATCTCTACACGTTCGCATGTTCGACAAATCGCGAACGCGCACACTGCGCTGCGAACTGCAAGGCCATTTCTACTTGTGACTGTCTTGTTTAGCTCTGTTGTTATGTCTGAAAACTTGTTTTTGTCTGGAAAAAACTGCTGTGTCATTGCCATTTAGTATAATTGAAGCTCTAATGTAAGTCTATGGGTACTTTCACACTAGCGGCAGGACGGATCCGACAGGCTGTTCACCATGTCGGATCCGTCCTGCGGCTATTTCGCCGTGCCCGCGGACCACCGCTCCGTCCCCATTGACTACAATGGGGACGGGGGCGGAGCTCCGGCGCAGCACGGCGCTGCACGGAGAAAGGCCGCCGGACTAAAATTACTGCATGTCAGGCTTTTTAGTCCGGCGGCTTTCTCCGTGCACCGCCGTGCTGCGCCGGAGCTCCGCCCCCGTCCCCATTGTAGTCAATGGAGACGGAGCGGCGGTCCGCGGGCACGGCGAAATAGCCGCAGGACGGATCCGACATGGTGAACAGCCTGTCGGATCCGTCCTGCCGCTAGTGTGAAACTAGCCTATGAGAGACAGAAAGTGTTACAATATATCTGTTTGTGCTGAGCTTCTCCACTTCACTCCTCCCACTAGCATGTTCCAGTCTAGCCAGAAAATGTGTATAAGGAGAGCAGTCAGAGCTCCTAGTGTGCTACAGTTAGGGACCAGTGCTTGGAGGGGGAGACTCATGCCAGTCTGCATGAGTGACCAGAAGAAGATGCTGAAATGGGGACACTGAGCCACAGACCATGGGTCACTAGTCCTGTGAACAAGAAGCCACTGGGACTACTGTGTTACAGAGTGTGGGTCTCCAGACTTTGACCAGGGTACCAGCCTTCTGAAAACAGGGACAGCTAGCTAAGTCCTTTCCTCAGCATCAAACCCTTCTTTTGCCAGGGAGGAGACTGGAGAAGCCAGAGCTATGCCTTGTCTGTATTGTTTTGCACCTGAATTTCTCCAGTAAAGAAGCACACTCGTTAAATGCAGACCCTGACTCTCTGGCTATTTCCCATTGGGGTGCACCACTCCTTACCATCCCTTCTGGAGAGTAGCAACACATGGTGACACCTCAACGGTGTCCAGGGGATCCAGCATAGTGTTGGGGCCACCCAAAACCCAGCCACTGCAGGCTGCAAAAGACTTGAGACTGGGGCGGAGGTTCACCTTCCAGCAGGACAATGACCCTAAACCAGGTGTGCACAACATTTTCTGGTTGGGGGGCCAAATTGTCAGCCTAAACCAATTCCAAGGGCCGAAAATAAAACTTAAATGGGTATTACAAACTGAAATACTATAATAATGGCATATTGAACATACAGTATATATCATGTCTAGTTACACTTCTAGTACTAGTACTCCCATCTTATGGGAGAATACATGAAAGATACATGTGTGCAGCTACAAGACATAGACATACATGTCTGTTACCAGATGGTTGAAGGCCACACAGAATAGTATCGAGGGCGGCATGTGGCCCCCGGGCCGCAGGTTGTGCACTCCTGCCCTAAACATACAGCCAGAGCTACAATGGAATGGTTTAGATCAAGACCTATTTATGTGTTAGAATGGCCCAGTTAAAGCCAAGACCTAAATCCCATTGAAAATCTGTGGCAAGACTGGAAATCTGCTGTTCACAGTCCCTGTAGGTCCACATTGGAAGCCTGCTGTTATGATCCCCCCTTCCTCCATTTTGGTATCGCCTGTTTTGACGTCAGAGCCCCAGGCCAGTAAGATGGCACTCCAGAGCGTGAGGATGTGCTGACCAGCAGCTCCACCTGGCGTAAAGGGATGCTGGCGTGAGCTGCTCCTCACTCTGTGTAAAAGGTTGGCGCATACATGTGCAGGTGACAGTGAAATCCATTGTAGATTCATTTGGCTTTAGATTTCTGGATTGGTATTCTGACTGCATTTTTTCTCTTCTGGCGATTTGGTATTTGCTTCTGGTGTTTTTGTGCTTCATTGTCCGACTGGCATTCGACCCTTTGCCGTACGACTATTCTCTTAGTGTTTGTCTGTTTGTTGTTCCCTGTTTGTGTGTTGCCCTCACACTTATTCCAGCCTAGAGACTGCCGCCCAGTTGTGAGGTCACTGTCTAAGGTGACCGTGCAAGCAGATAGGGATAGTGGGTTTGGGAAGTTATAGGGGTGCACTATCCCTGTTTGTGTGTGATATCTGACACCTGCAGGCACTGTTTGCGCTGCTGTATGGTGCTACATTGATGCAGTGGCGTCGCCGGGGGGGGGGGGGGGGGGGCAGAGGGGGCCACGGCCCCCCCTACATCAAGCTGTGCCCCCCCATGTGCCCCCCAACTAAAATGTCCCCCATTCATTTTGGTGGTGGATGGTCTATGCTGCGCTGCTGTGCACTGTGTAGGCACTAGGCAGCCCTACCGGACATCTTCTTCACATCTGATGATCTGACTGAGTCTTGGACTTGGTGCCATTGCGGTCTCACTCTCTAGTCTCCACCCACCGCTGCCGCGTCCCGTGCTCCGCCCCCTGATCCGCCCAACCCCGTCCCCAGCTCCGCCCCCAGCCCCAGGACCTGACAAGTTGAGTCATACTCAGTCAAACTCAGTGGCAGTGCTGTGCATAAATCAGCGTGCCGCTAGTCGAGACGAGCTGATTCTGATTCATTCAACTACTGGTAGCAGCTGCTTAAAGGGCTTCTGTCACCCCACTAAAGTCATTATTTTTTTTTGGGCAACTTGAATTCCTTATAATGCAATTTATCAATATATAATGCTCTTACTCATTTTGGTTGGGCAGTTTCTTCAAAAAACTGACTTTTATAATATGTAAATGACCTCTCTACCAGCAACTAGGGCGGTTACTTGCTCATAGCAGCCGCATCCTCCTTTCATAAAGATGCCCCCTCCTCGTGTTGATTGACAGGGCCAGCGAACGCGCTCGTTCTCTGGCTGGCCCTGTCTGCGTTAAAAATCTGGCGCCTGCGCCGTACCGGTCTTCAGTCGGTGCAAGAGCACTGAGAGGAGGACGCTCGCTCGGCCACTCCTTCCTCAATGCGCCTGCGATGATGACATCACATCTACACCCGGCGCAGGTGCACTGAGGCAGGAGCGGCCAAGCGAGCGTCCTTCTCTCAGTGCGCCTGCAACGACTGAAGACCAGTACGGCGCAGGCGCCAGATTTTGAATGCAAACAGGGCCAGCCGAAGGAGGAGAGCGCTCGCTGGCCCTGTCAATCAACATGAGGAGGGGGCGTCTTTATGAAAGGAGGATGCAGCTGCTATGAGCAAGTAGCCGCCCTAGTTGCTGGTAGAGAGGTAATTTACATATTATAAAAGTCAGTTTTTTGAAGAAACTGCCCAACCAAAATGAGTAAGAGCATTATATATTGATACATCGCATTATAAGGAATTTAAGTTGGCAAAAAAAAATATATGACTTTAGTGGGGTGACAGAAGCCCTTTAAGCCAGCCAGGCCCAGACTAGAGAACAGACAGTGTGTGGTGTGACGTGGCCCTACCCTAACCTACCGATACCGAACAGACTGGACTGAGCCTGACCCAGTGGTGACAGTGTGTAGCAGGTTAACGTAATAATAATAAGGTACAACTTACAAGTAGTGACTGAGTGGACTGACTAAGTCTCTTTCTATTATAACTAGAGAGATTAGATCTGACTCTGACTGAGTCTGAGAGGAGAGCTGGCTGGCGGCTGCCCCAGAATCTTCCTGATTTAAAAGTTAAAGGGGTTCTGCACTTTAATTTAATTGATGATCTATACTCTGGATAGATCATCAGCTTCTGATCGGCGGGAGTCAGACACCTGGGACCCCCGCCGATCAGCTGCTTGAGAAGGCACCGGCGCTCCAGTAGCGCCACGGCCTTCTCACTGTTTACCGCCAGCCCACTGACGTCACAACTAGTATCAACTAGAGTGGGCACGGCTAAGCTCCATTCAAGTGAACAGAGCTTAGCCGCGCTCAGGCTAGTTGATACTAGTTGTGATGTCAGTCAGTGGGCCGGCGGTAAACAGTGAGAAGGCTGCTGCTTGAGCGCCGGTGCCTTTTCAAACAGCTGATCGGTGGGGGGTACCGGGTGTCGGACCCCCACCGATCAGAAGCTGATGATCTATCCAGAGAATCTGTGCCACTCTGTGGATGACACTGTTAGGCTCCATTCAGACGTCCGTAACAGCGGCAATGTGCGGGTCCGCATTTTTTTCCGGGAACGGAATTGCGGACCCGGAAGTGCGGGTCCGCATTTCCGTATCCGGCAGCACGTCGTGCTGCCCTATAGAAATGAATGGGTCCGCAATTCTGTTACGCAAATTTTGGATTTGTGAATGGGGCCTTATAGGGAGAGGGATCCCGATATGACACTGATATGGGGTGGATCTGTGGATGACACATAGCATAAGATGCTATAAACGGTATGTGTCATCCACAGATCCCCCTCCATAAGTGTCATCCACAGATCCCCAGGCAGCTAGGACATGTTGAAATCTGAGTGATTGGGGGTTTTCTTCCCTATTGCGGTTTTAGGTATTGGGTAAAGTATTGCAGCATTTCTAAGCATACTTGTGTAAATGTATCGTTGTTATAGCTGCCCCCCTACTTTTGTCCTGGCCCCCAGTGTGCCCCCAAAAAATTTGAAAGCTAGAGACGCCACTGCAGTGATGCCCTATTCACTTCCAGAAGAATTATTGCTATGTGATGCTGCATGCCACATGCCAGACAGAGGTACAGAAAGCATCCATAGTAGACTATGGAAGCCATATTACAGATCCATGCAGCATGTATTATACTGTTATAGAGGTGTGTGCACAAGACCTTATACAGGGATTGATTTCCCTACTTCTGCTGGCATTCTGAGACCTCCTGTGACTTTCATCTGTAATGTAGCTATATGCACAATACTTATGTAAAGACTACATTATAAAAAAAAATACATAAAACAAGCAGTGAGGATCTTGCTATAGAGCATCATGAATGAATGAGTGTTAAATTGAGAACTGGCAAGAATGGTTCTTGCAGCGAGTTTCTCTTCCCAGACCAACAGTTTGCTTAGAAAAACTGATGTGCGAATTGCGCCATTTACTTTAACGGGTCTGTGTGATAAGAGGATGCAATGTGGACAGATGGAAAAGATTGTCGTCTGAATCAGGCCTTAGCTCATACCGTCCTCAGAACTTGGCAGTGCACAATCCATGTCTGCTCAAGGTGCTATGCTGCAGTAACTACTTTCAGTTTTTTTAGTTCATTTAACCTGCCTGTATCCGTCAGATGAAGAAAATTGCACCTTTATAACTAAAGAAGAAACTTTCCTTTCCTTGGAAAACTTACAGAAAGAAAAATAATGGTTGAGCAAATCTTTTTCCATTCACTACAGTTACTTTCACAAGTTCAATTTAAATTCAATATATGATGGCCATTGCAGATAGATACTGTCAAGCATTAAAGGACCTTTCTGCAGGTCCTGCTTCTGGTCCCCCCATGATTAGCTGTGATCACCCCAGGAAGTTTTATTTGGCCTAAATTCATGAGCAAACCCTGTCTGCCAGAACAGAGCTGTTCTTACTTAGCTCTCCATTTTGGCTCTTAGAATCACATCACCATTATTCTGCTGTAATATAGGAACAGAACGATGAAAATAACAGAAGTGCCAGATCTGAAATAGAACTAAACCGAAAAGCGCCAGACAGACCCCATTGATTATAATGGGGCCTATTTTGTTTCTGTTTGAGAGTCTGCAATTGTAGCAGAGAGGAAAACCTGCATACAGGATTTCTTATTAGCTGTTTTTTCCATGCTCAGTTTTTATTGTATTTTTCCTAGGAATAACTGAGTGAACAAGGACTTGTATACAATTATTACATAGATCAAGCAATATAAAGAGAAATACAAAGTGTAACATTCGTACCTTGTTTCAGTGCAGGAAAGTGTGTGTGTGTGGTTTAAGGAGACACTGTAACCTTTTCAAGCTAGTTTACGGTGTAATTTTGGTCCGCATCCGATCTTGCAATGGCGCTATACACAATGCCAGTGAATAGTGGCTGTCCAAAAATAGGACATGCCCTATTTTAGCCCTTTTCATGGCCAGGCGACTATTTTTAACCAGAGTATAGACAGGAGGGAACTTATCTAACGGCCTTTAAAAATAGGTACAAAAGGCCTTTCATGAGTTAAAATGTATAAAAAAATAAATAAAAAAACCTCACTTCATCCAACGTGGACGTGAGAGGACAAGAGCTCCTCACTGGATGCAGCAGGAAAGGACCTCTACTCCCTGCGTGATAATGTCCCGGTGTGTTCAAGTGGATGAAATTTTTTTTTACACATGCAGAATAAGGACCAAAAGGGGGCACTAATAATAGGGGCATTATTAATACTGGGGACCACTTATGGAGGCATCATTAATAATACTAGGGGCCACTAATGGGGACATTAATAATACAGACAACATTGTTCTCAGGGCACAACCCTTAAATCATCAATACAGTCTAATAATTTTTGAATCAAATAAATAGACCCTACTTGCAAGTGGTCAGCTGCTCCAAAGTCAACTCAAAATGTTTTTATCCTGGACCTTTTGGGTCTGCTATGGTATTGAACGTTTGGGCTCTCCGGAGGATCCTCTGGTGGGCCAATCCAACCCTGAGCATCACTTAACATTGTTTAAACTACCATTTAGCATTCAAATAACTCTTTCATCAGGACAAAACCATCTGTTGAACCTAAGAATCTCTGCATCTACTGATCCCCCAAGCTCTCATTCATAGTACCTGTAAAGAGTCTGTCCACCAGCTCACTCAGCTTCTGTTAGGACTCTAAATGAATCCTGAGTTCTAACCTAAGGGCAGATTCCTTCATTTCCATGCCCAAAACAGAAATAGACATATTGATTTTGTTTTGTCACAGACAAATCTTTAGGGCGGAATCTCCATTACTTGTTTATTCCAACTTTAGATAAATAAAGCAGAAATGAAGGAGCAGTCTGACACTTTAATAATAATTTCTTCTAGATGTCCTTACAGATGTGGGTCATATCAGAGAAGAAATGTATAAATCGATCGCTTCACGGTATATAACGCATGCTATGTTGTCATGGCAATTTCTTAGTGTTACATCAAAGCGGTGATTGTACAATAGAAGTATAGCCTCCTGAGTATACAGAGGTATAAAAGGTTATTCATGCTAACAGTTTGCAGTAAAATGAGAATTTTTAAGCCATACACAGTGCTAATAGATTTACGAAAATATAACATTTACGTATGAAATCAGATCCCTTTATATTCAAAGATATGAAAAAGGACCTGTCACCTTGGAAATGCAGTGCAATCTATGGGCAGAATGTCATAGAGCATGAAGAGCCGAGTAGATTGATAGCTCTGTGGGATAGATTAATGGAAAAAGATTAACTGTAAAGTTGCCCATACACATTAGATGTGTATTGGCTGAACTCAGCGATTTCAGCAGGTTTAACTGACCATCTAATGTGTATGGGGCTTCCACCAGCAAATGTTGGTGGAGATTAAGGAATGGGCACATTCCAGATCCTTTTGTTAGTGAATAGATAAGCACCCCCCAAGCTCCTCTGGCTTTCTCCCCTCTGCCATTCACTACATATGCATGCTCGGCCAAGCTGAATATAGAGAAGTATCGTTCAGCGGACGTCTGTCTTGTGTGTATGTCCAGCTTTTCTTGCATTTTATTCATTTTACTCCCTGTTCTTTATACACTGTCCAGTGGCTAGTCCTAACCTGTGATTGACAGCGATCTCTGTATGCACACTTACATAGGAGAAGTTGTCAATCACTGATTAGCACTGCCTACTAGACTCAAGATCAGAATGATGATTTGACTTATGATACTGACTATAGGAATAAATTAAAATAAAAATAATCTTTATTTATATAGCATATTCTGCAGTGCTTTACGATCAATGGGTGTCACGGAAGGTGTACAGAAAACTAGAAGACACAAAATGAAGATCCGACTGACTGGATCCAAAACTAAGGAACAAAAGAGGGAGCCCTGCAACAGACCTGGCTCTCTCCCTAACTGCTCAGCCTATGCAAAAATCTCAATGGTAGATGATCGCATATCCTTGTACCTCGACTGTATAACACCTGAACACCCTATAATAGTGAGGGGACAGACCACCGGCTCCTTACACTTGATACGGAGGGAGTCAGGGTCACCTGGGATCCAGCAAACAGGAAAACACAAAAGAATGAACAAAACTTATCTGTAGAAGACTCAGTAGTAGCATCCAGCATGCATACACTCCAGGAAGTTGTATAAACCGCAAAGTGATGCAGTATGGGAAGGGATTTAAAGGGATGCAATCAGTGCAACTACATGACAGCTGAGAGAGGCTAACGAGATGAGAAAACTAAAGCAAAACAAAAGGAACCTCAAGGAGGAGGTTCTGAAGGACATCTGTCAGAGCTTCTCAGATGTCTGGTGGTGACAGTACCCCTCCTTCTACGAGTGGACTCCGGACACTCAGAGCCCACCTTCTCAGGTTGGGACCTATGGAAAGCCCTGATGAGACGAGTGGCCTTAATGTCCGTCGCTGGGACCCACATCCTCTCCTCAGGACCATAACCCTCCCAATGAACGAGGTACCGGAGAGAACCGCGGACAACACGAGAATCCACAATCCTAGAGACCTGAAATTCAAGATTACCCTCAACCACAATCGGAGGAGGAGGCAAAGACGAGGGTACAATAGGTTGGACATAAGGACTTATGAAAAACATTATAGATCTTCCAAGTCTGAGGAAGATCAAGACGGTAGGCAACAGGATTGATGACGGACAAGATTTTGTAAGGCCCAATAAACTTAGGACCCAACTTCCAGGAGGGAACCTTCAATTTGATATTCTTAGTAGACAACCACACCAGATCACCAACATTCAGGTCTGGACCAGGCACACGTCTCTTATCCGCCACACGCTTATATCTCTCACTCATGCTCTTTAGATTACCCTGAATCTTTTGCCAAATAGATGACAAAGACGAGGAGAATCTGTCCTCATCAGGTAAACCAGAAGACCACTCTCCAGAGAATGTCCCAAACTGCGGATGAAACCCATATGCACCAAAAAATTGTGACTTATCAGAGGACTCCTGACGACGGTTATTTAAAGCAAACTCAGCAAGGGACAAAAAAGAACACCAATCCTCCTGATTCTCCGCCACAAAACAGCGCAGATATGTCTCCAGATTCTGATTGATGCGCTCTGTCTGACCATTCGACTGCGGGTGGAAAGCAGAAGAGAATGACAACCGAACCCCCAAGCGAGAACAGAAAGCCTTCCAGAATCTGGAAACAAACTGCGTGCCCCTATCAGAGACTATGTCTGTAGGAATACCATGCAATTTGACAATGTGATCAATAAATGCCTGCGCCAGCGTCTTAGCATTGGGCAAGCCAGGAAAAGGAATGAAATGCACCATTTTGCTAAAACGGTCCACCACCACCAGAATCACAGTCTTTCTCGAGGAACGAGGCAGGTCCGTAATGAAGTCCATGGACAGATGTGTCCAAGGATGGGAAGGAATGGGTAACGGAAGGAGAGGACTTGATGGCCGTGAATGAGGGACTTTGGCACGAGCGCAGGTCTCGCAGGCTGCCACAAAACCCTCAACCGACTTACGAAGCGCCGGCCACCAGAATCTCTGAGCGATGAGATCCACTGTGGCTCTTGCCCCCGGGTGCCCAGCAAGGACAGTATCGTGGTGCTCCTTAAAAATCTTGTGTCTTAAAGCGAGAGGCACAAACAACCTCCCAGGAGGACAAAGATCCGGAGCCTCTGACTGGGCTACCTGAACCTCTGCCTCCAATTCAGGATAAAGAGCAGAGACCACCACACCTTCAGCCAAAATGGGACCCGGGTCTTCAAAATTCCCACCTCCCGGAAAACAACGTGACAGGGCATCCACCTTCACATTCTTAACCCCAGGGCGGAACGTGACAACAAAATTAAACCTTGAAAAGAACAAAGAACATCTGGCCTGTCTCGGGTTCAGAGGCTTGGCTGACTCCAAGTAGGCCAGATTCTTATGGTCAGTAAACACGGTAATAGGGTGTTCCCTCTAGCCAATGGCGCCATTCCTCAAAAGCTAACTTGATGGCCAACAACTCCCTATCTCCCACATCGTAATTTCTCTCTTTGGAGGAGAGTTTCTTCGAGAAAAAGGCACACGGTCGCCATTTGGCAGGAGAGGGACCCTGAGACAAGACCGCACCCACACCCACCTCAGAAGCGTCCACCTCAACTATGAAGGACAGAGAAATATCAGGTTGTACCAAGATGGGAGCGGAAGCAAAACTCTCCTTGATATTAGAAAAGGCCTTACGCGCCTTTACCGACCAGGAGGAAAAATCTACCCCTTTCTAGTCATTTCAGTGAGTGGTTTAACAACAGAGGAATAATTCTAAATAAACTTCCTGTAATAATTGGCAAAACCCAAAAAACTCATCAGCGCCTTCTGATTCTCAGGAAGCTCCCACTCAAGCACAGCGCAGACCTTCTCGGGGTCCATGCGAAAACCAGAAGCGGAGAGAAGAAACCCCAGAAATTTAATTTCTGGAACCGTAAACACACATTTTTCCAGTTTAGTGTACAATTTATTCTCCCTCAGGATGAGCAAGACCTGACGTAAGTGTTCCTTATGATATTTTGAAATCAGGAGAAAAAATCAAAATGTCATCTAGATACACTAATACAAATTTCCCCATTAAATGATAAAAAATGCTGTTCACAAAATGCTGAAAGACGGCTGGAGCATTCATCAAACTAAAAGGCATAACCAAATTCTCAAAATGGCCCTCAGGGGTATGAAGGCCGTCTTCCATTCGTCTCCTTCTCTGACCCTGACCAGGTTGTATGCCCCTCTTAGATCCAACTTGGAAAAAACTTTAGCCCCAACAATCTGGTTAAACAGGTCCGGGATCAGAGGAAGCGGATAAGGGTCACGAATTGTGATACTGTTCAGCTCCCTGAAATCCAGACATGGAATTTTATTTACAGAAGTCTGGTACCGCGATGGGCACCAGATTCGCCCCCAGTTACGCCAATTTATTTATGTCAGATTGGGAAGATGAGAATATCTCACCCATACTGGGGGCGGATCTGGTGCTCTGGAAGCGGTATACAGACGATATTGTTTTTATTTGGAGGGGATCGGATTTAGCATTGACTACTTTTATATCTGATATTAATTGTAATAACGTGAACCTCCATTTTACATCTAATATTAGTAAGACCCATATCGAATTTTTAGATTTAAATATTGATATTAATAAAGATACATTTATTTGCAGCACATACTATAAACCAACAGCAAAAAATTATTTTATATTACATTCTAGCTGCCACCTTCCTAGGTGGCTGCTGAATGTGCCAACCAGTCAATTTCGACGCCTTAAAAGGAATTGTACAGTAGAGGACACATTTATAGAAGAGGCCGAGATATTGAAAAAGCAGTTTATGGAGAAAAATTATCCAAACCAATGCATTGAAGAAGCACTTAATAGGGTTAAAAATTTAGACCGTAAAATTTTTTCGATGAAAAAGAGTTAGAACCACATACCAGTGCGATGCCACATGAAGGATTTCAAATAATATTACCTTTCAACACCCAATATAGGAAGGTGGAAGCCAGTATTATTAAACACTGGCCCTTCCTGTTAAAGGATAAGATTATAGGACCTGTGTTACCATCTAAACCTAAAATAATATATACACGTGCTGAGAATTTAGGTGTAAAGATAGCCCCCACAGTTGAAAGATCTAATCAACTGGAAAGCAAACATTGGCTTTGTCAAGGAACCATGAACCAGACGTACAACAAGAGGTAAGTGGAAATAAGAAGGCTTTATTGAAAATCAAACTGTAAGGCAAAAGTCCAAACGGATGGCTAAACCGAAGCAGGGTCTTGCGAAGCCAGAGGTCAGGAACCGGAAGGGTAGTCAGACGAAGCCTGGATCAGGAACCAGCAGGGTAGTCAGACGAAGCCTGGATCAGGAACCAGCAGGGTAGTCAGACGAAGCCAGAATCAGGAACCAGAAGCAGCAGCAGTCTTAGAAGCATGTGAACACAGGAGGACCAAGCAAGGAACTGAAGCCACAGACCTCCTATATATATGAGCTAGGCATCCAGCTCCTCCCAGTGGGAAGGAGAAGCCGCAGGGTGGGAGGCTACAAGAAACCCAGAAACCAAGATGGCCGCCAGCACATGTCAAACGAAGGAGAACAGCAAGAAGGTAAGACCATGACAGTACCTCCCCCTCAAGGGCCCCTCCTCCGCGGAGTAAAGAACGGTTTCTGAGGGAAGCGTGCGTGGAAGGCTCGGAGCAAGGCAGGAGCATGGACATCTGCGGAGGGAACCCAGGAACGCTCCTCTGGACCATAACCACGCCAATGGACCAAAAACTGCACCCGACCGCGGACCAGGCGTGAGTCCAGGATATTGCTCACCTCATACTCCTCACGATTGCCCACTTGGACCGGACGAGGCCGAGGAACCGAGGAAGTGAAACGATTACACACCAGTGGCTTCAACAGGGAGACATGAAACACGTTGGAGATCCGCATGCCAGGAGGAAGCGCAAGGGCATAGGCTACCGGGTTTACCCTGCGAAGCACACGAAGGTTGAGGTTGCGGGTGGACAACCATACGCGGTCTCCGACCTGGTAGGAAGGAGCGGGCGCTCGTCTGCGATCAGCCTGAAGTCTCTGGCGCTGCGCAGAGACCTCAAGGGACCTCTGGATCTGTACCCAAGAAGCACGTAGGACGGAAAGGTGATCCTCCACAGCCGGAACATCCTGGGGAGAGAATACCTCCGGTAACACGGCAGGTTGGAACCCATAATTGGCCATGAAGGGAGACGTCCCAGAGGAAGAGTTCACCGCCGTGTTCCTGGCAAACTCAGCCCAAGGCAGGAGGTCAACCCAATTGTCTTGGTGATCGGAGACATAGCAACGAAGGAATTGCTCCAAGGCCTGATTGGATCGTTCTGCGGCCCCATTGGACTGAGGGTGGTAGGCCGAGGAGAAAGAGAGATGAATCCCCAACTGGGAGCAAAAGGCGCGCCAGAACCTGGACACAAACTGACTCCCCCGATCCGACACAATCTCCTTGGGCAAACCGTGCAACCGGAAGACCTCCCTGGCAAAAATCGTGGCCAACTCTTGTGCAGAGGGTAACTTCTTGAGAGGAACACAGTGGCACATTTTGGAAAACCGATCCACAATCATGAGAATGACCGTATGGCCTCGGGATGCAGGGAGGTCCACAATGAAATCCATCCCCAGGTGTGACCATGGACGCTCCCCGGTGGCTATGGGTTGCAAAAGGCCCAACGGAAGGTGCCGAGGGGACTTACTCTGGGCACAAACGGAGCATGCCGCTACATATGCGGCGATGTCGGAACGTAGAGAAGGCCACCAGAACAGACGTGAAACAGCCCAGGACAGCTGATTCTTTCCAGGATGCCCCGCGGCCTTGGAGTTATGGTAGGTTCGCAACAACCGAGTGCGCAACTCCTCAGGCACAAAACATCTGCCGTTGGGTCTCCCAGAGGGAGCACCAGATTGAGCCGCCAAAATCTGCTCACCCAGGGGAGAGGTCAGGCTGGTGCCAATGGCGGCCAGGATCTGATTCAGAGGTATGACCGAAGTCGGAATCGACTCCTCCCCGGACAGCTCGGAGTACTGCCGTGATAAGGCATCCGCTCTGATGTTCTTGGAACCGGGTAGGTAGGAGACCACGTAATTAAAACGTGACAAGAACAGAGCCCATCTGGCCTGACGTGGTGTCAATCTCTTGGCCTCAGAGAGGTAGGTCAGATTCTTGTGGTCCGTCAGGATGAGAACCGGAACCACCGAGCCCTCGAGCAAGTGCCTCCATTCTTTAAGGGCCTGCACGATGGCCAATAACTCCCTGTCACCAATCTGATAGTTGCACTCCGCGGAAGACAGTTTCCAGGAGTAAAACCCACAAGGAAGCAGAGGACCCTCTGGTGTTCTACGCTGAGACAGAAGGGCGCCTACTCCCGTCTCAGACGCGTCCACCTCGAGGACAAAAGGCAACCCAGGGTTGGGATGCGACAGAATCGGAGCCGACACAAAGGCGGACTTTAGAGCCTCAAAAGCTCGGATGGCCTCGAGCGGCCAGACCTGGGGATTACTGCCCTTCCTGGTCAGATCCGTGAGAGGCTTGGCTAGCATGGAAAAGTCCCTGATGAACTTCCGATAATAATTGGCGAAGCCCAAAAAGCGCTGCAGGGCACGAAGACCATTGGGCTGGGGCCACTGTAAGACAGCCGAAACCTTCTCAGGATCCATGGAGAACCCCTCAGCGGAAATGATGTAACCTAAGAAGGTTACCTGGGATCGGTGAAATTCGCATTTCTCAAGCTTACCGAACAGCCTGTTCTCTCGTAACCGTTGCAATACTCGTCTGACATCCAGAATGTGGGCCTCCATGGATTCAGAATATACCAAGATGTCATCCAAATAGACCACCACACACTGCTGCAACAGGTCACGGAAAACATCGTTGATGAATTCCTGGAAGACTGCGGGCGCATTGCACAACCCAAAGGGCATAACCAAGGATTCATAATGACCGGTCCTGGTGTTAAACGCGGTCTTCCACTCATCGCCCGCCTTGATCCTTACCAGGTTATATGCCGCCCTCAGGTCGAGTTTGGTAAAGACCGTGGCCCCTTTGAGGCGATCGAACAGCTTGGAAATCAAGGGTATCGGGTAAGCGTTCTTGATCGTGATGCGATTGAGACCCCTGTAATCGATGCAAGGCCTCAACTCACCGCCCTTCTTTTTCACAAAGAAAAATCCAGCCCCTGCCGGGGACGAGGATTTGCGAATGTGTCCGCGTGAAAGCGCCTCCCTCACGTACTCCTCCATGGCCTCATTCTCCGCTACCGACAGTGGATAGACTTTGCCACGAGGAGGAACGGCCCCAGATTGTAACTCTATGGCACAATCGTATGGGCGGTGCGGAGGTAGGGCAACCGCACGCACCTTATTGAATACATCCCGGTACTCCTCGTATTCAGGAGGCAACAGAGAGTCCGAGGAAGTACACAGCAACTTGACAGGCCCATGGATGCAACTAGCCCCACACTGCGGTGACCACGAGAGGATCTCTGCCGATCTCCAATCGAAAGTCGGATTATGCTTCTGGAGCCAGGGGTACCCCAAGACCACCGAGTAGTGTGGAGACGAAATAACCTGGAGACAGACCGACTCTCTGTGAACGGCACCAATGGCCATCCCCACTGGAAGGGTCTCATGAGTCACGTGTGGCGGCAGAAGGGGTCTGCCGTCTATCGCCTCAAGAGCCAGTGGGGAACCTCGAGGCTGCAGAGGAATGGAATTGGCGGCAGCGAACACACTATCAATGAACAAACCACCAGCACCAGAGTCCACCAACGCCTGGGTCGTCACCGAGCCCCCGACCCAGGAGAGGACAACAGTAATCAGTGGTTTGTCAACACGGGAAACCGGGGACGAGGAGACTCCACCCAAGATCTGCCCCCGACAGGATCTCAGGTGCGAGCGTTTCCCGGACGGTTCGGGCATGCCAACCGAAAATGCCCACCGAGACCACAGTACATGCATCGGCCCTCGCGTCTCCGGAGTACCCTCTCCCCCTCAGACAGGCGAGCAAACCCCAGCTGCATGGGTTCACCCCCAGACAAGTCATCCCCAGGAGGCGTGGGAGGAGAGGGAGGCACGGGTGGGACAGCAAACATAGGCGCCAATCTGTTAGAAGACCTCCGCAGGCTCTCCTTAAAGGAAGGTCTCTCCCTGAGTCTGGTGTCAATCAAAATCAGGAAAGAAATAAGAGACTCGAGCTCCACTGGTAGGTCCTTAGCTGCAACCTCATCCTTCAAGGCATCCGAGAGACCATGAGAGAAAGCAGCGACCAGAGCCTCATTATTCCAGCCCACCTCTGCTGCCAGGGTACGAAACTCAATGGCGTATTCAGCTACGGATCGTGAATCCTGTCTGATGGACATAAGGAGCTTCGCAGCAGAGGCAGCACAAGCCGGCACATCGAATACCTTCCGAAGAGAAGCAACAAAACCGGAAAACTCGGCAACCACCGGATTGTTGTTCTCCCATAAAGGGCTGGCCCAGGCCAAGGCCTTGTCCGAGAGCAGCGAGATCAAGAAGCCCACCTTTGATCTCTCAGTAGGAAAGGCATGTGGCAGCAACTCGAAATAAATGCCCACCTGGTTAAGGAAACCTCGGCACTGAGTTGGCTCTCCCCCAAAGCGCTGTGGAAGGGGGGCAGAACCGGTCATACCCCGAAACACTGCAGGCGCAGCAACAGGTGTCGGGGTAGACTCTGGCGCAACAACCGGAGCGGCAGTAGGAGCGGGCCCAGGAGCGACAACCGACCCATCGGCAACGGAAGCTAAATGAGCCGTGCGTTCAAGCAGGGTTTGCAACGCCACAGCGAACCGACCCAACAGGTGATCCTGCTGATCAAGTCTGGCAACCAGCGTAGGTAGCGAGGATGGCCCTGTACCGTCAGAATTCATGGCTTGGTCCTAATGTCAAGGAACCATGAACCAGACGTACAACAAGAGGTAAGTGGAAATAAGAAGGCTTTATTGAAAATCAAACTGTAAGGCAAAAGTCCAAACGGATGGCTAAACCGAAGCAGGGTCTTGCGAAGCCAGAGGTCAGGAACCGGAAGGGTAGTCAGACGAAGCCTGGATCAGGAACCAGCAGGGTAGTCAGACGAAGCCTGGATCAGGAACCAGCAGGGTAGTCAGACGAAGCCAGGATCAGGAACCAGAAGCAGCAGCAGTCTTAGAAGCATGTGAACACAGGAGGACCAAGCAAGGAACTGAAGCCACAGACCTCCTATATATATGAGCTAGGCATCCAGCTCCTCCCAGTGGGAAGGAGAAGCCGCAGGGTGGGAGGCTACAAGAAACCCAGAAACCAAGATGGCCGCCAGCACATGTCAAACGAAGGAGAACAGCAAGAAGGTAAGACCATGACAGGCTTTGCTTTGAGGGTTTTTTCAGATGCAATTCTTGTCCTAATTGCAAACTAACAAATTTCCCCAAAAAAACTGTGAAGGTCACTTCCAATAGCAATGGCTACTCACATGATATAAAAACTTTCCTCACTTGTAACAGCAAGGGTGTTATTTATTTACTAACATGCCCTTGTAACAAACAATATGTTGGCCGCACCAAAAGGCTTTTTAAAAAAAGAATATCTGAACATGCGGCCAACATACGTCGAGGGTATGAAAACCATACCGTATCTAGACACTTTAAAATGTGCCATAACAAAGATCCCACTGGCTTGATTTACACAGCATTAGCCAAGGTAGAACCAGATTGGAGAGGTGGAGATCTGGTTAAAAAGATGTCTAGATTGGAATCAAAATAGATTTTTGACTTTGGTTCACTTGTACCCAATGGGTTAAATGCTGACTGGGAACTATTTGGGTTCCTATGAATTGCTTCTTATATGGATCCTATATAGAGATTTTTCACCGCCTATAATGAAAGCGATGTTTTATTCTATTTTATTGTTATAGAACCAATGTGAATTTATTTTTCATCTATATATTTTCTATTTATAATGTTGTGTATTTTTTTTTAAAGAAGTTTGAGATAAAAAAACGCAATGTGGTTAAAAAGCAGCATGAAAAACGCATGACAATCGCAAAATGCCGTCTTTATATATATGCTGTTTTTTACAAACAAAGAAATATGAGTGTGATATGACTCTTTTGTTTTTTAGTTAAAACGACTGTTTCATGTATAGCCCTGATATGTTTTTGAGGAAGCCTGGACCATATATGTCTACATTTATCTTCATGTTAGCACATATCAGGGTTAGACATACGTATATTTATACATCTGCACTTACTATTATATTAGTGCATTGTGAACATATATATACGCATGAGGATAAAGGTGTCTGATATTCTATGTAAACAGCCATGAAAGTTATTTAAGGAAAAAAGCAAGCAGACATCAAAAAGCCGTATAAAAGACAAATGAGAGCCATACTATGAAAATCCGGGCTCCACACCCAGATGAAAGCTATTACGATTCTGACACACCCATTTTGACCTTTAACCTAATTTGGAGCATAAAAGGAAGAGGGGAATAGAGCAAGGTCACCACTGAGGAAGGGGCCACGTCCCCGAAACGCGTATGGGTATACCTTGCACCGGGATGCTGGCAGAGAGTCCCCTCTGAATCCAACTTAAGCTTCTGGAACGAAAGACCCTGGCAACATTTAAATTTAATTGAGCGCAAAATTCGCTGACGATACTGGACACAGAGTCAGCTGGCATCTACGCCGAGTCGACACTTGGAAACAGGAGAGGAACATAAGTAAGGTAACATTGAATGAGCACATACAATTAGGTGGGACGCCACCTCGCTCACCACAATTGTACCTCTTTTTCCCTCCGTAATATTGTAAAGACTGGCGATCTATATATGTGCAAATAAAACCAGCCAGGACTGGGACTGTAAAGACTTTAAGATATTTCGACCCGGAATACAGGAAAGCTAAATTGAGAAAAGATACTTTTTACATCTAGCCCTTAATTAGCGTTATATCCTCTGCTGCAACCAAAGAGGAATATACGTAATATTTGTGGCGTATATAGACAGACTTCTACTGTTATTTGATACATCCACTGCTGCTAACTGCTGCTATTTTGCTACTTATTGCTGCTATATTTTATATGTTTAATTGCCATTACTGATATTTTATTGATACCTTTTTATTCTGATATTGTGTGCTGTTATTATATGCTATTTTAGATAATTGATTTTAGAATAAATATCTCGTCTGTTGGTAACATATATCGAGTGCCTGGTCTATTTTTACAAAGTTTTCCAATTTCTTAGTGGCTGGGTGGGCCACTCAGACCAAGAGCACCTGTTCCATATTGTCCAGCTGGAGTGATCCACAGATACTGTTTTCTTTGCATGGTCTTAAAGAACCATCTTTTTTCTTAACAAAGAAAAAACAGAGGCAACAGGTGACTTCGAGGGTCGTATGCTTATTTCTCAGACTCTCAGAGATATAAGCATGCATAGCGACCCTTTCAGGTTGGGAGAGATTGTATAAATGAGATTTAGGCAGCTTGGCGCCTGGGGTGAGATTAATAGGGGAATCGTACTCCCTGTGAGGGGGCAATTCCTGAACACCACTCTCAGAAAACACATCCGAAAATTCAGAGAGAAAAGATGGTACAGTCTTAGTAGAAACCTCTGAAACAGATGTCGCGAGGCAATTCTCTCTGCAAAAGTCACTCCAACCATTTATTTGCCTCGCTTGCCAATCAATGGTGGGGTTATGTTTAGTGAGCCAGGGTAGCCCCAACACTAGAGGAGTAGGCAACCCGCTTAGGACGAAACATGACACATCCTCAACATGAGTATCACTCACAATCAAACGGATATTGTGAACTATGCCCTTTAACGATTTCTGAGAAAGTGGAACGGAATCAATAGCAAAAACAGGTATATCCTTTCCCAAAGTGCACACCTGGAAACCATGAGTTATAGCAAATTGATTATCAATAAGATTGACCGCTGCTCCACTATCTACAAAATTCTCACAAAAAATGTTCTTGCTCTCGAGCGCCACCCTGGCAGGTAGGACAAAACGGGAACTACAAGCAAACGGAAAACCTTCAATTTCCACATCAACCTTGCTAATAGTAACAGATGGAATGTCTTTAGAGGATTTTTTTCTTTTTGTTTCTTTATTACTCTCAAAAAACTGCCTGAATCTCCTAGAGGGACAAACATTTGCCAAATGATTTATACCTCCACAACAGAAACAAACCTTCCTATGAGAGCTGAATCTTCTATTGTCAGAGGCAAGCAAACCCAGCTGCATGGGCCCCTGCTCAGAAGCGATTGAGAGCGACTGAGACCCCTGTGCACTGAATGAGACCGCCGCACTGACCTTGGACTGAGTATGACAGGAAGGAGTGATCTCCCCTCTCTCTCTAAGACGCCTGTCAATACGAACGGCCCGAGACATGGCAGAGTCCAAGGAGGTAGGTCTCTCATAAAAGGCAAATGCATCTTTCAATCCCTCTGAAAGACCATGGCAAAATTGACTTCGGAGTGCAGCATCATTCCAACCAGTATCAGCTGCCCATCTCTGAAATTCTGAAAAGTAACAATCTCTGCGGACTGTTTACCCTGGCATAAAAGACGTAGTCTAGACTCAGCCAGAGCAATACGATCCGGATCATCATATATCTGACCCAGGGCTAAAAAAAATTAATCCACTGAACAGAGGGGCCGTGCCCCCACCGGCAGCAAAAAGGCCCAGGACGGAGCGTTATCCCTGAGCAGCGAGATGATGATCCCCACCCTCTGCTCCTCATCACCAGAGGAATGGGGAAGTAGGCGAAAATTGAGTTTGCAAGCCTCTCTAAAACGAACAAAATTCTCACTACCCCCGGAGAACGTATCCGGGAGCGAGATCTTAGGCTCAGAACAAACTCCATGAACGCAAGCTGAACCGGTCACCTGAAACTGAGAAACAGTCTTACGGAGATCTGCTACCTCCAATGAAAGACCCTGCATGTATTCAGTCAAAAGTGAAACCTGATCCATGCTTGAGACGGTTTTGGCGGTTTATAATGTCACGGAAGGTGTACAGAAAACTAGAAGACACAAAATGAAGATCCGAGTGACTGGATCCAAAACTAAGGAACAAAAGGGGGAGCCTTGCAACAGACCTGGCTCTCTCCCTAACTGCTCAGCCTATGCAAAAATCTGAATGGTAGATGATCGCATATCCTTGTACCTCGACTGTATAACACCTGAACACCCTATAATAGTGAGGGGACACGACCACCGGCTCCCTACACTTGATACGGAGGGAGTCAGGGTCACCTGGGATCCAGCAAACAGGAACAAAAGAATGAACAAAACTTATCTGTAGAAGACTCAGTAGTAGCATCCAGCATGCATACACTCCAGGAAGTTGTATAAACCGCAAAGTGATGCAGTATGGGAAGGGATTTAAAGAGATGCGATCAGTGCAACTACATGAGAGAGGCTAACGAGATGAGAAAACTAAAGCAAAACAAAAGGAACCTCAAGGAGGAGGTTCTGAAGGACATCTGTCAGAGCTTCTCAGATGTCTGGTGGTGACAATGGGTTAATGTACAAACAAAATCATACCTTACATAGTTACATACATAGTTAATACGGTTTAGAAAAGACATACGTCTGTCAAGTTCAACCAAGGGATAGGTGGGGATGCGAATCCCAAAAGGAATTGAGACTCAGATTTCTACACGTTTTCATAAGCATTAATGTTTTTTACTTTTAAGAATTCGTCTAAACCCCTTTTGAAACGGTCTACTGTTCCTGCTGTGACCACGTCCTGAGGAAGTCTGTTCCACAGATTTACAGTTCTTACAGTAAAGAAGCTTTGACGCTTCTGGAGACTGAACTTTTTCTTCTTCAGTCGGAGGCAGTGCCCCTTTGTCTTTTGGGAGCATTTTACATGGAACAGTTTTTCACCGTATTTTTTGTATGGCCCATTTATATATTTTTGTAGGTTAATCATGTCCCACCAAAGCTTTGTAAAGTGGTATGATTGACATTGTATGCTGGTTGATAAAAAAATGGCTGCACAACTTTACACATACAAACAATAGAGCTGAGAAATGGGGATCATTCTAAATTAAAGTGTTATTATACCTACCATAAATGGAAAAATGGAAGCTCTTAGAGCACATTTTTGATCAAATGTGTGTTGGGCCCATCTACCAGGCGTCAAGGTGGCTTCCGCAGACGGGTATCTAACACTAATATACCGCCTCTCTTGGACTTACCTAAGCCTACATTTTCAGGGCAGTGTAGCTACATTTATAGTCTGCTCAGAAGCCCCAGGCAGATGGGCATTGCTCAATCTAAAATAGGCGCTACCCTCAATATATATTACAAGAAAATTTAGACATATCCATCAAGAAAACATGGTTGATAAAAAAATGGCCGCACAACTTTACACATACAAACAATAGAGCTGAGAAATGGGGATAATTCTAAATGAAAGTGGTATTATACCTACTATAAATGGAAAAATTGAAGCTCTTAGCGCACATTTTTTTCTTCTTTTTTTTTTCCATTTTTTTAAATGCTTTATTTGAGAAAACTCAGATTACATTAAGTGTAGAGAGAAGAGAAAAGATAAATTACATTGATTGCATCCATACACAACAATAAATGAATTAAAGCGTTTAAGCAAGGTCACAAGTTCAACTAAATATTCCTTCATATGTTATATACATCCTATCCCTGCATTGTAAATATGCAGGTGTAATCATCCACAAATTCTATGTCATATTGTAATTCCCTTACTCTTCTTTCCCACACTCTTCCTCTCTTTTATTTTCCCTACTTTCCTCCCTCCCCCCTCCCCCTCTTGCGTCCCTATTCTCTCCAAATATAGGGAAAGGGAAATGCCCAACACACAGCAAAAAAAACAAAACAAAAAAAACCAACACCTAATCGGCAGTCACTATGCAGGAAATCTGCCCAATGTGTCGTATCTTCTACAATAATGCCCTGCCTAAGTCATTCTATAATTCTTCCATAAGCGCCACCTTTCTGTCACCGCAGCTTGATGATTAACAGATTTAACCATAATGGTCTCATATTTACTGTGTAAATCCACCCTAGCAGTAACTTTTCCTAGTGTGGGGAGATCATCCGACTTCCATTTTGTAGCCAAACACATCCTAGCAGCCGTCAAGATCTGCACCACCGCCCACCGGGCCTGGTGTGGAATATCTTTTAGCCTTATTTGCAGGAGCGCCAGTGCTGGGTCTGGATTCATAGAGCTTTGAATCACAGCTGAAATTAATTGGAAAACCTCCTCCCAAAAAGGAAAAACCTTGGTGCAAGTCCACCAGGTGTGTAACAAAGAGCCAATGCCAGAACACTGTTTCCAACATGCGTTGGAGTAACCTGAAATGCATCGGGCTAATCTGTCCGGGGAGAAATACCACCACAGATGTACTTTCTTGACCTGTTCTGTTGTAAAAATAGTTGGAAGATCTTGTTCCCATTTTAACATATTGGGCAATTTCTGGTTTTCTTCTAGCTGATACAAAAAACGATAAAACGGAGAGTTAAACCATTCTCTCATAGCATCCAGAGCAGCTGCTTTGTGGCAGCTGCTAATGTTCGGAACACTAATCCCACCCTCTAAAAAGGAGTGACTCTTTGGGCCACTCTGGGACACCTACCTTTCCAAATAAACTGTAACAATAAATTTAGTAATTCTCTAAGAGTAGACCTGTGTATAGGCAAAGGAATACAACGTAGCACATACAATATCTTTGGTAGAAATAGCATCTTACAAGTGTAGATGCGCGCTACACACGAAACTGCCAATTTCGTAATCCTGTTAATTTCTGGTTTAAGAACAGTAAGTAATTGTTTAATATTGCAAGAAACTATTGGTGTCATTGGGAAGGACAGTTTGATTCCTAAATACGGTATCCCATCCAGAGACCACCCAAAGGGGTATTTTGTAGAGAGGCGTTGAATCAAAGGGGGATCAATCATTATTAGAAGCACCAAAGACTTGGAAAGATTAAGTTTGTAATAAGATACTGGAGAGAATTTCATTAAAACGTCTAACAACGCGGGGAACAAAGTCTCTGGTTTCATGCATGTAATGATAACGTTGTCAGCGTATGAACCGATGATATGGCTAATATTCCCTACTGAAACTCCTGAAATGTTTGGGTTTAATCTGATGGCCTCTGCCAGAGGTTCCATCATTAAGGCAAAAATACCCTCGGATAGGGGGCAACCCTGCCTTGTGCCGTTGCTGATGCAGAAAGAGGAAGACAGAAACCCTGAAACCTGTACTCTGGCCGTAGGATTCGAGTATAAGGCCAGAACAGATCTCAAGAACAGTCCTTTAAAACCAAACTTATTAAGAACAGCCTTCATGAACCCCCCAGTGCACTCTGTCAAAAGCTTTTTCAGCGTCCAATGAGAGAAGTGCACCGGGGGTCCCAGAAAGCTGCATCACCATATGGGAGGTTGCATCGACTGTTTCATTCTCTGCAGTTTTGCCTGTGCATAACCTTCAGCATGACAGGAAGATGCGCGTTAAGGAATTCAAGGTATGGCTTGGTGAATGGTGTCTGAACCAAGGGTTTGGCTTTGTGTCTCATGTTAGCTCTCGTTGGAATGGAAAAGAACTGTACAAGAAAAGATGGTTTGCATCGAATGTCCTCAGTGAACAGTTCAAAGTATTTGCTAAGGAGCATTTAAACTAGGAAAGGGAGGCAAAAGAGTGATAATCCAGCAGTCCAACTGCCCCCCGGAACAATGCCAGAAGATGCCAGTAGCACATAGGTTAAGAAATTACAAGCTCAGAGTCTTGTTTACAAATGCTCGCAGTTTAGGGAATAAGATCAATGAACTTAAGTCTACAACAGCTACTACAGCAGCGGACATGATCCTGGCATCGGTGTTACTTCATCCAGTTTTTCTCTGCAAGCGGCGATATGGAGAGACCCCCTGGATCCCTGGGAAAATCTGGAACACCTGGAACATCTGGTGCAGAGGTGACCTGGTCCTGTGGGCCATCTGGGGTACCTGGGGTGCCTGGGACATCTGGGTCAGAGGTAACAGGAAAGGTGATATTCAAATAAAGCTCGAGACCTTCTGCACCACTCTGTTAGGAGACTTTAAAAGTATGTTAAAGGGTTTACAGCGGAATGTATCGGAGTTGGGGAAACGTACCTCATATGTTAAGTCTAAGACGGCAGAATATATCACCTTACATAATGCCTTAATAGATGCCCATTATGAGCTAGAAGAAGAGGTCTTGCGTATGAAGAATAAGTTATGTGATCTTGAAGACAGATCCAGAAGAAATAATGTGCATATTAGAGGGATCCCTGAAGATATTTATGACTCGTGGCGGCTACACGTGTGAGGACATGGGGCAAGGAACTCTGGGAAGGTGGGCTGACCCATAATGCCATGCATGCAGCCAATCAGCAACCAGACAGCCCTATGATGTCACAGCCTTATAAATACAGCAGACATTTTAGATTCTGCCATTTTCAAGCGTTCTGAGTGCAGGGACAGACGTGAGAAGGTGCTAGGGACAGCAATTGGAAAAACCTCATTGTGGAAAAAAAACTGAAAAAACGATTTATAAGTGCAGGTAAAGGATAGGGAGGAATCATTTCACAGCATCTTAGTGCAGGGATAGACATGAGAAGGCGCTAGGAATAGTGCTAGAAAAGTGATTTACAAGTGCAGGGAAAGATTATTTGGGGATCCAAATTGCCATTATACAGCTCTGTCATTCCAGCAATTTGTTCTTGGGGTGCAAGTGCTATGTTGAAAAGGCTTAAGTGGCTTATATCTTTTTAATCAAGAAAAATATATACGCAGTTCACTTCTGAAGTTATATGTGTTGAAAGCGTACAAAAAGAAACAATATACGCACTTCACTTGTGCACTTATTTGTGGCAAAAGCGTTTAGTGGCCTATTTCATTATAGAAAGAATAACATATATGCACTTCACTGGTGCACTTATTTGTGGCAAAAGCGTTTAGTGGCGTATTTCAAGACAGAAAGAAAAATATATACGCACTTCACTGGTGCATTTATTTCTGCTAAAAGCGTTTACTGGCCTATTTCAGTACAGAAAGAAAAAAATATACGCACTTCACTGGTGCACTTATTTGTGGCAAAAGCGTTTAGTGGCCTATTTCATTATAGAAAGAATAACATATATGCACTTCACTGGTGCACTTATTTGTGGCAAAAGCGTTTAGTGGCGTATTTCAAGACAGAAAGAAAAATATATACGCACTTCACTGGTGCATTTATTTCTGCTAAAAGCATTTACTGGCCTATTTCAGTACAAAAAGAAAAATATATTCTCAGTTCACTTCTGCAGTTATATGTGTTGAAAGCGTTTACTGGCCTATTTCAGTACAGAAAGAAAAATACTGTATATGCACACTTCACTGGTGCATTTATTTCTGCTGAAAGCGTTTACTGGCCTATTTCAGTACAAAAAGAAAAATATATTCTCAGTTCACTTCTGCAGTTATATGTGTTGAAAGTGTACAGAAAGAAAAAATATACGCACTTCACTGGTGCACTTATTTGTGGCAAAAGCATTTAGTGGCCTATTTCATTATAGAAAGAAAAAATACGCACTTCACTGTTTCAGTAATTTGTGGCAAAAGCGTTTAGTGGCCTATTTCAGTACAGAAAGAAAAATTACACGCACTTCACTGGTACACTTATTTGTGGCAAAAGCATTTAGTCGCTTATTTCATTATAGAAAGAAAAAAATATACGCACTTCACTGGTGCATTTATTTCTGCTGAAAGTGTTTACTGGCCTATTTCAGTACAAAAAGAAAAATATATTCTCAGTTCACTTCTGCAGTTATAGGTGTTGAAAGTGTACAGAAAGAAAAAAATATACGCACTTCACTGGTGCACATATTTGCGGCAAAAGCATTTAGTGGCCTATTTCAGTACAGAAAGAAAAAAATATACGCACTTCACTGGTGCACTTATTTGTAGCAAAAGCGTTTAGTGGCCTATTTCACTATAGAAAGAAAAAAATATACCCACTTCACTGGTGCTGTTATTTGTGGCAAAAGCGTTTAGTGCCCTATTTCAGTACAGAAAGAAAAATATATATGCACTTCACTGGTGCACTTATTTGTGGCAAAAGCGTTTAGTGGCCTATTTCATTATAGAAAGAAAAAAATATATGCACTTCACTGGTGCTGTTATTTGTGGCAAAAGGGTTTACTGGCCTATTTCAGTACAAAAAGAAAAATATATACTCAATTCACTTCTGCAGTTATATGTGTTGAAAGCGTACAGAAAGAATAAAATACACACACTTCACTGGTGCAGTTATTTGTGGCAAAAGCGTTTAGTGGCCTATTTCAGTACAAAACGAAAAATATATTATTAGTTCACGTCGGCAGTTATACAGGGAGTGCAGAATTATTAGGCAAGTTGTATTTTTGAGGATTAATTTTATTATTGAACAACAACCATGTTCTCAATGAACCAAAAAACTCATTAATATCAAAGCTGAATATTTTTGGAAGTAGTTTTTAGTTTGTTTTTAGTTTTAGCTATTTTAGGGGGATATCTGTGTGTGCAGGTGACTATTACTGTACATAATTATTAGGCAACTTAACAAAAAACAAATATATACCCATTTCAATTATTTATTTTTACCAGTGAAACCAATATAACATCTCAACATTCACAAATATACATTTCTGACATTCAAAAACAAAACAAAAACAAATCAGTGACCAATATAGCCACCTTTCTTTGCAAGGACACTCAAAAGCCTGCCATCCATGGATTCTGTCAGTGTTTTGATCTGTTTACCATCAACATTGCGTGCAGCAGCAACCACAGCCTCCCAGACACTGTTCAGAGAGGTGTACTGTTTTCCCTCCTTGTAAATCTCACATTTGATGATGGACCACAGGTTCTCAATGGGGTTCAGATCAGGTGAACAAGGAGGCCATGTCATTAGATTTCCTTCTTTTATACCCTTTCTTGCCAGCCACGTTGTGGAGTACTTGGACGCGTGTGATGGAGCATAGTCCTGCATGAAAATCATGTTTTTCTTACTTTGCAGACTTCTTCCTGTACCACTGCTTGAAGAAGGTGTCTTCCAGAAACTGGCAGTAGGACTGGGAGTTGAGCTTGACTCCATCCTCAACCCAAAAAGGCCCCACAAGCTCATCTTTGATGATACCAGCCCAAACCAGTACTCCACCTCCACCTTGCTGGCGTCTGAGTCGGACTGGAGCTCTCTGCCCTTTACCAATCCAGCCATCTGGCCCATCAAGACTCACTCTCATTTCATCAGTCCATAAAACCTTAGAAAAATCAGTCTTGAGATATTTCTTGGCCCAGTCTTGACGTTTCAGCTTGTGTGTCTTGTTCAGTGGTGGTCGTCTTTCAGCCTTTCTTACCTTGGCCATGTCTCTGAGTATTGCACACCTTGTGCTTTTGGGCACTCCAGTGATGTTGCAGCTCTGAAATATGGCCAAACTGGTGGCAAGTGGCATCTTGGCAGCTGCACGCTTGACTTTTCTCAGTTCATGGGCAGTATTTTGCGCCTTGGTTTTTCCACACGCTTCTTGCGACCCTGTTGACTATTTTGAATGAAACGCTTGATTGTTCGATGATCACGCTTTAGAAGCTTTGCAATTTTAAGAGTGCTGCATCCCTCTGCAAGATATCTCACTATTTTTGACTTTTCTGAGCCTGTCAAGTCCTTCTTTTGACCCATTTTGCCAAAGGAAAGGAAGTTGCCTAATAATTATGCACACCTGATATAGGGTGTTGATGTCATTAGACCACACCCCTTCTCATTACAGAGATGCACATCACCTAATATGCTTAATTGGTAGTAGGTTTTCGAGCCTATGCAGCTTGGAGTAAGACAACATGCATAAAGAGGATGATGTGGTCAAAATACTCATTTGCCTAATAATTCTGCACGTAGTGTATGTGTTGAATGCATTGCTGGGAGTTAGCAGGGTGGCAGCAGTGGGAGGTCGGGAGCCAAACGTGCCCGTGGTAGACCACCTGCTTTGCAGCAGCCTATCTGCCCGGGAATTAGTGGTGCAGAGGTTTACAGAAGCAGTGGCGGTAGCAGTCAGTCAGTGCGGACTGTTGGGGGGGGGGAATCATCGGTGTGGCATTTAATTGCTAAGCCGCCGGAGGAGGTTAACATGGCCATATGTAGAATATGTGGCCAGAAGGTGAAGCGTGGCCAGGGTGTCAATGTTGGCCCCACAGCCCTGCGTCAACATATGCAGCGTCACCATATGTGGTATCCCGATGCTGCTACTACTACCATCTGCACACTATGTCACCTTGCCACTCTGTGGTATCCTCCTGATGCTGATGCTACAGCCATCTCCACACTTGGTCGCCTTGACACTCTGTGGTATACTCCTGATGCTGCTGCTGCTACTTCCATCTCCACGCTATGTTACCTTGCCAATTTGTGGTATCCTGATGCTGCTGCTGCTACTGCCATCTCCACACTATGTCACCTTGCAACTCGGTGGTATCCTGCTGCTGCTGCTGCTGCTGCTACTGCTATCTCCACACTATGTCACCTTGCCACTCTGTGGTATCCCGATGCTGCTGCTACTGCCATCTCCACACTTAGTCACCTAGCCACTCTGTGGTATCCTCCTGATGCTGCTGCCATCTCCACACTATTTTACCTTGCCACTCTGTGGTATCCTTCTGATGCTGCTGCTGTCACCACCTCCAGACTCGGTGGCCTCCTCATACTGCTGACACCTTCACACTTTGTCGTGGTGCCACTCTGTGGCCTCCTGATGCTGCTGTCACCTCCACAATCTTTCATCGTCTTGCCCCTCTGTGGCCTCCTGATGCTGCCGCCACCTCCAGACTCTATCATTAGGCCACTCTATGGTCTCCTCATGCTGCCTCCTCCTCACCACTATGTCATTGGTCCACTCTGTGGACTTTTCATGCTGTTTCCACCCTCCCCACTTCATGACTGGACCACTATTTTGCCTTTCAGCCTGGCTGACACCATGATTTATTTGACCTTTCTTCTTATCTGTCAGAAAAATGAGACGCACAACGGATCCTGTCTGTGTAGCAACTGTAAGGCCTGTATGGTCCCATCAGAATTGGCTTATGATTTGGTAGCCAAAAGCAGGAGGGGGTACAAAACATAGAAGACATGCAAATATTCCATTCACGTTTCATCTATGTTTTAGATCCACTCCTGTTTTTTTTGGGCATTAGCAATACTGATGGAGTATTGAGCAAATGCTGACCGAGTGAAGGCATATGCTCCACAGACAGGATCCTTTTTTGTGGGTTATTGTTCTGACGGATCAGAGGAAGGGCAAATTAATCAGTGACGTCAACACAAACTTACTGCTGACACCCTCTCCACTCTGTCCGGGAGGCTCTACTTGTATACGCATTTAATAGAACAGGTTCTGTAGACATCTATGTGGAATCAGCTGGCGATGGTGTAAAAGGAGTGCGCTTCTTCTTGGCGCTAACATTGGCCTGTAAGGAATTCATACTTGAGTTATTTGGTCAGTTTTGGCCCCGTGAAGTGAAGTGTGCAGTGATTCTAAGAGCAACGCCTGTCATCTGCATGTCATACAGACTCACAGCATTGTTTCACTACCAAAGCAGACTCCCTATGCATATTACTACAAGGCACAGTGTTCTACACCACTATAACGGCTCTCAGCAGCCAGGAAATGGCTAATTCGCCGTGAATATATTCAGATCGAACCAAATTTTTTCCAAAAAAGTTGGTGAATCAGCGATTTTTTTTTTTATTCGCTCATCTCTAGTCGTGAAATAGGTCTATTTGATGAGGTGGATGGCAGTTATAAGTTCTCAGTATAAATTAGACATTTTCTAGTGTATGAGTTTTTCTACTTAAGCATTCAGCACTCCTAAAGCACTCCTGGAGAAGGTGAGTTTGAGGTGTGTGCCAGGGTTGCTTTGATCTCTGTTTGTAGGGTTTGAGTGTAGGTGTCACTACCTCATCCAGATAGCTTCTGAGGGTATCATTATAATAATTAGCAGTCAGATCTGGAGAAGAGAAGGAAGCAACTGGGGAAAATGATGACTATAATGTGTTTGTACGTTTATGAGGGTCAATGGCATGTAGATTTCTAAATGTGTGATAATTAGGAGCGTGCTGAGATGGAAGAAAATTTGTGATAGTGAAGGAAAGAAGTTTGCGGTTACAGAGTGGGCAGATAGTTAGTAAAGTCAGAAACTGAGCAGAGCTGAAAGAAGACCAGATCAAGTGTTTTATAGTCTTTGTGCATCGGAGAGTTAGAATGTTGTGAAAAGCCAAGAGAGGAGGTTAGAGATAGATGCTAGGAGGCAGTTGGGAAGATAGGGCTATCAAAAGGGATGTTAAATTCACCCAAAATGTGAGTGTGTGGAAGACTCTGAGGGTGTGGCCCTCAAAAGATGAGAATGTCAGTGATGGAACTGTGGGAACGACCTGGAAGGTGCATTGTGGGGAAAGAAATATGCAGACTCCATCGCCATGTCTGTTCTAAGGTCTGGGGGTATGAGATAAATATAAGCCACTATAAGATAGAGCAGCAAGGAAAGCATTGCCAGATAGCTGAATCCATGTTTGAGTGAGAGCCAGCAGGTTAAGAGAATTAGTAAGAAAAAAGTCATGAATGTATGGGGAGTTTGTTACATGCCAACTGGGGATTCCAGAGCGCACAGGAAAATAGGGAAGAGAGGACATACAAGAAATGTTAATGAGGTTTGCTGGGTTTATATGTGACATGGGGAACTGATTAAAATTTGCAGAAGTGGGTAAATCAGGGTTAGTCTACTTTCACACTTGCGTTTTGGCTTTCCGTTTGTGAGATCCGTTCAGGGCTCTCACAAGCGGTCCAAAACAGATCAGTTTGCATTCCAATGCATTCTGAATGAAAGAGGATCCTCTCAGAATGCATCAGTTTGCATCAGTTTAGTCTCCATTCCGCTCTGGAGACGTTTTGGTGTCCGTCTGATGAAACTGAGCCAAACGTATCCGTCCTGGCACACAATGTTAAGTCAATGGTGACGGATACGTAGCTCAATATAAAATTGATCCGTTCTCTACTGACTTTCAATGGTGTTCAAGATGGATCTTGGCTATGTTAAAGATAATACAAACAGATCCGTTCTGAATGGATGCAGACGGTTGTATTATCTGAACAGATCCGTCCATGATTGATCCGCACAAAATGCGAGTGTGAAAGTTGCTTTAGGCAAAATATCCTGTGAAGTTAAAAGCATAAGAATGGCTAGAAACAGCAAGTGACTCAATGATTTGTAAGAGTGATTTTACCCTGGAACATGATAGGTTAAGTTGATTCAGGAAGGTGTATAATGCATGTGGGCCATACATGAGTGAGGGAAGAAGAGAGGAACTGATGTGGAGAGAATACAATGGGGGGGATAAGGGTCGGTGAGTGTTGAGGAAAACAGTACATAATAAAATGGACAGAGATTCAATTAACATAGTTAATGAAGTCTTTGCAAATGCGTTTCTTTCATTGCTTACCTATTTCCTGACCCATACAACTGCCAAGATTAACTGCCAGTCATTTAGACAAAGATGGCACTTTGGCTTGTGCCAAACCACCACACGAGTGCCTCCCCTTAGACTGTGTCTACATTTATAGGAGAGTGTGATCATAGATATAGGGGTAATTAAGCTCATTACCCTATTAACCCTTTAGTGACTATTTTTACAGTGGTGACTAAGGGGCCTTAGCCTGTACAATGGAGAGTGGGGGCACGACTGTAACATAACGCCCATGGTCCTACTCTAACAGCCTGTACCAGCAGAAGTACCAGTCTGGGCCATATAACCCCTGCGCAATAGCGCCCTCAGCATGCAAGCGGTTACAGAGGAAGTAGATTCTTTGTCTCACATCAGCACTCCGCAAATGAGATCGTGCCAATGTCAGTACACGCAGGCCAGGCCCTGTGAAGGCCCCAAGCCTGCCGCTAGAGCAGGGTTTCTGTCGCAGCCACTATCTCTGGCTGTGACCTTCCATCCGCGCTCCTCTCTGCAGTTTCGTTTCTGTGTGTTCTTTGTGATTCTTTATGGGTTAACTCCCCTGTGTTCCTATCTGGAGTTAATCCTCTCTGTCTGCTCCATGGGTGTGGCCTCTCTGCTGCACCCATGGAACCTGTATACAAGGCTGAGGTTTTCTCAGTTCTGGGTCAGCTCTCCTGGTGTGTGTTGTCTTGTCCTGCTCCTTGTTTGTACTCACTCTCCCATGCTGCTGACCCATGGGATCCGTGTCTGTCTGTGCTCTGTGGGTTTCCTACTTGTTCATTGCCGTCTTCTTTCCTGTGTTTCTGTTATCTGTTCTGCCAGTTATGTTTGAGTCACCTTGTGTGTATTCATATGTCTCTGTTCAGCAAGCCCTTGCTGCAGCGTGCCTTGCTGCAGAGTGCTATGGGCAAGGCCACGCGGTATACCACTGGTGGAGCTAGTCCTTCTCTGCTCATTGCCACTCCTGTTCCCTTGCGTGAACTCCTGCTTGTGTTTTTAGTTGCCTGCTTGTATTTGCTTGTTTGTTATGTTTGCCTATGTACCTTCTGGTACCTGTTGTCCGTTTGCTCCTGTTGTCACTGTCTAGTTAACGCTCCAGAGTGGACCCTGGCAACTCCCTGCAGCAAAGCCTAACCCTAGCATCTGGGGCCCTAGTGAATACCTGGAGTTGCTTAGTCACGCCCCTCTGGAGTATTACTAGACCGTGGCACAGTGGGGGTTTTCCTCCCACTGTGCGGACGGTACATAGAGATCTCAATTTTCCCAGCAGGCTGTTCATCTCTAGCGCAGCCTGCTTGTGAATGTCAGTACCACACTGACATTAAAATACATTGCACTACAGGAAAAGTGCAATGTATTTTAGAATCAATCAATAAATTGCCTATTATAGTCCCCTTGTGGGACTATTAAATAGTTAAAAACAGTAAAAAAAAATGTTGTTACATAAAAAAATTCCAAGTAAAAAAATCAATTGCAAAGTGTTTATCATTAAAAAAAGTTTTCCAATAACAAAAATTGCAAAAATAAACAACCCTTACTACGCAGTTATCATGTAATTTATCCCTGTACAGTGAAAGCCTTGAAAAATGTTATTTACCCCAAAATGATACCAATGAAAACTACAAGTCGTCCCACAAAAATCAAGCCCTCACACAGCTACGTGAAAGGAAAAATAAAAATGTTACAAGTCTTGAGATGCAGCAATGCAAAAACATTTACTTAAAAAAAAGGTTACTTAAAAAAAAGTAGTAAAATGTGAAAAGAAACTATATGTATTTGGTATTACTGTAATCGTCTTGACCCAGTGAGTAACGTTATTGTGTTATTTATAATTGCTGCAAAATTTATAATGTAAAAACTCAGTGGTTGTATTGCTGTTCTTTCCCATCTCCCAGAAAGACTTAAAGGGAATGTGTGATCAGAAAATTACCTATTGTTTAAATCACGTTTTTATGTTTGAAATATTTGTAAAGAATTTTTGATGATATTATTTTTTATTTTCTATGTCAACATCTATATAAAAAAAACCCATAAAATACTGCAGTTTTTGCACTAGCCACTAAGCCTAATAATAGGTGCCACTTCTAAGTCTGTACAGATCACTTTACTGCAGTTACAGTATCTCACAAAAGTGAGTACATACCTAAATTTTTTGCAAATATTTTAAATAACACTGAAGATATGACACTTTGATACAAAGTAGTCTGTGTACAGCTTGTATAACAGTGTACATTTGATGTGCCCTCAAAATAACTCAACACACAGCCATTAATGTCTAAACCATTGGCAACAAAAGTGAGTACACCCCTAAGTGAAAATGGCCAAATTGTGCCCAGAGTGTCATAATTTTGTTTGGCCATCATTATTTTCCAGCACTGCCTTAACTCACTTGGGCATGGAGTTCAACTACAGCTTCACAGGTTGCCACTGGAATTCTCCTCCATAATGACATCATGGAGCTGGTGGATGTTAGAGACTTTGCGCTCCTCTACCTACCGTTTAAGGATGCCCCACAGATGCTCAATATGGTTTAAGCCTGGGGACATGATTGGCCAGTCCAGCAACTTTACCCTCAGTTTCTTCAGCAAGGCAGTGGTGGTCTTGGAGGTGTGCTTGGGGTCGTTGTCATGTTGGAATACTGCCCTGCGGCCCAGTTTCCGAAGGCTCTTCTGCTGCCTGAGGCAAAAATATAAATGGTGCCCCCTCCATTTAAAAAATAGTATGAAAGCCAAGTAGCCACCGAACTCCGAGATCTGGGGCAATACAAGTACAGATAATATTGTTGATATCACCTGCAGTTCTATGTAACACCACAGGTAACACAGTGATAAATCTCTGAGTACAGATACTATAGTAGATGTCACCTGCAGTCCTATGTAACAGCATAGATAACACTAGTGCTGATAATGTGATGGTGTTACCTGCAAGCTTATGTAAAACCACAGATAACACTAGTGCTGGTAATGTGGCAGTGTTACCTGCAGTCCTAAGCAAAACCACACTAGTGCAGATCATGTGGTAGTGTTACCTTCAGTCCTGTGTAAAACTACAGATAACACTAGTGTGGATCATGTGGTAGTGTTACTTACGTCCTTAGTGTGCCTCCCTGTGCCTCTTCCATGGGACTCCATGCCGGCGCCACTGCCTCCTCCTCCTTTTTCTTGCCCTGCACAGAATGTCCTGATGCAGCTGTGTCAAGACATAGAAACACTGTGGGCATGGTGATGTGCAACACATACAGGGACAGAAACAGACACATCTGTGCCCCCTCCACAGTGGTAATACCCTCTTTGTGCCCCCTCACAGTAGTTATGCCCTCTCTGTGCCCCCTTCACAGTAGTAATGCCATTGTGCCGCCTTCACAGTAGTAATGCCCATTCTTCCCCCTTCACAGTAGTAATGCACACTCTGTGCCCCCATAATAGTTATGCCCCTCACGGTAGTTATGCCCTCTTTGTGCCCCTTCTCATTAGTAATGCAATCTAGGCCCTCTTCACAGTAGTAATGCCCATTGTGCCTCCTTCACAGTAGTAATGTCACAGCTGAGGATGGGGGAAACCCTCAGCCGTGCGATGCCAGATGATGTTATGGCTGCTCGGCCAGGACAACAGGATAGGGAGCAGGTCACCTTCTACAGCGTCCCTAACCTGACCCTAACTCCTATCTGCATGGGCCGACCTTAAAGGTAGGAGGACCCATGCGCAGGAACCTAGGAGCCCTGACTTACCCTCCGTCCGGTCCCTAGCTAGGAGTCAGGGTAAGACAACCTACTCCTCCTAGGCACGGAGGAGCAGGAGTCTCAATGGCCAAGCTGCTGTAAGAGGGGGAACATAAACAGCTCTATGGATATGGCAGGTGAACAAGGAGTTCCACCTACCTGCCACAGCCTTGCTGACTGGATCCCTGTGCTGGCAAGGTGAAGATCACAACGCATCCACACACAGGGACCCAGATCCATAGCTGCACAAAATTACAAGGAAACATCAAATAGACATCACACATAACTGGACATAAACTTAAATGTGACATAATGGTTATGACCACAGGGGTGGCTCTCACTGGCAGGTGGAAAACACAGGAGGCTGCTCCAGCAAAGCATGGCTGAAGCAACCTCCAGACCTGAGAAGACAATGGGACTTTATAGGCCAAGAAGCCACACCCCACAGTCGGACACACCCAGTGAGACACACACACACACACACTGGGAAGGGAATTAACCCTTCCACCACCAGGGAAAGGAAGACACACATAAAAGGGAAAGTGTCCAACTCACTAACACACACTGTGGCTGTTGCCGCAGGCAACGACATGGGTGGCACTCATGTCCTGGGAGTCAGCCCGAAGGCCGGGACACTGCCACCACATGTACATCACACCAAACATTGCCACGGGCAGCCACAGTGAAAGGAAGATGTCCGTGCGCAGCAAACATCAAACACAGTGCACACCAGACATACAAAAGTGCATACACACACGCGCACAACTCCAAGGGAACCGCACACATCACTGTTGTCCGCGGCAACCGTACTTGAGGCAAACAACATCATGCCTCAAGCTGCGGTTGAAACAACAACCCAAACCGCGGGCAACTGTATGCGGCTCCCAAGGAGTCACGGCCAACCGTGGCCGTGACAAGTAATGACCAAGGTGCCCCTTCACAGTAGTAATGCCCATTCTGCCCTTTTCATAGTAATAATGCTTATTGTGCCCCTTTCATAGTAGTAATGCCCACTGTGCTCCCTTCACAGTCGTGATGCCCTCTGTGCCCCTTTATAGTAGTAATGCCCTGTGCCCCCTTTATAGAAGCAATGCCCTCTGTGCCCTTTTATAGTGGTAATGCCCTTTTTGCCCCCTTCACAGTAGTAATACCCTCTGTGCCCCTTTTATAGTAGTAATGCCCCCTTTATAGTAGCAATGCCCTCGGTGCCCTTTTATAGTAGAAAATCCCTCTGTGCCCCCTTGTAGTACCAATGCCCTCTGTGCCCCTTTATGGTAGTAATGCCCAGTGCGCCTCCTTTGTAGTAGTAATGGCCTCTGCTCTGTGCCCCCTTTGTAGTAGCAAAAAAACACAGCAAAAAATACAAAAAACGCAGTCTCCTTGCCCGGTTCCTGAAGCTCACAGTCCTCACAGTCCTCTTTTCCCTGCAGACACAGATCGCTCTGCAGCCCTGGCAGATGCCTGGGCTGCAGGCTCCTCCCACGCAGGCTAGTCCAATCTGTGCCTGCAGGCTGAATGGTGGGGCAGGGAGAAGTCTCCCTGCTTCACCATTCTGTGCGTTGCCGGCATGAAGAAGAGTAGGAGCGCGGGGAGCTGAGCAGTCAGTGAGTGACAGGACCGCAGCTCCCTGCGCTCCAGAAGGTGGAGGGGGAGGTTCGGGCAGCTTAAAGGGAACACTGGCGGCATCCACCAACAGTGTTTAACTGCTGTGTGGATGCCGCCCCCTTAAAATTAGTGAAAACTGCCACCTGGGGATAGATTCTCATCGTGCCTCATGGCAGAAACAGCCCTGCATGCAGCCCCAAACGATGACACTCCCACCACCATGCTTGACTGTAGGCAAGACACATTTGTCTTTGTGCTCCTCACTTGGGTGCCCCCATAAATGCTTGACACCATCTAAACCAAATAAGTTTATCGTGGTCTCATCAGACCACAGGACATGGCTCCAGTAATCCATGTCCTTAGTCTGCTTGCCTTCAGCAAACTGTTTGCGTGCGTTCTTGTGCATCATCTTAATAAGAGGCTTCCTTCTGGGACAACAGCCATGCAGATCAGTTTGATGCCCCCCCCCCCCTTCCCTCCTTCCCTCCTTCCCTCCTTCCCTCCTTCCCTCCTTAACTCTGCAGCAATGCTGGCAGCACTCATATGTCTATTTTGAAAATATAACCTCTGGATCTGATGCTGGGCACATGTACTCAACTTCTTTATTCGACTATGGCGAGGCCTGTTCTGAGTGGAATCTGTCTTGTTAAACTGCTGTGTGGCCTTAAACATCCGCGCTGCAGCTCAGTTTCAGGGTGTTGCCAATCTTCTTATAGCCGAGGTCATCTTCATGTAAAGCAACAATTTTACAGATCTTCAGAGAGTTCTTTGCCATGAGGTGCCATGCTGAACTTCCAGTGACCAGTATGAGAGAATGTGAGAGCGAAAACACCAGATTTAACACACCTGCTCCCCCATTCACACCTGAGACCTTGTAACACTAACAAGTCACATGACACAGGGAGGGAAAATTGATAATTTGACACAATTTGGCCTTTTTCACTTAGGGGTGTACTCACGTTTGTTGCCAGCAGTTTAGACATTAATGGCTGTGTGTTGAGGTATTTTGAGGGCACACCAAATTCACACTGATATACAATCTGTACACTGACTACTATACATTGTATCAAAGTGTCATATCTTCAGTGTTGTCCCATGAAAAGATATAATAAAATATTTACAAAAATATGGGGGTGTACAAATTTTTGTGAGATGCTGTATATATTATTCTAAACCTGCCTGTAATGATAAGGAGATATCACCTCTTTGTATAGATAAGACAGGATCCACCATTCAATAAGTGATTGCCAAATCTTATGTATTATTTCTTTGTACAATGACCCCAGCACAGATCACAGAGCACGCCAAGAAAGCTCTCCTATAGAAGTCAAGAGGGTCCCCTCCTGACCATTGTGTCTATGGCCCATGGGGCTGCTGTAAAGTAATCTGTTTAATGCTTTGTAAATGCTGTTAAGAACAGCTCAGGCAAGATGGCCGCCCCCATAATAATGTTCAGGGAATGGATTTAAAAATCTGCAATAAACACAGATTAGATAAAAAGGATATGTGTCACAATTTGGTTTTACTGGCAGATAAAATTTTTGGTGACACATTTCCTTTAATAAAACCTCAAAATGGCAGCATAAGAAACTATAACGTGTCCCGCAAAAAAAAACCTCCTCATACAGCTACATTAACTAAAAAAATAAAAAAACGTATAGCTCTTGGAATGCGACCATGAAAAAATGAATACATTTGCCTGGTCATTAAGGCCCAACGCAGGCTGGTTACTGAGGGGGTTAATACATGAAACAAGCACATGAGAAGAAATGCTATGTGTAGATAAAAAATAAAAAAAACTAAAGGGCCTGGATGGGCCATAAAATCACTACAGAAGCCATAAAGGGCCATAAAGATCACTTTGCAACAGTTACAGAGAAAGCATCAGATCAAGTGGAAGAACAGACACAGGACTAAGTACTATAATATCACACTTGCAGGAAACACAGAGGAATCAGTCACCATAGATGGTTATTTAGCAGGGATATGCAGGAATAATAAACCTAATGAATTTACTACTAGACCCTTATGAGGAGTAACTGTGTGTGTAGCTCTTTTCTTCTACATTCAGTTTCTAAAACAGGAAGCAGATGTCTCATATTATACCATAGTCACCCTTATCAGTTATCATAAGGCTAATTTCTCTGTTGCTGAATCAGCCAGGCACAAAGTTGATGTGTCAGACAGACCACAACCTTTACCCATACTTACCAATATTATAATTGGTACATTTGGGGCATTTAAGCTCCACCCTAGGAAAGCCCAAACAATAAGCCCCATCCATTTTCGACTCAGGACAGTCCACATTTGCCAGGACTGTTACTGAAAATTAGTGACAGTCTCTTCAAACTCTTTACTCTAATTTGCAATCTTTAAGGATTTGAATTTCTGTAGTCACTGTGCCTGTATCCTAATTTACAATCTATAAGGAATTGTATTTCAGTAGTTGCAGTGGCCAGGTTTGGGGTTGTCCTGACGTTACGCTGGGTCCTTCGAGCGCGGTCAAGGTGTCACCACATGTTGCTGCTTTCCGGAGAGGATGGTAAGGTGCGGTGCACCCCAATTTGAAAATAAGTCCAGAGAGTCAGGGTTTTCAGTAAACCAGTCTGCTTCCTTACTGGAAGAACTCAAGTGCAAAACAATACAGTCAAGGCATAGGACTAGCTTCTCCAGTCTCCTTCCTTGCAGAAGAAGGTTCTGTGTTGAGGAAAGGCCTAAGTTAGCTGTCTCCCGCTCTTAGAAGACTGGTACACCGGCCAAAGGACTCATGACCCATGATCTGTAGCTCGGTCATCTACCTGGCCCTCTGGACAAAGGGCTGGTGACCAAGGGTCTGTGGCAGAGTAACTCTGTCTTAACGTCTTTTTTTTTTTTCTGGTAACTCGTGCAGTCTGGCAGAGTCCTACTAAACACTGGTGCCTATTTGCAGACAACTACGGACTCTAACTGCTTTTATTATATACAGTTTCTAACTGAACAAGAACCTTCTGGTGGGAGAGATGGAGTGGAGAATCACAGTCTAAACAGAAACAATGTTGCACTTTCAGTCTGTCATAGACTTGAATAACGTTTCAATACATTCTATGGGAATGACTAAGCATTTTTTAAACATAAACAAGTCTTTAGATGTAAACAACAGTGCTAAGCTAAGATAGTCAGAAGGTCAGTGTGTCTGTTGCACGTTGCATAGTGCCTTTTAGTAACTGTATAATATTTCTAAATTCTCAGGGCATAGATAGAAAGTCCCAAAGCCTCTCAGTATTATCTGGCTATGCATTAACCCTTTCCACAGTACATTGCAAATATAGTGCAATAACAATGCAAATAAACAGCGTATATTACAATAAACATAAAATGCAGTTCAACAATATAAAACAGTATTATAGTGCAAGCTGACCCTTCCAAGTGCACTAAAGTAGTGAAGTAATTAGTGTTGGTGGAGCACCAAAGTGCTTGGGTGCTCGAGTCGAACACCTCGGGATGCTCGGGGGCTCTACCAAGCTCCAGAGCACAATGGAAGTCAATGGGAGAACCCGAGCATTAAACCAGGCACCCCCTGCTCTGAAGAGGGAAGGGTGTCTGGTTCATAGTAAAAGGTCAGAAATTGATGTAAACACCACTGAAATGGTCCGGGAACAGCATGGGGAGGATGTCTGGATGCATCTTGGACTCCCAGGTAGCTGCTGGGAATGATGTTGTCTGAGTAGTACGCCACTTTTACAGACTGACAATAATACGCACCAAACCGAAGATAAAATTAATTATAGAGGAAAAATTGTGCAAGTGATGCCAAAAATTACAAGGAACAGGCATTCCTATACAACCTGTATATCACATAAAGGAGGGCCTCATTCACATTGTGGTACAATTGTTTAGGTAGTGGGACTCCTACACTGATAAAGCCTATGCACTAATGGAAAGGGCTGCCAAAAATGACAAGGAAACGACACTCCAATACACCATTTATTACACATAAAGGAGGGCATCATACACAACCTTGAAAAATTATGCTTGATAGTCTGCTGGTGACCCTCTAAATAGGGACGATGGCCTGCTGATGATCTGACCATCTAAAACATTAGGGGTGAGGGCCTGCTGCCGAGCTGACTATCAAAAAAATTTTGTGGACGAGGGCCTGCTGCTGAGCTGACCATCTATAAATTTTGTGGGCGAGGGCCTGCTGCCGAGCTGACCATCTAAAACATTATGGACGAGGGCCTGCTGCCGAGCTGGGCATCTAAAAAATGTTGTGGGCAAGGGCCTGCTGCCGAGCTGACCATCAAAAAAATTTTGTAGGCGAGAGCCTGCTGCCGAGCTGACCATCTAAAAAAGTTTGTGGGTGAGGGCCTGCTGCCGAGCTGACCATCTAAAACATTTTGTGGGCAAAGGCGTGCTGCCGAACTAACCATCTAAAAGATTTTGTGGGTGAGGGCCTGCTGCTGAGCTGACCATCTAAAAAAATCTTTGGGCGAGGGACTGCTGCCAAGCTGACCATCTTTAAAATTTTGTGGGGGAGGGCCTGCTGCCGAGCTGACCATTTAAAAATTTAGGGATGAGAACCTGCTGGTGACCTAATAAGCATGTTGATATGATGGAGGAGGAGGAGGAGGACGAGAAAAAGGAGATTGAACCATATACACTTTTTAGTGGTGGAAGGGGTGCATGGGAATACAGTGTATTCAATACACCATAAAAGCCACATTTAGAGTCAACCGGTCAGCATTTTCAGTTGACAGGCGGATGCACTTACCAGTTATTGTGCCCCCAGCAGCACTAAATACACGCTCTGACAAAACACTGGCGGCGGGACAGGCAAGCACCTCCAAAGTGTAGAACTCCAGTTCGTGCCACGTGTCCAGTTTGGACATCTAATAGTTGTAAGGCACAGAGGGATCACTGAGGACGCTGACACGGTCTACTACGTACTCCTTTACCATCTTCCAAAACTTTTTCCTCCTTGTGACACTAGGCCGCGCATCAGGTTGAGGGTGCTGGCGGGGTGTCATAAAACTGTCCTAGGCCTTGGAGAGTGTTGCCCTGCCTCTGTTGGAACTGCAGTGTGTTCCCTATGTCTCCCCTCCTAGATTGGCCAAGGAACTACAGTGAGGAACAAAAGTAACATAGTAACATAGTAACATAGTACATAAGGCCGAAAAAAGACATTTGTCCATCCAGTTCGGCCTGTTATCCCGCAAGTTGATCCAGAGGAAGGCAAAAAAAAAAAAACCTGTGAGGTGGAAGCCAATTTTCTCCACTTTAGGGGAATATAAACTTCCTTCCCGACTCCAATCAGGCAATCAGAATAACTCCCTGGATCAACGAACCCTCTCTAGTAGCTATATCCTGTAATATTATTAAGCTCCAGAAATACGTCCAGGCCCCTCTTCCATAGTCTCACTGCTCTTACCGTAAAGAATCCTTTTCTATGTTTGTGTACAAACCTTCTTTCCTCCAGACGCAGAGGATGTCCCCTCGTCACAGTCACAGTCCTGGGGATAAATAGCTGATGGGATAGATCTCTGTACTGACCCCTGATATATTTATACATATTAATTAGATCTCCCCTCAGTCGTCTTTTTTCTAAAGTGAATAACCCTAATTTTGATAATCTTTCAGGGTACTGTAGTTGCCCCATTCCAGTTATTACTTTAGATGCCCTCCTCTGGACCTTCTCCAGCTCTGCTATGTCTGCCTTGTTTACAGGAGCCCAGAACTGTACACAGTACTCCATGTGTGGTCTGACTAGCGATTTGTAAAGTGGTAGGACTATGTTCTTATCACGGGAATCTATGCCCCTTCTGATGCAACCCATTATCCTGTTGTTCTTGGCAGCAGCTGCCTGACACTGGTTTTTGCAGCTTAGTTTGCTGTTTATTAAAATTCCTAGATCCTTTTCCATGTCAGTGTTACCGAGTGTTTTACCATTGAGTATGTACGGGTGACTTGCATTTTTCCTTCCCATGTGCATAACTTTACATTTATCAGTGTGAAACCTCATCTGCCACTTATCTGCCCAAGCCTCCAATCTATCCAGATCCCTCTGTAGTAGTATACTGTCCTCATCAGTGTAAATTACTTTACACAGTTTAGTGTCATCTGCGAAAATTGATACTTTACTATGCAAGCCTTCTACAAGATCATTAATAAATATATTGAAGAGAATAGGGCCCAATACTGACCCCTGAGGTACCCCACTAGTGACAGTGACCCAATCTGAGTGTGTACCGTTAATAACCACCCTCTGTTTTCTATCACTGAGCCAGTTACTTACCCACATACAGATGTTTTCTCCCAGTCCGAGCATTCTCATTTTATATACTAACCTTTTATGTGGTACAGTGTCAAATGCTTTGGAGAAGTCCAGATATACGACATCCATTGATTCGCCGCTGTCAAGTCTAGAACTTACCTCCTCATAGAAACTGATTAAATTAGTCTGACATGACCGATCCCTCACGAAGCCATGCTGATATGGCGTTATTTGCTTATTTCTGTTGAGATGCCCTAATATAGCATCTCTCAGAAAACCTTCAAACAGTTTACCCACAACAGATGTTAAACCTACCGGCCTATAGTTTCCAGGCTCTGTTTTTGGCCCCTTTTTGAATATTGGCACCACATATGCCATGCGCCAATCCTGTGGGACATTCCCTGTCAGTACAGAGTCTGAAAATATCAGAAATAAGGGTCTGGCTATGACATTACTTAATTCCTTTAGGATACGGGGGTGAATGTCATCCGGTCCTGGCGATTTGTATATTTTTATCTCTCGCTGATGTACTTCTTCCTGGGTCAGACAGGACACTTTTAATGGGGAATTTATTTTTGCATTCTGCATGTCATCTGACAGTTTATTTTCCTCAGTGAATACACTGGAGAAAAAAATATTTAACAGCTTTGCTTTCTCCTCATCGCTCTCTGCGACTTCCCCCTCATTACTCTTTAAAGGGCCGACACCTTCAGATTTATACTTTTTAACATTTATATAATTGAAGAACATTTTAGGGTTAGTTTTACTCTCTTTGGCAATTAATCTCTCGGTCTCTAGTTTGGCCGCTTTTATTTGTTTTTTACATGTTCTATTTTTTTCCTTATAGTTTTTCAGTGCTTCCGTGCTCCCCTCCTGTTTCAGTGAATGATATGCTTTCTTTTTGTCATTTATTGCTTTCTTTACAGTTCTATTTATCCACATTGGTTTCTTTTTGTTCCTTAACCTTTTATTACCATACGGTATGTACCTCTCACAATGAGATTTTAGGATGTTTTTAAAGATATCCCATTTTGTGGCTGTATTTTTATTTTTGAGGACTTTGTCCCAGTTAGTTTGGCCTATGGCCTCTCTTAGTTGGCTAAATTTAGCTTTTTTGAAGTTTGGTATTTTTGTTCCTCCCTGTAGAAACGCTCTTTTGAATGATAATTGGAAGGTTATTACTTTGTGGTCACTATTTCCCAGGTGTCGCCCAACCTGCACGTCTGTTGTTCTGTCCGGCCTATTGGTTAATACTAAGTCCAGTATGGCCGTCCCTCTAGTCGGGTCCTGAACCAGTTGGGAGAGGTAATTGTCTTTGGTTATTGCCAAGAACCTGTTTCCCTTATGAGATATACAAGTTTCAGTTTCCCAGTCTATATCTGGGTAGTTGAAGTCCCCCATAATAACCACCTCATTATGATTTGCCGCCTCGTCTATCTCGTTTATTAGTAGATTTTCTGTGGACTCTGGTATATTAGGTGGTTTATAGTAAACTCCTATTAGTAATTTATTGTTGTTTTTAGCTCCATGTATCTCTACCCACACTGACTCCACATGTTCATGTCCCTCACTTATATCTTCGCGGAGTGTGGGCTTTAGACCGGACTTTACATAAAGGCAGACCCCTCCCCCTCTCCGGTTTTGACGATCCTTTCTAAACAGACTGTAACCTTGTTCATTAACCGCCCAGTCATAGCTATCATCCAGCCATGTCTCAGTTATTCCCACTATGTCATAGTTCTCCTCACACATCACTAATTCCAGTTCACCAGTTTTATTAGTCAGACTTCTGGCATTAGTATACATACATTTGAGAGGTTTATGTATATACTTTACCCTACACCTTTCCTTCTGAACTGTTCTAGTCCCTCCTTCCATTCCTCCCCCAGTCCCATTACCTTGCCCCCGGTCTCTATCTGCGCTATCTTCCCGTCCTATAACGTAATTACCCTCCCCCCCAGTCCCTAGTTTAAACACTCCTCCAACCTTCTAGCCATCTTTCTCCCCAGCACAGCTGCCCCTTCCCCATTGAGGTGCAGCCCGTCCCTACGATAGAGCCTGTAGCCGATAGAAAAATCGGCCCAGTTCTCCAGGACCCAAACCCCTCCTTCCTACACCAGTTCTTGAGCCACTTGTTAATCTCCCTAATCTCCCGTTGCCTTTCTTGTGTGGCTCGTGGTACAGGCAGTATTTCGGAAAATACTACCTTTGAGGTCCTTGCCCTCAGCTTTTGACCTAAATCCCAGAAATCATTTTTAAGAACTCTCCACCTACCTCTAACTTTGTCATTGGTTCCGATATGGACCATGACCGCTGGATCTTCTCCAGCCCCTCCCAGTAATCTGTCAGTATTTGAAGACCCTGAGATTTTGCAAGTTCTCCCACTTAGAAATCATGGAGGGGTCTGAAATTCACATTGTAGGTGCCTTCCCACTCTGAGAGACAGAATAAAATAAAAAAAATCAGGAAATCACATTGTATGATTTTGAAATAATTTATTTGTCTTGCACTGCGGAACATAAGTATTTGAACAGCTGAGAAAATCAGTGTTAATATTTAGTATGGAAGCCTTTGTTTGCAATTACAGAGGTCAAACGTTTCCTGTTGTTCTAGACCAGGTTTGCACACACTGCAACAGGGATTTTGGCACACTCCTCTACACAGATCTCCTCTAGATCTGTCAGGTTTAGTGGCTGTTACTGAGCAGGACGGAGTTTCAACTCCTTCCAAAGATGCTCTATTGGAGTTAGGTCTGGAGACTGGCTTTCCTTCTGAACTGTTCTAGTCCCTCCTTCCATTCCTCCCCCAGTCCCATTACCTTGCCCCCGGTCTCTATCTGCGCTATCTTCCCGTCCTATAACGTAATTACCCTCCCCCCCAGTCCCTAGTTTAAACACTCCTCCAACCTTCTAGCCATCTTTCTCCCCAGCACAGCTGCCCCTTCCCCATTGAGGTGCAGCCCGTCCCTACGATAGAGCCTGTAGCCGATAGAAAAATCGGCCCAGTTCTCCAGGACCCAAACCCCTCCTTCCTACACCAGTTCTTGAGCCACTTGTTAATCTCCCTAATCTCCCGTTGCCTTTCTTGTGTGGCTCGTGGTACAGGCAGTATTTCGGAAAATACTACCTTTGAGGTCCTTGCCCTCAGCTTTTGACCTAAATCCCAGAAATCATTTTTAAGAACTCTCCACCTACCTCTAACTTTGTCATTGGTTCCGATATGGACCATGACCGCTGGATCTTCTCCAGCCCCTCCCAGTAATCTGTCAGTATTTGAAGACCCTGAGATTTTGCAAGTTCTCCCACTTAGAAATCATGGAGGGGTCTGAAATTCACATTGTAGGTGCCTTCCCACTCTGAGAGACAGAATAAAATAAAAAAAATCAGGAAATAACATTGTATGATTTTGAAATAATTTATTTGTCTTGCACTGCGGAACATAAGTATTTGAACAGCTGAGAAAATCAGTGTTAATATTTAGTATGGAAGCCTTTGTTTGCAATTACAGAGGTCAAACGTTTCCTGTTGTTCTAGACCAGGTTTGCACACACTGCAACAGGGATTTTGGCACACTCCTCTACACAGATCTCCTCTAGATCTGTCAGGTTTAGTGGCTGTTACTGAGCAGGACGGAGTTTCAACTCCTTCCAAAGATGCTCTATTGGAGTTAGGTCTGGAGACTGGCTAGGCCACTCCAAAACCTTGATATGCTTCTTATGGAGCCACTCCTTGGTTATCCTGGCTGTGTGCTTCGAGTCGTTGTCATGTTGGAAGACCCAGCCACGACCCATCTTCAATGCTCTGACCGGGGGAAGGAGGTTGTTGCTCAAAATCTCACAATAAATGGCCCCATTCATCCTCTCCTAATACAGTGCAGTCTTCCTGTCCCCTTTGCAGAAAAGCACCCCCAAAGCTTCACAGTAGGGATGGTGTTCTTGGGATGCAACTCATCCTTCTTTTTCCTCCAAACACGACAAGTGAAGTTTAGACCAAAAAGTTCTACTTTGGTCTCACCGGACCACATGACTTTCTCCCATGCCTCCTCTGGATCATCCAGATGGTCATTGACAAACTTCAGACGAGCCTGGACATGTGATGACATGAGCAGGGTAACCTTTCGTGCCATGCATGATTTGAAACCATGAAGGCGTAGTGTTCTACCGACAGTGACCTTTGAAACTGTGGTCCCAGCTCTCTTCATGTCATTGACCAGCTCCTCCCTTGTAGTTCTGGGCTAATTCCTCACCTTTCTTATCATCAGTGATACCCCATGAGGTCGGATCTTGAATTGAGCCCCAGTCCGAGGGAGACTGACAGTTAGATTTTCTAACAATTGCTCCAACAGTTGATCTATTTTCACCAAGCTGCTTGGAAATTGCCCCGTAGCCCTTTCCAGCCTTGTGGAGGTCCAAATTTTTTTCTCTGGTGTCTTTTGACAGCTCTTTGGTAGTGCCCATGGTAGTAGTTGGTATCTGACTGACTGTGGGGTGGACAGTTGTCTTTAAAGAGCTCAGACAGGTGCTACTAAGTTAGATTAATGAGTGGAGAAGAGGTGAACTTTTTAAAGGCACAGTAACAGGTCTTTCAGAGCCAGAATGCTGTTTCTCAGGTGTTCAAATACTTATGTTCAGCAGTGCAAGACAAATCCATTCTTTAAAAATCATACAATCTAATTTCCAGATTTTTTTATTTTATTCTGTCTCTCAGAGTAGGAATGCACCTACAATGTGAATTTCAGACCCCGCCATGATTTCTAAGTGGGAGAACATATACTTCTGTTCCTCACTGTACGTACTCTGCAGCCAGTGTTGTCAGCTGGAAATTTTTGGAGCAATTTTACCACAAGGACCTTCTGGTATTGCATCATTTTGCTCGTCTTCTCCACCACAGGAATGAGAGATGAGAAGTTCTCTTTGTAGCAGGGGTCGAGTAGTGTGAACAACCAGTAATTGGTGTTGGCCAAAATGCATACAACGTGAGGGTCACGGGAAAGGCAGCCTAACATAATGTCAGGCATGTGTGCCAGAGTCCCAACAGACAAGACTTCGCTGTCGTCATCAGGAGGATGACTCTCAATCTTTTCATCCTCCTCCTCCTCTTCTACCCATCCATGCTGAACAGATGGAATAAAACTTTCATGGGTACTACCCTCTGTAGCGGAGGCAACCGTCTCCTGCACCTCCTCCTCATCATATTATTTGTGCATAGAAGACGAACTGAGAGTGGTCTGGCTATCACCCTGTGTACTGTCTTCCCCCAATTCCACCTCTTCCACATGCATAGCGTCCACCTTAATTGTGAGCAGCGAGCGTTTGAGGAGACACAGAAGTGGGATGGTTACGCTGATAATAGCGTTATTGCCGCTCACCATCTGTGTTGATTCCTCAAAGTTGCATAAAACCTCACCGAGGTTAGACATAAATGCCCACTTGTCACTTGTGAAGAGCGGAAGCTGATTGGAAAGGCAATAACCATGTTGCAGCTGGTATTCTTCTACTGCCCTCTGCTTCTCACAAAGCCTGGCCAACATGTGGAACGTGGAGTTCCAGCGCGTGTTCACATCACACAACAGTCGGTGAGCTGGCAATTGAAAGCGCTGCTGCAGCATTGCCAGACGCAGCATTGCAGACCGGCAGAAGCTGTCAATCACTTGCGGAAATGGGCACACACGCGGCGCACCTTCACCAGTAGCTCAGGCAAATTGGGGTAGGTTTTGAGAAACCACTGAACCACTAGGTTGAACACGTGGGCTAGGCATGGTATGTGTGTGAGCTTGCCGAGCTCCAAAGCCATAACCAAGTTACAGGCAATTATCAGACACAACCATGCCTGGTTGTAGATTGAGTGGCAAGAGCCACAGCTCAGTCTGGTCCCTTATTCCCTGCCACAGGTCTGCGGCTGTGTGCTATACGTCACTTAAGTAGATCAGTTTAAGCGCGGCCTGTTGCCGCTTCCCCACTGCAGTGCTACACTGCTTCCAACTACTGACTGATGTCTGACTGGTGCTGCAAGATGATAATTCAGTGGTGGAAGTGGAGGAGAAGGCGGAGGAGGAGAAGTGGGGGTTGAAGCCACTAACGTAGGTGGCATTGGAAACCCTGATGGAAGTAGGGCCCACAATCCTTGGCTTCGGTAGCACCTGTGCCATCCCAGGGTACGACTCGCTCCCGGCCTCCACAACATTCACCTAGTGTGCCAGGGAAATGTATCATCCCTGGCGAAAAGCACTTGTCCTATGTGACAGTCATTAAGTAGACCTTCCCAATAACTGCGTTGGTCAGGGCACGGGTGATGTTACAGGACACATGCTGGTGTAAGGCTGGGACTGCACACCGTGAAAAATATTCAGGCTGCGGAAAGCCTCAGTGCCCACAAGCCTAGATGGCAACATTTCCAGGGCCAGCAATTTGGAACAGTGCACATTTAGTGCTATGGTCTGTGGGTGGGTGAATGGGTATTTGCACTTTCGTTCAAAGGCCTAGGGCTGGGACACAGAAGTGGATGTGCTTGCTAATGGTGCTTGTGAAGGTCCAGGTGCATGGTGGGAGGCATTCGGGCCTGCGTCTTGGACAGGGGATTGGCCAGCACGTAACACAGGGGAAGAGGAGAAGGCGCCTGACTGCGGAACACCTACACCTTGGCAAGGGAGATTGCCAAAGGGGGTGCTCGGGGGAACAGTTGCGTGCCTGTTTGGTGTGGCCTGCCTTTGCACTTTGGCCACCCCACTGCCTATTCCAGCCTGTTGAGGTGCTGCGGATCCCTCCGCCTCTGTAGTGCTGTCCTCGCTCGGCTTGCCACCTTCCCAGGTTGGGTCAGTGATTTCATCGTCCAGCACCTCCTCACTCTGGTCATCCTCCTGACTTGACCTAACAACAACCTCAGTTATTGACAGTTATTGACAACTGTGTCTCATCCTCATCATGAACCTCTTGAGACACTAATTGCGGTTGACTTATTGGCAACTGTGTCTCATCGTCATCATCCACCTCGTGAAACACTAATTGCCGTTCCCCGCCGTGATCTTCTTCTGACTGTGGATGCTCCAGAGTTTGGGAATCAGGGCACAAGATCTCCTCATGTCCCTCTTCAAGCGGGCTTGACAAGAGGCCCAAATTAAGGAATGGCGATGATAACAGCTCCTCAGAATATCCGAGTGTGGGATCACTTGTTTGCCAAGACTCTCCATGGTTGGTGGAAGGAGTATCAGGGTGAGGATTCTGTTGACCAGACTCTTGGCTACTGAGACTGGACTTTGTGGATGACAGTGTGGTGCTTAACTGACTGGAAGCATTATCTGCTGCAATCCAACCGACCACCTGGTCGCACTGGTCTAACTTCGAGAGTGGAGTCCTGCGCCGCCCTGCAAACTGGGACATGAAGCTAGGTATCGTGGATGAGTGTGTTTCTTGTGCTCTGGCAGCAGGCACAGTTTCACCACGCCTAGGGCCACGGCTTCTGCGTGTACCATCAGCAGCACGGCCACTTCCCTTTCCATTACTGCTAGCCTTGCGCGTATTTTATATTAAATGGTATATATGCTTGCAAGTATGTCACACGTACAGTAGCGCAGGTTTTGTAAGTGTATGTGCAAATGAAATACGCAGAATGTCACAGATATTTTTAGGATGCGCACAAGTTAAACAGGAGGTATAGCACAAGTAATGTTGCTGTCACCACCACCTAATCAAAAATTACACTGAATGAATGTCACTGATATTTAGGATGCGAACACATTAAACAGGAGGTATAGCGCAAGTAATGTCGCTGTCACTACCGCCTAATAAAAAATTACACTGAATGAACGTGACTGATATTTCAGATGCCCTAATGTTATACTGGAGATGTAGCGCAGGTAATGTAACTGTCCGCAACGGACACCGTCTACGCAAAAAGTACACTGGATGTCACAGATATTTTTAGGCTGCGCACACGTTAGACAGGAGATGTAGCACAGATAATGTCGCTGTCACTTGTTTGTAAGCTATTTAGTGCAGGTTGCGCTAAAAATATATATTGCTGCGAGATACTACTATAGTCCTTAAAAGGACTTTTGGGTCTCTAACAAGTTTTAGCAATTTAGCGCAGGTTGCGCTAAAAATATATATTGCTTCCACGCACAGTAGTCCTTAAAAGAACTTTTGGCTCTATAACAAGTATAAAAACTAAAATATTGCTATTTCAATCCCTACACTATCTCTCCCTTCTGCTCTCCAGCTCTCTTCAGCTATATAGCACCCGATGACGCATTTCCGGCCAGCCAATCACTGTAATGCCAGCAGCCAACATGGCATTACAGTGAGTGTCAGTACTTACCTGCACGTTTATTGCCTGCGTAGCAGACTCTAGCAATGTGCGGGGAGCAGACTCTAGCATTGTGCTCGGGCACTTGCGGTATTCGGCCGAACACCGCGATGTGTCGAGCATCGCAATGCTCGAGCCGAATTAGTGTTCGGCCGAGCATGCTCACCCAACAGTAGAGGTAATGGCTTTGCGTAGTAGCAATAAGGGCAAATGTCCACAAATACTGTATCTATAGTCCAAGGTACCCTTGCTCCAAGCGCTTTGTTGTGACATCAGTGAGGGAGGGAGTAGCTACTTTCTTATCCTATTTTGAGCCTGGGACACAGTACTATTAAAAAAAAGTAAGATGTGTTTTATAACAACCAGATTAAGCCATTTTATTATTCACCTTATGAACATATGGGGTCATTTATCAAACTGTAGTAAAGTAGTACTGGCTTAGTTGCCCATAGGAAACAATCAGACTCCACCTTTCATCTTTCAGATGAGCTGTTAAAAATTAAATATGTGAAATCTGATTGGTTGCTATGGGCAACTAAGCCAGTTCTACTTTACACCAGTTTGATAAATGAACCCAGCTTATTTTTATTGCATACCTCTGGAAATATGCTTTAATGATTTAGTGAGGGGGTGGACCCTTACTGCTGCTTTACAATAGAAGATAATGATGTGATCCTGCCTATGAAATGCTATCATGGCTGAGCAGCCTGACTGGAAAACTCACCAATATGTAGCATATGCAACTGGCAGAGCCAAGTGTATAGTGAGGCCACCACCTTATCACTGATCTAGGTAGCTCTGCAAGTGGAGTCAACTACACTGAACAAAAATATAAATGCAACGCTTTCAGTTTTGCTCCCATTTTGCATGAGCTGAACTCAAAGATCTGAAACATTTACTACATACACAAAAGACCCATTACTCTCAAATATTATTTACAAATCTGTCTAAATCTGTGTTACTGAGCACTTCTTTTTTTCCGAGATAATCCATCCCACCTCACAGGTGTGGCATATCAAGGTGCTGATTAGACAGCATGAATATTGCACAGGTGTGCCTTAGACTGCCCACAATAAAAGACCACTCTGAAATATGCAGTTTGATCACACAGCACAATGCCACAGATGTCGCAATGTTTGAGGGAGCGTGCAATTGGCATGCTGACTGCAGGAATGTCTACCAGAGCTGTTGTCCCTGCAATGAATGTTCATTTTTCTACCATAAGCCGTCTCCAAAGGCGTTTCAGAGAATTTGGCAGTACATCCAACCAGCCTCACAACCACAGACCACGTGTAACCAGACCAGCCCAGAACATCCACATCCAGCATGTTCACCTCCATGATTGCCTGAGACCAGACACCGGGACAGCTGCAGCAACAATCGGTTTGTATAACTAAAGAATTTCTGCACAAACTGTCAGAAACCATCTCAGGGTAGCTCATCTGCATGCTCGTCGTCCTCATTGGGGTCTGGACCTGACTGCAGTTCGTCGTCGTAACCGACTTGAGTGGGCAAATGCTTACATTCGATGGTGTCTGGCACGTTGGAGAGGTGTTCTGTTCACGGATGAGTCCCGGTTTTCACTGTTTAGATGGCAGACAGTGTGTGTGGCGTCGTGTGGGTGAGCGGTTTGTGACGTCAAAGACATCAACGTTGTGGTTTGAGTGGCCCATGGTGGCAGTGGTGTTATGGTATGGGCAGGTGTATTTTATGGACAACAAACACAGGTGCATTTTGTTTATGGCATTTTGAATGCACAGAGATACCGTGACGAGATCCTGAGGCCCACTGTTGTGCCATTCATTCACGACCACGGCCCATATTGCAAGGATCTGTACACAATTCCTGGAAGTTGAAAACATCCCAGTTCTTTCATGGCCAGCATAGTCACCGACAGGACTGGTGCAAGGATTTTAACCACCCTAGGCAAAAGCTAATTTTGCCACCCCCATTGACTCTGCCTATTAACCACACCCTTTGACCTGCCCCTTTTTTGTCGGCCACCTATTTATACAGACTGTACCCTTCATTGTGGTAAGGCCATGTTTTCTCCCTCCAGCTATATACCATGTCATCCACTGATCCCCATTAGTGTCATCCACAGATCCCCATCAGTGTCATCCACAGATCCCCATAAGTATCATCCACAGATCCCCATCAGTGTCATCCACAGATCCCCATCAGTGTCATCCACAGATCCCCCATAAATGTCATCCACAGATCCCCCATAAATGTCATCCACAGATCCCCCATAAGTGTCATCCACAGATCCCCATAAGTGTCATCCACAGATCCCCATAAGTGTCATCCACAGATCCCCATAAGTGTCATCCACAGATCCCCATAAGTGCCATCCACAGATCCCCATAAGTGTCATCCACAGATCCCCCATAAGTATCATCCACCACAGATCCCCCATAAGTATCATCCACCACAGATCCACATAAACGTCATCCACAGATCCCCCTAAGTGTCATCCACCACAGATTCCCATAAATGTCATCCACAGATCCCCCATAAGTGTAATCCACAGATCCCCCATAAGTGTCATCCACCACAGATCCCCATAAATGTCATCCACCACAGATCCCCATAAATGTCATCCACAGATCCCCATAAATGTCATCCACCACAGATCCCCATAAATGTCATCCACAGATCCCCCTAAGTGTCATCCACAGATCCCCCTAAGTGTCATCCACAGAACCCTGTCCCCGCCCAGCGCCGCCTCCTAGCTAATTTATTCACTTCACTTGCCTCTGTGTAATTGCAGAGAAGCGGCATAATCTCGCACAAGCCCACTGGCATAGGCATTGTCGAACGAGGTGCACTGGAAGACGGCGCATGCGCACTTTGCTCGATGATGCCAGTGCGCCTGTGTGAGATTACACAGAGGCAAGTGAAGTGAATAAATTAGCTAGAAGGCGGCGCTGGACATGTCACCCATTGAGCATGTTTGGGATAATCAGGATTGGCGTATACGACAGATTGTTTCAGTTCCTGCTAATATTCTGCCACGTCGCACGGCTATTGAAAAGGAGTGGGCCAACATTCCACAGGCCACAATCAACAACCTGGTTAACTCTATGCGATGGAGATGTGTTGCACTGCGTGAGGCAAATGGTGGCCACACCAGATACTGACTGGTTTTCTGACTCCCACCAGTAAAGCAAAACTGTGCACATTTCAGAGTGGTCTTTTATTGTGGGCAGTCTAAGGCACACCTGTGCAATATTCATGCTGTCCTATCAGCACCTTGATATGCCACACCTGTGAGGTGGGATGGATTATCTCGGCAAAGGAGAAGTGCTCAGTAACACACATTTAGACAGATTTGTGAACAATATTTGAGAGTAATGGGCATTTTGTGTATGTAGGAAATGTTTCAGATCTTTGAGTTCAGTTCATGCAAAATGGGAGCAAAACCAAAAGTGTTGCATTTATAGTTTTGTTCAGTGTAGTTATGCTTACATTCTAGGGTTGCTGGTGGCCGTTTTAAATCATTCCCAGAGAACCCCTTTAAGGTTATGCTCACATGACAAATTACACAGTAGAAAAGTTTGTAGCAGATCAATGGCATATTCAGCAACCAAAATAAGTCATTTTTCATGTCGAACATGCTACCAAATGCACTCCAGGTACATCTCCTTCTCATCAATGTACAAACCGGATTCCCCAAAAGTTGGGACACTATACAAATCGCGAATGAAAAATGAATGCAATGATGTGGAGGTGCCAACTTCTAATATTTTATTCAGAATAGAACATAAATCACGGAACAAAAGTTTAAACTGAGAAAATGTACCATTTTAAGGGAAAAATATGTTGAATCAGAATTTCATGGTGTCAACAAATCCCAAAAAAGTTGGGACAAGGCCATTTTCACCACTGTGTGGCATCTCCCCTTCTTCTTACAACACTCAACAGACGTCTGGGGACCGAGGAGACCAGTTTCTCAAGTTTAGAAATAGGAATGCTCTCCCATTCTTGTCTAATACAGGCCTCTAACTGTTCAATTGTCTTGGGCCTTCTTTGTTGCACCTTCCTCTTTATGATGCGCCAAATGTTCTCTATAGGTGAAAGATCTGGGCTGCAGACTGGCCATTTCAGTACCCGGATCTTTCTCCTACGCAGCCATGATGTTGTGATTGATGCAGAATGTGGTCTGGCATTATCTTGTTGAAAAATGCAGGGTCTTCCCTGAAAGAGATGACGTCTGGATGGGAACATATGTTGTTCTAGAACCTGAATATATTTTTCTGCATTGATGGTGCCTTTCCAGACATGCAAGCTGCCCATGCCACACGCACCCCATACCATCAGAGATGCAGGCTTCTGAACTGAGCGTTGATAACAACTTGGGTTGTCCTTGTCCTCTTTGGTCCGGATGACATGGCGTCCCAGATTTCCAAAAAGAACTTTGAATCGTGACTCGTCTGACCACAGAACAGTCTTCCATTTTACCACACTCCATTTTAAATGATCCCTGGCCCAGTGAAAACACCTGAGCTTGTGGATCTTGCTTAGAAATGGCTTCTTCTTTGCACTGTAGAGTTTCAGCTGGCAACGGCGGATGGCACAGTGGATTGTGTTCACTGACAATGGTTTCTGGAAGTATTCCTGAGCCCATTCTGTGATTTCCTTTACAGTAGCATTCCTTTTTGTGGTGCAGTGTGCAACATTGTGGGAATTGGTGATCCTCTACCCATCTTGGCTTCTGAGAGAGACTGCCACTCTGAGAAGCCCTTTTTATACCCAATCAGGTTGCCAATTGACCTAATTAGTGTTAATTGGTCTTCCAGCTCTTCGTTATGCTCAAATTTACTTTTTCTAGCCTCTTATTGCTACTTGTCCCAACTTTTTGGGGATTTGTTGACACAGTGAAATTTTGAATTAACGTATTTTTCCTTTAAAATGATACATTTACTCGGATTAAACGTTTGATCTGTCATCTACGTTCTATTACAAATAAAATATTGACATTTGCCATCTCCACATCATTGCATTCACTTTTTATTCACAATTTGTTTAGTGTCCCAACTTTTTGGGAATCCGGTTTGTATCTATGTTATTCCTACTGACTCAAAAACGCTTGAAAGAAGTAACATGCCACTTCTTAAGCATTTTTGAAAACAGTTGCCTAAAAATCCATGCGCACTAGGGTGTGCATTTTCCATTTAAATCAATGGAAGCTATTTGGTACTGTTTTGAATGTGTATTATGAAAACAACCAAATGCACAGTGTTTTTTTGTGATGTGAACATAGCCTATGAGTCCAGAAGGTATGATTTGATACAGGGGCAGCATGACAGTAAGCATCTAAGACAAGTACATATAAACACTTTGCATATGGGCTACACACCCTGATCAGTACAACTGAACCCCTGTTGCACGTCCTCTAATCCCGGTGTCAATCACCAGAGCTCTTCATCTATAGTCACCACAGGAAGAAAAGGGTAATTAGTCAGTATATTATCCGGAGCTTCCACCTGCCGTGCTCTGAATGATGAGAGCAGAAGATTTAGGAGAACGATGGCCCCGGGTCACAGAGTCTGAGCTCTTACTTTCACCGAATTTTGCTGCCTTTAGAAAATTCTCACCTTTACTAATGAGGGGAATGCAAAGAATAGAAAGTCACCAAATAATGGTTGTATTTAAGCCTTTTAAAAGGTTATATTAATTAATGTAATATAACAATATTAATTTTAAAGATTAGAAGTAGTCTTATAGAAAGCCCTGCTGCGGATCCCTAGTAGACCTCTAGAGATGCGGAGGAAGACCAAATTATGGTTTGGTTTAGATTACAGTGTGAGCACTGGTCTGTACTCAAGTTTGTCTTGTGCTGCTTTAATGGGAGCATTGGTCATACATTGTTTTCACTTAGGGATAGACATATCACATGGTCCTAGGGGCTGGAAATTTCAAGTAATGCCTCTAGAAGTCAATTAGAGGAATTTACCTAGACTTACACTCCCAAATCCTGGCTTTAAAAAGTCAGAAAATGGGTCTTAGGCCATTTTGGGCTTATTTGCACAAACATTTTTGTATCATTTAGCATTTTTACACCATTCCAGTTTTGAAAAACAGAAAAAAAAAGGGCTGATTTAAAGGGGTTCTTCAGGATTTTCCTATTGATGACCTATGCTTAGTATAGGACATCAATATTGGTGCGGGTCAGACAGGGATCCCGACGATCAGCTGTACGAAGAGGCCTCAGTGCTCTGTGATTGCTACGCCTCTTCCTAGACCATGTGATGTCATGGTCATATGCATTGGTCAGGCACAGCTCAGTCCCATTCAAGTGAATGGTGCTGAGCTTCAATACCAAGCACAGGCACTATACAATGTACAGCGCTGTGTTTGGTAAGCTGTGAGGCGGCCGCAGTGCTCATGGGAGAGCTGTGGGCTTCCTCAAACAGATGATCAGCATGGGTGCTGGGAGTCAGGACAGGTCATCGATAGATCCTGAGGATAGGCCAGATTTATCAACTGAGACTTTTTAAAAAGTCATAAATATTGTCCCAAACTTAATCCAGTAAACGGGTGGTCTAGACAGTGGAGTAACATCTCAAGTTTTAGACTTAAAAGAGTTGTGAATGAATGGGGGGGGGGGGGGGTTATGGCAAACCTCCTAACTTGGCTGGACCTGTAAAGAAAAGAATCATTACCTTCTTCCTGGTGCAAGCTCCCTGCTTCTTCTCCTCCAGGCCAGCTTCCCTTATGTCATGGTCACATGATGCAAGGGGATCCGATCTCCACCACGGCCAGGCTTTGGCCAGATGTTGACTTTAAGGGAGACCAGTGGAGTAGCCCAGGCCTGTAAAAGAAGGAGACGAGGTAAGGTCAAAACCCCCTCATTCTTACACAACTCCTTTAAAGATACACAAAAATTATCAAACATAATGCGACATTTGATACATTTGGCGCAAATTACAGGAACATAGATTCCTGAAAAACTATTCCCCTTATGACAAGTCTCCCCCAATATGTCTCACAAAGGTTATGGTAGGTTTGAAGGGATTCTGTTATCCGGATTTTAGCAACAGAGCTTTTAACATCATCACATCAGTCTCTTTGATTTAGTTTAAAATATACTAGTCTTACCCCCATCTGTCTTGTCATTTAGGCAAAAAAAATCACTTTTATTCATATGCAAATTACCTCTGTAAGGAGCCCAAGGGGCTGTCCCTCTGGCCGTTGGAGCCCAGCCACGCACATTATCTCGGAGCTCAGCACCGGCCCGCTGTTAATTATTCACTCCTCTTTGCGCTGACTTTTTTTTCTAGTGCACCGTATTCTCGCGCTTGCGCCCTGGATCCACTCGTCCGGACCCGCGCGGTATCCTGGCAGCAGCCTTACCGAACCAAGCGTGCATGCGCCAGCTGTCTTGTCGAAGTGCGCAGACAGCTGGCACATGTGCGCTTGGTTCGGTGAGGCTGCTGCCAGGACACTGCGAGCCCGGACGAGTGGATCCAGGGCGCATGCGTGAGAATACGGTGCACTAGAAAAAATAAGTCAGCGAGGAGAGGAGTGAATAATTAACTGCAGGATATTTGTAGTCTGTAAAAATGTCCCTCACTGTGTGCCCCCTACAACTATAACTCTTCTGTGATTGTCGTTCACATTGGTCCACCATTGTCTGTCACTGTATATAATATAAAGTCATTTGTATGAACCCTGGGAATATAATCTCAGTGTGTGATCAACCTTTATAACATTCTTGGCTCACAATATTAAGAGGACCTGTCACCACTCCTGATATGCCCATTTTAATGGCTTCATGCATTCCCCATGTAATAACAATTCTGCATCTATTCTTATGGCTCTATGTTGTGCCATTCCTTTATTATTTCAACTAGAAGCTATGAATGAATTGCTATCAGTCTGCAGTAAGGGTACAGAGGGGAGGTAACCAGTTGGAGGGGTGTACCTGCACAGACTCCCTCTATCCAATCAGTTCTGCCATTTTCAGGCTGTGCAGGTACACATCCCCAACTGGTTACCACCCTCTGTACCCTTACTGCAGACTGCTAGCAATTCATTCAAAACTTCTAGTAGAAATAATAAAGGAATGGCACAACATAGAGCCATAAGAATATATGCCTCAGAATTGTTTTTGTACAGGGAATGCAAGAAGCTATTAAAACAGGCATAACAGGAGCAGTGAAAGGTCCTCTTTAAGGTATGTGTTATTGCTCTTCACACAAGTTATTCTTTGTATTAATGTGTTAACGTTTTCTTTCTTTCTTTGTATAAAAATCCTTAGGTTATGTGTTATACCTTATTCAACAGCAGGTGTCCCCATGGTACCTCACCCATAACCATATGCAAAGTCAGTTTTATTGGACAAGAGCAAACGAATACATGGCCTTCATGGTTGGTATAAATATACAACCACTACCATAACTGTTCTGTGAAAGCTATTTAGAAACGTTTGCTTACATGCATTTCATGCAGAAAATGTGTACGCTAGTATAGTGCAGGGATCAGCAACCCCTGGCACTCCAGCTGTTCTGAAACTACAACTCCCAGAATCCTCCTTTCAATTCTGTAGGAGTTACAATAACGTCAGAGTAAGTGTACATGCTGGGAGTTGTAGTTTCAAAGCAACTGCAGCGCCAAAGGTTGCTAATCTCTGGTATAGTGTAACAAAGGTAAAGTGTTCATCTGACAGTTTAAGGAATGAAAGTAACTGCAGGAAATAAAATAAAAATAAAAACCTCCAAACATTACTGACCTCTGTCGCTGTCTGGGGGTGCCTGCTGGTCTTTGTTTGCTTTTTTAGAGTGATCATGTTTCACACATCCATCCGCTGCACTGGACTCCTAGCATTTACAGGATATGACAGTTGACAGTGATTGGCTGCAGCATCATAGAGAAGTACCACATGTCATCATTCCAGTTAATTAAGACTGACGAGGACCAATGAAACAACATTGCTGGAGCGATGGGGCATTTAACATGTTTGGGTCTTACTTTTCCTGCCACCAGCTTATTTTTACATCTTGGACAAATCCTTGAACTCTAAAGAACATCATCAATAGGTCATCAATATCAGATCGTTGGGGATCTGACACTCAGCACTAGAGATGAGCGAATCGAAGTTGACGATTCTTAAGGAAAAATTTGATTCACACCGAATCCGAATTTCCTCACGCTTCGTGGTAACGAATCACATTCTTTCCTAAAATAGCTGCTGCACGTCTTAGGACATGGAGCAATGAACTCTGGGAACGAGGGATCACCCACAATGCCATGCATGCAGCTGATCAGCAGCCTGCCAGCCCTGTAATGTCACAGCCCTATAAATAGCCTTAGCCATCTTGGCCATGTTCCAGAGTGCATTGTGCATGGAGAGACGTCAGCAGGAGCTAGGGACAGTGGTAGAAAAGACTTTAAAACTTTTATTTTGTTCTATAGAAGTTCAGGAAAAGGATAGAGAGCAATCATTCCACAGTATTGAAGCAGAACAGGGTTCAGTAGGGGAGTTTACAGCCTGGGTAATAGGAACAATCCTATTACACCTTGCTGCACTGACTGCGGATCCAAATTGCCATTATACAGCTCTGTAATTCCAGCAACCCATTATTGGGGTGAAAGTGCTGTGAGATACAGCTATTAACAGGGTTTATTATAAGGAAATATTTATATGTCTCATTTGCACTTGTGCGGTGCAGTTATATGTTCTAAAGCATTTTTGGGCTTGTATTAGTGGGAAAAAGCACTTACTAGCCATTGTGTGGTGAAGTGAGAAAATTACAGTCCTTTTTGGCATGTATTAGTGGCAATTTTTTTATTTATTATTTGCCCTTCAGTGATGCAGTTATATGTTCTAAAGCCTTTTGTGGAATGTATAAGTGGAAAAAAGAAAGGGCCTATTTGACATTCAGCAGTGCAGTTATATGTTCTAAAGCCCTTTCTGGCATGTATTAGTGGCACAAAAAAAGTATTTGCCGTTGTGTGGTGAAGTGAGAAAATTACAGCCCTTTGTGGCGTGTATTAGTGGCAAAAAAAGATATATATTTGCCGTTCAGCAGTGCAGTTATATGTTCTAAAGCCCTTTTTGGCATGTATTAGTGGCACAAAAAAAAGTATTTGCTGTTGCGTGGTGAAGTGAGAAAATGACAGCCCTTTTTGGCGTGTATTAGTGGCAAAAAAATATATATTTGCCGTTCAGCTGGTGCAATTATATGTTCTAAACCCCTTTTTGGTGTGTAATAGTGGCAAAAAAATATATATCATTTGCCTTTCAACGATGCAGTTAAATGTTCTAAAGCCTTTTGTGGCATGTATAAGTGGAAAAAAGTAAGGGCCTATTTGCCATTCAGAGGTGCAGTTATATGTTATAAAGCCTTTTGTGGCGTGTATTAGTGGGAAAAAAAAATATTTGCCGTTCAGCGGTGCAGTTATATGTTCTAAAGCCTTTTGTGGTGTGTTTAAGTGGAAAAAAGTAAGGGCCTATTTGCTAATCAGCAGTGCAGTTATATGTTCTTAAGCCCTTTGCGGCGTGTATAATTGGAAAAAAGAAAGGGTCTATTTGCCGTTCAGCGGTGCAGTTATATGTTCTAAGGCCTTTTGTGGCGTGTATAATTAAAAAAAAGTAAGGGCCGTTGTGTGGTGAAGTAAGAAAATTACAGCCCTTTGCGGCGTGTATTAGTGGCAAATAAATATATATTTGCTGTTCAGCAGTGCAGTTATATGTTCTAAAGGCCTTTTTTGCATGTATTAGTGGCACAAAAAAAAGTATTTGCTGTTGTGTGGTAAAGTGAGAAAATGACAGCCCTTTTTGGCGTGTATTAGTGGCAAAAAATATATATATTTGCCGTTCAGCGGTGCAGTTATATGTTCTAAACCCCTTTTTGATGTGTAATAGTGGCAAAAAAATGTATATCATTTGCCTTTCAGCGGCGCAGTTAAATGTTCTAAATCCTTTTGTGGCGTGTATAAGTGGAAAAAAGTAAGGGCCTATTTGGCGTTCAGCGGTGCAGTTATATGTTCTAAAGCCTTTTGTGGTGTGTATTAATGGCAAAAAAATATATATTTTCCGTTCAGCGTTGCAGTTATACGTTCTAAAGCCTTTTGTGGCGTGTATAATTGGAAAAATTAAGGGCCTATTTGCCTTCAGCTGTGCAGTTATATGTTATAAAACCCTTTTCGGAGTGTATCAGTGGCAAAAAAAAATATATATTATTTGGCGTTCAGCGGTGCAGTTATATGTTCTAAAGCCTTTTGTGGTGTGTATTAATGGCAAAAAAATATATATTTGCCGTTCAGCGTTGCAGTTATACGTTCTAAAGCCTTTTGTGGCGTGTATAATTGGAAAAATTAAGGCCCTATTTGCCTTCAGCTGTGCAGTTATATGTTATAAAACCTTTTTCGGAGTGTATCAGTGGCAAAAAAATATATATTATTTGGCGTTCAGCGGTGCAGTTATATGTTCTAAAGCCTTTTGTGGTGTGTATTAATGGCAAAAAAATATATATTTGCCATTCAGCGTTGCAGTTATATGTTCTAAAGCCTTTTGTGGCGTGTATAATTGGAAAAATTAAGGGCCTATTTGCCTTCAGTGGTGCAGTTATATGTTCTAAGGCCTTTTGTGGCGTGTATAATTGAAAAAACGTAAGGGCCTATTTCACGTTCAGCAGTGCAGTTATATGTTCTTAAGCCCTTTGCGGCGTGTATAATTGGAAAAAAGTAAGGGCCTATTTGCCGTTCAGCGGTGCAGTTATATGTTCTAAGGCCTTTTGTGGCGTGTATAATTAAAAAAAAGTAAGGGCCGTTGTGTGGTGAAGTAAGAAAATTACAGCCCTTTGCGGCGTGTATTAGTGGCAAATAAATATATATTTGCTGTTCAGCAGTGCAGTTATATGTTCTAAAGGCCTTTTTTGCATGTATTAGTGGCACAAAAAAAAGTATTTGCTGTTGTGTGGTAAAGTGAGAAAATGACAGCCCTTTTTGGCGTGTATTAGTGGCAAAAAATATATATATTTGCCGTTCAGCGGTGCAGTTATATGTTCTAAACCCCTTTTTGATGTGTAATAGTGGCAAAAAAATGTATATCATTTGCCTTTCAGCGGCGCAGTTAAATGTTCTAAATCCTTTTGTGGCGTGTATAAGTGGAAAAAAGTAAGGGCCTATTTGGCGTTCAGCGGTGCAGTTATATGTTCTAAAGCCTTTTGTGGTGTGTATTAATGGCAAAAAAATATATATTTTCCGTTCAGCGTTGCAGTTATACGTTCTAAAGCCTTTTGTGGCGTGTATAATTGGAAAAATTAAGGGCCTATTTGCCTTCAGCTGTGCAGTTATATGTTATAAAACCCTTTTCGGAGTGTATCAGTGGCAAAAAAATATATATATTATTTGGCGTTCAGCGGTGCAGTTATATGTTCTAAAGCCTTTTGTGGTGTGTATTAATGGCAAAAAAATATATATTTGCCGTTCAGCGTTGCAGTTATACGTTCTAAAGCCTTTTGTGGCGTGTATAATTGGAAAAATTAAGGCCCTATTTGCCTTCAGCTGTGCAGTTATATGTTATAAAACCTTTTTCGGAGTGTATCAGTGGCAAAAAAATATATATTATTTGGCGTTCAGCGGTGCAGTTATATGTTCTAAAGCCTTTTGTGGTGTGTATTAATGGCAAAAAAATATATATTTGCCATTCAGCGTTGCAGTTATATGTTCTAAAGCCTTTTGTGGCGTGTATAATTGGAAAAATTAAGGGCCTATTTGCCTTCAGTGGTGCAGTTATATGTTCTAAGGCCTTTTGTGGCGTGTATAATTGAAAAAACGTAAGGGCCTATTTCACGTTCAGTGGTGCAGTTATATATTCTAAAGCCTTTTGTGGTGTGTCTAAGTGGAAAAAAGTAAGGGCCTATTTACCGTTCAGCGGTGCAGTTATATGTTCTAAAGCCTTTTGTGGCGTGTATAAGTGTAAAAAAGTAAGGGCCTATTTGGCATCAGCGGTGCAGTTTCATGTTCTAAAGTCCTTTTTGGCATGTATTAGTGGAAAAAATATATATTTTATTTGCCTATCTGCGGTGCAGTTATATGTTCTAAAGCCTTTTGTGGCGTGTATAAGTGGAAAAAAGTAAGGGCCTATTTGCTGTTCAGTGGTGCAGTTATGTGTTCTAAAGCCATTTTTGGCATGTATAAGTGGCAAAAAATATATTCTATTAGCCATTCTATGGTGCAGTTATATGTTCTAAAGCCTTTTTTGGCGTGTATAAGTGGAAAAAAAGGGCTTATTAGCCGTTGTGTGGTGAAGTGAGAAAATTACAGACTTTTTTGGGGTGTTTTAATTTCCTTTTTATTTATTTATTTGATCTAACAGTATGTCAGACAGAGAAGTGCCAGGCCCTGCACAGGGGAGTGGCAGAGGCCTAAATGTTTCTGGCTCAGGCACCAGTTGCAGCAGAGTAAGGGGGTGTGGCAGCAAGAGTCGCAGCGAGAGGCCTTAGCTCCCAGTGTCATTTAGTGGTCCTGTCTTGACCAGCAACCCAGCGGTTATTGAATGGTTGACTTGGTCATCCACTTCGTCCCAAGTGACATCAGACACCCCCAGCCAAGAGTCGGTGGGTAGGTCATACACATCCCTTAGTTGACATGGCAAGGGAGCAGGCCCAGTGCCCTCACCTGTCCTCAACCTGCTTCTGTCCTTTTCTGTTTCCTCAGCCAGACAAGTATTATATTCTGTGGGCTCAGCTCCACTATACAGCGAGGACGAGCTACTAGAGGACAGTCAGCAGCTACTGCCCAGCCAAGATCTGGAGGAGACATCCACTGCTTCTTCCTGTAGGCGGACAAGTAGTGATGATGAGAGTGGCGTGGGAGCTGGTGTTAAAAGCGGTCAGGCTCCTGACCCAGAGACCGTTGAGGAGAACATGAGTGAGGTGCAGACAGTACTCGATGATGATGATGTAGCTGATCACACTTGGGAGCCGGGTGAATTAGGGGCTTCATCATCATCGGGAGAAGAGGGTGGCAGTTTGCCCATGAGGCAGTGGCGGAGCCAGCAAGTCGCTAGCGTGGCCGGGAGTCAGCAGGGTGGCAGCAGTGGGAGGTTGGGAGCCAAACGTGCCCAGGGTAGACCACCCGCTTCACAGCAGCCTACCTGCCCGGAAAGTAGTGGTGCAGGGGTTCATGGAAGCAGCAGCGGTAGCGGTTAGTCAGTGCGGAGTGTTTGGGGTAAAATCACCTACTCGGCGGTGTGGCATTTTTTTGGTTAAGCGCCGGAGGAGGTGAACATGGCCGTTGGTAGAATCTGTGGTAGAACCACGGCCCTGCGTCAATATATGCAGCTTCCCCATAAAGTGGCCTCAGAGAACTGTGGCTCCGATGTGGTGGTCCAGTCTGCTGCAGCAACCGCTGCATCACCCAATGGCACGCAGCCGATTTCAGGCAGTCAAGGCTCAACCACCTCAGCCAAGGGAGCTGTCTGTCCTTCCCATCATCTGATGATCGTGATGCTCCAGCTCCTCCTCCTCAACAGTCATTCCGTCAGCAATCGATTGCCGAAGCGATTGCCAAGAGACAACAGTATGCATGCCCTCCAACGGCGCAGAAGCTGAATGTGCTCCTGGCCAAGTTGCTGGTGGGGCAGTCCATCCCTTTCCAAGTGGTGGACTCTGCACCTTTCAGAGAACTGATGCCTTGTCCCGAGCTGAGGTGGAGAGTCCCAAGCCGTGGTCCAGTCCTTGAACCCGTCTGTCTGCCAAAGTGCACTGCAGTGCCGACGTGTGGAGCTGTAACTATGGTTAGGGGCAATACATGTCCTTTACGCCCCACTAGGTGAATGTGGTTCCTGCACAGCCACACCAGCAACTTGGACAGATGACACCGCTTCTGCCTCCAAGTTCTCACACCATTGGTCCTGTGACAATGTCCACCTCTGCCTTCTCATCCTCCACCGTGTCCTCAGCCTCCACTGCAGGGACAATTCACAGTGCCCCTCCAGCATACCACATGTGCAGGGCACGGCGGTGTCACGCTGTTCTGCACCTCATTTGCCTGGGCGAAATGGAGTCACACAGGGGAGGAACTGCTCTGTGTTCTTCATCAAGAAATTGAATTCTGGCTTTCTCCTCGACAACTCAAAATCGGAACCATGGTGACTGACAAGAACATGGTGTCAGGGCTGCGTCAAGGAGGGCTGAGCTATGCACCCTGCATGGCACACGTGTTCAATCTGGTTGTTAAGCATTTCCTGAAGTCTTCCACCCATCTGTAAGACATCCTAAAAATGGCCAGAAAACTTTGCATGCACTTCAGCCATTCGTACACCGCAAGGCACACCCTCCTTGAGCTGCAGTGGCAGAACTGCATCCCCCAACATAGGCTGATATGCGACGTTTCCACCAGTTGGAATTCCACCCTCCATATGTTGGACCGACTATACGAACAGAGAAAGGCGATAAATGATTTATTGATGATCCAAGCGGACAGGAGTACTCCCTTGTGTAAATTCAATGTCAGCCAGTGGCAGCTCATGCGTGACCCCTGCCGTTTGTTCAGGCCCTTTGAGGAGGCCATGTTATTTGTCAGTGCCAGGACTACGGGATGAACAACGTCATTTTTATACACAGGTGACAGGAGAGGAGAAGCAGGAGCAGCCCAAGCAGCTACAGGGTGATGAGGAAGACGAGGCAGAGGACCCAGACACACCGTGGTAGTATGCAATGGAGATGGAGGCAGGGAGTCGCTCCGAGTCACTTGCACAAATGGCCTGATGCATGCTCACTTGCTTGCGCAGTGACAGCCGAATTGTCGCCATTCGGCACAGCGATGACTTCTGGCTCTCCACCTTGTTGGACCCTCGCTACCGGTCCAAAATGGGGGCCTTTTTTACACCTGCTGAAAGGGAGGACAAACTGAACTACTATAGAGACAACCTATGTAGTCAGTTGGCCGCTGCCTATCTGCGCCATCGTCCATCCTCTCGCAGGTCTGACCAGGGCGCCCTCTGCGTTCACATTCCTCTCCATGGCTGCTGTGGCAAGGTGGGGGGTAGGAACAGTTCCATCTCAATCAGCAGCAACTTGAGTCTAGAGTCGCTGATGAGAAGCTTTCTTCACCCACCTAGTGAAGAAACTACTCACCAGCAACAGCAGCAGCTAGACCTGAAGCAGGACCTGAACCAGCAGGTGGTGGCATACTTGGACAGCACCCTGCCACCCCACATTGACGATCTGCTGGGCTGCATTACTGGGCAGCCAAACTGGATTTGTGGCCGTAACTGGCAGAGTTTGCCCTGGAAAAACTGTCCTATCTGGCCATTAGTGTGGCATCAGAGTGGGTGTTTAGTGCGGCGGGTGCCATAGTTACTCCAAGAAGAACTACACCTGTCCACCCAAAATGTGGAGAGACTGACCTTTGTCAAGATGAATCAGGTGTGGATCAGCCAGGATTTCCACCCAACAATAGATCATCCATGGTGCCACACCAACACTTTGACAAAAGAGACCGGTTTCTTCTAGTTACCTGCCTCAGCTACTATTCTTATGCTGCAACCCGCCTGATGCCACACATCTGATGCCAAGTACTCCTTCTTTCACCCACCATCTTCAGCTGGTACTGGTATTGCTACCCACCTCCACACTCTGTCACCGGGTCACTCTGTGGTCTTCTGATGCTGCTGCAACCTCCACACTATATCACCTTGCCACTCTGTGGTCTCCTGATGCTGCTGCCACGTCCACACTATGTCACCTTGCCACTCTGTGGTCTCCTGATGCTGCTGCTACCTCAACAATATGTCACCTTGCCACTCTGTGGCCTCCTGATGCTGCTGCTGCCACCTTCACACTCTGTCATTGTGCCAGTCCGTGGCCTCCTGATGATGCTGCTGCCACCTCCACACTCTGTCATTGTGCTACTCTGTGGCCTCTTGATGCTGCTGCCACCTGCACACTGTCATTGTGCCACTCTGTGGCCTCCTCTTGATGCTGCTGCTGCCACCTTCACACTCTGTCATTGTGCCCCTCTGTGGCCTCCTGATGCTGCTACTATGTACACACTGTCATTGTGCCACCCTGTGGCCTCCTCCTGATGCTGCTGCTGCCGCCACCTCCACACTCTGTCATTGTGCCACTCTGTGGCCTTCTGATGCTGATGCCACCTCCACACTGCCATTGTGCCAATCTGTGGCCTCCTCCTGAGGCTGCTGCCACCTCCAGACTCAGTCATTGGGCCACTCTGTGGTCTCCTCATGCTGCTTCTACATTACCACTATGTCATAGGGCCACTCTGTGGAACTCTCATGCTGTTCCCACCCTCCCCACTTCATGAATGGGCCACTATTTTGCCTTTTGGCCTGGCTGACATCATCATTTATTTGACCATTCTTCTGATCTGTCAGAAGGAAGGAAAAATGAGATGCACAACGGATCCTTTCTATGTAACAGCTGTAGGGCCTTCCTGACATAGTCAGTATTTTGCATCAGAATTGGCTTATGATTTGGTAGCCAAAAGCAGGAGTGGGTACGAAACACAGAAGACATGCAAATATTCCATTCACGTGTCATCTCTGTTTTGGATCCATTCCTGTTTAGTTTGACTTTAGCAATACTGATGGATTACTGACCAAATGCTGAACGAGTTTAGGCAGATGCTCCACAGACAGGATCTTTTTTTGGGGGATTATTGTTCTGACGGATCAGAGGAAGGGCAAAATAATCAGTGACGTCAACAAACTTACTGCCGAGACCCACTCCACTCTGTCGGGGGGGGGGGGGGGGGGGGGGGGGGCTCTTCTTGTATATGAGTTTAATAGAACAGGTTCTGTGGAAATCTATGTGGAATCAGAGAATTGGTGTAAAAGGAGTGCGCTCTTTCACGCTATAGTAGGATCTTGGGCCTCTGCATTGTTCTGTATACCTGGCGCTAACATCGACCTGTAAGGCTGAGTTCACACTTATGTTATTTGGTCAGTTTTGGCCCTGTAACTGTCCAAATAAGTGGTGTGATTCTAAGAGCAACGCCTGTCATCTACATGTCATACTGACTTACAGCATTGTTTTACTACCACAACAGACTTCCTATGCGTTTCAGTGCAAGGCTTAGTGTTCTACACAACTATAAAGGCTCTCTTCAGCCAGGAAATAGCCGTGTTTTAACGTGATTCGCCACAAATAAATTTGGATCAAACCAAATTTATTTGGAAAATTTGGCAAACCGGCCGAATCAAATTTTTTTGAAATTCGCTCATCTCTACTCAAGCACCCCCACTGAGCACTGCAACAGCCTCACAGCTTACCAAGTACAGCGCTGTCCATTGTTTAGCGGCTCTGTTTGGTATTTGAGCCAAGCCCCATTCACTTAAATGGGATTCAGCTGTGCCTAGGCCATTTGACTGGAGAATGTAAGGTCACTGGCCTAGGAAGAGGTGCAGCGCTCACCGGAGTGCCATGGTCTCTTCAAACAGCTCATTGGCAGGGGTTCCAGGAGTCGGAACTAGAGTTGAGCGAACACCTGGATGTTCGGGTTCGAGAAGTTCGGCCGAACATCCCGGAAATGTTCGGGTTCGGGATCCGAACCCGATCCGAACTTCGTCCCGAACCCGAACCCCATTGAAGTCAATGGGGACCCGAACTTTTCGGCACTAAAAAGGCTGTAAAACAGCCCAGGAAAGAGCTAGAGGGCTGCAAAAGGCAGCAACATGTAGGTAAATCCCCTGCAAACAAATGTGGATAGGGAAATGAATTAAAATAAAAATTAAATAAATAAAAATTAACCAAAATCAATTGGAGAGAGGTTCCATAGCAGAGAATCTGGCTTCCCGTCACCCACCACTGGAACAGTCCATTCTCAGATATTTAGGCCCCGGCACCCAGGCAGAGGAGAGAGGTCCCGTAACAGAGAATCTGTCTTCATGTCAGCAGAGAATTAGTCTGCATGTCATAGCAGAGAATGAGGCTTCACGTCAGCCACCACTGCAACAGTCCATTGGCATATATTTAGGCCTAGCACACAGGCAGAGCAGAGAGGTCCCGTAACAGACAATCTGGCTTCATGTCAGCAGAGAATCAGTCTGCATGTCATAGCAGAGAATGAGGCTTCACGTCACCCACCACTGCAACAGTCCATTGGCATATATTTAGGCCTAGCACACAGGCAGAGCAGAGAGGTCCCGTAACAGACAATCTGGCTTCATGTCAGCAGAGAATCAGTCTGCATGTCATAGCAGAGAATGAGGCTTCACGTCACCCACCACTGCAACAGTCCATTGGCATATATTTAGGCCTAGCACACAGGCAGAGCAGAGAGGTCCCGTAACAGACAATCTGGCTTCATGACAGCAGAGAATTAGTCTGCATGTCATAGCAGAGAATGAGGCTTCACGTCAGCCACCACTGCAACAGTCCATTGGCATATATTTAGGCCCAGCACCCAGGCAGAGGAGAGAGGTCCCGTAACAGACAATCTGGCTTCATGTCAGCAGAGAATTAGTCTGCATGTCATAGCAGAGAATCAGGCTTCACGTCAGCCACCACTGCAACAGTCCATTGTCATAAATTTAGGCCCAGCACCCAGGCAGAGGAGAGAGGTCCCGTAACAGACAATCTGGCTTCATGTCAGCAGAGAATTAGTCTGCATGTCATAGCAGAGAATGAGGCTTCACGTCAGCCACCACTGCAACAGTCCATTGGCATATATTTAGGCCTAGCACACAGGCAGAGCAGAGAGGTCCCGTAACAGACAATCTGGCTTCATGACAGCAGAGAATCAGTCTGCATGTCATAGCAGAGAATCAGGCTTCACGTCAGCCACCACTGCAACAGTCCATTGTCATAAATTTAGGCCCAGAACCCAGGCAGAGGAGAAAGGTCCCGTAACAGACAATCTGGCTTCATGTCAGCAGAGAATCAGTCTTCATATCATAGCAGAGAATCAGGCTTCACGTCACCCACCACTGCAACAGTCAATTTTCATAAATTTAGGCCCAGAACCCAGGCAGAGGAGAAAGGTCCCGTAACAGACAATCTGGCTTCATGTCAGCAGAGAATCAGTCTTCATATCATAGCAGAGAATCAGGCTTCACGTCACCCACCACTGCAACAGTCAATTGTCATAAATTTAGGCCCAGCACCCAGGCAGAGGAGAGAGCTCCCGTAACAGAGGATCTGGCTTCATGTCAGCAGAGAATCAGTCTGCATGTCATAGCAGAGAATGAGGCTTCACGTCACCCACCACTGCAACAGTCCATTGGCATATATTTAGGCCTAGCACACAGGCAGAGGAGAGGTTCATTCAACTTTGGGTAGCCTCGCAATATAATGGTAAAATGAAAATAAAAATAGGATTGAATGAGGAAGTGCCCTGGAGTCCAATAATATATGGTTATGGGGAGGTAGTTAATGTCTAATCTGGACAAGGGACGGACAGGTCCTGTGGGATCCATGCCTGGTTCATTTTTATGAACGTCAGCTTGTCCACATTGGCTGTAGACAGGCGGCTGCGTTTGTCTGTAATGACGCCCCCTGCCGTGCTGAATACACGTTCAGACAAAACGCTGGCTGCCGGGCAGGCCAGCACCTCCAAGGCATAAAAGGCTAGCTCTGGCCACGTGGACAATTTAGAGACCCAGAAGTTGAATGGGGCCGAACCATCAGTCAGTACGTGGAGGGGTGTGCACACGTACTGTTCCACCATGTTAGTGAAATGTTGCCTCCTGCTAACACGTTGCGTATCAGGTGGTGGTGCAGTTAGCTGTGGCGTGTTGACAAAAGTTTTCCACATCTCTGCCATGCTAACCCTGCCCTCAGAGGAGCTGGCCGTGACACAGCTGCCTTGGCGACCTCTTGCTCCTCCTCTGCCTTGGCCTTGGGCTTCCACTTGTTCCCCTGTGACATTTGGGAATGCTCTCAGTAGCGTGTCTACCAACGTGCGCTTGTACTCGCGCATCTTCCTATCACGCTCCAGTGCAGGAAGTAAGGTGGGCACATTGTCTTTGTAGCGTGGATCCAGCAGGGTGGCAACCCAGTAGTCCGCACAGGTTAAAATGTGGGCAACTCTGCTGTCGTTGCGCAGGCACTGCAGCATGTAGTCGCTCATGTGTGCCAGGCTGCCCAGGGATAAGGACAAGCTGTCCTCTGTGGGAGGCGTATCGTCATCGTCCTGCCTTTCCCCCCAGCCACGCACCAGTGATGGACCCGAGCTGCGTTGGGTGCCACCCCGCTGTGACCATGCTTCATCCTCATCCTCCTCCACCTCCTCCTCATCCTCGTCCTCCTCGTCCTCCAGTAGTGGGCCCTGGCTGGCCACATTTGTACCTGGCCTCTGCTGTTGCCAAAAACCTCCCTCTGAGTCACTTCGAAGAGACTGGCCTGAAAGTGCTAAAAATGACCCCTCTTCCTCCTCCTCCTCCTCCTCCTCCTGGGCCACCTCCTCTTCCATCATCGCCCTAAGTGTTTTCTCAAGGAGACATAGAAGTGGTATTGTAACGCTGATAACGGTGTCATCGCCACTGGCCATGTTGGTGGAGTACTCGAAACAGCGCAACAGGGCACACAGGTCTCGCATGGAGGCCCAGTCATTGGTGGTGAAGTGGTGCTGTTCTGTAGTGCGACTGACCCGTGCGTGCTGCAGCTGAAACTCCACTATGGCCTGCTGCTGCTCGCACAGTCTGTCCAGCATGTGCAAGGTGGAGTTCCACCTGGTGGGCACGTCGCATATGAGGCGGTGAGCGGGAAGGCCGAAGTTACGCTGTAGCGCAGACAGGCGAGCAGCAGCAGGATGTGAACGCCGGAAGCGCGAACAGACGGCCCGCACTTTATGCAGCAGCTCTGACATGTCGGGGTAGTTGTGAATGAACTTCTGCACCACCAAATTCAGCACATGCGCCAAGCAAGGGATGTGCGTCAAATTGGCTAGTCCCAGAGCTGCAACGAGATTTCGCCCATTATCACACACCACCAGGCCGGGCTTGAGGCTCACCGGCAGCAACCACTCGTCGGTCTGTTGTTCTATACCCCGCCACAACTCCTGTGCGGTGTGGGGCCTGTCCCCCAAACATATGAGTTTCAGAATGGCCTGCTGACGTTTACCCCGGGCTGTGCTGAAGTTGGTGGTGAAGGTGTGTGGCTGACTGGATGAGCAGGTGGAAGAAGAGGAGGAGGAAGCCGAGAAGGAGGAGGTGGCAACAGGAGGCAAAGAATGTTGCCCTGCGATCCTTGGCGGCGGAAGGACGTGCGCCAAACAGCTCTCCGCCTGGGGCCCAGCTGCCACTACATTTACCCAGTGTGCAGTTAGGGAGATATAGCGTCCCTGGCCGTGCTTACTGGTCCACGTATCTGTGGTTAGGTGGACCTTGCTACAGATGGCGTTGCGCAGTGCACACTTGATTTTATGGGATACTTGGTTGTGCAGGGAAGGCACGGCTCTCTTGGAGAAGTAGTGCCGGCTGGGAACAACATACTGTGGGACAGCAAGCGACATGAGCTGTTTGAAGCTGTCTGTGTCCACCAGCCTAAATGACAGCATTTCATAGGCCAGTAGTTTAGAAATGCTGGCATTCAGGGCCAGGGATCGAGGGTGGCTAGGTGGGAATTTACGCTTTCTATCAAATGTTTGTGAGATGGAGAGCTGAACGCTGGCGTGTGACATGGTTGAGACGCTTGGTGACGGAGGTGGTGGTGGTGGTGGTGTTGGTGGTACATCCCCTGTTTGCTGGGCGGCAGGTGCCAACGTTCCTCCAGAGGCGGAGGAAGAGGCCGAGGCGGCAGCAGCAGAATAGGCCGAGGCGGCAGCAGCAGAAGAGGTAGCAGGGGGAGCCTGAGTGACTTCCTTGGTTTTAAGGTGTTTACTCCACTGCAGTTCATGCTTTGCATGCAGGTGCCTGGTCATGCAGGTTGTGCTCAGGTTCAGAACGTTAATGCCTCGCTTCAGGCTCTGATGGCACAGCGTGCAAACCACTCGGGTCTTGTCGTCAGCACATTGTTTGAAGAAGTGCCATGCCAGGGAACTCCTTGAAGCTGCCTTTGGGGTGCTCGGTCCCAGATGGCGGCGGTCAGTAGCAGGCGGAGTCTCTTGGCGGCGGGTGTTCTGCTTTTGCCCACTGCTCCCTCTTTTGCTACGCTGTTGGCTCGGTCTCACCACTGCCTCTTCCTCCGAACTGTGAAAGTCAGTGGCACGACCTTCATTCCATGTGGGGTCTAGGACCTCATCGTCCCCTGCATCGTCTTCCACCCAGTCTTGATCCCTGACCTCCTGTTCAGTCTGCACACTGCAGAAAGACGCAGCAGTTGGCACCTGTGTTTCGTCATCATCAGAGACATGCTGAGGTGGTATTCCCATGTCCTCATCATCAGGAAACATAAGTGGTTGTGCGTCAGTGCATTCTATGTCTTTCACCGCTGGGGAAGGGCTAGGTGGATGCCCTTGGGAAACCCTGCCAGCGGAGTCTTCAAACAGCATAAGAGACTGCTGCATAACTTGAGGCTGAGACAGTTTCCCTGGTATGCATGGGGGTGATGTGACAGACTGATGGGGTTGGTTTTCAGGCGCCATCTGTGCGCTTTCTGCAGAAGACTGGGTGGGAGATAATGTGAACGTGCTGGATCCACTGTCGGCCACCCAATTGACTAATGCCTGTACCTGCTCAGGCCTTACCATCCTTAGAACGGCATTGGGCCCCACCATATATCGCTGTAAATTCTGGCGGCTACTGGGACCTGAGGTAGTTGGTACACTAGGACGTGTGGATGTGGCAGAACGGCCACGTCCTCTCCCAGCACCAGAGGGTCCACTAACACCACCACGACCATGTCCACGTCCGCGTCCCTTACTAGATGTTTTTCTCATTGTTATGGTTCACCACAACAACAAATATATTATTTGGCCCAATGTATTGTATTCAAATTCAGCGGGATATAAATTTGAGGCCTAGTATTTAGGCGCTGGGTGACCGGTATGGATTTAGTGACAGAATTAGACTTGGAAATGCACAGAAGCGTGTGTGTGTGAAGTTATTCTGAATGACCCAATGTGCACCTTGAATATTATATACCCTTTTAGGGATAGATTTCAAATAGCTCTGATATAGCAGAAACCACTAAATTATGAAATTGCTAAATTGGGAATTGTACTTCAACCCAGAACAAAAAATGTGCTTTGACGGACACTAAATATCTTGCCCAGCAACAACAGTACAACGGTGGGTAACGAGAGATTTAGAGGGAATTAAATTTGAGGCCTAGTATTTAGGCGCTGGGTCACCGGTATGGATTTAGTGACAGAATTAGACTTGGAAATACACAGTAGCGGGTGTGTGTGAAGTTATTCTGAATGACCCTATGTGCACCTTCAATATTATATACCCTTTTAGGGATAGATTTCAAATAGCTCTGATATAGCAGAAACCACTAAATTATGAAATTGCTAAATTGGGAATTGTACTTCAACCCAGAACAAAAAATGTGCTTTGACGGACACTAAATATCTTGCCCAGCAACAACAGTACAGCGGTGGGTAACGAGAGATTTAGAGGGAATTAAATTTGAGGCCTAGTATTTAGGCGCTGGGTCACCGGTATGGATTTAGTGACAGAATTAGACTTGGAAATGCACAGAAGCGTGTGTGTGAAGTTATTCTGAATGACCCAATGTGCACCTTCAATATTATATACCCTTTTTGGGATAGATTTCAAATAGCTCTGATATAGCAGGAACCACTAAATTATGAAATTGCTAAATTGGGAATTGTACTTCAACCCAGAACAAAAAATGTGCTTTGACGGGCACTAAATAACTTTCCCAGCTACAACAGGACAACGGTAACGAGAGATTTAGAGGGATTTAAATTTGAGGCCTAGTATTTAGGCGCTGGGTGACAGGTATGGGTTTAGTGACAGAATTAGACTTGGAAATACACAGTAGCGGGTGTGTGTGAAGTTATTCTGAATGACCCTATGTGCACCTTCAATATTATATACCCTTTTAGGGATAGATTTCAAATAGCTCTGATATAGCAGAAACCACTAAATTATGAAATTGCTAAATTGGGAATTGTACTTCAACCCAGAACAAAAAATGTGCTTTGACGGACACTAAATATCTTGCCCAGCAACAACAGTACACCGGTGGGTAACGAGAGATTTAGAGGGAATTAAATTTGAGGCCTAGTATTTAGGCGCTGGGTCACCGGTATGGATTTAGTGACAGAATTAGACTTGGAAATACACAGTAGCGGGTGTGTGTGAAGTTATTCTGAATGACCCTATGTGCACCTTCAATATTATATACCCTTTTTGGGATAGATTTCAAATAGCTCTGATATAGCAGGAACCACTAAATTATGAAATTGCTAAATTGGGAATTGTACTTCAACCCAGAACAAAAAATGTGCTTTGACGGGCACTAAATAACTTTCCCAGCTACAACAGGACAACGGTAACGAGAGATTTAGAGGGATTTAAATTTGAGGCCTAGTATTTAGGCGCTGGGTGACAGGTATGGGTTTAGTGACAGAATTAGACTTGGAAATACACAGTAGCGGGTGTGTGTGAAGTTATTCTGAATGACCCTATGTGCACCTTCAATATTATATACCCTTTTTGGGATAGATTTCAAATAGCTCTGATATAGCAGAAACCACTAAATTATGAAATTGCTAAATTGGGAATTGTACTTCAACCCAGAACAAAAAATGTGCTTTGACGGACACTAAATATCTTGCCCAGCAACAACAGTACAGCGGTGGGTAACGAGAGATTTAGAGGGAATTAAATTTGAGGCCTAGTATTTAGGCGCTGGGTCACCGGTATGGATTTAGTGACAGAATTAGACTTGGAAATACACAGTAGCGGGTGTGTGTGAAGTTACTCTGAATGACCCTATGTGCACCTTCAATATTATATACCCTTTTTGGGATAGATTTCAAAGAGCTCTGATATAGCAGGAACCACTAAATTATGAAATTGCTAAATTGGGAATTGTATTTCAACCCAGAACAAGAAATGTGCTTGAACGGACACTAAATAACTCGCCCAGCTACAGCACTAGGGACAGATTTAGCTGGATATAAATTTGAGGCCTAGTATTTAGGCGCTGGGTGACAGGTATGGGTTTAGTGACAGAATTAGACTTGGAAATACACAGTAGCGGGTGTGTGTGAAGTTATTCTGAATGACCCTATGTGCACCTTCAATATTATATACCCTTTTAGGGATAGATTTCAAATAGCTCTGATATAGCAGAAACCACTAAATTATGAAATTGCTAAATTGGGAATTGTACTTCAACCCAGAACAAAAAATGTGCTTTGACGGACACTAAATATCTTGCCCAGCAACAACAGTACAGCGGTGGGTAACGAGAGATTTAGAGGGAATTAAATTTGAGGCCTAGTATTTAGGCGCTGGGTCACCGGTATGGATTTAGTGACAGAATTAGACTTGGAAATACACAGTAGCGGGTGTGTGTGAAGTTATTCTGAATGACCCTATGTGCACCTTCAATATTATATACCCTTTTTGGGATAGATTTCAAATAGCTCTGATATAGCAGGAACCACTAAATTATGAAATTGCTAAATTGGGAATTGTACTTCAACCCAGAACAAAAAATGTGCTTTGACGGGCACTAAATAACTTTCCCAGCTACAACAGGACAACGGTAACGAGAGATTTAGAGGGATTTAAATTTGAGGCCTAGTATTTAGGCGCTGGGTGACAGGTATGGGTTTAGTGACAGAATTAGACTTGGAAATACACAGTAGCGGGTGTGTGTGAAGTTATTCTGAATGACCCTATGTGCACCTTCAATATTATATACCCTTTTAGGGATAGATTTCAAATAGCTCTGATATAGCAGAAACCACTAAATTATGAAATTGCTAAATTGGGAATTGTACTTCAACCCAGAACAAAAAATGTGCTTTGACGGACACTAAATATCTTGCCCAGCAACAACAGTACAGCGGTGGGTAACGAGAGATTTAGAGGGAATTAAATTTGAGGCCTAGTATTTAGGCGCTGGGTCACCGGTATGGATTTAGTGACAGAATTAGACTTGGAAATACACAGTAGCGGGTGTGTGTGAAGTTACTCTGAATGACCCTATGTGCACCTTCAATATTATATACCCTTTTTGGGATAGATTTCAAAGAGCTCTGATATAGCAGGAACCACTAAATTATGAAATTGCTAAATTGGGAATTGTATTTCAACCCAGAACAAGAAATGTGCTTGAACGGACACTAAATAACTCGCCCAGCTACAGCACTAGGGACAGATTTAGCTGGATATAAATTTGAGGCCTAGTATTTAGGCGCTGGGTGACAGGTATGGGTTTAGTGACAGAATTAGACTTGGAAATACACAGTAGCGGGTGTGTGTGAAGTTATTCTGAATGACCCTATGTGCACCTTCAATATTATATACCCTTTTAGGGATAGATTTCAAATAGCTCTGATATAGCAGAAACCACTAAATTATGAAATTGCTAAATTGGGAATTGTACTTCAACCCAGAACAAAAAATGTGCTTTGACGGACACTAAATATCTTGCCCAGCAACAACAGTACAGCGGTGGGTAACGAGAGATTTAGAGGGAATTAAATTTGAGGCCTAGTATTTAGGCGCTGGGTCACCGGTATGGATTTAGTGACAGAATTAGACTTGGAAATACACAGTAGCGGGTGTGTGTGAAGTTATTCTGAATGACCCTATGTGCACCTTCAATATTATATACCCTTTTTGGGATAGATTTCAAATAGCTCTGATATAGCAGGAACCACTAAATTATGAAATTGCTAAATTGGGAATTGTACTTCAACCCAGAACAAAAAATGTGCTTTGACGGGCACTAAATAACTTTCCCAGCTACAACAGGACAACGGTAACGAGAGATTTAGAGGGATTTAAATTTGAGGCCTAGTATTTAGGCGCTGGGTGACAGGTATGGGTTTAGTGACAGAATTAGACTTGGAAATACACAGTAGCGGGTGTGTGTGAAGTTATTCTGAATGACCCTATGTGCACCTTCAATATTATATACCCTTTTAGGGATAGATTTCAAATAGCTCTGATATAGCAGAAACCACTAAATTATGAAATTGCTAAATTGGGAATTGTACTTCAACCCAGAACAAAAAATGTGCTTTGACGGACACTAAATATCTTGCCCAGCAACAACAGTACAGCGGTGGGTAACGAGAGATTTAGAGGGAATTAAATTTGAGGCCTAGTATTTAGGCGCTGGGTCACCGGTATGGATTTAGTGACAGAATTAGACTTGGAAATACACAGTAGCGGGTGTGTGTGAAGTTATTCTGAATGACCCTATGTGCACCTTCAATATTATATACCCTTTTTGGGATAGATTTCAAATAGCTCTGATATAGCAGGAACCACTAAATTATGAAATTGCTAAATTGGGAATTGTACTTCAACCCAGAACAAAAAATGTGCTTTGACGGGCACTAAATAACTTTCCCAGCTACAACAGGACAACGGTAACGAGAGATTTAGAGGGATTTAAATTTGAGGCCTAGTATTTAGGCGCTGGGTGACAGGTATGGGTTTAGTGACAGAATTAGACTTGGAAATACACAGTAGCGGGTGTGTGTGAAGTTATTCTGAATGACCCTATGTGCACCTTCAATATTATATACCCTTTTTGGGATAGATTTCAAATAGCTCTGATATAGCAGAAACCACTAAATTATGAAATTGCTAAATTGGGAATTGTACTTCAACCCAGAACAAAAAATGTGCTTTGACGGACACTAAATATCTTGCCCAGCAACAACAGTACAGCGGTGGGTAACGAGAGATTTAGAGGGAATTAAATTTGAGGCCTAGTATTTAGGCGCTGGGTCACCGGTATGGATTTAGTGACAGAATTAGACTTGGAAATACACAGTAGCGGGTGTGTGTGAAGTTACTCTGAATGACCCTATGTGCACCTTCAATATTATATACCCTTTTTGGGATAGATTTCAAAGAGCTCTGATATAGCAGGAACCACTAAATTATGAAATTGCTAAATTGGGAATTGTATTTCAACCCAGAACAAGAAATGTGCTTGAACGGACACTAAATAACTCGCCCAGCTACAGCACTAGGGACAGATTTAGCTGGATATAAATTTGAGGCCTAGTATTTAGGCGCTGGGTGACCGGTATGGATTTAGTGACAGAATTAGACTGGGATATGGCCAAAAAATGAACAGACTATTGCTGGTTAAATGCACTTGGTGTGACAGCTTCACCCTGATGTAGGCTTTAGCCAAAAAACAACCACACCATTGAGGGTTAAATGCACTTGGTGACAGGCGCAGCTTGCCCCTGATTTTGTATATGGCCAAAAAATGAACAGACTATTGCTGGTTAAATGCACTTGGTGTGACAGCTTCACCCTGATGTAGGCTTTAGCCAAAAAACAACCACACCATTGAGGGTTAAATGCACTTGGTGACAGGCGCAGCTTGCCCCTGATTTTGTATATGGCCAAAAAATGAACAGACTATTGCTGGTTAAATGCACTTGGTGTGACAGCTTCACCCTGATGTAGGCTTTAGCCAAAAAACAACCACACCATTGAGGGTTAAATGCACTTGGTGACAGGCGCAGCTTGCCCCTGATTTTGTATATGGCCAAAAAATGAACAGACTATTGCTGGTTAAATGCACTTGGTGTCACAGCTTCACCCTGATGTAGGCTTTAGCCAAAAAACAACCACACCATTGAGGGTTAAATGCACTTGGTGACAGGCGCAGCTTGCCCCTGATTTTGTATATGGCCAAAAAATGAACAGACTATTGCTGGTTAAATGCACTTGGTGTCACAGCTTCACCCTGATGTAGGCTTTAGCCAAAAAACAACCACACCATTGAGGGTTAAATGCACTTGGTCGCAGCTTGTGCTGGCGCACCACAAGACACAAAATGGCCGCCGATCACCCCAGAAAAATGAGACTGACAAACGGTCTGTGCAGCCTAAAAACAGTGAGCAATTGAGGATCAGCAGCTCAATGATCCACAGCTGCAGATCGATCAGTTAATCAAGTCCTTTGGAGGAGTTAATCTGCCTAATCTCGCCCTACTGTCGCAGCCGCAACCTCTCCCTACGCTAATCAGAGCAGAGTGACGGGCGGCGCTATGTGACTCCAGCTTAAATAGAGGCTGGGTCACATGGTGCTCTGGCCAATCACAGCCATGCCAATAGTAGGCATGGCTGTGATGGCCTCTTGGGGCAAGTAGTATGACGCTTGTTGATTGGCTGCTTTGCAGCCTTTCAAAAAGCGCCAAGAAAGCGTCACAAAAGCGCGAAGAAAGCGACGAACACCGAACCCGAACCCGGACTTTTACGAAAATGTCCGGGTTCGGGTCCGTGTCACGGACACCCCAAAATTCGGTACGAACCCGAACTATACAGTTCGGGTTCGCTCATCCCTAGTCGGAACCCATCGATCTGATATTGATGACATATACCAAAAAATCTCAGACAATCTTTTTAAGCCATTTTTTTTTGCTAATATCCCCCTCATTCTCTCTATATATTAAGCATTTAAATAGACCTTGTCTACATACCTTATTTCATCTAGCATGGTAATAGATGGCACTGTCACTGGTCAGAGAAATTGTAGAGGTTAACATTTTAAAATACATCTTAATTTCTTAACAATCATTGAGACCAAATATCAAGGGCACATACAGATGGGCTCATGGGCAATGCTATGTGGACAGACTTAATATGGAAGCTCATGAAGTAGCTACTGTTACATATGATGGACCCTTGTCAACTCAGTCTGCCACCATATGGTACTTCTTTGAGGCAGCATACTTTCCCCTAGAAGAAGTTCTCTGCTATAGCATGAAATAGAGCATGGATGTACAAAATGGTATGGGCTCTATAGCAGACCATTGATTTAGTACTAACCATAAGCCATTCTTATGATACTCATGAGGCCTGGCACAGTGTTGCAATTGCAGTCCGTTCCTGCTGCTGTTCCATTCCTGTGCCATGTAACGCATCCTGCTTACTCTGTCCTGCTTCCTCTGTCATAATGGTAAGGACCCACTCACTCTTCGCTGCCCACCAGCCACGGGTCCCACCACCAGCTTGCCACGTGTCATTTGCAGGCCATGGCCTGCACTTCTCTGCTAGGTGGTCTCAGCCTTTTTTCAAGGGCATGCATGCTCCTTGGCTTTTTAAGGGCTAGTGCGCACACCCTAGTCTCCTCCAGCCAAAAGCTTAGGTTATTTAGGACACCCAAGCAGAGGGTGCCTGAGCTTAAGTTTATCTAGCTTCCTAGTTCCTAGTGAAAATGTGCTGTTCTCTTTGTCTGCCTTTGTACTGACCCCTGCCTATTTAACCTTTTGCTGCCTGCCTTCACCTTGGACTAATTTCACTGATTCACATGCATTCACTCAGCCTTGACCTCTGCCTGTTTCCTGACTACACATATTGCATGATCCTCTGGTGCATTGCACTGGTCTCTCAGACCCAAGGGGTCTGCTGCCAACCACACTGGGACTGTTATGGGACTCTGACAAGGGTCTGGTAGCAACTCTGCAGCAAAGTCTAGATCCTTGTACACGGGTTAAATGGTGAATATCAGGGGACTGCCAGGATAATGCCCTTAGATCTAGCCCCAAATCAATCATGACATGTACTGCATTTATTAAGTACCTTAGTCACTTTTTGTGCCTCACTCAGAATATATGTGTAGCTTAGCAGGATGGGGGTATTGCCTAAGTTAAAAAAAATTAGTAAGCCATCTAAAATAGGTTGCATAACCTACAGTCAGGTCCATAAATATTGTGACAGCGACACAATTCTAACATTTTTGGCTCATAACACCGCCACAATGGATTTGATATGAAATGAACAAGATGTGCTTTAACTGCAGACTGTCAGCTTTAATTTGAGGGTATTTACATCCAAATCAGGTGAACGGTGTAGGAATTACAACAGTTTACATATGTGTCTCCCACTTGTTAAGGGACCAAAAGTAATGGGACAATTGGCTTCTCAGCTTTTCCATGGTCAGGTGTGTGTTATTCCCTCATTATCCCAATTACAATGAGCAGGTAAAGGGTCCAGAGTTAATTTCAAGTGTGCTATTTGCATTTGGACTTTGTTGCTGTCAACTCTCAAGATGAGTTTTAAAGAGCTGTGACTATCAGTGAAGCAAGCCATCATTAGGCTGAAAAAACAAAACAAACCCATCAGAGAGATGGCAAAAGTATTAGGCGTGGCCAAAACAACTGTTTGGAACATTCTTAGGAAGGAACGCACCAGTGAGCTCAGCAACACCAAAAGACCCAGAAGACCACGGAAAACAACTGTGGTGGATGACTGAAGAATTCTTTCCCTGGTTAAGAAAATACCCTCCACAACAGTTGGCCAGATCAAGAACACTCTCCAGGAGGTAGGTGTATTTGTGTCAAAGTCAACAATCAAGAGAAGACTTCACCAGAGTGAATACGAAGGGTTCACCACAAGATGTAAACCATTGATGAGCCTCAAAAACAGGAAGGCCAGATTACAGTTTGCCAAACGACATCTAAAAAAGCCTTTACAGTTCTGGAACAACATCATATGGACAGATGAGACCAAGATCAACTTGTACCAGAGTGATGGGAAGAGAAGAGTATGGAGAAGGAAAGGAACTGCTCATGATCCTAAGCATACCACCTCATCAGTGAAGCATGGTGGTGGTAGTGTCATGGCGTGGGCATGTATTGCTGCCAATGGAACTGGTTCTCTTGTATTTATTGATGATGTGAGTGCTGACAAAAGCAGCAGGATTAATTCTGAAGTGTTTCAGGCAATATTATCTGCTCATATTCAACCAAATGCTTCAGAACTCATTGGACGGTGCTTCACAGTGCAGATGGACATTGACCCAAAGCATACCGCAAAAGCAACCATAGAGTTTTTTAAGGGAAAGAAGTGGAATGTTATGCAATGGCCAAGTCAATCACCTGACCTGAATCCGATTGAGCATGCATTTCACTTGCTTGAAGACAAAACTGAAGGGAAAATGCCCCAGGAACAAGCAGGAACTGAAGACAGTTGTCAGTAGAGGCCTGGCAGAGCATCACCAGGGATGAAACCCAGCGTCTGGTGATGTCTATGCATTCCAGACTTCAGGCTGTAATTGACTCAATGACTGCAAAGGATTTGCAACCAAGTATTAAAAAGTGAAAGTTTGATTTATGATTATTATTCTGTCTTATTACTTTTAGTCCCTTAACAAGTGGGAGGCACATATGCAAACTGTTGTAATTCCTACACTGTTCACCTGATTTGGAAGTAAATACCCTCAAATTAAAGCTGACAGTCTGCAGTTAAAGCACATCTTGTTCGTTTCATTTCAAATCCATTGTGGTGGTGTATAGAGCCAAACATGTTAGAATTGTGTCAAGTCCCAATGTTTATGGACCTGATTGTATATAGTCTAAATAGATAAATCTGCTACAGCTTTTGACTGTCTGTCCCAGGTTAACACTGTCTCACTCTAGCAGGAGCTGGTCACCTGCTAAGCTCACAGATATAGCCGTAGAAGCCAGAAACAATTTAAAATGACTCCTATCTTCTCTTTTGCAGCCTACATACCAAAAATATAGATGTATACACAAATAAAATACATTACAAATAAAAATACAAAAAAACAACAAAAAAACTGTAGACTATACATTCAAAACGACTGGCACAAAATAGGGAATCCATTTTGATAATTTATTTTGTTGCCAATTTGAAAATTTAAAGATAAAAAAATGATAATAACATTCTTTTTAATATATTTTGGGACTCTAATAAAAAATGGATTTTTAAAAATTCTTTAAAAATGTAATAATAAACAGGTCTACAAGCCACAAAAAAACGAGGCAACAATTTTGGTAGAGCAACAAAACGTAGGGTACAACCATACGTTCAGGTTTCCATACGCAGTTTTAGAAGCCAAAATCAGGAGTGGATCAGATCATAAAAGAAAATAAAGTATAAAGGACAGATACGACTTCTACTCTTTTTTTAATACAGTCTTTTGGGTCCAAAAACCTGAACATGTGACTCAACTAGGAATGAGCGAATCGACTTCAGTTGAAACATCCGAAGTCGATTCGCATTAAACTTTGTTACAATACTGTACGGAGCAGGAGCTCCGTACAGTATTAGAATGTATTGGCTCTGATGAGCTGAAATTATTGCTTCGCGAAGCCTCGCGAGACTTCGTGTAATAACTTTATTAATTAATTTGTACTGTAAAAAAACGAGTTCGGGAAATGTTTTTTTACAGTACAAATTAATTTATGAAGTTACTACGTGAAGTCTTGCGAGACTTCGCGAAGCAATAACTTCGGCTCATCGGAGCCAATACATTCTAATCCTGCTCTGTACAGTATTGGAATTAAGTTTTATGCGAATTGACTTCGGATGTTCCATCCGAAATGGATTCACTCATCCCTAGACTCAACCCTTAGGCATTAAGGGGTTGAAAGGTTTTTCCAAATGGACATGCCTGTTAAAAAAAATATGCACCCTGGTTGTCAGCTGAAGTTGAGTAGACGTTGAGTCCTCCAGGGCAGCATTACTTTTTGCAGCATTTTTCTACTCATGTGGGTGACCTTCCTCTATGATAACCACCTTCCTCTATGACAACCACTTTAATCCATAGAATCCATAAAATGATACACATACTTCTTTCGCTTATAGGTATTGAAATGTCTCACTGCTATATATACCTTCTGTATATTAGTGGCATATCTAGGTCCTAGGCGTCTTATCTAGCTGCGGTTTACAGCTGGAGTTTAGTTGCATAGTATTGCTTGATACACAAATAATTCCCATCCCAATTTATTCTGATCCATCGGACATAAAATAATGAGAATTATTTATTGCTCTATTTAGATCGTATGGGTTAAGGCACAGCCCGATAACTCACTGTATGACTGCAATACACATAAATATTCATAAATGGTCCAAGAAATGACTTGGCTGGGCTATTCATATCCTAAGCTTACGAGGCAGCTCCCGGAACTAATGTATTGCCTGCATTGATTACACTTTCTATCGACAGAAAAAAAACACAGCAAAACATTAAAGCATAGCATGGAGTACATTTCAGAAGGACATCCTGATATGAAAGAAAATATGTCAGGACTGCTTGAAAATGCTTGATTTATGTCGTGTTAACTATGAACCCAAAGGGTTACTTTCCAGGATTCTAGCCGTGTGTGTCACATCAATGATCTAGAAACCTTCACAAAACGTTTACTCGGAATAAAAAGGAAAGACAAACGTGATTTATACCCCCGCTGCTGATGTCATGTGACTCAGATGTAAATGTTTGTCTGAAGGAGGATGGCAGCATTTTGATGCATATTCCCAGCAGAATTGACTGTGCAGTCGGCTGAAGGCATCAATACAGACTAATGGGGAGTACTCACTGTACACGAGCAGCATCGATTCTTCCACCACACATCAAGCATCGCAATTCCTCTGAATGAGAATGTTTATGTTTTATTAAATTATATGTAGGCATATGAGTCAGTATTCCTTCCACTGGATAAATATTAAACCTTCAATTTTAAAAGCAGAACCGCACACTTCCATGTATTCCATGTGCTGTGTTCATCCCTAGATCGATACTATATAATACAAAGCAGAGAGTATCTCACTGTATCACACAACTTCTCCTGTGCAGAATAATAATAGGGGGAATCAAATCCGTATCCTAGTAATTTTGTGGTCTAATTAACACCTCTTTCTCTTCCCCCACTGCAATGCATTATAGTATGCCATGATGTTTGTTCTTCTATGGCTAGGTTCACATCAATGACATTTTACTATTTCTCTCATTACCGGTATAGGAAAAGAATATGCAAAGAGGTATCTCCCAAGGAAAAGAACCATCTCACCTGCGCCACCTATTGGTAGTGGCTCTATATGAGTCAAAATGTGACTTTCCAACAAGCTTTGGGATTTGACAAGGAAATATATTGCCAATACGTCTCCATACCGTGGAGTACTTCCAGTAAGTCTCCATACAGGACTGGTCTCTTTAAGGAGATTCAGCACCCTGCTTAACCTCCAAAACGGTAAACGCTGGATTCAGCATATTCCAGACACCAAAGGCATGTGATAGCTCTCATCGAATATAATGGGTTCCTTACAGTTTCCATGATTCTAACAGATAAAATACCGCTGTATTTAGTGAGATTTTGTTCTGCCTTTTTGTTGCAACCTGTGATGGAGGATCCTACTGAAATCTTTGCTGCAGGTGTGAGTGTAGCCTTAGGGTCAAGTTCAATTTTTTTGCGGTGCGGAGGCACGGACAGAAACACTACGGAGTGCTTCCGTGGGGTTCCGATCCGTGCATCCGTTCCGCATCTCCGTAATTGCAGACCAATTAAAGTGAATGGATCCGCATCTGTGATGTGGAGTGCACACGGATCTCAGATGGAAATGGTTCAAACGGGTGACAACTGATGCAACAGGCTCCGTTTTTTTACAGGATCCTGTAAAAAAAGCGGATCCTAAACAATCCTATGTATAACTGATGCAACAGGATCCGTTTTTTTTTTCTCTCTCTATTCTTCTGACGGATTAGAAAAACGGAAAGCTAAATGGTGTTGTGAATGCACCCTTAGGCCCCTTTCACATGGACGAGAATTCCTTGCGGGGGTGCAATGCGTGAAGTGAAAACATTGCACCCTCACGGAATCCGGACCTATTTACTTCAATTGGGCTGTGCAGATGAGCCGTGATTTACTAAAATGTTGCTTGAGGGGTTAAAAAAATATATATAATAACCCACCTCATCCACTTGTTCGCAGCCGGCATCGTCTTCTTTCTTCATCTTTCAGGACCTGCAAAATGACATTTGATGACGTAATCGCGCTTAGCATGCGGTGACGTCAGCTCAGGTCCTGCTGAATGAAGATAGAAGGATCAGGTGAGTTAATTATTATTATTGTTATTATTATTTTAATAATTCTGTATTAAGAATGCTATTATTTTCCTTTATAACCATGTTCAGTGAAGAAGTCCGGGTTCGGGTCTGGGTACCACTTTCAGCTTTTTCTCACGCGCATGCAAAACGCATTGCACTTGCGCGGAAAAAACTGAACATCGGAACGCAATTGCAGACAAAACTGACTGCAATTGCTTGCCTACTCGCGCAGGTTTCCCGCAATGCACACGCGACGCATCCGGAGCAAATCCGGGGCGCCCGTGTGAAAGAGGCCTAAGGCTTCATGCACAAAACCGTGTTTTTTTATGGTCCGCAAACCACAGATCCACAAAATACAGATACTTTCCATGTGCAATCTGCACTCCCATCAAAAGAAAGGACTATTATTAATAGAGTAGGATATTTTCTATAATTTGGGAATCGGACAATTGGATTTGGACAGCACAAGGCTGACATCTGTTAGGCCTCTTTCACACTTGCGTTGTCCGGATCCAGCGTGTACTCCATTTGCCGGAATTACACGCCGGATCCGGAAAAACGCAAGTGAACTGAAAGCATTTGAAGACGGATCCGTCTTCAAAATGCGTTCAGTGTTACTATGGCAGCCAGGACGCTATTAAAGTCCTGGTTGCCATAGTAGTAGTGGGGAGCGGGGGAGCGGTATACTTACCTTCCGTGCGGCTCCCGGGGCGCTCCAGAATGACGTCAGAGTGCCCCATGTGCATGGATGATGTGCCATGCGATCACGTCATCCATGCGCGTGGGGCGCCCTGACGTCACTCTGGAGCGCCCCGGGAGCCGCACGGACGGTAAGTATGCTGCTCCCCCGCTCCCCACAACACTTTACCATGGCTGCCAGGACTTTAGCATCCCTAAGTATCCATTTAGAAAAAGCTAAACTTCGGATCCGGCAATGCGCCGAAACGACGTTTAGCTTAAGGCCGGATCCGGATTAATGCCTTTCAATGGGTATTCATTCCGGATCCGGCCTTGCGGCAAGTCTTCAGGATTTTTGGCCGGAGCAAAAAGCGCAGCATGCTGCGGTATTTTCTCCGGCCAAAAAACGTTCCGGTCCTGAACTGAAGACATCCTGATGCATCCTGAACAGATTTCTCTCCATTCAGAATGCATTAGGATAAAACTGATCAGGATTCTTCCGGCATAGAGCCCCGACGACGGAACTCTATGCCGGAAGACAATAACGCAGGTGTGAAAGAGCCCTTAGCTGTCTGTTTTTATTTTGCTGCTCAACCATAGAAATGAATGGGTACATGTGCAATCTGCAAAAAATGCTGATCTAACATGGAAGCAAAATACAGTTCTATGCAGGGGCGTACCTAGAGCATTTGGCACCCGGGGCGAACCCTTTGTTTGGCACCCCCCCCCCCAAGAAAGTTAAGAAAACGCACAAACTTTTTTCAATGTTTTCAATAATATTTATTACAAATTTTCGGATCCGCAAAACACATGCGGATGTCTGAATGGAGCCTTACAGGGGGCTGATCAATGACAGAGGGGTGATCACCCATATAGACTCCCTGATCACCTCCGTCATTGATCACCCCCCTGTAAGGCTCCATTCAGACGTCCGTATGATTTTTTACGGATCCACGGATACATGGATCGGATCCGCAAAACACATGCGGACGTCTGAATGGAGCCTTACAGGGGGGTAATCAATGACAGAGGGGTGATCACCCATATAGACTCCCTGATCACCTCCGTCATTGATCACCCCCCTGTAAGGCTCCATTCAGACGTCCGCATGTGTTTTGCGGATCCGATCCATGTATCAGTGGATCCGTAAAAATCATACGGACGTCTGAATGGAGCCTTACAGGGGGGTGATCAATGACAGGGTGGTGATCAATGACAGGGAAGTGATCAGGAAGTCTATATGCGTGATCACCCCCTTGTCATTGATCACCCCCCTGTAAGGCTCCATTCAGACATCCGCATGTGTTTTGCGGATCCGATCCATGTATCAGTGGATCCGTAAAAATCATACGGACGTCTGAATGGAGCCTTACAGGGGGGTGATCAATGACGGAGGTGATCAGGGAGTCTATATGGGTGATCACCCCTCTCTCATTGATCACCCCCCTGTAAGGCTCCATTCAGACATCCGCATGTGTTTTGCGGATCCGATCCATGTATCAGTGGATCCGTAAAAATCATACGGACCTCTAAATGGAGCCTTACAGGGGGGTGATCAATGACAGGGGGGTGATCAATGACAGGGGGGTGATCAGGGAGTCTATATGGGGTGATCAGGGGTGATCAGTGGTTCATAAGGGGTTAATAAGCGACAGGGGGGGGGGTGTAGTGTAGTGTAGTGGTGTTTTGTGGTACTTTACACAGCTACCTGTGTCCTCTGGTGGTCGATCCAAACAAAAGGGACCACCAGAGGACCAGGTAGCAGGTATATTAGACGCTGTTATCAAAACAGCGTCTAATATACCTGTTAGGGGTTAAAAAAATCACATCTCCAGCCTGCCAGCGAGCGATCTACGCTGGCAGGCTGGAGATCCACTCGCTAACGCTTACCTTCCGTTCCTGTGAGCGCGCGCGCCTGTGTGCGCGCGTTCACAGGAAATCTCGCATCTCGCGAGATGACGCGTATATGCGTCACTGTGCGCAGCGCTGCCACCTCCGGACCGCACATCTGCGTTAGGCGGTCCGGAGGTGGTTAATAAAATAAAATCCTGCACCCCCCCTTAATTACACCCCCTCCCTTAATAACACCCCCCCTTAATTACACCCCCTCCCTCCCCACCTTAATTACACGGTACACCCCCCCTTAATTACACAATTATTTACTTTACTCGTCGTCTCACATTTATTTTGATGATGCCCGTCCAGCCGTCCGACCGCTGGTATAATGGATGGATCCTTCTTCTGATCCGTGAAGGCGCGGCGTCAGCGTCGTCACGTCATGTTGCGCGCCGCCCGCCGCCGCAATAATCCTTCCACCGGACCGAAGCCGGCGCCTGGCGGAGTCGCGTCGCAGCAGTGGATGGAGCCGGGGACGGGTGACTCCGTCAGGCACCCCCCTTGTGAGTGGCACCCGGGGCGGCCCGCCCCCCCCTTGGTACGCCACTGGTTCTATGTATGAAGCCATATATGGGTATTTCAAGAGTGAAAAAAACAAATTCCCTGCAGTCCTAAATCATTTTAGCATTGATGATATGACCACTGCTGCCAACCAGTGGTGTCAGAGGTCAGACACGGCATGTGACGCGGCAGTCACCTGCTGGTACAGCACATCCGCGCTGCTGGAATGTAAGCGAAGACTGGAGGGGGCAATAGATCAGTGATCATATAGCAGTTGGAGGTTTAATGTCTGAGTAATGACTTTTATTGTTTTATTACATCTTCTGTGCTTATGCTATTGGCGAAAAAGCTTTTTTTTCTCAATTAAACAAAGATCCCTGATATACAGTTTGATTATTTTGTGCTTGCCAGTGCATCATTATTTTCAGACACCTAGTGATCCATAATCCATTATCGCTAAAGATTTGATTTTCTATATAATTTAATATATATTGAAAGGTAAAAAGATCATATCATGAGCACAGACTCACCTCTTCACGATATGTGATCGCCATGTGACAATTCTGCTATGCCTGGGGAAGGTGACCTCTGTACATTCGACTGGTGCACCCTGATATTTTCTGTATGCTTTATTAGAACATATCCTATTGTGATCCTATTTGCTTACCTGTTGTGTTCCCCTCCCTTCTTATATGAAGAATTTATCTTCCTGATGAATGTCCTCAGCTGGATATTCCTTGCCTATAGACGCTCTCACGACATACCATATGCCTTATTCCCTTCCTCCATTTCTATTTCATAGGGGCTGTGGTGGAATCATAAAGAGATTGTCAAGAAACTGACAGGGGGAAAATAAACCCTTGTCATAGTGTTTAGAAATTGTACGGTCTAATCAGCATTCCCTTCTGTTTACTACACATCTGTCACACTGTCTGCAATGCATTATAGTATCTAATGATATTTATACTTCTGAATGGTCTCGCACACGTTGTATCATCACCCAAACCTGCATCATTTAAAGGAGTTGTCCCAAACATAAGATCTTATCTAAGTATATGATTGGTGGGGAATTAACTGCTGCGTCCCCTCCAATCACAAGAATGAGGCACCAGAGGGTGCACTGCCATGCTATCTAACTATGTGCAACTGCTACTGAAGAGAAGCACAGCATTAGGCCAGTCCCATTACTGGAAGGGAGTGCCATGTATGACCACGGCCCCATTCATTGCAGTGATCATGGCACCTTCATCTTGTTATTGGTGGTTGGACCCCCACTAATCAAATACTGTGTATACGGGATGGGTCAACCCTTTTAACGGTTTACAGAGTTCTGTACTTGCATGTAAAGTGTATGCAAAGAGGTATCTGCCAAGAAAGCGAACCATCTTTCCAGCGCCACCTATTAAAATTGGCTCCCTATGAGTCAAGATCCAAATTTGCATATACATTTCCCATGGAGCATTGCCAAAAAGTCTCCATACCACGGAGTACTTCCAGTAAGTCTCTGTACAGGACTGGTCTCTTTAAAGGGGTTGTCATGAAACATATTCTACATTTTTCAAACCAGCACTTGTATCTGAATTTACTTTTGTAATTGCATGTAATTAAAAATTTTGCATAGCCACTGAGCTATTCAATAATATGTATCTGTATAGCGCCACCTGCTGTTTGTTCTCACTGAGCTGGTAGAACATGCTCAGATGAAATCTTCAATTGCCTCCAGCCATCTGTTAAAAGCTGTGACAGTTACAAGGAGAGAGCTGCAGCTAAAAGGACAATCACTTGCAAATGTGTTGAAAATCAGGGCACTTTCATAAAAGGGAGAGGAATAGTACAAAGACGAAGCCGGCCTCTACATAACTTTGGCGTATCCAGCACTGCTTCTAAGGCCTCATGCACACGGACGTTTTTTTTCACGGTCCGCAAAACGGGGTTCCGTTGGTCCGTGATCCGTGACCGTTTTTCCGTCCGTGGGTCTTCCTTGATTTTTGGAGGATCCACGGACATGAAAAAAAAGTCATTTTGGTGTCCGCCTGGCCGTGCGGAGCCAAACGGATCCGTCCTGAATTACAATGCAAGTCAATGGGGACGGATCCGTTTGATGTTGACACAATATGGTGCCATTTCAAACGGATCCGTCCCCATTGACTTTCAATGTAAAGTCTGGAGTTCTGTTATACCATCGGATTGGAGTTTTCTCCAATCCGATGGTATATTTTAACTTGTAGCGTCCCCATCACCATGGGAACGCCTCTATGTTAGAATATACTGTCGGATATGAGCTATATCGTGAAACTCATTTCCGACAGTATATTCTAACACAGAGGCGTTCCCATGGTGATGGAGACGCTTCAGGTTAGAATATACAAAAAAACTGTGTACATGACTGTCCCCTGCTGCCTGGCAGGTGCTGCCAGGCAGCAGGGGGCAGACCCCCCCCCCTGTTTTTAACTCATTGGTGGCCAGTGGGCCCCCCCTCCCCTGTTGTTAACTCGTTGGTGGCCAGTGTGCGCACCCCCCTCCCTCCCTCCCTCTATTGTAATAATAGCATTGGGGCCAGTGTGCGCCCCCCCCAACCCCCCCCCCCCCCCCTCCCTCCCTCTATTGTAATAATAGCATTGGGGCCAGTGTGCCCCCCCCCCCCCGATCATCGGTGGCAGCGGAGTAGAAGATTCATACTTACCTGGCTGCTGGCTGCTGCGATCTCTGTGTCCGGCCGGGAGCTCCTCCTACTGGTAAGTGACAGGTCTGTGCGGCGCATTGCTATCACTTACCAGTAGGAGGAGCTCCCGGCCGGACGCAGACATCGCAGCAGCCAGCAGCCAGGTAAGTATGAAAATCTTCTACTCCGCTGCCACCGATGATCGGGGGGGGCGGGGGGGGGGGGGGGTGTTCTATACCACGATGCGATGTAAAGCAAGTAACGCTGATGCCCAGGTACCAGTGCAGCCCTGGGGTCTGTCTCTGCCGGGGGGGGGGGGGGGGGGGGTGAGCGCGCCTCCTGATGCACCTTTACGCTCTGAACCCAGTGAATGGCTAATGTAGCGATGAGTCCCGTCTCGATTATGAAGATATTAAGCCATTGAGTTCAACTGCACACTGGCCCCAATGCTATTATTACAATAGAGGGAGGGAGGGGGGGGGGGTTGGGGGGGCGCGCGCACACTGGCCCCAATGTATTAAAACAATAGAGGGAGGGAGGGAGGGTGGTGCGCACACTGGCCACCAACGAGTTAACAACAGGGGAGGGGGGGGGCCCGCACAATGATATTCAAACTGGGGAGGGGGGGGGGGTCTGCCCCCTGCTGCCTGGCAGCCCTGATCTCTTACAGGGGGATATGATAGTACAATTAACCCCTTCAGGTGCCGCACCTGATGGGGTTAATTGTACTATCATATCCCCCTGTAAGAGATCGGGTGCTGCCAGGCAGCAGGGGGCAGTCTTGTACACAGTTTGTAGTGTATTCTAACTAGAAGCGTCCCATCACCATGGGAACGCCTCTGTGTTAGAATATACTGTCGGATCTGAGTTTTCACGAAGTGAAAACTCAGCTCTGAAAAAGCTTTTATGCAGACGGATCTTCGGATCCGTCTGTATGAAAGCAACCTACGGCCACGGATCACGGACACGGATGCCAATCTTGTGTGCAACCGTGTTCTTTCACGGACCCATTGACTTGAATGGGCCCGTGAACCGTTGGCCGTGAAAAAAATAGGACAGGTCATATTTTTTTCACGGCCAGGAAACACGGCTCACGGATGCGGCTGCCAAACGGTGCATTTTCCGATTTTTCCACGGACCCATTGAAAGTCAATGGGTCCGTGAAAAAAAACGGAAAACGGCACAACGGCCACGGATGCACACAACGGTCGTGTGCATGAGGCCTAAATGTAAGACCCGCTTCCTAGCTGTCTTACATTTAGGCCTCATGCACACGACCGTTGTGTGCATCCGTGGCCGTTGTGCCGTTTTCCGGTTTTTTTCACGGACCCATTGACTTTCAATGGGTCCGTGGAAAAATCGGAAAATGCACCGTTTGGCAGCCGCATCCGTGAGCCGTGTTTCCTGGCCGTGAAAAAAATATGACCTGTCCTATTTTTTTCACGGCCAACGGTTCACGGGCCCATTCAAGTCAATGGGTCCGTGAAAGAACACGGATGCACACAAGATTGGCATCCGTGTCCGTGATCCGTGGCCGTAGGTTGCTTTCATACAGACGGATCCGAAGATCCGTCTGCATAAAAGCTTTTTCAGAGCTGAGTTTTCACTTCGTGAAAACTCAGATCCGACAGTATATTCTAACACAGAGGCGTTCCCATGGTGATGGGACGCTTCTAGTTAGAATACACTACAAACTGTGTACAAGACTGCCCCCTGCTGCCTGGCAGCACCCGATCTCTTACAGGGGGATATGATAGTACAATTAACCCCATCAGGTGCGGCACCTGAAGGGGTTAATTGTACTATCATATCCCCCTGTAAGAGATCAGGGCTGCCAGGCAGCAGGGGGCAGACCCCCCCCCCCTCCCCAGTTTGAATATCATTGTGCGGGCCCCCCCCCTCCCCTGTTGTTAACTCGTTGGTGGCCAGTGTGCGCACCACCCTCCCTCCCTCCCTCTATTGTTTTAATACATTGGGGCCAGTGTGCGCGCGCCCCCCCAACCCCCCCCCCTCCCTCCCTCCCTCTATTGTAATAATAGCATTGGGGCCAGTGTGCAGTTGAACTCAATGGCTTAATATCTTCATAATCGAGACGGGACTCATCGCTACATTAGCCATTCACTGGGTTCAGAGCGTAAAGGTGCATCAGAATATACTGTCGGAAATGAGTTTCACGATATAGCTCATATCCGACAGTATATTCTAACATAGAGGCGTTCCCATGGTGATGGGGACGCTACAAGTTAAAATATACCATCGGATTGGAGAAAACTCCAATCCGATGGTATAACAGAACTCCAGACTTTACATTGAAAGTCAATGGGGACGGATCCGTTTGAAATGGCACCATATTGTGTCAACATCAAACGGATCCGTCCCCATTGACTTGCATTGTAATTCAGGACGGATCCGTTTGGCTCCGCACGGCCAGGCGGACACCAAAATGACTTTTTTTTCATGTCCGTGGATCCTCCAAAAATCAAGGAAGACCCACGGACGGAAAAACGGTCACGGATCACGGACCAACGGAACCCCGTTTTGCGGACCGTGAAAAAAAACGTCCGTGTGCATGAGGCCTTAGACTATTTTCTATGCCTGAGTATTTCCACACTAGCGTTTCCGTCACAGGAGCTCAATACCAGAAAAAAACTGATCAGTTTTATACTAATACATTCTGAATGGAGAGCATTCCGCTCAGGATGCATCAGATCAGTTTTTTGGACGAAGAAAATACTGCAACATGCCGCAGTTTTCTCTCCAGCCAAAAATACTGATCACTTGCCGGAATGCCGGATCCGGCATTAATTTACATTGAATAGTATTAGTGCCGGATCTGGCATTAACTGTTCTGGCAAAATGGAGTCGGCTTTTGCAGACCTTTAAAAATCCCCCCAAAATTAATACCGGATCCGTTTTCCTGATGATCTGGATCCATCTCACAAATGCATTGCAATACCGTATCCGTCTCTGCAATACCGTATCCGTTTGCGTCCGGATTGCCGGAGTGACGGAACTGCCTGCCGGAATCCTCTGCCGCAAGTGTGAAAGTACCCTAAACCAGTAGTATAAAATGATGAATAAGACAGGCCTGCCGGCCCGTCCTCTTCCCTGCCCGTGCCCCATCCACTTTTTCAGACCTAGAATGAGCAGGGAAAAGTCACAGATTGCGGCACAATGGACTTTACGCCACAATCTGTGCCAGAAACAAACTAAATATAGGTGTATTTCTGGTTAGTAAATGACCTTCATAGTCTTTTACCTTTTTTTAAAGGCTTTTGTTGAGATTTGAACTGCAGTAGATTTACCATTACACCATAGACCTGCCATATTGAAGTGACTGGATTGTCTGTGCTTAAAGAGCTACTAAATAGTATTACTGTTTTTTCACAGGCATAATATTAAATAAATAGTATATTACTGTTACATTGCCGTCATGGGTAAAAGGGCGATTTATCAGAAGGGATGATTACTTTCTTTCAGGCCAAGGGTGGCAGTATTACTGAAACTGGGCAGTTTGTGAAGTCTCCTGTAGTAGAAGTGTATCGTGAGTAGACAAATGGTACGTCGAAACTGCGGGGCACCGTGTGCCATTGATGTCAGACGGGAACGTTGGCTACGAAGCTGCGCAAGGGAGAACTGACATGCTACAACAGATCAGCGAACTCTAATGTGTATGGGGGCTCTGAAGTGGATGGATGGTCACTCCATCTCTGCTAACAAAGTTGTATCAGCAGTAAAGGCTTTCATTTTCAGCGTCAGTATCAGAATTGGACCTCGGCTGATTGGCAAAGGATTTCCTTCTCTGAAGAATCACATTTTCTGCTTCATCAAATGGATGGACATTGGCATGTCAGGAAAGAATTCATCAGAGAACAAACACCTGCTTGTGTTCTTCCAGCAAAGGCTGAAGGAACCATTGCTGGAAGAACACAAGCAGGTGGGGGCAGCGTCATGATCTGGGGACTGTTTTTGTGGCATTCTCCGGGCCCACTCATCCATGTAGAAGGCACTCTCAATCGATTTGGGTATGAATCCATCCTTGCAGATCCACATATACCTATATATGCTGATTGTCATCCCTGGGGTGAATGGGATCTTCCAGCAAGACAATGCAACATGTCACATGGCTAGAAATGTCCAATATTGGTTGGAAGAGCATGACCAAGACTTTCAAGTACTACCCTGACCCCCTCATTCCCTAGACTTGAACCCAACTAAGCATTTGTAGGACCACTTTGATCATTGTATTTTCTCTATCGATCCTCCCCCACGCACCCTTCAGCAGCTGTGAGAGCAGTCAGCAGGGCTCCAGATGCCTGTGACAACCTACCAGGATCGTAACAGAGTCACTCCCAGCCCATCCAGCTGCTGTCTGTGCTGGATATTACTCGACTGTGTGTTCAGCCTTACAAACACACACTGGACATATTTATCGAGTGAACATAAAATCCATCCACCTAGTCCCCTTTTCTATATAGCAAACTCTAGAGAAAAAAAAACATTCATGTGAAGAGCGATAAATTTGTCTGAGACATTCTTGTTGCTTTGCATTATTACATGTTGCAATTCACATTATGCTAATCAGATGCCAGAAACGGGTCTCTGTTGCATTAAACACAACATAATGTGTCAGAGAATATTAGTTTCTGATTGCCAATAAGCCAACATGCCCCTGAAAACTAGGCCTAAGGATAATACAATCACGATTGATCCTGCCATAATTCTGACGCAGGGGCTTTTCTGTGAAGCAAATGGAAAGAGACAGATTAAAAAATGAGAGTGGATTTATGCCAGAAATATCTGGATTTCAAGGAAAGCAGTAGTGAGAGGAAAATATGGTGCAGTACGAGAGTTTAACCTGTTCAGCGACCTGTTCAGTACACACACGCATTACTTTTTTGCAGTAAATGTAATGGAGAGAGTTACATTTCTAAAGCAGGGGTGCCCAACATTTTAGGGCCATATTGAAAGCCTTTACTACTTCAGGGGTATGCATTAAAATGTAGATAATTTAAAGAACTTTTATTAGAACATACACAGCTGGTTAGAGGGGCTGACCAGCTTCTATCACAGTTTTATCTGGAACCCAGACAGCACTGTAGATAACATAAAAAAACACCTACCTGCTCCATATTGTTCCATTCCAGTGCCGAGATTTGGCCCTGTTCCTTCTGGTCCCTGGTGCATAAACTTCTGAACAGGGTCCCGTTGTCACGCCTTGCCCTGTGAATGTGCGGAGGTCTGTCAGACTGGCTGCACATGTCTGACTTCTTTGTTTGTTTTGATTTGGGTTTGAGCTGGATCCACCTTCCCTCAGGTGTACTGGGTTTCATTGTTAGTGAGGCTATTTATCCCTCCTTCCCCCCCAGTGGCCTGTGCGGGTTATAGTTCTTTCCTGGGAGCTCTTGATTTGTGATGGATCGTCTGCTCCAGCTCTGCTCAAGATAAGTCGTCTCCTTCTTTTCCTTTTGTGTGTTTTATCTAGGCCTCTAGGGAGACACTTGCTTCCTCCTGGTTTGGAGAATCAGGTTGCCTCTTCCCTTTTCCTTGCTGCTTAGGGTTTGCCTAGGGTGTTTAGGTTTAGGCACGAGGGAATGTGTATATCCACCCTAAGGGTATGCACATGAGCACAGCAGTTTAGGGAAAGCTTTTAGGGATCGCTAGGAGGTGACCCTTTTCTCCCTAGCTTTTTGGCCTAGTTGTTTGTTCTGTTTGTTTTCCTGTGTTTGGTTATTTCCCCGCTTACCTACCTATCGTGACACCCATATCCCCCTGTGGCCAATGACTGGCCTCAATGATGACATGTCCCCATGTGGAAAATGAAGCAGCAATGATGTACTGCTTGGGCACATGACCCCCATCTAGAAGTTTAAATGCTGCAAGGAGCAGAACCAGACCCTCATAGCTGGAACAGAGTGAAAGAAAGCAGCTTTTTTTATATTATGTCCAGGGCCTACATAAAATTCTGATAGAAGCTGTAAACAGCTTTTTGGAAAACCAATGCCTTCCCTAAGCTTTAGTCAAAACATCTCACTCAGCCAGCCAGAATCTAACTCAGTATTAATGTGAGGCAAGCACCTCAAAACAGCTGTCTACAGATGGATATTTGACCTGGCTATTTTCCCATGTCATGTTCCAAGGCTTGTTAATAAGTCGAACATTGACTCATTGACTCATAGAGAGCCACTTCCAATAGGTGGCACTAGTGAGACGGTTCTTCTTCTCTGGGAGATATCTCTCTTTGTTCAGAAGAACAGCAGAATCAGTTTTGGCTAACCACTACATTAGATTTGCCTGGAAACAATACAGAACATTGTGGCTTTAACAAGATAGGATACTGTAGAGCTTCTTTAATGCCACAAGGCAAATGAGTAGAACAAGCAAGCTGTAACATATGCATCATTATGTAGCCCACACATTGCATAATATACTGTACAATGGTATTAACTCTGCATTTACTCACTTGTGTATGGGATTCACCTTAAAAAATATTTAGGCTATTTGCCCACATCAGCATTGTGCAGGATTTCCTGGTGTGCATGTTGAGTTCCAGGATACAATATATTACTATGGCATATAGATTACACTCCGTGGTGAGCCAGTCATTTTATATATTTTCCCCTTGTGATATATATACAGTACATGTATTTGCAGGATTCTCATTCCTCGATGCCATGTATTCTAACGTTTTCAATTGGTCGTATGGTGGATTAGTGGTTCACTGTGTTCCTGGTTTCATGTCTGAGCAAGGACAACAACTACAGAACTTTAGCTGGAAAATGTTTCATTAGCTGGAGTGTGATAGCCCCTGCACGGCTGGAGGACTCGTTTAATTTATGACTAGGCGCAGGCCATAGATTTCAGTCTTCTTTTACACCAGAAAGCAGACATAACAGAAGATAAATATGTTGAGCCTGCAGGACCTGCCCCATCCCACCCTCAGCAAGCTCCCTTCTTGGAAAGTGGCAAAGGCGGCATAGAAATGTCATCTGCACCTAGATTAAGTTCCAGTAATGTTCCACAGGGTTTACAACTTTTTAATGCCAGAAAACTGGCAGAGGGGAATAATAAATTCACCCCTTTGTATGTTCTCCCTGTGTGGGTTTAGGTTTCCTCTGGGCTTTATAGTTTCCTTTCACACTCCAACAACATGATGGGCTACTCTTATGAAATTGGCCTTAGTGTGCACACAATATGATAGGGTATGAAGATACTCTGATTGCGAGCCTCATTGGAGTCCTGAGGACAGGGATGGATATGAGTAATGAGAATCGGTGGAATTTCACCCATAAAGCAAGGGGGCCCCCTGGGATGTGCCCTATATAACTGTGACCTCATAGGGATGGTTGTCCTGCTTTAGAATACAGAATGATTAATGTGTACATATGTTCTTGGATCCATTTAGCCCTGCTATAACTCTAGAACACACAGGATGACAAGAAGACACATGAGTGCTTTATACTTTATTATGCTTAAGTCATGTTTACATCATCATTTTTTTGAGATGCTCGACTGCCTGTGTTTTTTCTTGTCTTCTATGCTGATAAGACAAGACTGACAGTTCAGGTTAATGAGCATGATGGCTGTGTGGAGGAGCAGAAGACTAATATCCAAGCAACAGGGATGCTTCTAAACCTGTGCACGTGTACTATGGGCTTTGAGCATGCACAACTCGGATGACGGGACACCAAGGACGTTAATTGATTGGTATCAACTCTTTTGATGCTGTGTTATATTACTGGACTCCTTGATTATCTTATTTTATAAGGTAAAAAATATAGAAAGCTTTATGTGGATAGCAGTATATGGGATAAGATATCTTTTAATACACTTTGGGGGTCATTGATGAAATCAGATATGTCAGTTTTTTGTAAAAAAAAAAAAAAAAAAAAAAAAAAAAAAGGCACAAGGCATGAATGGGAGCACACTCCACATGACAGGCCACCACTCCCATTCACTTCTATGGGCCCGATGGAAATAGCCAAGACAGTGCTCGGCTGTTTTTGGCAGCCCTATAGAAAATGAATGGAGGGCAGCTGTGCATGCGCAGTGTGCCCTCCACCACTTTTGGGGTTCTGTTCTCAATATACTTATGGATCCCAGCGATATGCCCCCATTGTCTGAGATGAGACAACCCCTTTAAAACTGACATAAAACCAACCATAAATGACCCCCTTTATGTATATATGATGTCATATCCTGTTTTACGTGAATACTGTATGTATCACATTGTGCACATATGGTAGTTGCTTGAAAAAGACTTGCCCATGGGTTGAAACGTTGTTTATTTGGTGACTAAAGCTAATTTGCTTTAAACTAGATATAGTGTAGAGGTTTTCTTCTAATACTGAGAATCTCTTATACAGTAAGCAAGGAGGCGGAAATAAATACGTTAATAAATATGACAAGCTGTATTTCTACTCTACTGACATATAAAAATTATCTGGTTTTTGTACATCCTCAGGATAGGTCATCCATGTCAGAGCAGTGGGGGTCCGCACGCCGTCTACATTGTAGTGATCATGCAGGGTAATTACAGTTTCCTCTCACAATCAGCGGTAATTACCCTTCACCTCCACTGCAATATAGATGGCACGCAGGTAAATATTGAAGAGAACCTTGCCCTAGCGCCAAAGCCCCTTCAAAGCTGACCGGCGGTGGTGCTGAGAGTCGGACCTCCACCAATCTGAAGTTGATAATCTATCCTGCGCTTAGGTCAACGATTTCATGGAACCGTAATACCACTTTAACTGGTGAATTTGGCATTACGTATGGTACCTCGAGATTAATTAGATTTAAAAATTTACATGACTAGTTCACTTTTATTAAGAGGAATGACAACGTAAAATATAGTGCAAAGGAAATATATAGTTCTGATACACAGTATAAATGCAAAATTCTACAGAATTTACTTTTCATCTCTTACTTTTATAAACTGTTCAGAATATCTATTGGTAGTTACCAGAATGGAGAAAACACAAACTGCTTCCTGTATATATAAGAAAAAAATGGACTCTATTACAGGCCTATAATTAATAGAGACCACTGACACAGAGAATAACATTCTGCATTCAGTACATGGAATGCAGAGAGGAAGGACTTGCTGTCCCTGTCTGGCTGCTCTCAATATTTTCCATCATGCCTTGACCTTCAGAGCTTATGCTGCCAGTATAGTAATGGTGGTGGCTGCTCTCCTATATAGTCTATGGTGTGGTGCTGCAAGTCCAGGGAGAGGACACCCTACCTCTCTAGATAAAGTAGAAAATAGGAACAAATGTGTATGGACGAGCACTCTACCAATTGACACACATTTATTAAATAAAATGGTAGAATATAAAATAGCTAGCAATATAAAACATATAAAACAACACAATAAAAATACATCAATATAGCCACAATGGGGTAGATAGCTATAATCAATGTCCAAAACTCCTTTGCCATAGATTGTAGGGCCTTATGATGTGGCCTATATCTCCATAGAAATCCAATGTGTCCCCAATGATAGGTAATAGATGTGAGAAATACCTATGCAACACTAGAAAGATTCAAACAATCGACCAGTGCTTCATATATCGGGTGACAGTCCCATGATGTTTGGTATTATTTCGGACAGAAGAAAATGAACTTTCCGGCTATTTGGCCGCTTACCTCCCCTTTGTATGGGTAGTCCACTTGGGTCCTGCTGTTTGCTCAAACAGAGCGGATAGGGCACACCGGGTGATGTATAGGACCGGCATCTCCCGTTGTTCTGTTTGATGGCCGCGTTCAATACTCGCGGAATAGCACTTGCATCACTTCCTGTACTTATGCTGCCAGTATAACTTCCCCATGTGAGCAGTAAAGTCTGATGGCCACAGAGCCCATCTGTATATGGGCTACAGGTGATTAATAAGAATGTGTAGTCTACCTGCCAGGAGCATACATGTGCTTAATCTGTGTCCATAAAAAGATTCCTTGATACTGTACCATCCATAAGGCCAACTACTGTATGTATACAGGTTTTCCTCAGGCCTAGTTGTAAGTACTCTACACTATAATTTATTATTATTTGTACTATTATACAGTGCATTTATTCTCTGCAGACAATCTACGATCATGATCTGGTATTTAATGGATTTTGATTTGGCAGTGGCATCATTTGTGACAGATATTACACTAATATACTCTGTATGGAGAAAAGTATTGGGACATTTACATATTACCTAAAGGCAGTGTTGGACTGGGGAACCTAGAGCCCACTAGTAATATTTATTTTGGGGGCCCATCGTACGGATACATTCAAATATTACCTGCTCACACAGCAGCGCGATGCTACCAGATGATTATGGGGGTCCCTGCAGGAACTTTGAGAAGGTAGGTCCTGGGGAGAAGAGGACATTGGCTAGCTTTCCTCTATACCTAGAAGTCATCTCAGCTCTGATCGTATCTATAATAATATCTGGGGAGTTTCTTTAATAATCTATCAAGTTTGTTATATGAACATAGGCTGGTTGAGGTGCTGTACATTGACTATATATGTAGTGCAGTAAGTCTACTGTGTTATGTGCCACTTGTACAGGGGGTGGGAGACTAGGGGTCCACCTTGCCCAGGGGCCCACACGGGGAATTCACCTGTACTCTGTGGGCCAGTCCGAGCCTGCCTACATGATATCCCATCCTAAATCCATAGGCATTTATATGGAGTTGCTCCTTCCTTTGCAGCTAAAACAGCTTTCACTCTTCTGGGAATACTTTTTACAAGATGTTGTGGACTGTGTCTGTGGGAATTTTTGCCCCTTCATCCAGGGGTGCATCTAGCCTTTCTGCTGCCTGAGGCGAAAATTTAAAAAGCGCCCCCCCACCAAACTCTCAACCTAAACTGCGTCCCTCCTAACATTATGTATATCACTACAGAACATACAGGGTAATACAGCACCTTATACCTCTTACATCTAGTGACGTCACCTTTGATGTAGATGTTCTCTTCCCTCATCTTCTCCTTTCAGACCTTCAGACCAGATCACCATTTTGCAGCCATTTCTCGTGTCTGTAGTTTTACAAAAAAAAAATCTTAGTTTGCTACTTTTATATCACCCTCCCATCTTTTTGGACAAATCATCCTGCCACCCCCAATACTGTGCTGCTGTGCTCCCCAATATTATACTGCAGAAACAGATAAACCCCCCTGATAGTAGTACCATGCAGATAGTGCCCTTCAATAATTATTGGCATGCAGTGTCCTAAAATAACTGCGCCCAGCAAATACTGCCTCTGACACTAATAGTGTAACGTCCCCCAAAAATAATTGTGATAAGCTGATACTGTGCCAAGGTGCCCCCACTGTAATAATGCTTTCCAAAGTCCCACTAATAGCAATAATTCTCTGCTAGAGCACACATGGTAGTAATAGTGCTCCTACAGTGCCCCCAACATAGTACCCATACTAGTAATCATGTTCCCCACAGACCCCCCAGTAGTAATAAAGCCCACTATAATACCCCCCAGTAGTAATAATTCTCCCTATAATGTGACAGTACAAAAAAATGCCCCCTTATAATGTGTGCCAGTGTAAACAATACCCCCCTTTCTGCCCCCAGTTGAGCTAATGTCCCCATATGTGCCAGTATAAAATACCCCTATATAGTGCCCCCAGTAAATGCCCCATAGTGCTCCTCTCCCCCTTTCCTCCCAGTGCCCCCATAATGTACCAGTATAAAATACCCCTATATAGTGCACACAGTAAATGCCTCCAGAGTGCTCCTCTACCCCTTCCTCCTAGTGCCCCCATAATGTACCAGTATAAAATGTCCCTATATAGTGCCCCAGTAGATGCCCTCAATGTCCCACATAATTTGTAAGTATAAAATACCCCTTCTTAGTGCCACCCCCGTAGATGACCCCATAGTACTCCTCTCCCCCCTTCCCCATAGAACTCACCATTATGTGTCCCAGTATAAAATTGCTCTATACAGAGCCCCCCATATAAAATACCCCTTCTTTGTGGTCTCAGAAGATGCTCCCATAGTGCCCCCAATAATGTGCCAAAAAGAAATGCCCCCGTAGTGTCACCAAATAATGTGCCAGTAAAAAGTGCCCCCAATAATGTGCCAGTAAGAAGTGCCCACATAGATGCCCCTAATCATGCGCCAGTAAGAAGTGCCCCCCATAGATGCCCCCAATCATGGGCCAGTAAGAAGTGCCCCCATAGATGCCCCCAATTATGTGCCAGTAAGAGTTGCCCCCACAGTGCCCCCTAATCATGTGCCAGCAAAAAGTGCCCCAAATCATGTGCCAGTAACAAGTGCCCCCCAATCATGTGCCCCCAATCATGTGTCAGCAACAAGTGCCCCCCCAATCATGTGTCAGTAACAAGTGCCCCCCCAATCATGTGCCAGTAACAAGTAACAAGTGCCCCCCATAGCACTCCTCTCCTGTACTGCACCATATAAAAAAAATAAAAACATACTTACCTCCATCAGGCTGGCAGCGATGCAATGCAGGCCTCTTCTGGCCTGTGTCTCCGCGCTGTACGGATCAGGCGGTGCGATGGCGCCTAGTGCCTGTAGCCTATCATAGGAACGGAGAAGGGAGGCGCCTCTCCCTCCCCTGCCACGCCGCAGCACATCCATCTGTATTGCTGTCCTGAGGACAGCGATACAGATGACTATGGATATGAGCACTTCCGCAATAAAAGCGCTCGTCTTCCTGTGCCCTGCCGCCTCCCACTTGTCACCAGGGCCGGGTGCCTGAGGCGATGCTGTGCGGCCCTTCCTTCATCCATAAGACAGTGATGCTGGATGAGAGGGCCTGACTCACAATCTCCATTCTAGTTCATCCCAAAGGTATTTGATAGTTTTGTGGTCTGTGTAGGCAGTCAAGTTTTTCCACATCAAACTCACCCAACCATGCCTTTATGGATTCAATGGAAATAAGAGGCCTTAAAAATAGCCCCATATAATTATCCCTCTTCCACCAAACTTTACAGTTGTCACAATGCAGTTCAGGGCAGCAACAGTTACCTGGCATTCATCAAAATCAGACTCATCCATCAAACTGCCATATACAAAAGCACAATTTGTAATGCCACATTTCCACTGCTCCAAGTCAACCTGTGGCAATGAAACTGAATGAGACTGTGAATCCAATGATTAATAATTGTGTCACATGCCCGTTGTGGCTGCAGGGGTACCATCCCGAATATCCTTGAAAATTATCCTTTCTTCAGTGGTGTATGACATGTGACCACTGTCATTTTGCAATGTGACAGTCCGCAGGGGTAGAACACATGAGGTGCACGGTGGGCCGGAATGTACATACAGTTCATCTGTTACTCACGGTTTAGCAGTTGCCTCCCTGGGCCAGCAGTGCAGTGATGGGGAGAACAGCACTGGATTTTCCAGGGCACACTCGGTTACAGGGGACACCGGCCAGGTGGTGATTGAGGTGCCCTTGATGGTGGATGGTTTCTGAGTGCTTGTATGGCTGGGCCCCTGGTTCAAGTAATGTTGTGATGCCAGCACCTTGGTGGGGCAAAATGTTGAGAGTGGTAGTGGTATGGAGTTAGAGTAATGAGGCAGGTTTAAATCAACGGTAAACTTTACTATAGCCAGGTTCTTGATAACAGTTTACATCCAGCAATAAGACAGTCTCTGATACACATGCAAGTAGGATGTGATAAATCCTAGTAACAGGCTGTGCTAATGATACTGTGTCAGGCTAGGGTGGTAAGTTATGTACTCACTGGGAAAACAACTCTTGGCCTTGCTTCAGTCTTAGTTGAGGTAGTCCCAATCTTGAGCTTCTACACAAGTGACATGACAGAAATTCACTTGTTGCTCCTGAAGAATAAAGGTAGACTTCCCTCCGCCTGTTGTCCTGGCTTAGATCCTTAGGTGTATGATGGCTTCTCTGGGCCATGAAGCTCCAGAGAGCTGGGAGGAGAGGGGACCTCTCCTTTCCCCTGTAGCTCCTCCCTCCATCTCCTTAGAGAGAACCCACAGTCTCCTAACTAGGCCTGAACTGCACTATTTATACTGTGGTTCTACCCCCATCTAGCGGTGGATGTATGTAGTGCACCTGACTGCCTGGTAAATAGGAATATCACAGGATAACACAATACAGCATGATATACAGATGATAACAAAAAGCTTTTGCAGTTCCCACATAAGCTAGTGGGACACTGCATACCCCCTTTGTTTAATATGTATCTACCTCGACACATTCTGTTACGAAGTCTCCTGGAAGACACAAAAGAGGATGCATGAAATGCACATTATGAAAATACACTTTATAGAAGAACATAATAACTTAAGTGATTCCAACGCAGAATGGTATATATGGGCTGGCGTTTTCTTCTGATCTTGCCGGTGACACAAATGGGCGTTGATCTCACCGACAAAATTTAAAGTCCATGGCAAAGTCCAAGTAAATAAGTCTTTAGCATAATAAGAAAAATGCAAAAGTCTGTTGAAATTTCAAACATACGAATTGCATATAAACAAGTCACAGAAAAATGTCTTTCTGGGTAAAATGACTTTAAAGAACATCAAAATCCTGTTGCATAATGCTCATCAACCTGAAGAGGGAATGGGAAAGGAAAAACTGTACGCAAATCAGGTGCAACTTGGGTGAAAACAGTGGTTATAAAGCAGGGAGTCCTGAATGTTAAAGGGCCAGCAGGCTGTGTAGTGGCCTAGTGAACTGCCACTTGCAGTGGTGAACTGGCATCAGTCCATACTGGGACAAAAGAAACATTGGCTCCAGTTGACAGTTTTTGTATAATGGCCTACATGCCTACTTACGAGTATGGATTAGGTGAGGAGGGCACATCTGTGGATAGTGGGCTCCCGGAATCCCACTTATCCGGAGAGGAACCATCAGGGGTAGCTCCCACTAAACAGTGAACAGACAGGGCCGGTAACCTCAGTTGTCTTCTGATTTCATCAAATATATTGACTTTGTCTCAGGGCCCCAGCTCACTACTCTCTAATGACACTTTCTGGAGGGACAAGTTTTGCAGTCCCCAGATGCACCCCTCTTCGTCACCCATCTTACGTAGCGACGGTCTTCTTGGGCGCCTTCTCCGAGACTCGGGTCGCTTCAGTCTTAGTTGAGGTAGTCCCAATCTTGATCTTCTACACAAGTGACATGACAGAATCCTTATCTGTCTTAAGAAATACGGTGAGGCTGCCTGAAGCCATTAAGTCCTTCAACAAATTACAAAGGCGCCTAGAGCCTATAACAATAGCTTTGTCCTTCCTTTGTCTCGATCCACTAAATACAAGAAATTCACTTGTTGCTCCTGAAGAATAAAGGTAGACTTCCCTCCGCCTGTCTTCCTGGCTTAGATCCTTAGGTGTATGATGGCTTCTCTGGGCCGTGAAGCTCCAGAGAGCTGGCAGGAGAGGGGACCTCTCCTTTCCCCTGTAGCTCCTCATTCACAATCTCCTAACTAGGCCTGAACTGTACTATTTATGCTGTGGTTCTACCCCCATCTAGTGGTGGATATATGTCTTGCACCTGACAGCCTGGTAAATAGGAATATCACAGGATAACACAATACAGCATGATATACAGATGATAACAAAAAGCTTTTGCAGTTCCCACATAAGCTAGTGGGACTCTGCAATTGTCTGCAGCAGTATATAGGAGGACCAGTGGCGTACCAAGGGGGGGGGGGCCGGCCGCCCCGGGTGCCACTCACAAGGGGGGTGCCAGGCCGCCTGTCTTTAAAAAAAAAAAATTATATTTTTTATTCTTCAGGGCCGCACCGCCGATCGCCACAGGCGGCGCGGCCCTGGATGTAATTGCGGTCGTGCTGTGGGGCAGGGGAGGGAGAGGCGTGTCCCTCCCCTGTTCTTCTGATAGGCCGCAGGCACTAATGCCTGCTGCCTATCAGAGGCCGGCTCAGGCAGCGCGATGATGTCATTATCATCGCGACGCCTGACTCCGGCAGCACACAGCAGGGACACAGGCCGGAAAAGGCTTGCATCGCTGCTGAGCTGATGGAGGTAAGTATTCGTTTTTTTGGTTTTTTTTCCTCTTTGCGGGGGGGGGGGGGGGGGGGCTGGCACTATGGGGGGGGAGATCTGGCACTATGGGGGGGAGGAGATCTGGCACTATGGGGGGGGAGATCTGGCACTATGGTGGGGGAGCTGGCACTATGGGGGAACTAGCACTATGGAGGGGCACTATGGGGGAACTAGCACTATGGGGGGCACTATAGGGGGAGCTGGCACTATAGGGGGAGCTGGCACTATAGAGGGAGCTGGCACTATAGGGGGGGCTGGCACTATGGGGGGAGATCTGGCACTATGGGGGGAGATCTGGCACTATGGGGGGAGATTTGGCACTATGGGGGGAGATCTGGCACTATAGGGGGAGCTGACACTATAGAGGGAGCTGGCACTATGGGGGGGAGCTGGCACTATGGGGGGAGATCTGGCACTATGGGGGAACTAGCACTATGGGGGGGCACTATAGGGACAGCTGGCACTATAGGGGGAGCTGACACTATAGAGGGAGCTGGCACTATAGGGGGGGCTGGCACTATGGGGGAGATCTGGCACTATGGGGGGGGCTGGCACTATGGGGGAACTAGCACTAGGGGGAGCTGGCACTATAGGGGGAGCTGGCACTATAGGGGGGCTGGCACTATGGGGGGGGGCTGGAACTATGGGGGGGAGCTGGCACTATGGGGGCATTTCTTACTGGCACATTATGGGGTGGCACCATGGGGGAGAGGAGCACTATGGGGGTATCTGTGGGCTTTTTTTAATTATTGGCACATTCTGGGGGGCACTATAGGGGAGAGCAGCACTATGGGGCATCTGGTGTTACTATAGGGGCATTATTTGGGGGCACTATGGGGAAGTGGGGGCTTTAAAGTGGTCTTTTGTATTGGAACATTATGGGGGGCACTGGCATTTGGTGGCACTAAGGGGGCATTTTTTACTGGCACATTATGGGAGGCACTATAGGGGAGAGCGGCACTATGGGGGAGTGGAGCACTATTGAGGCATATGGTGGCACTAAGAAGGGGCATTTTTTTACTGGCACATTGTGGGGGAGGAGCACTATAGGGGCATCTGCTGGGGGCACTAAGGGGCATTTTTTTACTGGCATATTATGGGGGACACTATGGGGAAGGGGGAGAGGAGCAGTATGAGGGCATTTACTGGGGCACTATATAGGGGTATTTTATACTGGCATACATTATGGGGACATTAGCTCAACTGCGGGCACTAAGTGGGGGTATTTCATGTACTGTCATATTATAGGCAAAATTAGTACCACTAGGGGGTATTATGGGGAGCTTTACTACTACTGGGGGCTATGAGGAACATGATTACTAGGGCACTATAGTAGTATTCCCAGGGGGACTGTTTCTGCAGTATAGTATTGGGGGTGGCAGGAAACTAATGTCTGTTTCTCAATCTCTGCAGAGACGGGAGATGGCAGAAAAATCATCATGGCGGTCTGGTCTGAATGGAGAAGATGAGGAAAGAGAACGTCTACATCAAAGGTGACATCACTGGATGTAAGAGGTATGTGGCGCTATGTAGGAGAGGAGATGCCCCTTGAACCACTGATCACCCCATATAGACTCCCTGATCACCCCCCTGTCATTGATCACCCCCCTGTAAGGCTCCATTCAGAGGTCCGAATGATTTTTACGGATCCACTGATACATGGATCGGATCCGCAAAACACATGCGGATGTCTGAATGGAGCCTTACAGGGGGGTGATCAATGACAGGGGGGTGATCAGGGAGTCTATATGGGGTGATCACCCATATAGACTCCCTGATCACCTCCGTCATTGATCACCCCCCTGTAAGGCTCCATTCAGACGTCCGTATGATTTTTACGGATCCACTGATACATGGATCGGATCCGCAAAACACATGCGGATGTCTGAATGTTATTGAAAACATTGAAAAAAGTTTGTGCATGTTTTCTTAACTTTCTTGGGGGGGGGGGGGGGGGGAAGGAGTGGTAGTGCTGGACTGGAGTGGTCTAGGAAGGTAAGTGTTCATAATTTTGACCAGCCGTCAGAAATTTAGTCATGCTCTCGGATTTTTCCAAAGTTATTCCTGGGTGTCTTATCAGAAGTGTGATCACTGGTTCTTTAGCTTATTTTTAGTTTATTTTAGGCTACTTTCACACTCGCGTTTTGGGTTTCCGTTTGTGAGATCCGTTCAGGGCTGTCACAAGTGGTCCAAAATGGATCCGTTTTGCCCTAATGCATTCTGAATGGAAAAGGATCCGCTCAGAATGCATCAGTTTGCCTCTGATCAGTCTCTCCACTCTGGAGGCGGACACCAATACGCTGGCTACAGCATTTTGCCGTCCGCTTGACGAAACTGAGCTAAACAGATCCGCTCTGGCACACAATGTAAGTCAATGGGGATGGATCCATTTTCTCTGACACAATCTGGCACAATAGAAAACTGATCCATCTCCCATTGACTTTCAATGGAGTTCATGACGGATCCGTCTTGGCTATGTTACAGATAATACAAACGGATCCGTTCATGACGGATGCATGCGGTTGGATTATTGTAACGGATCAGTTTTTGCAGATCCATGACGGATCCGCCTGAAAACGTGAGTGTGAAAGTAGCCTTAGAAGTTATCCTTTCTAAACAAGAGGAACATTTTGTACTATGGTACTTTCAACCTTCCCCGTTGGATAATCATCTGTATTATGTTAAAAGTGTGCCCCATTTTGCTGTAGAAAGTTTCCATGAGGATATAGGGGTAAGCACCGGCCCTAGGTGGCTGAACTTACAGAAACAGCCGAAATTGATGCTACGCAAACAGGGTAGTAGAACAAGCTACACTACTTCTTTAACTTCCAGAGTTACAAAGGAAGCTTATCTTGTTATGCTATGTTGCTTGCAAAGATTTCATGCCCCCTGAACATTGTTAAATGTATTACAATGTCTGCACACTAGTGATGAGTGAATCGAAGTATCTAAAGTGGACTTTGATTTAAATTTCAGGGAAAAATTTCATTTCCTCATGCTTCGTTTTAATGAATCAATTTTCCCTGAAATGGCGGTAAAAAAAAAGGTAAGAATTTTTTTGTTCCCATCAATTAACCCCTGAACCACAATAACCTGTGAACATCCAGTGGAGGAGCAGTCAGAAAGCAGATAGAAAGGGGCAGTCACTCAGCAGTACAATGCATCATCTCCTCCTCGCAAACCACAACTGTTTTGGGTGCCATCTGATGCCCTGAATTTTCAGCTTTATCCGAGTCCTGAGAGCGTAGTTATAGTTGAATGGGGTGCCGCTTCCTGGGGGACCTACTGCCAGTGTGCCAAATGCAGGAGCACCATTTCCTATGGTTAAAGTGGCCCTGGGCACAGTTCTGGTTGGTCCCTTTGCCTTTGTTATTAGGTAGTGAGTAGTGATGAGCGGCATAGGAAATATTCATTTTTGCGATATTTCACTTTTTTTTTTTTTGCTAATATTCGCAATAAATTAGCGAATTCTAGAATTCGTGATCTCCAGTCATTATTTTAGCGATTGTGCATATCAGCACTAATGATGCGCATATTTTGGGTGAAATACATGCAACCTCAATTTTATCAGGTCTGAGTAGATATTACTGATTGGTGCACAAGTGTTGTAGTGACATCACAGCACTACGTCTGTAGCATGTATGTATGGACAGCAGAGAAACAGTAATACCTATCACACTACCTAACACCCTGCACTGGAACCTATCAGCTACACTATATCACTATCTAACCTACACTGACTATCTCCCACTAACTATCTGTATTATATATGAGCTAACTAACTATCTAATGTAATTGGATAAGGAATAGGATCCAGATTAAAGCACAGAGCACAGCAATGTCACTGCTCTCTCTCTCAGAACTGTAAAAAAACGGCAGAAAATGGCTGGTGGGGAGTTTTTTTATACAGTACAGGGGTAGGCAACTTTCCTATTGATTGCTAGGGATGTTTCTAAGCTCTGACAGTCATTGCAGCCTTCTCATTGGCCAACAAGCAAGAAGAGAGGTTACTGATCTAGAATATTTGCGATTGTGAATATATAGCACTATATTCTACATCTTCCCGAATTCTCAATTCTGCCGATATTCGTGATGAAAATTTGCGATTAGAATATTCGCGATCAATACTAGTAGCGAGAACCTATGTAGGGGGTGTGGAACTGGGATTTGGGTAATGGAAAAGGTGTAGAGGAGACAACAAAAACTGCATCCTTTTTATGTAGTTGGCAAAATCTGCCCGCCCCCCCCCAATAAAAATACACATCTACAATATAGAGTGGAATACAAGTTTCCAATGCAAGCTCTTTGCTCTTTGTATACCTTGCATTCCGATAATGCTTTATTATTCATTCATACATTAGGTTATATTCTATCCCAATGCCCATGGCAATTTAAAGTCTGAATCCAGCCCCGTCTTTATTAGTAATAAACAAATTGAAAACGAGAGACAAAGAAATGTGTTCCCTTGATACTAGGTGTTCTGCTTTTTTCACTAAGCGATCACGCCAAACTTGATGAAAAATTGTGATTGTTTTGCAGTAAGAGAAGAACATTTTTAATTTATTCCTTCCCGGGAACAAATGTAACAGATGCATTGCATTAAAATGCTCGAAGCTCTGTGGGGGTCTAAGGAGGCTACACGACTGTTCAGATGTATTGTGAGATAATGAATCAATTCATCATATCCCTCATAAACATGTACATAAAAAATGAACAGGAAGTGACTGATTTACAGCAAACAACTGAAGAATAGAACTCGCTCCCCTACAGGATGCTATTGCCCAAAATTCTGAAGAACTGATTGTTTGAGTTTGAATATTGACAGGGGACAAGCAGGATCACTCCAGTAAATGAGGCACAATTCTCTTTTCCTGTCGCTGAAGCATAATATACACAAGTCAAAATGCAAATAGTAACAGAGTAATAAGAAGTAGGAATGAAACCTCTCAATAATTTATCTCTCTTCTGTTCCTGCACAATTTCCTTATTGCCTTTCTTGCCTTCATCCTGAAGATGTATGATTTCTTGTGCTATGCTCCCATGCTCCTTGCTTAGTGGGGGAAGGCCTAAGGCAACTGTGTGTAAGTTGATGAGGAAGACTTGCGTGCATGAGACAAATCCTCCAGTGAACTTTACATTGCTTTAGATGTATTGAATGGTGGTCACCCAAATAAGAATGTTATGCTCAAGGGAAAGCTGCACAACATAAATATAGATCTTATTCATGGTTCATAAACCACGTATGGGCAGCTACAGGGCCTTTTTTAATCAAACTAATACAGAGAAGCCATAACCGATATAAAAAACACAAGCTATGGCTTGTCTGGTGACAGTTGAGGATTTTATCTGAGCGTGTGCGTCCACCTCAGTGAGGTGGATGGAGAAATAAGGAAAATAAAAAACAGCAGGTGGCGCTATACAGATAGATTTTATTGAATAACTCAGTGGCTATACTACATATATATATTTATAGCGGCTCTCCTTTCCTACTGTCGTGGAATTGGTGCTCTGACTGATGTGACTCACCCAGTCACTAGTGACGCAAAAGTTTTTTTTTTAATAAGAACAGTACACTCAACATCTGGTCCAACACAGATAGTTTAAGCAGTTAGATAAAATCCACATTTATTCTGATACATAGGTTATATAAAACGTCAACTTAAAACCCCAAACGAAAATATTTCAAAGTAAAATATATACAATTATAATTAAAAATATATGAAAATATAATTAAAGAATGCAAAAAATAAATGAAAAAAATGTCAAAAGGAAAAAAGTCCCAATTGGACCTTCTTGTAATATAGCTTGAGAGGCATATGTTCAGTTCCAAAAGTTGTTGCTGCAGTTTTCAAAAACTGATATTTAAACAGGCGTATGGTGAAGTAACTTGGACTTTGTTCACATTATTTCCAGATATTTAAGGCAAATATATGGTGAGTCTGTTAGTTTGTTACTCACTGTTAGGTGATCTGTTGTTAGCTCTTATATACCCACTTGAAAAAAGCCCAACCAAAGACCTGATATGGAGTTCATTCAGAAACATTTGGGGGCAAAAAAAGCATTTTTTTTGCCCCAAAATAGCCTAAAGTGCAATCGATCTGGTATCAAATTCATTATCTCTACTATGTTTGTCATATACCCTGACTATGTGCGATCCCATATTTCATAGAGTTAAAAGAACGCATATGCGTTTTATGTAAGTTTTTTATGCGTTTTTTCATCCATCCCTGCTATATATTTATTTTTTATATGTTGTATTGATTTTCCACTCTTAAAAATACCTAGATAAAATAAAATAAAATATGTGACTTTTCAGACCACCTAAAAATATGGATTAGGGTACTTTCACACTAGCGTTTTTCTTTTCCGGCGCTGAGTCCCGTCCTAGGGGCTCAAATCCGGAAACAAACTGATCAGTTTTATCCTAATGCATTCTGAATAGAGAGTAACCGGTTCAGGATGCATCAGGATGTCTTCAGTTCAGTCTTTTTGACTGATCAGGCTTTTCAGAAAACTGTAGCATGTTGTATTTTTACCTCCGGCCAAAAATCCAGAACACTTTGACTAAATGCCGGATCCGGCCTTTTTCCCTTTGACTTGCATTAATGCCGGATCTGGTGCCGTGTATCCGTTTTCACGCATTTTTACGGATGCCGCGGGCAGTTCCGGTGACGGAATTGAACGCCGGATTCAAACAACGCTAGTGTGAAAGTAGCCTTAGCAGCCTACATGTCAAATAATGGTATCAAGTTTTCCAAACATAATAGTGTAGTAGCTCTCTCCTTTCCACTCATTCTCACTTTAATTGGAGATATATATAAATTCCTGTAGCCTAAAATGCTCTGAATCTGGTATCAAATACATTATCTGTATTGTCTTTGTCATATATATTGTCTTTGTGCAATTTCATACTTCATAGAGTAAAATAAATACAAAAACAAAAAAACGCATGTGCGATTCATATGCGTATTTCATGTGTTTTTTGCACAGATGTATTTTTTTCACCCATCCGTACTATTGTGTTTATTTTTATATGTTGAATTAATTTTCGGCTCTTAAAAATAGGCAAATAAAAAATAAGACAAGTTATGATTTTTTGGTCTGTCTAAAAATATGAGTTTACAACCTGCATGTTAGATGATGGTATCAACTTAAAATAAGTTTCCCAAACGTAATAATATAGTTATTTCTCTCTTTTCCACTCTTTCTCACTCTAACTCTTCATGTGATATTTTTTGATGGGATATGTGTAAATTCCTGTTTCTGTGTTTTTCCTTGGGGAATGCTGTAAGTTGAGTGTAGTGTGGATGGGGGCCTCCCACCGATAGGAGATCGGAGTGTTCATAAACAGCTGGACTCCGATTTCCCGTCAGTGGGGAGCATCCACCCAAGGGTCTATAAAAAGCCAAAAAGTTCCAAATCAGCATTTAAACCATCAGGTAGAAATGTGTCAAAAATCGTAAATATGTCTGGATTCCTGTCTCGACATACAGTACAGACCAAAAGTTTGGACACACCTTCTCATTCAAAGAGTTTTCTTTATTTTCATGACTATGAAAATTGTAGATTCACACTGAAGGCATCGAAACTATGAATTAACACATGTGGAATTATATACATAACAAAAAGGTGTGAAACAACTGAAAATATGTCATATTCTAGGTTCTTCAAAGTTAGCCACCTTTTGCTTTGATTACTGCTTTGCACACTCTTGGCATTCTCTTGATGAGCTTCAAGAGGTAGTCACCTGAAATGGTCTTCCAATAGTCTTGAAGGAGTTCCCAAAGATGCTTAGCACTTGTTGGCCCTTTTGCCTTTACCCTGCGGTCCAGCTCACCCCAAACCATCTCAATTGGGTTCAGGTCCGGCGACTGTGCAGGCCAGGTCATCTGGCGCAGCACCCCATCACTCTCCTTCATGGTCAAATAGCCCTTACACAGCCTGGAGGTGTATTTGGGGTCATTGTCCTGTTGAAAAATAAATGATGGTCCAACTAAACGCAAACCGGATGGAATAGCATGCCGCTGCAAGATGCTGTGGTAGCCATGCTGGTTCAGTATGCCTTCAATTTTGAATAAATCCCCAACAGTGTCACCAGCAAAGTACCCCCACACCATCACACCTCCTCCTCCATGCTTCACGGTGGGAACCAGGCATGTAGAGTCCATCCGTTCACCTTTTCTGCGTCGCACAAAGACACGGTGGTTGGAACCAAAGATCTCAAATTTGGACTCATCAGACCAAAGCACAGATTTCCACTGGTCTAATGTCCATTCCTTGTGTTCTTTAGCCCAAACAAGTCTCTTCTGCTTGTTGCCGGTCCTTAGCAGTGGTTTCCTAGCAGATATTCTACCATGAAGGCCTGATTCACACAGTCTCCTCTTAACAGTTGTTCTAGAGATGTCTCTGCTGCTAGAACTCTGTGTGGCATTGACCTGGTCTCTAATCTGAGCTGCTGTTAACCTGCGATTTCTGAGGCTAGTGACTCAGATTAACGTATCCTCTGCAGCAGAGGTGACTCTTGGTCTTCCTTTCCTGGGGCGGTCTGCATGTGAGCCAGTTTCTTTGTAGCGCTTGATGGTTTTTGTGACTGCACTGACACTTTCAAAGTTTTCCCAATTTTTCGGACTGACTGACCTTCATGTCTTAAAGTAATGATGGCCACTCGTTTTTCTTTACTTAGCTGCTTTTTTCTTGCCATAATACAAATTCTAACAGTCTATTCAGTAGGACTATCAGCTGTGTATCCACCTGACTTCTCCTCAACGCAACTGATGGTCCCAACCCCAGGCAAGAAATCCCACTTATTAAACCTGACAGGGCACACCTGTGAAGTGAAAACCATTTCAAGTGACTACCTCTTGAAGCTCATCAAGAGAATGCCAAGAGTGTGCAAAGCAGTAATCAAAGCAAAAGGTGGCTACTTTGAAGAACCTAGAATATGACATATTTTCAGTTGTTTCACACTTTTTGTGAGCTGTGCGCTGGCCAATCACAGCGCACAGCTCACAGCCTGGGAGAAAAAAAACTCCCAGGCTGTGAGCTGTGCGCTATGATTGGCCAGCGCTGCAGCCTAGGAGAAGGAGACACCCACAGGACAAGGGCAGACACTGCCTACTATAACTTACAGAGCAAAGGTACCGGAGGGCATAACAGGAGAACGGAGCGGCGCCCGGGGATAATAGTAAGTGCAGTGAGATCCCCGGGCGCCGCTCTACATGTCAGCATACTTAGTTCACATTGTTTTTACAAGTGATTGCTACCTTCACCCCGACAGCCGGAGAACAGAGCCGCAAGCAACAACTGGTTGGAGCACCGACGGAAGACATCACCGCGTGGTGGGTAAGTGATCTCTGAACCTAAGACAGTACGGGACGCCGTACCGAGGCTCAGAGCACCAATTCCCCCACAGGAGTCGTATTTTTCCACAAGTATAAGGTTTACATTGCACAGGACAGTGCCTTTTTTCCCATCTTCTTCATTTTTTTCCCATCGTCTTCATTTTTCCTTTTAGCGCTACCTATGGGACCATATGGTGCATGAGTTTATTGTATAGGACTGTACACTTTTTTTCTTTTTAGCGCAACTTATACATTTATCCACTAACTGCTGGGAAAGGATATCCCATCCACTAGAGCCCACCAGAAAAGACTGAACCTCTTTTCCATCACCTTTTTTCCCCACCACACTATATACCACCTACCTCAATGGACTAAACACTACCTATTTTTCCCCTTTCCCCCCCCTTTTTTCTCCACGGATCCATTCTATAATATACCTGGTACCAGCCACCCCTTATCTGGCACCCACAACAAGTGCCCAGATTTTCTCACCTACTCACCTCCAAATATCCCTACCTAATTTTAATTTAGTATTTTAAATAAAAACTACCATATGTTATCCCATTTATGAGTGTGCCTGCTATCTCCTTATTTTCAACTCTCTTTTTTTGACTGGGTGAGTCAAAACCAGCAGCTCAGCACCTCAGCTATTCTATTAAGCAGTTGAGCCGCCTTATTTCTATTTGATACATTATATCGTATATGATCTTGATTTTCACTATGTTTTTGAACGTGAATGTTATTAGGTTGATCTTTCTGTTGTGTCTCTTCTTGTGTTTAATTCCTAATAAGGTTTCAAATTTTCTTTCTTTTTTTATGATAATTTCCTGTTCTACTGTTCTTAGGTTTTTGCAAATTTTTTCTTACCAACTACTGAATTCATCGTTCTGTGGGGACTTATCAACTATCTCTTTTATTTGGCTTATTTTTACTGTTGTTTCTTTGAGGATTTGAGTCTTCCTTTTAATAATCAACTGAATAAGGGCTATAGATTGCACCTGTAACAGATTGTCCCATCCCTTCCTAAATTCATCATTACATAGGTCCTGAGCTGGAGACTTAGACAGTTGGAGACCTTTTAGTATTATGCCATGTTCAAGATGGCGGTTAAGAGATTTGATTTCCCAACTTTGTTTAAGTTGCTTGATTAATAAAGTCTCCAGTTCTCTAAATATCTCAGTCATAGACCCATCTTTCGATCTATCCATATTCATACATGTTTGATCGTCAAAGGAGAAAGTTTCTATTCTTTGTCATTGATTCTCTATGTAGTTCCAGATGTCCATGGCAATAGATTCAGGGAGCTCAGCTATATGTGGGTGATGAAAATATTTCACGTATGTCGAGACAGGAATCTAGAAGTATTTACAATTTTGACACATAGCTACCTGATGGTTTAAATGCTGATTTTGAACTTTTTGGCTTTTTATAGACCCTTGGGTGGGTGCCCCCCACTGATGGGAAATCGGAGTCCGGCTGTTTACCAACACTCTGATCTCCTCTCGTTGATACCATCATATTACATGCAGGTTGTAAACCCATATTTTTAGACAGAATGAAAAATCACATAACTTGTCTTATTTTTTATTTGCCCATTGTTAAGAGCCGAAAATTAATACAACATATAAAAATAGACACAATAGTAGGGATGGATGAAAAAATGCATCTGTTCAAAAAATGCATAAAAAACTTTATTTTTTTTATTTTTTTTATTTTACTGGATGAAGTATGGAATTGCACACAGACAATATATATGACAAAGACAATACAAATAATGTATTTGATACCAGATTCATTGCATTTTAGGCTACAGGAATTTATATATATCCAATTAAAATGAGAATGAGTGGAAAGGAGAGAGCTACTACACTATTAGGTTTCGGAAAGTTTATACCATTATTTGACATGTAGGCTTCTAATCCATATTTTTAGGTAGACTGAAAAGTCACATATTTTATTTTATTTTTATCAAGGTATAAAAAAATATACAGGGTGGGCCATTTCTATGGATACACCTTAATAAAATGGGAATGGTTGGTGATATTAACTTCCTGTTTGTGGCACATTAGTATATGTAAGGGGGGAAACTTTTAAAGATGGGTGGTGACCATGGCGGCCATTTTGAAGTCTGCCATTTTGAATCCAACTTTAGTTTTTTCAATAGGAAGAGGGTCATGTGACACATCAAACTTATTGGGAATTTCACAAGAAAAACAATGGTGTGCTTGGTTTTAACGTAACTGCATTCTTTCATGAGTTATTTACAAGTTTCTGACCACTTATAAAATGTGTTCAATGTGCTGTCCATTGTGTTGGATTGTCAATGCAACCCTCTTCTCCCACTCTTCACACACTGATAGCAACACCGCAGGAGAAATGCTAGCACAGGCTAGCACAGCATATGCTGCACAGCATATGCTGTGAAGATACTAGATGTGCAGCACCTGAAACTACGGATACTGGAAGCCTGTGCTAGCATTTCTCCTGCAGTGTTGCTATCAGTGTGTGAAGAGTGGGAGAAGAAGGTTGCATTGACAATCCAACACAATGGGCAGCACATTGAACACATTTTATAAGTGGTCAGAAACTTGTAAATAACTCATGAAAGAATAAAGTTACGTTTAAGTTACGTATCACATGACCCTCTTCCTATTGAAAAAACAAAAGTTGGATTCAAAATGGCCGACTTAAAAATGAATTTGATACCAGATCGATTGCACTTTAGGCTATTTTTGGGCAAAAAAATGCTCTAAGAATGTTTCTGAATGAACTCCATGTCGGGTCTTTGGTTGGGCTTTTTTAAAGTGGGTATATAAGAGGGAAGTCCTGTATTTAAAAACATGGCCACTGAGGAAGAGGTCAGAGCACATCGAAACTCGTCTGACGATACTAAGACTACCCACCAAGACCCACTTTAAATACATTATTTCCATGATTTTCAAAATTATGTCTTTGACAGCAGAAGCAGCAGAGCAACCATATAGATATACAACAACATCTGACCCGAAAGCACGTGATGAGAAGTACAACACGTGAGACACCAATTCCAGCGTATAGCCTATATATAAAGATTACGAAGCATACCACGTGGGAAATTAACTTCAGCGCACTGCCTATACGGCCAGAACACTGGAGATTGTAAGCTGCCAGCAAGCAGGGTGAGTGAAGCTGATTACCGGGTGGGACGCCACCAGTATCAGCTAACAACAGATCACCTAACAGTGAGTAACAAACTAACAGACTCACCATCTATACTTCCTAACCTGTTGGCCATATTAATGTCATTTTAACAGTCAACAATAAGCTCTCCATGATGAACATTCTGAAATACTAACTGCAGCATCAGGTTTTTCATGGATGAAGTATTAACTATTTAAATGCTTACCATTTACTTACCTGTGTGGATGAACTATTAACTCTTTAATCATTTACTTACCTTTGCGGATAAACCACCTAAACCATGGCGGTACATATATAAATCAGAGTGGTGTATATGTGAATGAATTATCTAAACTAACAAAGTGATATACACATACTGAAAGACTCAAATACTTCCATATTTACCAATTTTTCTATATTTGCCTTAAATATCTGGAAATAATGTGAACAAAGTCCAATTTACTTCATCATACGCCTGTTTAACCCCTTCCCGACCGCAATCCGTATATATACGTGATAGCTGCACATGCCCCGTGCAGCTATCACGTGTATAGACGTCATTGCAGTTCTTTAATCCAAGCGCTGCAAAGCACTTGGATTAAAGCTTCTGCCCCTGCCCTGCTGCTGTCACGGACAGCATACAGTCTAGTAATGCCGGCAAGGGACCAATCAGAGTGGTCCCTTGCCGGCAATCGATCCGATTGGTTAGTCTGTGCAGACTAACCAATCGGATCGCGGCAGTGTTAAAATGCCGGTTTCAGGTTCTGATCTGCGCTCTGCAGATCAGAGCTTGAAATCAGGTAGTGTCGTGAAGCCCCCGATCTGTGCCCCCTTCATGTGTGCCTCCAACCCCCCACCACCACCGTGAGCCCTGCCTCTGCCATCGGTCCCCGCCCCCCCATCCATGTATCCTGCCCCTGACGCGGTCCGCCCCCTCCCCGCGCAATATATTCATGCTGCCCCAATCTGTAATTTCTAAATGCTGGCCGTATCCCCCCCCTTTTCCAGCGCTGCCCGCTGCCCCTGATGTGGTCCCCCTGCTCTGTGTGATGGCGGCGGCTCCATTCCTGAGCCGCCACCATCAGCAGCGAGTGTCAGCTCTATGCTGACACTCTGCTGTAACCCCATAGATGCCGCGGCAGCGGCATCCATGGGGTTAATAGAGGGAGGGGGCTCCCTCTCTCAACCATCAGGGCTGCTGCGCTGCGATTGCAGCACCCGGTGGTTGCCATGGCAACCGGACGCTTTGCAAAGGCGTCCGGTTGCCATGGCAAAGGCGTCCAGTGCTGCCACCTACAGGACATCTGGAAGTATTATACTTTGGAATGCAAGAGTATTGAAAAGTATAGTACAACTATCAGCCCCACTGGATCTTCAAGATCCAAGAGGGAACTGATAAAAAAAAGTGAAAATAATAAAAGTAAAATTAAATAAATAAATAAAAATGTAAATTAAAAAAATAAATTTCCTTTTCCTATAAAAAAAAAAAAAACATATATTAGGTATCACCACATCTGTAACAACCATCTCTATAAATATATCAGCATAAAAAATAAAAAATAAAAACTGTGTAAAAAAAAAACCATTTTTGTCACCTTACATCACAAAAAGTGCAACACCAAGCAATCAAAAAGGCGTATACACCCCAAAATAGTACCATTCAAACTGTTACCTCATCCCGCAAAAAATGAGCCCATATTTAAGACAATCGCCCTAAAAATAAAAAAGCTATGGCTCTCAGACTATGGAGACACTAAAACATAATTTTTTGGGTTTCAGAAATGCTATTATTGTGTAAAACTTAAATAAATAAGAAAAAGTTTACATATTGGGTATTGCCACGTCCGTAACGATCTGCTCTATAAAACTATCACATGACCTAACCCCTCAGATGAACGCTTTAAAAATAAAAATAAAAAACTGTTCCAAAACAGCCAATTTTTTGGTCACCTTGCCCCATAAAGTGTAATAATGAATGATCAAAAAATCATATGTACCCAAACATGGTACCAATAAAAACCTCAACTATTTCTGCAAAAAACGAGCCCCTACACAAGATGATCAGTAGAAAAAAAAAACATATGGCGTTCAGAAAATAGACACACAAAAACACAATTTCTTTTTCAAAATTGCCTTATTATGCCTTATTATGTTAAACTGAAACAAACAAAAAAAGTAGACATATTTGATATCACTGCGTCCGTAACAACCTGCTCTATAAAAATAGCACATGATCTACCCTGTCAGATGAATCTTGTAAAAAATTTAAGATTACAAAACAGTGCCAAAATAGCAATTTTTTTGTTACCTTGCCTCACAAAAAAGTAATATAGAGCAATTAAAAATCATAAGTACTCCAAAATAGTACAGATAAAGCTGTCACCTTATCCCCTAGTTTCCAAAATAGGGTCACTTTTTTGGAGTTTCTACTGTAGGGATGCATCAGGGAGGCTTTAAATGGGACATGGTGTCTAAAGACCAGTCCAGCAAAATCTGCCTTCCAAAAACCATGTGGAGTTCTTTCCCTTCTGCGCCCTGACGTGTGCCCGTACAGCGGTTTACGACCACATGTGGGGTGTTTCTGTAAACCACAGAATCAGGGTAATAAATATTGAGTTTTGTTTGGCTGTTAACTCTCAATGTGTTAAAGAAAAAAATGTAATAAAATGGAAAATCTACCAAAAAAGTGAAATTTAGAAATTTAATTTCCATTTTCCGTTAACAAAGTTTGTAAAATCAGTTTTGAATAACTTGAGGGGTGTAGTTTCTCCAATGGGGTCATTTATGGGGGGTATCCACTATGTAAGCCCCACAAAGTGACTTCAGACCTGAACTGATCCTTAAAAAGTGGGTTTTGGAAATTTTCTTAAACATTTTAAGAATTGCTTCTGAAATTCTAAGCCTTCTAACGCCCTAAAAAAATAAAATGACATTTCCAAAATGATGCCAACATAAAGTAGACATATTGGGAATGTTAAGTAATAAATATTTTATGAGGTATCACTTTCTGTTTTAGAAGCAGAGAAATTGAAATTGAGAATTAAAAAAAAAATTGGGTAAATTTGGGATTTTTTCATAAATAAAGGTGATATACAGTACAGACCAAAAGTTTGGACACACCTTCTCATTCAAAGAGTTTTCTTTATTTTCATGACTATGAAAATTGTAGATTCACACTGAAGGCATCAAAACTATGAATTAACACATGTGGAATTATATACATAACAAAAAAGTGTGAAACAACTGAAAATATGTCATATTCTAGGTTCTTCAAAGTAGCCACATTTTGCTTTGATTACTGCTTTGCACACTCTTGCAAGAGGTAGTCACCTGAAATGGTCTTCCAACAGTCTTGAAGGAGTTCCCAGAGATGCTTAGCACTTGTTGGCCCTTTTGCCTTCACTCTGCAGTCCAGCTCACCCCAAACCATCTCGATTGGGTTCAGGTCCGGTGACTGTGGAGGCCAGGTCATCTGGCGCAGCACCCCATCACTCTCCTTCATGGTCAAATAGCCCTTACACAGCCGGAAGGTGTGTTTGGGGTCATTCTCCTGTTGAAAAATAAATGATGGTCCAACTTAACGCAAACCGGATGGAATAGCATGCCGCTGCAAGATTCTGTGGTAGCCATGCTGGTTCAGTATCCCTTCAATTTTGAATAAATCCCCAACAGTGTCACCAGCAAAGCACCCCCACACCGTCACACCTCCTCCTCCATGCTTCACGGTGGGAACCAGGCATGTAGAGTCCATCCGTTCACCTTTTCTGCGTCGTACAAAGACACGGTGTTTGGAACCAAAGATCTCAAATTTGGATTCATCAGACCAAAGCACAGATTTCCACTGGTCTAATGTCCATTCCTTGTGTTCTTTAGCCCAAACAAGTCTCTTCTGCTTGTTGCCTGTCCTTAGCAGTGGTTTCCTAGCAGATATTCTACCATGAAGGCCTAATTCACACAGTCTCCTCTTAACAGTTGTTCTAGAGATGTGTCTGCTGCTAGAACTCTGTGTGGCATTGACCTGGTCTCTAATCTGAGCTGCTGTTAACCTGCGATTTCTGAGGCTGGTGACTCGGATGAACTTATCCTCCGCAGCAGAGGTGACTCTTAGGCCTCGTTCACACTTCAGTGTTTGGTCAGTGATTTCCATCAGTGATTTGTGAGCCAAAACCAGGTGCAGCTCTAAACATAGAACAGGAGCAGATCTTTCCCTTCTACCTCATGTCTGTGGAGGCTCCACTTCTGGTTTTGGCTCACAAATCACTGATGGAAATCCCTGACCAAACACTGAAGTGTGAACGAGGCCTAAGTCTTCCTTTCCTAAATCTTACTTTCAAAGTTTTCCCAATTTTTTGGACTGACTGACCTTCATTTCTTAAAGTAATGATGGCCACTCGTTTTTCTTTACTTAGCTGCTTTTTTCTTGCCATAATACAAATTCTAACAGTCTATTCAGTAGGACTATCAGCTGTGTATCCACCTGACTTCTCCACAACGCAACTGATGGCCCCAACTCCATTTATAAGGCAAGAAATCCCACTTATTAAACCTGACAGGGCACACCTGTGAAGTGAAAACCATTTCAGGTGACTACCTCTTGAAGCTCATCAAGAGAATGCCAAGAGTGTGCAAAATAGTAATCAAAGCAAAAGGTGGCTACTTTGAAGAACCTAGAATATGACATATTTTCATTTTTTTCACACTTTTTTGTTATGTATATAATTCCACATGTGTTAATTCATAGTTTTGATGCCTTCAGTGTGAATATACAATTTTCATAGTCATGAAAATAAAGAAAACTCTTTGAATGAGAAGGTGTGTCCAAACTTTTGGTCTGTACTGTATATTGACTCAAATTTATGACTGTCATGAAGTACAATGTGTCACGAGAAAACAATCTCAGAATGGCTTGGATAAGTAAAAGCGTTCCAAAGCTATTACCACATAAAGTGACGCATGTCAGATTTGTAAATTTTGACCTGGACACTGGGGCATCAATGACTTTTGGTCATGAAAGGGTTAAATATCAGTTTTTGAAAACTGCAGCAACAACTTTTGGAACTGAACATATTCCTCTCAAGCTATATTACAAGTTCCAATTGGGACTTTTTTCCTTTTTATATTTTTTTCATAATTTATTTTTTCATTTATTTTTTGCATTCTTTAATTATATTTTCATATATTTTTAATTATAATTGTATATATTTTTCTTGGAAATATTTTCGTTTGGGGTTTTAAGTTGACATTTTATATAACCTATGTATCAGAATAAATGTGGATTTTATCTATCTGCTTAAACTATCTGTGTTGGCTATACTACATGTTTAATTACATGCAATTACAAAAGTATAAAGATCCAGATACTATTTTTCAAAATGTAGACTATTTTTCCTAACTCATAAATAACCCAGTCTTTCAGTGCACAGGTTAAATGAATTTTTTAAACTATAGGCCTATAGTGTGGAATTAACATTTGTTTTAGTTTTATTGCAACCAAACCTAAAGAGAACTAGTTCCCATAAAATGCAGTGCAAGCTGTGGCAGCATGCTATAGAGCAGGAGGAGCTGGCACATTGATATATAGTTTTGTGTCATTTATTCATTACAATTTCTTCTCATTCTTTATTTAGGAGTCCAGTGGGTGGTCTTACTCTCACAGCTATCTCAGTATGCACACTCATACAAGGCAGAATGTCAGTCACTGAGTAGGACTGCCTACTCGACTCCGAAGCACAGAAGGAGTAGGGATGTAAACAAATAAATAACATGTCATCCCAAACAGGAATAGATGATTACTCAGTATTGAGGCAACTAGCATGATGGTTACAGTTGCTCTCTCTAACATAGGGTACAGACCTATTGGTTACAACACAACGAACTGTTCTCTACAAGTGGTTACACTTTCTGAAAGAGGCACTATGCTTGACGGTTACACTTCTTGTCAGAGGCATTATGCATGGTGGTTTCAGGGATATCAGATGGCAATCCATTTAGTAGGACTTGTTTAAGTCACGAGCGCTAACAACACTTGCCGCATTAAAGTAGGCCAAAGTCCAGATCACAGTACAGATGCAGGGCAGTCTTAGGTTGCAGGCCCCATTTGGCACAGAGTTAAGCACACAAGAAGACTCTTTCTCTGGGCTCACTTATTGTGTAAATGTTACGGATCCACTCATTACGGATCAAGACGGATGAGTGGTAATGTGGAACAAATGTGCCAAGTAAACAGTTTGATGTTGGGCCAAACCTAAGGGCACTTCCCTGGTATTTACCTTTTAACCCCTATTCAGGGATGTGGACTTCACTGCAGGTTAGCGACCACTCTTGGGATGACTCTGGAACTCAGAAACAAAGGCAGGATCAGGAAAAGCACAAAACCACAGAAACAAGAGCAGAAACACCAGACTGGATGACAAAACGTGAACAGAACTAAACTGAGATCAAACAAGCAGGGAAACAAATCCTTGGCCATTACGCACAGGACAGAGGCAGCAGCGCACTGCTAAACCAACACATGGCCCTAGATACACAACAGCAGCATCTGTCAAACAGCCCACACAGCATACAATGGTACACATGAACAGATATTGTAACAGTAAATACAGCTCTGCCCATCTTGGTGAATAGACTGACTGGTGATACTTGACTTACCGTAAGTCACAATTACAGGGTGCATGGCTTGATCACCCACTAAATGATACAACTGGACACCAGTCTGTAACCATTTGCAGATTCCTCACTCTTGAACATGAGTCTTACGTAATCTCAAGTATGCTCTCAGATATGACCAAGACTGGTGCAGGTGCCTTAAAGCAGCAGTGTACATACAAGAATCACATGCATACATTTATAGTTTACATACTGTATATATCCTTCTGATAGTTCATCTGAATCAGATTGACATACTGCAGATCTGACTTGAAACCTCCATTGCTCAGCTACTGTGAGTCAGGAACTTTAATGGGAGCAGTGCTGCAGTGCTGTGTGGCTTCTTTTGTAAACAGCTGATTGGTGTACGTTCCTGGAGTTGGACCCTCACCAATATGTTATTGATGACTTACTTAGTATAGGTCATCAATATTAAGTCCTGGAAAACCACTTTAAGGTGATTCAAAGGTGTAGCCTAAAATCCTTTCCTTTAGTCTGTGTCTTGGAGAGTGGAACATCTGTCATTGATGTGACAATGGAGTATGGAATGCCTTAAGAATTATTTAACTTAATTCTTTGGAGACATTGAGCAAGTACACTTCAGACACTCCAATTACACATGCCTCCCGTCGAGCGGTGAATCCAATTACCCACTTCTGTTCTAAAAAGAAAAGAAACCTCGGCATATTGGAGTCTTTGTGCTGCAGGTGCTTACAGTGTACTTCTTCTATAGCTATAAACTCTGCTCATCAGCTGTAACAAAAACATTTTGCACGCTCCTCCGATACCAGCCATTATCCAGCAAAGAAAGAGTTATAGGGCCAGAGGACAGACATTTTGCATATTGATGCTCAAACCCAGCATCCTAATTTACTGCAGACTGTTCCAAGCAGCACTAATTTTAACAACTCCACTTCAATTTATCTTGCAACAAAATCAATACACCAAACTCTCCCTTGCGCTTGTCTTAAAAATTGCTCTTTGTCGTGATCAGAATGAATTGAGTGATTGTAACAGTACATGAAATTTAACCCCTGCTAGCCAGGTGATAAATCATATAGCAAAACAATGCAAAGTTACCTCAATTATCACATTAAATAGCATATATGAAAGTGTTATCCCATGATTATTGTAAAAAATGCAAGTCAGACTTCATATAGTACATGACAGTCTCTTTCTAACAAAGTTAGAACCCGCCCTGTACCTCAAATGGATCCAGAGATCTCCCCATTCATTGCTCTGCTAGATTTATATCAAGCTGACAGCTCAAGAGGAGGGTCTTTTCTGCTGCAGCTCATGGGGCGTGTCCATTATCTCCCTATCACAGCTTAGGAGGCAACTGGAGGATGAAACTGAGCATGTGCGGCCTTCTAAGTGAGCAGGACAAAGAAATAAGAAAAATAACAAAGAGCTGGTGGCGCTATACAGATACGTTTTATTGAATAACCCTTTAGCGATACTAAATTTAATTACATGCAATTACAAAAGTATTCAGAAAACTATAGAATATTTTTCGTGGGACAACCCCTTTAATGTTAAAGTTTAATGTTCAATGTGCGACAGCTTTCTGTCCTCAGGAATCACTCTAAGAAGAGCAGAGAATGTCCTCTTAATCATTCCGTACTTGGGATTAATTATGTGTATTATCAATTAAACTCAAGTTAATGCTTTTTTTTTTCCCTTTGTACTGATATCAGGCACAAAAATGTAACTTTTTTTTAGAAAGAAAAATTAAATTCTATATTTAATGGCTGTCCAAATGACAGATGAAATAAGTATTATTTTATAGCTATATGCAGACCTATACAACTTCTTGGTTACAGACAATAAACATCTGTAGTGGGATCCTGTAGTCATGTTCTCCCATCTGTTCCCAACTTTATGCTAACATACAGTACTGTACAAAAGTTTTAGGCAGGTGTGGGAAAAATGCTGCAAAGTAAGAATGCTTTAAAAAATAATGTGTTAATAGATTATTTTTATCAACTAACATGTCACGATCCCTCCTATGACAGTGGTTAGAAGATCTGAGAGACTGCTGCACGTGAGGTTATCTGACAGCCTCTCAGTTTTCACTTGTTGCAGTGTAGTTGTTGGTAATGACCACACCTCTTGTGGTCATTACTGCTCCTCTATTTAGTCTGGACTCACGCTTCTTACCATGTGGTTGATATTTTCTGCCTGGAGTGGGAAGAGCTGGTGTGTGGTTCTCATCTGAGTTCCTGCTCATCCATTTTCTTTTGAAGATAAGTGTACTTCTCATTGTATTTTGTTGTTCCTATTTGCTCTTTGTTTACTAGGCCTCAGGGAGACGTTGGTTCGCTCATCTGGGAAGGAACCAGTAGTCTCAGACCCTGTCACTACTCCTAGGGATATTCAGGGTTACTAGGGCCTAGGTTTCTGGTGTATGAATATTCCCACCTTCAGGGTCTATTCATACTGACAGGAGTCAGGGCTAGGTTTAGTGTTTCCTAGTTGGTTACTGTTTCCCTTTCCCTAGCCTTGAGGCCTAGTTCCTGGTCATTTTCCTTATCTTGTTATTCTGGTGTTCTTCCCCTCCCCCTATGCTGTGACATAACAAAATGCAAAGTGAATGAACAAGAGAAATCTAAAAATCAAACTAATATTTGGTGTGACCACTCTTTGTCTTCAAAACAGCATCAGTTCTTCTAGGTTCAATTGTACGCAGTTTTGAGGGAATATAGCAGGTAGGTTGTTCTATACATCTTAGAGAACTAACTACAGATCTTCTGTGGATGTAGGCTTGCTAAAACCCTTCTGCCTCTTCATGTAATACCAAACAGACTTGAAAGATCAAGACTTTGTGAGCCAGCTCATCACTCCCATGACCCGTTGTTCTTCTTTACACTGAGGATAGTTCTTAATGACATTGTTTGGAGTCGTTATCCTGCTACAGAATACATTTGGAGCCATTCAGACACCTTTCTGACGGTATTGCATGATGGATAAGTATCGGCTTGGTTTCTCTGCATTGAGGACATCATTAATCCTGACCAAATCCCCAACTGCGTTCTTAGTAGAGGTGGCACGACAAATCCGTTGAATCCACGAACCCCTCGAATCTTGCTGGATTCGTGGGATTCGTGGACTCGAATCCGGACGTTCGATAATGTTATTGAATAATCGCCCGATTCAAATCTATGCGGGTGGGAGCGGGCGGTTTACTTTAACTTTAAATCAGCACATCTTTATTACCTTACAATGAAGACCGCAGAGTGCACCTGTCTGCTATTATATTGTTATATTGCTATATTGATTATCACATCCACATAATTTCTATCTTATGTAGGATGACTATTGTGGTACTTGTGGTTCGCTGTGTGCATCCTCCACTGTATGCATTTTTGCCTGGGACAGCTATTAGCAATGGGCCACAAGTGCAGGATTTGCTCCCCTGTATATATATGCACAACTGCATGTGGGTTTGAGCACATCCTGCCTGTTTAATACCATGCCATTCTTTTCAGTTTGTACATATAGAGATGCCTGGAGGTGTATAAACTCCAATTTAAATGTGCCTGCTTTCCATCCACAGGCTACATTTAGGTGCACCTGTGAGGCCTGGGCCATATCAGTCAATCGTGAGTGGGACTCGCAGACTCCTCCCTCCTCTCATTGCTAGCATGGTTACATGCTGGAGGTAACTGGTGAGCTGTCTGTGAGTCGGACCTCACGCTTCTGTAATTTGCCCACTGGCTCCTGGTAATGTCCACATGGCTCAGGTAGGTGAGTGTTACCGAGCTACTTGAGAAACCTTGGCGCGGTGCTCAGGCTCAGACATGTCCTACACCGTAGGACATGTTGGCTAATCTCTCAATTTTAAAATCATTTTGAGGGTTTAGTAAGACTGCAGAGTGCACCTATCTTTGCTATTATATTGTTATATTACCTTACAATGAAGCTCCAGTAACAGGCAGAGCAGGCGGCGTAACATCACTTACTCACGTGACGTGCCTGCTCTACCTGCTTCATTCATAAAGTGGTCGGAGCAGGCGTGTCACGTCAGTGAGTGACGTTTACACCGTCGCCCGCTCTGCCTGTTACTGGAGCTTTATTGTAAGGTAATAAAGATGAGCTGAACCTGATTTAAAGTTAAAGTTACTGCCGGGTCAGGGCTTTTATGGGAAGGGGGATCTGTGGATGGCACTGCTATGGGGGATCTGTGGATGGCACTGTTATGGGGGATCTGTGGATGGCGTTGTTATGGGGGGGATCTGTGGGTGGCGCTGTTATGGGGAGGGGGATCTGTGGATGGCGCTGTTATGGGGAGGGGGGATCTGTGGATGGCACTGTTATGGGGGATCTGTGGACGGCGCTGTTATGGGGGATCTGTGGATGGCGCTGTTATGGGGAGGGGGATCTGTGGATGGCGCTGTTATGGGGAGGGGGATCTGTGGATGGGGGATGACACTGTATGGGGGATCTGTGGATGGCGCTGTTATGGGGGGATCTATGGATGACACATATAGCATAAGCTGCTATATAGTGTCATCCATAGATCCCCCCATAGCATGGTCATCCACAGATCACCTCCATAACAGTGTCATCCACAGATCCCTCTCCCCATAACAGTGCCATCCACAGATCCCCTCCATAACAGGGCCATCCACGGATCCCCCTATAACAATGCCATCCACAGATCTGCCATAACAGTGCCATCCACAGATCCCCTCCATAACAGTGCCATCCACAGATCCCAGAAGAGGGCAGTCCTCACTGAGGCTTAAACATTGTTTCATTGGTCAAAAAGTCTCCAGACTTGAAACAAAGAGGGGGTGGGTGGGCACTTGGAAGTATAAAAAGTTAACTCATTACAATCCTAGATATACAAAAATATAGAATAAAATTCACACATCTTTAACACATGGTTATGAGGTAATCAAAGGTCCTTTATTTCTTCCAGGACTAAGTGTTGCTGCAGCCTGCAGGAGAAGGGTAGGTCAAGTGGGTCAGCAGCACTTTGCTATCAGGCACTGGCCGACTACTGTCTGCAGAGTAGGAAGATCAGGGATGGCTGCTCAGCAGCGTCTGTAGAGGGGAGAGAGTCTGTCAGCACTGGAGAGGTGGATGTGACTACTGGGGGGGGGTCTGAGGATTGTATGCAGGGGGAGGCTGTGTGGGATTATATATTGGGGATGCTGCTGTGTGGGATTATATACTGGGGGGGCTGCTGTGTAGGATTATATACTGGGGGGCTGCTGTATGAGATTATATACTGGGGCCAGGGGGGCTGCTGTGTGGGATTATATACTGGGGGGGGGGGCTTCTGTGTGGGATTATATACTGTGGGGTGCTACTATATATACTATAGGGTGCTATACTGCATACTGTGGGGTGCTGGGGTGCACTGTAACGCTAGGGTGAGCCGAGCCCCGGTCTCCTTCCTGAACTGCAGAGCGGTGCCCACTTCCAGCCCTGAGCCCAGCTGCCTAGAGCACTGATCCTGAGCCTGCGGGAGTCTTCAGAACTGGAAGTATTTACAGTCATTCACTGTAAGATATAGTATATATATTGGTGGAGGCCGTGATTGCCTGCTAGGGTGTGGAAAGGCAGGATCCAGGGGGCCCAAGTAAATTCTCGACCAGGGTCCAATCAATATTAAAGACGGCCCTGCCCAAGCTGATCCACTACAGGCGCGACGCAAGTCCCCCCCCAAAAAAAATAAAATAATAATGCTTTAATTGTATGAAAGAAACATAAAAGAATAACAGGGGAATCACACAGTGCAAAGTTCTGAGAAAAGATGTTTCAGACTGTATTTTATGGGTACAAAAGTATTTACTAAACAGAACCTGAAAAAAAAACACTAATCCACACAAAAAATGGAAAATGTGCACAATCTTTATTCTATCACATGATTAAAAACAATTAAAAGCGATTACAGGAATACGTAACATTATTGGGATGAAGGCATACTGAAACGTGTGGCTAGATTACTATTGTTTATGCACTTAGCACTTTATGAGTAGCACTTTTTTGTATTGGAAACTTAAAGGGGTATTCCAGTAGGTACAAGTTATACCCTATCCACAGAATAGAAGATAATTATCAGACTTCACTGGAATGGGGGCCTGTACCTCCTGCAAGCCCCTTGCTATTCCCCTAAAATGACCGGAGCATGTGTGCCCAGCTTCTCCATTAATTTCTATAGCTGCACTCAGCTATCTCCAGAACTCCCATAGAAATGAATGGAGCGGCCTCTGTAGGACCCCCACTGATCTAATAGTTATCAGTTATAGACAGGCCAGCTGGTCCGCCCTCTTCCCTGTCCACTCCACGACCCCTTTTCCAGCCACACAAAGTGGCACGAGCGGAGTAAAGTCACTGATTTTGTGGCAAAAAAACTTTGCCATAAAATCTGCGACCTAAATATGCCAAGAAAGTAATGTATAACATATAATCAATGACTGCCTGTGTACTTTTTCCATTTTGTGTGCGAACTGACGTTTTTTGTAAGCTATGTACTTGTGTAAAGGCCGATTTATTGGCCTGCATTTGTGGGAGGGGTGTAGCTGCCTTTATATCCGGCATACGCCCCTCCCTCAATGAACGTCTCGTCTTGTTTCTACCTACCACACGTGCAGGCAGGTGACAGCAGTGTTCCTGGCTCACGAGTCTGCGGTCAAAGGTGAGTATGCTGCCTCATCCAGCAGCCATGTCCACGTAGTCCGGCCGGCGGTGTTTCGGCTCCCCAAGGTGAGGGGGAGCACCACTGCACCGGAACGATCGGCAAGGGAGCTACGTGTGGCTCCCCACGCGGCCATTCATCGTAGGGTTACAGGAGACAGCGTGTTCCCAACTTCAACGCAGCCGTAAAGTCTTGCATGGGCCGCCGTGCAGTTAGATAGGAAGGTAGAGAGCCTGAGCTGGAGCAGGCTCGGTGGTCTATTAGTCAGGTCTGCCTGCTCCAGCTCAGTGCACAGGTCAGAACCCTGCTTGCTGGTGAAGATTAACCTCTTAGTGGCCAAGTGTTTTTTCATCAATGTACTTGTATGAGGTCTTATTTTTTGCAGGACAAGTTATAGTTTTTAATGCACCATTTTAAGTACATGTACTGATTGATTAAAGCAAGCTGTTTTAGCTAAATCCTCCTTTTTTTAAGTCAGTGAAAGGCGTATTAATGGTCACTAAGGGGTTAAAATAAAATATTTAGTATATAAGGGGGGGGGGGGGTACATATGTGGTTTAGGCAGTTATGTTAAGCACCCCTTTTGTAGTTTCTTAGCAGGCTTCTCTGTAAGTTGCAGCCATTGTGTCATATTTAAAAAAAAAAAAAAAAAGAGGCTGAGGCTGTTTGTGTAGGTTAATCAGGATTTATGCTCAGTTTGGTACTATATTATAGTACTGCTACACAGCTGAACTGAACAGGATCAGGGAAGTGATACACAGGTTCACGGTTACTACTGTGACCACTAAGGCCGAGTTACAATCACTGTTGGGCATGCTGACCTTCGCCATGCGTATAATCCCACAAGGCAGGTCCTCCATTTCTCGTCTGTTGACACTCCTCCCCTCCGCACCTTGTCAGGACAGCCCGGGTCACTTAGACAGTCTGGCTCTAGCAGATCTTCACATGTGGGATCACTTTCTCCACCAGTGGAATGGAATTTCCCTTTTCATTCCCGCAATATGTAGTAGTTCTCCTGTAATGTTTTCTGACGCAGCTGCAAGTTCAGGGTTTGCAGCCATTTTTGGCACCCATTGGTTGGCAGGCGAGTGGCCAGTTGGAGTCAGATGAATCCCGGGTTGCAGACCTCAGCACTATTTGAGTTGTATCCCATTGTCGCGGCCGCCCGTGTTTGGGGTAGCAATTGGTCTAATCGCTCAGTTTTGTTTGTAACAGATAACGTAGCTGTTATCGATATTTTAACCAGCGGTTTGTCTAAGTCCTTACATATTATGAGTCCCCTAAGGCGTCTAGTACAACTTTCATTAATGCATCATTTCCATTTCAGTTGTGCACACTTGCCTGGTACACAGAACATGGCAGCGGATGCCTTGTCACGAGCTAATACCTCCCTTTTCTTTCAGATCATGCCAGAAGCGGACATCACAGGTGCCATGATTCCTCCGCACGAGTCACTAGTCCTGGTCTAACTGAACACCTAGCTACTGCGCACACGTTGCTTGCTAAATCCGTGTACTCAATCAGTTACTAGCAGCATTAGATGGCCTTGGGCCGAGTAGTCCATTATTGCCTTTCGGCCAATCGCCTCTCACAACCCACCAATTTGTGTCCCATATACGCCCTCTGTTGGCCAGCTTAGGTGTGGATCCAGCTTCGGTGTCGGGTCATTCATTCCGCATCGGGGCTGCATCCGCAGCTTCATAAAATCAGGTGCCGACGCACGTCATCCAAAGCTAGGTTGCTGGCGGTCATCGTGTTTTAGCAGGTATATTCCTCATCCTAAGGTCGAAATGTCGCTTGCTTTTCAGAATCTGGTTCTGTAATTTTGTGTTGTGATAAAGGAAATCCTGCCTTTCAGTTTGCTGTTTTTGCCCTCTATTCAGGCGTCCCTACATCGCCACGGTTACGGCATAATTCTAGCCGCTTTAGAGTTGAGGGGGCCGTAGATGGGGTAAGTTCCTTCTCGCCATCGTTAACCCCGACCACAAATATATGTTTTACTAAAGCAGACATGGGAGTGTGGTCTCTATAAAGATAAAATTCTAGGGGTTCATTTATTAAGACTGGCGTTTTTAACACCAGTCTTAATTAAGCCCTATAGCTGGCGGTGGATTCGCCAAAGTTACAGTATGAATCCTCCGCCACTTCTAAATGTAAAATGGCTTCCTAGCTGTCTTACATTTAGACCTTCTCCTAAACAGGTGTAGAAAATGGTAAATGAGACGGGCCTGCCGGCCCGTCCCCTTCCCCACCACACTCACCTCTTTAGACCTGGCGTGAGCAGGAAAAAGTGGCAGATTGCTGCGCAACTAACCATTGTGCCGCAATCTGTGCCTGAAATATGCCTAATTTAGGTGTGCTGTATTTCAGCTTGATAAATGACCCACCTAATTTTTATTGACAGATGCAGAGGTGATGGGAAAGACATGAAAAACTGAAGGTTCCTTTCTCAATATGTGTTCTTGTAGCACAAATTGTAGTACGGTTTTGGCAGGTTCTAAGCCTGTCATTACAATTGAGCACTATGTATGATATTAATATGCAATGTGCAAATTAGGCATTTTCTCACTTTTTAAAACAGACACAGTAGCCATTTATATCATCTAGGAGAAAGCCCTGTCTGTGAGCACTTTGTTCTTGCCTTTGCAGTCCAGACATTCTCTTTTCAAAACGTGTTCGTTAGCCGGCTGCTCAGTTCCCCTATGATTAAGGTAATGAGCAGCTTTTTGGGAATGACTACAAAAGGTCAATGGGCATCAGATATCCAGCATTGCAATGTGAGGGGTTCAAGGCAACATTTCTTCATGCAGCTTTTTGAGATGATAATACATGCAGACATACTGTAATGTGTATGTTGTAGCAGAATGACAGTAACTATTAGATAGTGGATGATATTTTAGATTAGGGTTTGTTTCTCCCTCATAGGATCTGTTCATATTAGGCAGTTACCTGTACAATATTCAGTAGCAATGATCTATTGTCCCATTACTGGTTTTAATAAATACAAGTGCCATCTCATGGGTTCATAAATGATGCAATATTTTCTACCTGCACAGTAGCTCTGATAATATAAGAGAATGTGAACACTCACTATTTGCTTACAGCCCTTTCACATGGCAGAGCTGTGTCCACTGAGCCTAAGGGCAGATTGGCCATAGATTCGGTGAGCTGATGCCAAGGGGACCACCTGAGCCCTTCTCACCGGTGCTAGCCAAGTAAGTAATGATCTGTCACTCACAGAATTAATTAATGCTGGGGGCGTCAAGTACTGTAGTTATGTACCTGACCGGCAACCACAGGTCCCCTCCTGATTCCAGTAGTCAACTATATTGCCATCCTGAGGGAATTGGTGTAGGAAGACAGAATGTGGCAGCTGGAGCTGGCCACCACAAAGGGGCAGCTTCTGAGGAGGTATTTTGCTCCATTTTGTGATGCACTTAGTTTTTTTATGCTGCTGGGTCAGTTTATTGTGTTGCACTGAGGTATTTGGCTCTGCTAGGGTGAATTTTGTGCAGCAATTTGGTATTGCTGGACCCACCTACTTGTGTTAGCCCTGCCTTCTGTCACTTTGGAACTGCCTACAGCTAAGGGCCTCTTTTATTTTTTCCAGGGCCACTTTAAGTTCCCAGTCCACCCCTGACTGAGCCTGTATGCCATTACACAGAGTCAGTTATGCAGAGAGCCCAGGAGAGGGAAGAGAAGGAGAAGAGGAGTGATAGTAGCAAGAATGGTGGTTGTAGGACTCACTCACTCTGTTGCTCCCCTGGGCAGCACAGTCATGCGAAGTGCACACTCGTTCTTCCTGTTGGGGCACTCTGGTTTTGGGGTCCTCCTGCCTGATGTCGGTTGAGGTGTCCTTGATGTTTTTGTGATTTTGGTTTTGAGGTGCAAGGCACGGTCAGTTGGTGATGCTGTGGATGTTGGTGCAGTGTAGTGGGGCAGGGAATAATGAGGCCAGGTTAACAGCAGAATGGTTCTTTACTGAAGAATTAAGTGGAGGCACATCAGATACAGTTCTCAGCATGCAATGGACTGACAGGTGTTACACAAATGCACTTTTCGCAGATGTTACGGGTTTCAAGGCTGTGCAGGTACTTATACCTTATTCACACGTCAGTGTTTAGGTCAGTGATTTCCATCAATGATTGTGAGCCAAAATCAGGAGTGGAAGCTACACAGAGATAAGTTATAAGGGAAAAATCTGCACTTGTGCTGTGTTTAGACCCACACCTGGACTTGGTTCACAATCACTGCACTTCTATAACTGACTTTTACATAAGCATATAGACATGGGGTGTAAAACTTCTCTTTTCAGTAATGCAACCACAGGGTAGACCCTAAACGTAAGACTATGTTCTGCAACTTTTTGAACAGGTTGCGGGACAAAAAATGTACATCCTTTGTGGGATGTGGATATTTTATGCAGATGATTAATCTGCTCTGTGTATCCAGGTACACGTGGAAATGGAGACTCAATGATCTGTTTATGACAGCAATTCTCCAAAGACTTTAGCCCTACACTTCCTGTTTTCAGCTGGCCTGCTTTTCAAAGTAAAATTCTTTTCTGGCCTCTCTGCTGGCTAGGCTTAAAGGGTTTCTGTCACCCCACTAAACTCATTTTTTTTTTTGTGTGTGTACTTATAATCCCTATCCTGCGATATTGCCATACATTATGTTATTAATAATTTTCGTTCAGTAGATTTAGCAAAAAACATACTTTTAAGATATGCTAATTACCTGTGTACCAGCAAGTAGGGCGTCTACTTGCTGGTAGCAGCCGCAGAAAACCGCCCCCTCCTTCTGTTGATTGACAGGGCCAGCCGCAATCTCCTCCTCTGGCCGGCCCTGTCAGCATTTCAAAAATCGCGCGCCTGTGTTGATTCGGCGCAGGCGCTCTGAGATAAGGAGGCTCGCCTCCTCAGCACTCCCTCAGTGCGCCTGCGCCGATGACGTCTTCTCTTTCGGTGACGTCATTGGCGCAGGCGCACTGAGGGAGTGCTGAGGAGGCGAGCCTCCTTATCTCAGAGCGCCTGCGCCGAATCAACACAGGCGCACGATTTTTGAAATGCTGACAGGGCCGGCCGGAGGAGGAGATTGCGGCTGGCCCTGTCAATCAACAGAAGGAGGGGGCGGTTTTCTGCATTGTCTCTCTTCTCTATATTGAAAGGGTGACACCAGCCCCATCTAGTGGTAGCTGCAAATATGGCCTATTTATACCTTTTGCATACATATAAGGAAATGCATTTACTATATAAAAATGTTTCACCTAATTTTTGCAATTTACAGCTGCTCTGCTGTGGGAGTCATAGACTTGGGTGTCATAGACTTGGGTGCCATATTGCAGCTCTGGTCAACTCAGTTCTTGTATATAGCAGTAACATATCTATGGGTATGATCCCTGCAAATGTCAAATGTTCTGCCACCAGTCTATAGAAAATATGTATAATATAGGGCCAGCAGCTATTTAGAATGGGATTGGCTTCAAGAAACAACAGCTTTAAGAAACAGGATTAGCATCTATACTTATATGTAGTCAAACATGACGAGGTCTCAAAATTTGAACCATCAGACCAATTGGCCAGATCCAGCACAAGCACTACATATACAGAGGCACTCAAACTGCATTTTGAGCTCATTCCGAGGTTTGTTTTCAATTGTGTAATTAAACCTTAAAGGGTATTTCTAGTAAATTGTTTAAAGTTTTGTGCAGAGATGTGCCTCAGGGTGCACTGTTAAATACTATATTTTTATTCACCTAATGCAACATAACAATATGGCTGCGTTCTGCCTGACTGACACTTTCATTAAAATAAATCGAAGCTCTTAGATGAGATGTTGGTATTCTTAGCTTGCAGGGTGAATGTGATCACTCTTAAATCAAAGAGGTTGCCATGAAAAAATGAAAATCAGAGATCATATAGTATGTGACCATCTCTAACAAAGGTCGAACCAGCCCTGTATCTCACATGGAACCAGAGATCTTCCAATTCATTGCTCCAATTGTTCTGCCACATTTATTTCTGGCTGGCAGCTGAGGGTGTGTGTCCTTTTCCAGGGGTGTGTCCTTTTTTGCGGCAGATCTTTCCCTTTAACTGCCACAGTATCTAACAGAAGATATGGCTGGTAACAGTTAAAGATTTAAACTGAGCATGTGCAGCCACCTCAGTGAGATGGATAAGAAATAAGGAAAAGAACAAACAGCACGCGGCACTATACACTATAAATTAAAATGCAACCCCAAATCCAACCTGACCGATGACATTTTTGGCAGACAATTTTATACCGCCGGCTATCATGAGCGATCATTCTTGTCTAATTCTAAAATGATGGTCAACAAAAATGGTCAAATTTTTTATTGACAGCTTGACTCGTCTCCCCATCCAAAACACATATATGCCTGGCCAAACCGACCATCCATCTGGATGAGAGGAGGGGCTCAGCCAACAGCTATCTCACACGTATGGCGGTCTATGTTTCATGTTTGGACAAAGAGGCATTTTGCAGAGAAAACCCAAGAAGATCTGCCATCGCTCAGTGCTTATTGTCATAGTATATTCTAATATGTCTTGTGTGTGTGTCATGCTATACTTCTGTAGAAAGGGAATTTTGGATGCTAGTATTGGTTTTTGTAGATTAAATCATCTTAAGGGTCCATTCACACGTTCGTAGAATGGGTCCGCATCCGTTCCGCAAATTGGGGAACGGGTGCGGACCCATTCATTCTCAATGGGGCAGGAATGGATGCGGACAGCACACTACGGACGCGTGAATGGACCCTAATCAGATGTTCATGGAAATGCAATAGAAAAGCTCACCATGCAAAACTCTAACATTTTCATAACCAAAATTCTTCAGTACGACAGCAGAAATAGGATCAATCCACACTGTGGAACCTTTTCAAAAAGCTTAAACACTGAAGTCTACTTTAACCTCGGGTCTGTGTTTTGTGTGTAAACCTCAAGTTGGGTACTTCTGTCACGTACCAACGTTGTGGAGGCTAACCACGCTGCCTACGTCTTTAGTATGAAGCCGGCCGACTGAATATATGATATGGTTAACCTTAGCCAGTTATTTTTCATGTTCCAAACTGTATCTCTGTAGACATCCGTGATATGGTTAACCTTAGCCAGTTATTTTTCATGTTCCAAACTGTATCTCTGTAGACATCCGTGATATGGTTAACCATAGCCAGTTATTTTTCATGTTCCAAACTGTATCTCTGTAGACATCCGTGATATGGTTAACCTTAGCCAGTTATTTTTCATGTTCCAAACTGTATCTCTGTAGACATCCCTTACGTTCACATTCTGGTCAAATGTGGCTAATATTTACTTCATTTAACAGGTGCTTTTCAAGTAAAAGAAAAATGTCTTGAGCTCATTTTTGTTCTCTTTATTCTTTTATTACCACAAGAACTTGCAGCACATCAGCAGGGTTACTAACAGAAAAAAAATGCTTGGCCTGATACATTCATAATTCAAAGGAAATGCATAAAAATGGCTGTCATCTTTAACAAGCATAGCTTAAAATGATTTTTACATGAACACTGAAACCAATATCTTCAAAGCAGCTGTCAATAGGTGTCTGCCCTTTGCCACCAACTTGGCAAAACGTACAAATATAAGTCAAGAGCTGTGAAGATCAGACGGCAAAGTGTCACAGAAGCCTGGGCTAAAGCTGTGCCTGCTAAAACACTGGACGTCAGTCATATATTCTGTATCCCTGGCAGGAAAAAGCACGTCTCTGAGTATAGAGTGTTTGATGAGCTCTAAGCTAGTTTTAGACGCCCCAGTCAGAGAAGTGGAACATCAGAAGACATGATTGTGTAGCTTACAAATATGACGTCCCATGCTGAGCACCTCCAACGTCAAATGAGGGTTGGTGCTGAGTTTTACAGCTAGATATATAAACACAATGATTTATAGACAGATTGCCCCAGGCTCTTAGGCTTTTCAAGTCTACTTGCTTTTTGTTAAGGGAGTTTGCTTGTTTCTTTTAGTGAAATAAAACTGGAAGAAAAGTTTAAGTCTGAATGAGTGTAGTTTGAAAGCCTTCTCCTATGGAAACTGGAGTTTTTACCAATGGAGATATGTAAATATGAAGTTATACATTTGGGAACTAATAATCTGTATGCAACATAGTGCATGTCCTAGGGCAATGTTTTAAAATGAATTCTATGATTTGAGAATGAATAAGCTTACGCAGGCTAAGTTAAGAAATATATTTACTATGTGGGATTAAATATAAGATAACACAGACAAAACACGTATAGAATACTAAAAAGTACATAAACATCACTAGCCTAAATATCGGTCGGCCATGCTATAACACATGGTTGTCTACCACATTATAACACATAACTGACACCCAGGGTGTACCAGAGATAGGGCAAATCAATGCTTATATCCTACCAAGGCCTTGCCCCCGGTGTGCATCACGCATGTCCTGAGATGTGTCTCGGACATCACTACTCAGGAATCAGCACAATAAGGGATGGGTACTGTACTACATTACAAGGAATATACTCACACAGAATACTAAAAGTAATATAAAAGAGACAAAATTAAAGGGGACAGAACCAATACAGGCAAATACTTACCACTGTACATAGATAATAAGAGAGATTCTCCAACATGTATAATATATTTCTTATAATTTGAGTCGATCTAACCATTCCTACTAAGTTTACTTTCACACTCGCGTTTTGGCTTTCTGTTTGTGAGATCCGTTCAGGGCTCTCACAAGTGGGCATTATAATGCATTCTAAATGGAAAAGGATCCGCTCAGAATGCATCAGTTTGCCTCCGTTCAGTCTCCATTCCGCTTTGGAGACGGACACCAAATGCCTGCAGCCTTTTGGTCTTCGCCTGATGAAACTGAGCCAAACGTTTTCACTGACACAATCTGGCACAATAGAAAACAGATTCATCCTCCATTGAGTTTCAATGGTGTTGAAGATGGATCCGTCTTGGCTATGTTAAAGATAATACAAACGGATGCAGACGGTTGTATTATCTGAACGGATACGTCCATGACGGAGCCGCACAAAACAGGAATAGCCTCAGGCTGGTTTCACATCACTGTTTAATTTTCCGTTCTTCTGATCCGTCAGAAGAACAGAAAAAAAAAACAAAAAAAAACAGGATCTGGTATAAAAAAAAAAAAGGATCTTGTTGCATCCTATATGTACGAAGGAGCTGTAAAAAAATGAAAGGTGGAATCTGATTGGTTGCTATGGGCAACGAAGTCACTTCTACTTTACACCAGTTTGATAAATCTCCCCCCTTGACACTAGTGTATGTCATAATTGTCTGTAAGTTGGGGGTTCCACTTTTAAGACTTCTACCTATTGGGAAAATACAGAAACTGTAGTGTCCCACTAGGTAGGGGTGGGCACTACACAAGGGTCAATTGGTGTGCGCGTTACTCCTACTCACAAGGAACAGAAGTGTTATATTTAACAGGGACCTTGCCCCAGGCACGCAAAATACCTGTAACATCCAGGGCACCTCATCCACCATCGGGCCTGGTCCCTATATACAGAGTGTGCCCCAGAGGAACCGTGTCTACCTCTCCTTCACTGCCACGCGCCTGCCCAGGGTTCTCCAAATAAATTGGCGTCACGAACAGGATCCGAATATTCCTGCGCCATTGCGGATTTAAAAACTGTGTGCTGAAAATTGTCTTAAAGTGACATGCCCCAATTGTTTTATTGAAAATTGCTGGGCCAAAGTGAACTGTAATAATTGCGGTGTGAAAATAGCATTGTGTGGACTGTTTTCTACTTATTTAAGCCACCGCTTGCTGTCAATGAATAGACAGCTATTTTGCTCAAAGATGGCCGCTTAGCTTGATTGAAATTGTTTGCTGCGTCATCTTCATCCAGAATTGGCGGTAAAAATTGGCGCCTTCTGCTAAAAGTGCGGGAAGGCTGTATGCTGGCGCCACCGCCCTGTCTGGACATTTGCATGTCTGCTGTAATGGACTCCGCCTCCCCTATACTGGAGTACCTGGGGGGCGGCCTCCCAGTGCAATGGGAGGATCTGTCTGAACTTGTTGGCGCCACCCTGTCTCTCTCCAGAGAAGGATCGAGCATGTTGAGGAGTGAGGACTGTTCTGCTGAGATGTCCGCACCTGATTTGTTAACCATGAATATGACTGGGGTAGAGCAAGAGGACGCTCCACCGGCCTACTCTCCGGGACCGGAGAGACCCGCCTGCCCGCCACCGAGGACGCAACCGGAGACCTACTACGGCTCCTGGAGAGACTTCTTCCAGCCCTCGTTTAAGTGGTCAGCGTTGATGGCAGAGATTCGGGAGGCCGCAATAAAGAAGACTACTAAAACCAAAATATACTATGAAGAACTGGCAAAGACCGTTCACGAGTGCCACACTGACACACAACCCCGCCTGGAAAGGAGAATGGGGTTGGTTGTGACCTTTGACAAGGACCGAGGCTTCGGTTTCATAAAAGACTACCTGACTGGAAGAGACTTGTATGTCAATCGGAGGTCCGTCAAGCGGAGCTACCTCCCAGAACATTTACATAACCTCCGCGAGGGAGAGGAGGTTGAATTCACCCCTGCTGAGGACCTGCAAGGCCCCTACGCCACTGCCGTGTCCCGTCCTAAAAAGAAATCGGGGGACTGGGACCTTGATGAGGACCACCCTGGCTGCGAGCAAGAACCTGTGTGCTCTCCAGAACCGGCCCATCATGCCTTTCAAGAAAGGGGCTCCTTCATTGGCCCGAATGTATTTTGGCAGCCGACAGTGGTGGAGAAGAGGGTTAGCCCATGGCCCTCACCTGAGTTGCCTCGCAGGGAGAAAACTGTCCGTGAGCTTCAGGATGCCGAGAGATTCCGAGCTACCCTGGAAAATATCCGCAGAGGGAGGAAAGCGGACGCCTCACCTGAGCCTGCAGCGGCTGCGCAGGACGAACCACCCACCTTCCAAGTGCCGATGGCGACAGCGGAGACCAGCGATCCCGACTCCGAAAGCCTGGACGACCAGATTGTGCGGCTGGAGTTGAAACTACGAGAGCTGCGTCAGATTGCCTCCGCCAGGATCCGGACTCCACCTGACCTAAAAGAAAGTGGACGTAAGGACTCGGACGTCTCCGGGTCTAAGGTGAGAGTCCCTGTCCCTTCCAGTCGTCCCTCCTTAGTACCGGCACCTGCGGTGGAATCCTCATACGCTGTGGCGCACAGAGCCAGTTGTTCCAGAACCCACCGGACCGCTTGCAGCAGCGGTACCCAGGCCAGTGCAGCAGCCCACGATTGTTATGCCTGCTTCGGTGAGGTCAGCGACTTTGATAACCCCTAGGCCTATGGGGCCTATACCTATTAGGGGTCCGTTTATGTTGCAGTTGCCCCCCAATACGGTGTTGTGGGCACATCCGTCTATTGAACCTCAGTACAGGCCCGATATACAAATGGAGCCAGGGAGCACCACTGAAATGCAAAGTGGATATGACATGCCCCTGTAATTTGGCCTGCTAGGCCCTTGATGTTTGCTTTATTTACCAAGGGATCCTAAAGAAGACTTAACCCTTCCAGGACAGGAGTCCTTCGTTGTTTTGGCCCTCTGTTGCTGCTGCCAGTTACCCACGGCTCAGTGGAGGCGGCAAGCCACTGAAATACCACGTGCAGCAAGGCCATCTTGTTTACAGGACCTCCTGCCTGCTTTCTCAGAGTGAAAACCCAGTTGTGCCTGTTTTCATAAGTTGCACCTTTGACCCTTTAACCCCTTTTCAGGTTGATTACGGGTATTACAGCACTTGTTTTATATATGCCATTTGAATAATGTGGACTATTTTATGTGCTGCTATTTTATTATGCAACTTGAATTTCAAGAATTGGGCCCAGGGATAGACTCAAATGCACATTAGCCTCTGAGATTTTGCTAATATTTTAAAGAAATGTGCCCAGAGATGGACTCCACCACGTGCGAGATTCTGTGATTCTATCTTCCTCTCTATTTGCATCTGCGATATCCTTACTTGGCTGTGGATTGAAAAAAAAGAAAAGAACCTGGGTACGGACTCATTTTATATGCTTTGAGCCTCCAAGAATTGTTATTTAATGTTTTTACATTTTCCATGGACTACAACTGTTTTATCATGGACAATTTGCACTTAAAAGTATTATTATGGACTATCCTGGTATTTATTGTTACGCTGTGCCAGGTCAGCGCCCCTGTTCCCATTGTGTTATCCTGAGAGAAGAGAACGACGCCCCTTTTCACCATTACTTGCTCCTAATCCAGTGGAACTGCCTGATGTATACATATAATGTATCTTTGCAAATGAGATGTGTTTTCCTGCTTTGCTTTATCTTCCCTATTACAGGTGCAGTATCCAGCTGTGCAGGGACCCTCCATGTTGCGCCGAGGACGGGCAACGTTATAGCGTGGGGGTATGTAGTGTCCCACTAGGTAGGGGTGGGCACTACACAAGGGTCAATTGGTGTGCGCGTTACTCCTACTCACAAGGAACAGAAGTGTTATATTTAATTGTGCATTTTATGTATGTTCTAATGTGTTTTACATGCAATGTACCCCTGTATGATGCAACAGCAGGCCTAGTTGGGTGTAGTTAGACATCCCAGACACTAGAGGGAGATAGGGAGCCCCTAGTATAAATGTCCAGGCCTAGACAGGGAGTGTTAGTGCAGAGTCAGAAGTCTGAGAAGACAGAGGTTAAAAAAGCCTGCTCCTGACATAGTCATAGCCCTGGCTGCTAGTGATGTCCAGGAGGCTAGTGAGAAGCTCCAGCCTGCCTGAGAACAAGAGAGCCTTAGTTAGCTCTGAAGACACCCCAGTTGCAGGACCCAACCTCCTGGGAGAAACCCGCAGTCATCCACTTTACAAGAGAGGGCGATCCAGGGTAAGCTAAGTGACCCTGATGGGCAGATGAAACTAGAAAGTGCAGCAAGAATCTAATACCTGAGGAAGATAGTAACCAAGGATTTAAGCCACCCTTTAGGCATCCGGGCCTTGGGATATAAAGCCAGAGCAGGAGTTCTAGAAAGAACAGTGTACATTGATTCGGAGGAAAGGTACAACCTGCTGCTGAGTGCTTGTGAATTTACCCTCTGCGTATCTTGCGTAAATATTGCCTGCCATTTTGTGAATAAGCCTCCTTGTGGAACTGTGATTGAAAGACTGTACTCCTACCTGCTGTACAAAGTTGGATTGTTCAGTAAAGTTACGTTTGGTTCACTATATACTTGTGTACCTCCATCATTCCAACCACCAACCGGCGTGCCACCGTCCAAAGGCACTGGCGTCACGAATCCAACAGGGACCTTGCCCCAGGCACGCAAAATACCTGTAACATCCAGGGCACCTCATCCACCATCGGGCCTGGTCCCTATATACAGAGTGTGCCCCAGAGGAACCGTGTCTACCTCTCCTTCACTGCCACGCGCCTGCCCAGGGTTCTCCAAATATAGTGAGTACCCTCGATTGCCCATAACCGTGAGCTCACTTCGTCTATACCCTGCAGGTCTGGCGTGTTGCAAAACCAGCATGCCTTTCACAACTCCCATAAACTAAATGTCGAGAACAACATGCAATGCCCACCAAAGGATATGCCATAAGTGTGTCAGGAAGGAATACCCCTTCAATAGATCTCTCTGGATAAAACTGGCATGCTGTAGGGATTCAGAAAGCGCCAATGAGAAAATGCCAGTTATGCACTGCCTCCACAGGCTTGAACCAGGCATAGTACAGTAAAAGTTCTGCCAGGATGGCCCCTGTAAAGGGGTTATTCCATGATTAATGTAAAAGGTGAAAACCAGGCATCATATAGTACATGACATACATGACAATCTCTTTTTAAATAAGTTAGAACTAGCCCTGTACCTCACATGGATCCAGAGAAGCCCCCATTTATTGCCCAACTGCTCTTATAGATTTATTTCAAGCTGGCAGCTCAGGGAATGTGTCCTTTCTCAGGTGTCTTTCTAATACAGCTCTCTGCTTATAAAAGCCCAGGAGGCATCTAAAGGGTGGAAATGAGTAAATATGTATAGAGAAATATGGAAAAAAAAAATATACAGCAGGTGGCGCTATACAGATACATTTTATTCAATAACTCAGTGGCTATGCTAAATTTTAAATTACATTCAATTACAAAAGTATTTAGATCCAGACGGTAGTTTAAAAACTGCTGAATATTTGTCATTGGATAACCCCTTTAACCTCTTCAGGACACAGGGCGTACAGGTACGCCCTTATGTCCTGGTACTTAAGGACACAGGCCGTACCTGTACGCCCTGTGTATTTCCGATCACCGCCGCCTGCTCAAATCATTGGCTAAATTCCGCGGGGGGGGGGGGGGCCCGTGAAATTCCGTGACCCCCCCCATGTCAATTCAGACCAGCGGTTTGCGGCTTTTTATTGGGCAGCCGGCAGCGACGGCGGTGCCATCGGGTCCCCGTGGGGCTGTGGGGGGAACCCGATGGCATGGAAGGCAGCGCGATGCCTTCCTGAGGCATCTGCACTGCCTTCCGGTGACAAGTCTGTGAGATCAAGCACCCTGGATCTCACAGGCCGGAAGCTGTATGAGTAATACTCAATGTATTACTCATACAGCCAATGGATTCCAATACAGAAGTATTGGAATGCATTGTAAAGGTTTAGACCCCCAAAAGTTTAAGTCCCAAAGTGGGATAAAAAATAAAGTGAAAAAAAAAGTTGAAAAAATAAAGTTTTCCCCCCAAAAAATTAAAAGTTTCAAGTAAAAATAAACAAAAATGCCATTTTCCCCAAATAAAGTAAAAAAAAAGGTAAAAAATAGAAAAAAAATAGACATATTCAGTATCGCCGCGTGCGTATCGACCGGCTCTATAAACATATCACATGACCTAACCCCTCAGATGAACACCGTAAAAAAATAAAAAATAAGAACTGTGCTAAATAAACAATTTAAGTGATCAAAAAGGCGTTTGCCCACCAAAATACCGTATTTTTCGCCGTATAAGACGCACTTTTTCTTCCCTCAAAATGGGGGAGAAATGCCCCTGCGTCTTATACGGCGAATGCAGTCAGTTTTACATCGCTGGCAGCGATGTAAAGAGAGCGAGGACTCGGGGAGGGACTGGGAGGAGGAGCTGGGGCCGGCAATAGCGGCGGGGCGGTGCAGTCACTGTACTAAAGGCCCGCCCCGCCGCTCCGGTGTACTAATAAAATATGTCATATTCAATGAATGGTTATTAAATATGCCCCTTTATGCCTAATAGTACCTTAAATCCTTAGCGCTTCAGTAGTATGCAGGCTGGGCGGGCGGCAGCGTAACTCCCTGATGTCACGTGCCTGCGCCGCCTACTTTATGAATGAAGCAGGCGGCGCAGGCAAGTGACGTCAGTGAGTGACGCGCCGCGCCGGCTGCCCGGCCTGCCGGCATTGTACTGAAGCACTTCGGATTTAAGGTACTTTTAGGAATAAAGAGGCATATTTAATAACTATTAATTGAATAAGACATATTATATTAGTATACAGGAGCGGCGGGGGATCTGTGGATGGCACAGTTATGGGCTGGGAGGGTCTGTGGATGACACATGTATAACAGTGCCATCCACAGATCCCCCCCTGTAACAGTGCCAGCCACAGATCCCCCTGTAACAGTGAAAGCCACAGATCCCCCCATAACAGTGTCTGTCATCCACAGTTCCCCCCTAACAGTGTCCGTCATCCACAGTTCCCCCCATAACAGTGTCCGTCATCCACAGATCCCCCCATAAGTGTCCGTCATCCACAGATCCCCCCATAACAGTGTCAGTCATCCACAGATCCCCCCATAACAGTGTCCGTCATCTACAGATCCCCCCATAACAGTGTCCGTCATCCACAGATCCCCCCATAACAGTGTCCATCATCCACAGATCCCCAGTAATAGTGCCATCCACAGACCACCTAGTTCCAAACCCACAGCACACCTTTTGGTTAAAAATATTTTTTTTCTTATTTTCCTCCCCAAAAACCTAGGTGCGTCTTATACGCCGGTGCGTCTTATACGGCGAAAAATACGGTAGTACCAATCTAACCGTCACCTTATCCCACAAAAAATTAGCCCCTACCTGAGACAATCACCTAAAAAATAAAAAAAACTATGGCTCAGAATATGGAGACACTAAAACATCATTTTTTTGTTTTAAAAAAGCTGTTATTGTGTAAAACTTACATAAATAAAATAAAGTATACATATTTGGTATCGCCGTGTCTGTATCGACCAGCTATATAAAAATATCACATGACTTATCCCCTCAGATGAACACCGTAAAAAATAAAAAATAAAAACTGTGCTAAATAAACCATGTTTTGTCATCTTACCTCACAAAAAGTGTAATAGCAAGTGATCAAAAAATTCATATGCACCCCAAAATAGTGCCAATCAAACCGTCATCTCATCCTGCAAAAAATGAGACCCTACCTAAGATAATCGCCCAAAAACTGAAAAAACTATGGCTCTCAGACTATGGAGACTCTAAAACATGTTTTTTTTTTTGTTTCAAAAATGAAATCATTGTGTATAACTTACATAAATGAAAAAATTGTATACATATTATGTATCGCCGCGTCAGTGACAACCTGCTCTATAAAAATACCACATGATCTAACCTGTCAGATAAAATCTGCCTTCCAAAAACTGTATGGCATTCCTTTCCTTCTGCGCCCTGCCGTGTGCCCGTACAGCAGTTTACGACCACACATCAGGTCCATAAATATTGAGTTTTGTTTGGCTGTTAACCCTTGCTTTGTAACTGGAAAAAAAAAAAATTTATGAAAAATCTGCCAAAAAAGTGAAATTTTGAAATTGTATCTCTATTTTCCATTAATTCTTGTGGAACACCTAAAGGGTTAACAACGTTTGTAAAATCAGTTTTGAATACCTTGAGGGGTGTAGTTTCTAGAATGGGGTCATTTTTGGGTGGTTTCTGTTATGTAAGCCTCACAAAGTGACTTCAGACCTGAACTGGTCCTTAAAAAGATTTCATTCTAAGCCTTGTAACGTACCCCAAAAATAAAATGTCATTCCCAAAATTATCCTAACATGAAGTAGACATATGGGGAATGTAAAGTAATAACTATTTTTGTAGGTATTACTATGTATTATAGAAGTAGAGAAATTGAAACTTGGAAATTTGCTAATGTTTCAAAATTTTGGGCAAATTTGGTATTTTTTTACAAATAAAAATTTATATTTTTTACTCCATTTTACCACTGTCATGAAGTACAATATGTGACGAAAAAACAATCTCAGAATAGCCTGGATAAGTCAAAGCGTTTAAAAGTTATCACCACTTAGTGACACTGGTCAGATTTGCAAAAAATGGCCTGGTCCTTAAGGTGAAATAAGGCTGTGTCCTTAAGGAGTTAAGTTGCTTAAAGTAGATCTCATACAGCCCGACAGTGCTCCCATAACAGTTCCAGCCACATAGTAAAGTCCACAAAAGCACCAGCTACACGTTGCTCCTCAAATACCAGCCACTCCGTGTCCCTTTAAGGGTTTGTTCACACTGTGGCTTTTGCGCCTGGACTTCTGCACTGTTGTCACTGGGAATCCACACTGCTTTTCATATTAATGTGGAATTTTTTTGCATGTATTTGAAATCTGTGCGCCAAGAAAGGCATGTTAACGTAGAAGCCACGATGGGTGTATGCTTGCAGATTAGCCCTGTAAATAAGGGGTTTTATACAGTCAGATCCTCACCATTCAAACCATCAAACCACAACAGAAACCCAAGGGTCAGCCTTAGATTTCTGCTGCGGATTTTGTGGCAAATATATGTCGGATTTTTATGATGCGGATTTTGTAGTGTGAACATACCCTACTTGTGCCAGCCAAACAGTGGCCCACCCAGTAATATCAACTGCATGCTGCTGCTTAACGCTCCTCTTTTTACTGACATGAAAGATACAAGTGAGAACCCAACAAATGTATTTCCTAAACTGATATCTATGATCATTATATGGAACAGAGAACAAAGCTGTGCACCACTCTGTTGTCTGTAGAAGGATGCTGCATGTCTTTTTGAACTATCGAGATACTATTGAGATGTCTTTTTGAACTATCAAGATGTCTTCTGGATGGATGAGGGCCACACAGAACCAGCAACATGAGCTATGTGCACCTCCTGGGGCACAGGTAATCTCCATATAGAGAATATTTAGGTGCTGGTGGTATGGAAGCAGAAGGGTTAAAACAAAATAGTTTTGTTGTATTTCAATAAAAATACAATCATTAAAAAAACAACTCTGAGGGAATTCAAGGCCATGTGAAAACAAAGTCCTGATGTTCTCAATAAATTGCAAGGTTGTGTCACATGAGCAGAAAATATCTGAATCTTGTACATATTGAAGTCGTGTTCTTTATTCTTCAAGAATCAAGAAATATGCTGATATTTTGAATTCATATAGGAACATCTATAGAAAGATAACTGTCATGTATATTGCATTTAGGCTTTTATTTTGGACATATAAAGCTATACAAATACTTTCTATAATCATATAAATGCACAATGCATGATGTAATACATAATAATTCATTTTGTAAGTGGCTATTAGTGTCATGTCCCATGATTCATGGTTTTATTCAGTGTCTTATTACTGTTATTTCAATATGCTTGCTTGTTTGAAGTTTGTCCCTGCCATCTCGATTTAGCCAGGCTCTGATGTAATCAGTATCTCCTTCCTTCTGTGCCTGGCAGCCATGGGGAAGATTTGCCAATAGCAGCCAATCAGATTCCACCTTTCATTTTCTAAAGGATCTCTGACAAATTAATTGTGGAATCTGATTGGTTGCTATGGGCAACTAAGCCAGTTTCCTTTACACCAGTTTTGATAAATCTGCCCCAATGTTTGCACTATTAACATCTCCTGTGGGGAAAACAAACAAACATCTTTTTACCCACTGTACATGATTACAAGGATTCAACCTGGAAATAAACCTCATCTGGAGTTTTCATACATGTCTTGCAGTAGTATCTGATAGTTATCAGGTAAAGTTATCAATACAGACAACCATATTGACAGCTATAATGTCTTTCGAGCCTCACTCATCAAACTAGAAATTTAGTCTGAATAATTAAGGTAAAAGTGTACCGTGAAATATGACAAAATTTCGAACATGCAGCCAAGAAAATCAGTATCGAGTAGAATACAATACGTAATGCAATGGCTAGATGATGGGTGAGAGGAACAGACTTTCTGCAAAAAATTGATGACACATTTGGGGTGGAGATCAAAATACATAGCGGTCAACAACCAGTGCAGTGGGGTAGTCTTTCAAGTGTCCATCAATGCACATCACCCCAACTTTCCGGCCAGTATACTCAGCAGACCGCACCAGGGTAGCCCTTACCAGGTTCACCAAGCTTCCTGAGACCAGCAGCGCCTCAGCTTGAGTGTCTCCCTCTTCCACCTGGCACAAGTGGTCTAGAGCCTCCAGTGTACCTGTGGCACACAGATTCCTAGCATATAGCTATTGTCGGTAACCACAATTAGTGTCCATGGGCTCAACCCGATGAGGACACTCAGCCCTGATATAGCCAGGTTCCTAACACCGCCAGCAGATTAACTGGGTCCGGCCCATAGTGGGAACCTCCCCGGGGGGTTTCATTGTCTCATACCGGTGGGCCTGGGGTGAGGAGTTCAAGAGTTTGCTGCCCTCCTCCCAAAAGAACCCCCCTTGAGATTTTTGGTGGCCTCATAGCATTCCACCAGGTCCACCATTTCCAAGGCATTTCCAGACATCTGGCTGATCCAGTGCTGGAAAGGGGGTTGCAGCGCCCTCCAGAATATGTCAGCCAATAGTCTATCCAGCATAGCCATGGGACTCAGCACATCAAGCTGTAGCCACTTTTGCAAAAGGTGGAGTAACTCATAATACTGGAGTCTCGCAGTCTCAGCCAGCTTAAACCCCCACTGATGTAGCCGCTGGGCCCGGACCAACACGTTCACCCTCAGTCTTGCCAAAATCTCACCCTTTACCTTAAGGTAGTCGGCCGCTTGATCGTCCGGCAAGTCGAAATACAGTGAGGAACAGAAGTATTTGAACACCCTGCGATTTTGCACTTAGAAATCATGGAGGGGTCTGAAATTCATTTTGTAGGTGCATTCCCACTCTGAGAGACAGAATTTAAAAAAAATAAATAAATCAGGAAATCACATTGTATGATTTTTAAATAATTTATTTGTCTTGCACTGCTGAACATAAGTATTTGAACACTTGAGAAAATCTGTGTTAATATTTGGTACAGAAGTCTTCGTTTGCAATTACAGAGGTCAAACATTTCCTGTAGTTCTTGAACAGGTTTGCACTCACTGCAACAGGGATTTTGGCCCACTCCTCCACACAGATCTCCTCTAGATCTGTCAGGTTTCGGGGCTGTCACTGAGCAACACGGAGTTTCAGCTCCCTCCAAAGATGTTCTATTGGATTTAGGTCTGGAGACTGGCTAGGCCACTCCAGAACCTTGATATGATTCTTATGAAGCCACTCCTTGGTTATCCTAGCTGTGTGCTTTGGGTCGTTGTCATGTTGCCACGACCCATCTTCAATGCTCTTACAGAGGGAAGGAGGTTGTTGCTCAAAATCTCACAATAAATGGCCCCATTCATCCTCTCCTTAATACAGTGCAGTTGCCCTGTCCCCTTCACAGAAAAACACTCCCAAAGTATGATGTTACTACCCCCATGCTTCACAGTAGGGATGGTGTTCTTGGGATGCAATTCATCCTTCTTTTTCCTCCAAACACCCAAAAGTTCTACTTTGGTCTCATCTGACTTTCTCCCATGCCTCCTCTGGATCATCCAGATGGTTATTGGCAAACGTTAGATGGGCCTAGACATGTGATGACTTGAGCAGGGGAACCTTCTGTGCAATGCATGATTTGAAACCATGACGGTGTAGTATTCTACCGACAGTGACCTTTGAAACTGTGGTCCCAGCTCTCTTCATGTCATTGACCAACTCCTCCCTTGTAGTTCTGGGCTGATCCTTCACCTTTCTTATCATCAGTGATACCCCACGAGGTGAGATCTTGCATGGAGCCCCAGTCCGAGGGAGACTGACAGTCGTCATTAGCCTCTTCCATTTTCTAACAATTGCTCCAACAGTTGATCTATTTTCACCAAGCTGCTTGGCAATTGCCCCGTAGCCCTTTCCAGCCTTGTAGAGGTCCACAATTCTGTCTCTTTTGACAGCTATTTGGTAGTGCCCATGTAGTAGTTGGGATCTGACTGACTGTGGGGTGGACAGGTGTCTTTAAAGAGCTCAGACAGGTGCTACTAAGTTAGATTAATGAGTGGAGTCGAGATTAACTTTTTAAAGGCACAGTAACAGGTCTTTGGGAGCCAGAATTCTTGCTGTTTCTCAGGTGTTCAAATACCTATGTTCAGCAGTACAAGACAAATAAATTCTTTAAAAATCATACAATGTGATTTCCTGAATTTTATTTATTATGTATCTCAGAGTGGGAATGTACCTACAATGTGAATTTCAGAACCCTCCATGATTTCTAAGTGGGAGAACTTGCACAATTGCAGGGTGTTAAAATACTTCTGTTCCTCACTGTATTCCCGCTGGGACTCTGATGCCAGGAAAAGAGCACAACCTCAGCCCACTGGTCTCAGGGCAGCTTTCCCTGGCGGACACTTTCTAGTACATCACCAGGTAGGTCTCGATGTCGTCTGCAAGTGTTATCTTAGGGATTGCAGCATGGACTCCTTTCCGGGAATCGTGGAAGTTCGGTGTTGCTCCTGCTGTCTGCAAAGCCATCACGTGTTGTAGCAGCAACTGGTTGGTCTCTTGCTGCTGCAGGTTTAGCGTAGGACCCACCTGAACTGAGACCACCTTGTTGCTTGGTAGGTGGGCTTAGATGTGTTTTGATCAAAATGTATTAACCAAGTGTCTCAGATTTTATCAATAGAGTGAGGGCTTAGTCCATATGTTATGCTTGCATCTACAGTATTATTATAATATAGTTTGTATGTTTTCCCCGTGTTTGTATGGGTTTCCGGGTAATCCAGTTTCCTCCCACACTCCAAAGACATACTGATAGGGACCTTAGATTGTGAGCCCCACTGGGGACAGTTGGATGCTAATGTCTGTGAAGCGCTGCAGAATATAGTAGTGCTATAAAAGTGCATAAAATAAAAAAATAAATAATAGAAGTCTATGGGGATCATAACGGATCTGTCCCATTTCCGTTATGCATAACGGAATAAAAAGTCCTGTCGACAGGACTTTGTTTTCCGTCTTGCATAACGGGAACCAGATGGACCCGTTATGATCTCCATAGACTTCTATTATGACGGATCAAAACGGAATGCCTCTTAAAGGCTTCCGTTTTGACTTCAGTCTTATGGATTCAGTTACTTTTCTTTATAACCATGTTATAATGGAAAGCCATAACAGAATCCAGAACGCTGATGTGAACCCACCCTTAACAGTTCATTTGCATTTAGAAATGGCATCTAAATACTATTATACTTAAACGTGCAGATCATATTAAAAATTCGAAGGATCACCAGTGCCATTTAATTAATAGTTAAAGAGGTTGTCCAAGTTTTTTTTTTGTCCCGGTTCTCATAGCTAGCTGAGGGTCACATGACCTGTGATTTCAGCTTCTTTCCCTGCTCTGATGACATTCCCTGCACTGGCCACATCCCCCAGCTGTTGCTGTCTGCCCTGTGTCTCCCCTCCCACTGGATTCTTCAGCAGAGTTTAACCCCTTCTACCATCAGCTCTGCCTCAGCTACTGAGCAGGATTTTCTCTTCTCCAGGCACTGAAGAGACAAATGATGTGCACAGGATCCTTGCTCCCCCTCACCCTGCAAACACAGAGTTGACAAAGACTAGAGTCTTCTCCTCTGTACTCTTCTGCTGTCTGCAGAGCATTCCACAAGAACAGGTATGGGGAAGATCCTCAGCATTGCCATTGTGTGGAAGATCAATCAGCATTGCCATTGTACTGTACGGCTGGGACTTGTAGTCCTACACATACAATATGAGTATCCCAGCAGTCAGACTACATGCAGGCCAGCAATTGTATTCACTCCCTTTGCAGGGCAGGGTGAGGGGAAAGGAAGCCATTATTGACACTCACAAATATTCATGAGGAAAACCTCAGAGATTGTTGCTACACTCCCCCACAGCTCTGCAACTGCATGTCAACAAAGGGCCAGAAAAGAACTCGGGAAATTAGTAAATATCATTTTTTCTCCCTAAAACTTGCTTAGCTTATGTATATATTGCTGGCGATCACATTTACAGTGCTTTATTTTATTTTTTTACATAACTCGAACAACACCTTTAAAAGGGTTTTCTAAGACTTAAATACTGATTACCTATCCTTTGAATAGGTCATCAATATCTGATCAGTGGGTTCAGACATCCAGGACCCCCCCATCAGCTGTTTGAGAAGGTAGCTCGTAGTAGTGCTGCAGCTTCTCGCAGCATACCAAGCACAGCACCGTACATTGTATAGCGGATGTGCTTGGTATCGCAGTTCAGCCTCATTCACTGCTATGGGGCTCCGCTTCGCCTAGGCCACGTGACAAATGAACATGTCATCACTGGCCTAGGAAAAGCTGGTGAAGGCCACAGTGCTACTGCGAGCACCAGTGCCTTCTCAAACAGCTGATTGGTGGGAGTCCTGGGTGGGGGCAGACTGGGAACATAAAGTAGAAAGTAGAAAAAAAAAAGTGGCCTCATTTTGTAGTCAGGTCCAAATTAACAGAAGGCGGGGCAACACAAGTAGGTATGATCAACAATACTATAGTGCGAAATACCATCCCAGCAGAACCATATACCACAATGCAGCACAATAAACCTCCCCAATAGCTACCATTTTATGTCCTCCTCCTCCAGTTGTCCTTGATTAAAATATGGAGGCTTAAGAGCTGAGGGCCACAGCAGTTGAATTCAGTAGGGCATATGCGGTCACTGGCTGGGTTACCCTGGGTACATGAGTACCTGATTTTCACAATGTTAATTACTGTTGAGAGCTCATAAGGTACACAGTCAGCAGTAGATAAGAGTGATTGGGTGGCCCCCTGGGGCATCAGCCCACCATGAAATTTCCCTGTAGGGTCTTTGGCCAATCTGCCCCTGGTCCTGGGTGTGAGTACCCCACTGATCAGATACTGAGGATAGCCTGAGTCTCGGAAAACCCCTTTAATGTTGTATGAAAAATTATGATTTTAAAATGTAGCTATTCTTTAAATGTCTTATTTGCCTCATGAATGTACAGGGTGGGCCATTTATATGGATACACCTTAATACAATGGGAATGGTTGGTGATATTAACTTCCTGTTTGTGGCACATGAGGGGGGAAACTTTTCAAGATGGGTGGTGACCATGGCGGCCATTTTGAAGTCGGCCATTTTGAATCCAACTTTTGTTTTTTTAATAGGAAGAAGGTCATGTGACACATCAAACTTATTGGGATTTTCACAAGAAAAACAATGGTGTGCTTGGTTTTATGGTGTGCTTGGTTGGATTGTCAATGCAACCCTCTTCTCCCACTCTTCACACACTGATAGCAACACTGCAGGAGAAATGCTAGCACAGGCTTCCAGTATCCGTAGTTTCAGGTGCTGCACATCTCGTATCTTCACAGCATAGACAATTGCCTTCAGATGACCCCAAAGATAAAAGTCTAAGGGGGTCAGATCGGGAGACCTTGGGGGGCCATTCAACTGACCCACGACGTCACCAGACATCAACACAATTTCTATCCACTCCGCACGTGTTAACCTCGGCGACATGTTAATGGCTGTAAACAAAGAGAAACTTGTAAATAACTCATGAAAGAATAAAGTTACGTTAAAACCAAGCACACCATTGTTTTTCTTGTGAAATTTCCAATAAGTTTGATGTGTCACATGACCCTATTGAAAAAACAAAAGTTGGATTCAAAATGGCCGACTTCAAAATGGCCGCCATGGTCACCACCCATCTTGAAAAGTTTCCCCCCTCATATATACTAATGTGCCACAAACAGGAAGTTAATATCACCAACTATTCCCATTTTATTAAGGTGTATCCATATAAATGGCCCACTTTATATATTAAGTTCTTAAAAAGCAATTTACTAGGCTGAAGATAATCTAGCAGAGCAATTGGAACAGTGAATGAGGAGCTCTCTGGGCCCATGTGCGGTACAGGGCTGGTTCTATCTTTGTAGTGTATTGCAGTACAAGGACGAGAGCGGGATTTGGTGCAACACATCCACTGTACTTTACTAAAGTGAGTTATTCATACCAGCACTTTATACAAAAAATGCAGTCTATACAGCCAGAGGATTGACCCATACCAATCAAATATGTAAGATTGGAATGCCTATTTAAATGTTGTTGTCTAATATCAGATATTGGATTTTCCTATTGTATACCTTGTCTGACATCAGTGAGGAAAAACACAGGGCAGCAGGTCGACAACATGAACAACAAACCGTGCAAACCATGATCTAGTGGTGTCCTAAACCACTGCAGGCATTATCTTACCTGATAACCATGGATGGGTGAAAGAAAAGGGCACATGTGATTTATTTTGGCACCCAAAAGTAACTGTAACATCTTTCCATCAATCTCTCAGGTATTAGTAAGGCTAGGTTCACACCTGAGCATTTTACAGCGCGTTCCTACGCGCTGTAAAACGCTCAACAGGCAAAAACCAATGTTTCCCTATGGGCATGGTTCTCATCTGAGCGTTTTACAGCGCGTACGAACGCGCTGTAAAACGCCCTATGCCCCAAGAAGTACAGGAGCTTCTTTGGGGTGTATTGTTGCGCTTATTGTGGCAGTTTATCATTGGATGCCTTTGTGGTTAATCACACAAGTGCACGTATTACGCGCGTTTCCAAAATACAAAAACGTCCCAAAATACGCCTCAAAAACGCCTGTAAAAAGCGCATATCGAATACGCTCAGGTGTGAACCCATTAGTGTCACTATTTGACCACAACAGTAATGGTCGATTCACGTCTGCAGCTGAGTATCTAGCAGGAGACTCATCACAGATTCCAGCAAAAAGGACACAATACCTCAGCATGCTGTGGTATTTTGAGTGGCAGAATGCCAGTATCCATGATGGAAACTCAATTGACCCCAATATAGTCAATGGGGTCCGTCATGTGCCTGTGGTTTCCATCATAAGTCAGATCTGGCAATTACAGTTTTCTGTTCCTATGCAAGAAAAGGATACCAGAATTTTGGTGCATATTTGAACTTAGCCTAAATTATTCTTTTTAATTGTAATTTAGACTGTCTAAGTTCAAATTATGTGTGTTAAGTATGCTACACAAATTTTGACACTTTATTTATGTTTGAAATCATTATATGTTTTGATGTGTGGAAATACCCATCATTTAGTTCAGGTCCTCTAGAGAACCAAGGCATGAACACTCTGAATTAGGCCTCCTGCACATGAACGTGTGCTGCCCGTTGCCATATTGCGGACCGCATTTGCGGATCCGCAATACACGGGTGCCGTTCTGTGGGCATTCCACATCACAGATGCGGACCCATTCACTTCAATGGGTCTACAAATCTGGAGATGCGGAATTGTGCGGAATGGAAGCACAGAGCGGAACCCTACGAAAGCACTACGGAGTGCTTCCGTGGGGCTTGGTCCCGTACTTCCGTTACGCAAAAAGATAGAACATGTCCTATCTTTTTGCGTAACGAGCTGCGGCTGCCCCGCGGTCGGTGTTCGTGCATTGCGGCCCGCAGCACGGCCACGGGCGCACACGTTCATGTGCAGGAGGCCTTAAAAACATTAGGGTAGATTTACTAGTGAAAATGTGCCACTCTTTTGTCACAGTTTGGGCCTAAAAACTGGCATGCATGTGGTGCTTAGCGGAAGGTATGGCTTTGAGGGAAATGGAGCATGGCTTAAATGTACCTCCATTTGATACAATTTTGGTGCATTTTTGGAGTAAAACTAAACCAACTTATAGGTGGAATAGAATCAAACTAGACAGTCTATAAATGTGAGAGAAGAACACTTCATTGCATATTGATTTGGAGATAATCACTGTTCACTTACAGCTATATCTTGGAGTCTGCAGCATAATGCTATAAAGCAATCTATCAAAACTACAGAGAGATCTCAATATTATAACTCCTGATTATACATGATAAGGAGCCAAAGTGTGGATGGAACATGTCAATCAGCTGACGTTTTGCAGTCTAGATGGCATAATTAAATTTTCTTTTGCTCTGCCACTGAATATCATTGTAGTCTACTTTGAATTGTATATGAATAAGTATTTCCCTGCTTTAACAGAACAAGCAGCATTTCTAATATTTGCAGGATATTTGTCTTCCCCGCTGTTCACATTAGCTATTGAGTCCTTATTAGGCTTCCCTATATCACAGTTTTTTGTCGATCAGGCTTAGAGGAGAAAGAGGGGGCTATATGCCGAAGACACCTTGCTATTTCTAGCCAATGCCAAGGAGGCCCCTTTATGCAGCCATGAATACTATTTGCTAGACATGAGTGAATCATTTCTACATGAATTTAATGTATTGCGAATTTCCTGAAAGGTTCTAATTTTGGTGTATTTTGTGATTTGTTCTGCTCAAATTACCCAAATGGTGGCCACTAGGGATGAGAGAATCGACTTCGGATGAAACATCCAAAGTCGATTCGCATAATACTTCGTTTGAATACTGTACAGAGCTAGCGCTCCGTACAGTGTTAGGATGTATTGGCTCAGATGAGCTGAAGTTATTACTTTTTCTACTGTAAAAAAACATTTCCCGAACTCGGGTTTGGTTCCAAGGTACCACTTGGAACCGAACCCGAGTTCGGGATTTTTTCTTTACAGGAGTTATTAATATTATGAAGTTATTATGCGAAGTCTCGCTAGATAAAAGTAACTTCGGCTCATCTGAGCCAGTACATTCTAGTACATTCTAATACTGTAAGGAACGCTCGCTCCGTACAGTATTCAAAGTATTATGTGAATGGATTTGCTCATCCCTAGTGGCCACCATTTTACTGTTCAGAAGAAAAACGCATCTTCTGCTAAAAAACTTTTTTTTATAAAACAGTCCAAAAATTCAACAGTGCAGTGTGTTTTTAAACAGGCTTTGTCAGACTGGCTGCACATGTCTGAATTCTTTGTTTGTTTTGATTTGAGTTTGAGCTTCCCTCAGGTGTACTGGGTTTCATTGTTAGTGAGGCTATTTATCCCTCCTTCCCCCAGTGGCCTGTGCGGGTTATAGTTCTTTCCTGGGAGCTCTTGATTTGTGGTGGATCGTCTGCTCCAGCTCTGCTCAAGATAAGTCTGCTTCTTTATTTCCCTTTGTGTGTATTAGCTAGGCCTCTAGGGAGATGCTTGCTTCCTCCTGGTTTAAAGAAGCAGGTTGCCCTTTCCCTTTTCCCTGCTGCTTAGGGTTTGCCCAGGGTATTTAGGTTTAGGCACGAGGGCATGTGCATATCCACCCTAAGGGTATGCACATGAGCACAGCAGTTTAGGGACAGCTTTTAGGGATCACTAGGAGGTGACCCTTTTCTCCCTAGCTTTTGGGTCTAGTTGTTTGTTCTGTTTGTTTTCACATGTTTAGTTATTTCCCCGCTTACCTACCTATCGTGACATTATAACCCGCCTAAAAACATTTCATATCCCTGCTGTATGAGAAATGGAGGCTATGGATGCCTTGGTTGATTGCATGCAGGGATTATCACTGGAGGTTGCTTTTCTCCGCAGTTCTGTTGCACGGTGTCAGAATGCTCTGGCGTCTGGTGCCGTTGGAGGAAATCAGGTCTGCTTAGAGCCTAAAGTCGCTCTCGTTCTCAGGGGGTGGTGATGACTTTATTCGGTTCAGGGAGTCCTGCAGGTTGTATTTTCGTCTGCGGCTGATGTCATCTGGTGACAAGAATGAAAGAGTGGGGATCATTATATCTCTGCTCAAAAGAGACGGGCAGTCCTAGGCTTTTTCTCTGCCAACCGGTTCACCATCCCTCCGGTCGGTGCATGACTTTTTTAGAGCCTTGGGCTTGATATATGATGACCCAGACCGGGTCTCTATGGCTGAATCTAAGCTGCACAGTTTGTTACAGGGAGAACGTACTGCAGAGTCGTATTGTACAGAATTTAGAAGATGGGCAACTGACTCGGGGTGGAATGATCCTGCACACCGGAGTTAGTTTTGTCAGGGGCTATCTGAGAGGTTGAAAGATGCCCTTGCTTTTCATGAGTATCCCAATTCATTGGAGACGGCCATGTCTTTTGCAGTGTGGCTTGATAGACGTCTTAGAGAAAGGGATAAGATTCCTCTCGAGAGGGGGGTCCTGTCTGTAAGTGGATCCGTCCCACCTAGTCCCCGGGGTAATATGACTTTTGAATATGGGGCAGGAGAGGAGCCTATGCAGTTGTGCCAGGTTTCCTTTTGCTCAGGTGATAGGGATTTTAGGAAGCTGAATATGCTATGTTACTTCTGTGGAAAAGAAGGTAATTTTGTTTGTGCATGTCCTTTTGTTAAACCTCAAAGCGGTAATGAAAAACTATGGAGGTATTCACATAAAGAGAAAAAATAGACTTCCCTGATTCTTGGTAGTGTGAATGGGGAGTCTGAGCAAGCAAATATGCATTCTCCCTGCAATACCCGTTTCCTCCTGCCTGCCATGGTGGCGCTAGACTCAGGAAATTTAGATTTTTAGGTATTTGCTGACAGTGGTGCGGGGGTAAATTGATTTTCAGTTCCTCCAAAATCTTGGTTTTAGAACTAGCACTTTAGATAAATAGATACCAGTGTTTTCTATTGATTTCTCCCCTCTCTCACAAAAGAGGCTTACTCATATCATTCATGGCATTCCGTTAAGGGTGGGTGATTCACATGTTGAGTCCATTTCTTGTTTTGTTATGAAGGGCTTGCCTGCGCCGATGGTTCTCGGTTTACCGTGGTTGATAAGGCATAACCCTACTATTGACTGGCAAACAAGACAAATCAGTAGCTGGAGTGAAATTTGTTCGGACAACTGTCTTTGTGCTATCTCAGGGGTGTTAACTACAGTCCTACCTCAGTTTCTCTCTGATTTTCCAGACATATTCTCGGAGGGTGGAGTTCAGGAGCGGCCTCCCCATTGAGAATATGATTGTCCAGTCAATCTCACCCCTGGAGCTAAACTGCCACAATCCCAACTATACAACCTTGCCCAACCCGAAAGAGAAGCTATGCGGAAGTATATTGCAGAGAGTTTGGCAAAGGGACATATTAGGCCATCTAAGTCCCCTGTGGCCGCCGGCTTCTTTTTCGTGAAAAAGAAAGACGGATCACTTATACCGTGTTTAGATGTCCGGTAATTGAATCTCATTACGATCAGTGATCCGTATCCCCTTCCTTTGATTTCTGCTCTATTTGATCAAATTGTCAGAGCCAAGGTGTTCTCCTAGTTGGATTTAAGAGGAGCTTATAATCTGATCAGTATTAAGGAAGGAGATAAGTGGAAAATGGCCTTCAATACACCCAAAGGTCATTTTAAGAAACTTGCCATGCCCTTTGGTTTAACTAATGCGCCAGCGGTCTTTCAGCGATTTGTCAATGATATTTTCCATCATTTAGTGGGAAGGTTCATTGTTATTTACCTTGATGATATACACATTTACTCACCCGATTTCGAGACCCATCAGGATCACGTGAGACAGGTGTTGTCAATCCTTTGGGAGAATAAATTGTATGCAAAATTGGAAAAATGTGTATTTGCTGTCCAGGAGCTACCGTTTTTAGGATACCTGCTTTCTGACTCTGTTTTCGTATGGACTCTGAAAAGGTCCGGGCAGTACTGGAATGGGACCGGCCTGAGAATCAGAAAGCTCTGATGCGGTTTTTGGGTTTTACCAATTACTACTGAAAATTCATCTTGAATTATTCCACCATTGTAAAACCTTTGACAGATATGACTAAAAAAGGCGCAGCTTTTCTGTCTTGTCGGATGAGGCATTACAGGCCTTTTCTGCTATTAAGAAATGTTTTGCGTCTGCTCCCATTCTGATGCAACCTGATGTGTCTCAACCGTTCATTGTGGAGGTTGATGCATCAGAAGTGAGTTCGGAGCAGTTTTGTCGCAGGGTCCATCCCCTAGCAAATGGCGTCCGTGTCCTTTTTTTCTCCAAGAAACTCTCGGCTGCTGAAAGAAATTACGATGTAGGAGATACAGAGTTGCCGGCCATTAAATTGACCTTTGAAGAATGGCGTCATTGGTTGGAGGGGGCTACTCATCCTATTACGGTATATACTGACCACAAGAATTTGGCTTACTTGCAGTCTGCTAAGTGCCTGAATCCTAGACAGGCTAGATGGTCACTGTTTTTTTTACTAAGTTCAATTTTGTGGTCACCTTTCGCCCTGGGGTTACAAACATCAAGGCAGATGCATTGTCACATAGTTTTCCTGGGGGGAGTGATTCGGATTTTGGCTGATGGGGTGGTGGTTTCCGCTCTTTACCCCGAGTTGGAGATGGAGGTGTTGGGGGCCCAGGAGGAGGCTCCCGATTCTTGTCCTCCAGACAAGTTATTTGTTCCTGTTGAACTGTGATACAAGGTGTTCAAGGAACATCATGATACGGTCCTAGCGGGACATCCTGGAAGCAAATTCATCATAGATCTTATTTCCCGGAGATTCTGGTGGCCAGGGTTGCGCAAGGGTTGGAGGGTTATGTGACAGCTTGTGAGACCTGTGCACGCGTGAAGGTGGCTCACACTCGGCCTTCAAGATCCCTTCTTCCTTTATCCATCCCGTCTCGTCCTTGGACGCATTTGTCCATGGATTTTATTACTGATTTACCGAGTTCCTCTGGGAAAACTGTGATTTTAAGTAAGATGGCCCACTTTGTACCGTTTCCTAGCTTGCCCAATGCCAAAACTCTCGCTCAGGTTTTTATCGATAACATTGTGAAACTACATGGCATTCCCTCTGATGTGGTGTCTGATAGGGGGGATGCAATTTGTTTCCAGGTTTTAGAGGGCGTTCTGCTCTCGTCTGGGAATTCATCTGTCTTTTTCTTCAGCTTTTCATCCCCAGTGAAATGGTCAGACAGAGCGCACTAACCAAAACCTGGACACCTATTTGAAGTGTTTGTTGCCGAGAACCAAGATGACTGGTCCTCGTTCTTATCTCTAGCCGAATTTGCCTTGAATAACCGTAGACAGGAGTCCACTGATAACTCGCCATTCTTTGGTGCATATGGTTTTCACCCACAGTTTGGTACTTTTTCTGGGACTGGATCTTCTGAGATGCCAGAAGAGGAGAGATTCTCTTCCGCCTTGTCATCTATCTGGCGGAAGATCCAAGTTCATTGGGAAAAGATGGGTGAAAGATATAAATGGATGGCTGACAGGAGACGTATGACTGGTCTGGACCTGTGTGTGGGTGATTCAGTGTGGTTGTCCACTAGAAACATTAAGCTGATGTTTTGTAGAAAGTGAAAAGAAACTCTTATACATTAAATTCGGGCCTGATTCTTCAAACTACATTTCCACTTCACCGATGTCCAGGGAGAAATGGCCTGAGGGAGTGCACCATGACACATCTCATCAGGGTCGCTACCATTCCAGTCCTCTGGACTGGCTCTTCAGGGGCTCGCTGCACATGGGGTGGGGCCAGCAACTCGGTGCACCTCACCTTTCCAGTGATGATCACACGCCTCATTGCACTGAAGTCCTCACAGGCATCATTTTAATATGCAGGATCAACCCTGTTAGGCAGTATGAATGGTTTAGTAGGGTTGATTCTGGTGACAGGTACTCTTTAATCATGTCCTAACTGAGCCAGTTTTCAGATTCCTGAACGAGCCAAATTTTGCAAATCTGATGTGCCATTTTATGTGGCAATAACTTTAGAATGCTTTCCAAGCTATTTTGAGATTGTTTTTTTTCATGACAGTGGTTAGTGGTAAATGTGGGCCATTAGGTTTTCCTTTATTTATAAAAAATTTTTTTTTAAAGAAGATTTTGAAAAATTTGCATGCTTTCCCAAACTGACTTTTAGAAGTACAAATTCAGTTCTGATGTGACTTTGAGAGACTTATAAATTGGAAACCACCCATAAATTACTCCATTTTAGAAACTACTCCCCTCAAATTATTTAAAACTGATTTTAAAAACTATGTTAACCCTACAACAAATAAAGCAAAATTGAGGTGAAACGTAAAAATTAAATCTTTTGCATATTTTCTATTGGAATCCATTTTTTCCTGTAACACAGCATGTGTTAACAGCAAACACTGATTCTGAAGTTTAGAGAAACACCCCATATGTGGTTATAAACTGCTGTATAGGCACACAGCAGGGCGCTGAAGGTAAGAAGGCTGTTGGCTTTTGTAGGGCAGATTTTGTTAGAATGGTTTTTGGGTGCCATGTTGCCTTGAAGAGACTCTGAGGTACCTCAACAGTGGAAACCCCCAAAAAGGAATTTATTGAGGGATGTAATGATTGCTTTGATCCCACAATTTTTTCATAGAATTTAAAAATTATTGGCTGTAATTTACCAAGTAAAAATGAATGCACGGCAGATGGTGCAAAATGGAAAGTGATAATTGCAATTTTTCCACAGATATGCCATTTCAGTACCCAGTATGTTGTGCCCAGCATTTGGCAGTGTGAAAAGTAAGCCCTCTTATTATTTTGCTGTGCTACCTGGTTTTTAGAAGCACTCATACAGAATTACAATCTATTGTCTCTGTGGAGGTAAAATTAGTTTCACCCAAAGTTGCGCAAGACTTCAGTGAATGAATTTGGTAATCAGTTTTGCATCTTTAAAAACATTTTAAAATAACAATTAAGTCGGTTTGAATGTTGGAAAAAGTGGAACGTGTGATCTGTAAATATGGTGTGCTTTTTGAATACCATACTTCTCAATATATATTACACAAGATAGCTGTCATAAATATAATACATTGATACAGCTCCCTCATCCAGATCTAAATTTTCTGCTTCCCTTCGAAAAGTATACTATAAAAGTGTCTGCCTGTAGTCACCACTAGGTCATTGAACTCATTGAAGCTGGAAAAATCTCTGTGTACTGGGCTCCCCTAATGGTGGCAGCTTGAAAACTCTGTGGATTTATATTGTAAAGCTGAAGTTCACAGCTGACCCCCTCTCCCAACCAATGCCCCCCTCCATGCAAGTGCGGCACTTATTATGTATACAACTTTTTAGTGCTGGGGTACATTGTGGTTAGACATACATAATGTAATGTTATATATATACTTTGCCATACATGAAATACATAGAAGGGTTGGGTCCGCAAGAGTGGTTGCTGCTGATACTAAGCAATTTAATAGACTAGCTTGACCTTGACTGTTCATCATGTCACATAACAATGCAGAAATAGAATACAACTATCAGAACTGATCTGCAGATATTGAAACATATTTTTTAAACTCTCCTTTTTCTTGATTAGTGGATTCAGTGCAGTACATAATTCCACTGTTGATACACTAGTGATAAGCTTTGGTCTATTTCCTATACTGTCAGCTTCGGGCAAATGGATGAGCTCCAAGATTTCCTTTAGTGCTGATGAAGTACATTGCAATGTCAATAACGTCTCGAAAAAGCACAGACCGATCAGTGAAGACAATCACATTTCTTTGTGACATTTCTCTATATGAGAATGTTTAATCTGCAACCTAAAATACATTTCAAATGTAAGGAACTTATTGAAAATTGCTTTTGAAGGGAATTGTAAATCACTGTTTGACCATGGCATTTTTCCTCTTTAGTTACCCACTACACTTTCTGTTACACATTTTAGAAATCTTTCTTCCAGCATAAAAAACTAGCTTTACAGTTATATTTACAGTAAAACTAGTAAAACTAGTAAAACTGTAAAACTAGTTTTACAGTTACATTTACTACTTAAAGGGGTTGTCAACTTTGGACCATTCTTTTAGTTTTAACAAGGGTCCTCTGATCACAGAATTTCCTGTTCCTGGGACCCCCTGCAATTAACGATAATGGGGTTTGATTTCCCTAGAGTGCCAACACAGGGGAAATAAAGTATTACATCTAATCAAAACCAATGAGCTATCTATTTATTGCACATGCCGGGACCTCTAGAAGAAGCGTTGATCTTTGCATCCATTCTCTGCTCTGGTTAATAGAGGAGAGGCCCAAGCAGGAGTGACTTCTATTAACTCAGAATTCTCAAATGGGGAATTAGAAAATAGGTTTTCTAAACCAGACAGCCCTTTTCATTATGCTTGTGCTTATTGATTACATTTGTGTCTCTAACACTACTGAAAACCCTCCACACCTCAAATATTCCAAATACAGAAGTAAAATATCTACTGGTCAGTAAAATTAGTCACAAACAGTGTGTTCATTGATGCACACTATCTCTGTATAAATCACTTGATTTCCCTATATACAGTCATGTGAAAAAATTAGGACACCCTTTGAAAGCATGTGGTTTTTTGTAACATTTTTAATAAAAGGTTATTTCATCTCCGTTTCAACAATACAGAGAGATTAAAGTAATCCAACTAAACAAAGAAAACTGAAGAAAAGTCTTTTCAAGATCTTCTGTAAATGTCATTCTACAAAAATGCCTATTCTAACTGAGGAAAAAGATAGGACACCCTTGCCCCTAATAGCGAGTGTTACCTCCTTTGGCTGAAATAACTGCAGTGAGACGGTTCTTGTAGCCATCTACCAGTCTTCGACATCGGTCTGAGGAAATTTTACCCCACTCCTCAATGCAGAACTTTTTCAGCTGTGAGATGTTTGAGGGGTTTCTTGCACGTACAGACCTTTTCAAGTAACCCCACAGCATCTCAATGGGATTCAAATCTGGACTTTGACTTGGCCATTCCAGGACTCTCCATTTCTTCTTTTTCAGCCAATCTTTGGTTGATTTACTAGTATGTTTTGGGTAATTGTCATGTTGCATGGTCCAGTTCCGCTTCAGCTTTAATTTTCTAACTGATGGTCTCACATGTTCTTCAAGCACCTTCTGATACACAGTAGAATTCATCGTGGATTCTATGATGGTGAGCTGACCAGGTCCTGCTGCAGCAAAGCAGCCCCAAACCATGACACTTCCACCTCCATGCTTCACAGTTGGTATGAGGTTCTTTTCTTGGAATGCTGTGTTTGGTTTACGCCAAACATGTCCTCTGCTGTTGTGTCCAAATAATTCAATTTTGGACTCATCTGTCCAAAGAACATTATTCCAGAAGTCCTGGTCTTTGTCAACTTTATCTCTGGCAAATGTCAGTCTGGCCTCGATGTTTCTCTTGGAAAGCAAAGGTTTCCTCCTTGCACACCTCCCATGCAAGTTAAACTTGTACAGTCTCTTTCTGATTGTAGAGGCATGTACTTCTACATCAACAGTAGCCAGAGCCTGCTGTAGTTCTCGAGATGACACTTTAGGGTTTTTGGAGACCTCTTTTAGCATCTTGCGGTCTGCTCTTGGGGTGAACTTGCTGGGGCGACCAGTCCTGGGCATGTTGGCAGTTGTTTTGAAAGCCCTCCACTTGTAGACTATCTTCCGGACAGTGGAATGGCTGATTTCAAAATCTTTTGAGATCTTTTTAAATCCCTTCCCAGACTCATAGGCTGCTACAATCTTTTTTCTGAAGTCCTCTGACAGCTCTTTTGCTCTCACCATGGTGCTCACTCTCACTTCAACAGTCAGGAGCACACCAAACTAAATGTCTGAGGTTTAAATAGGGCAAGCCTCATTCAACATGCAGAGTAACGATCTACTAATTATGTGCACCTGGTGTGATATACCTGTGTGAGATCTGAGCCAATTTAAGAGGGAATACATGTGAGGGTGTCCTATCTTTTTCCTCAGTTAGAATAGGCATTTTTGTAGAATGACATTTACAGAAGATCTTGAAAAGACTTTTCTTCAGTTTTCTTTGTTTAGTTGGATTACTTTAATCTCTCTGTATTGTTGAAACGGAGATGAAATAACTTTTTATTAAAAATGTTACAAAAAACCACATGCTTTCAAAGGGTGTCCTAATTTTTTCACATGACTGTAAATATGTACATCCCATGACTGTGATAAAGCTGTTTTATACTACTAAAATAGATTGCTGGAGTGCAAAAGGGTCAGAAATAATCAATTCTAATACACAAGTTATGCTAATATATTTCTAAACCTCTCTAAATAATGTCTAAATGTTGAATTTGATCTTATTTCTTAGAAGCAGTAACTGAAAATCAACATCTGTTGCTCATGTTATAACCTGAACTGTAGATTTTTTTTCTATAACCTAAACCTCCTTTACACTTCTCTACAACTTTATACCTGACCTGTCTGCTGTGTTCCTTGGTTATCATGATGCTGTTTGAACACTACTGTTCTCTAACAAACCACTAAGGCCTTCACAGAACACCTGTAGTTATACTTAGAGTAAATTATACAAATAGACACTATTTACTAATTAGGTAACTTCTGAAGACAATTGGTTTATTTAGGGGTATCATTGGCTGATTACAAATGCACACCACAATTTCCAGATTCTTATTTATTAAAAATGTTGAAAATCATGTGTCATTTGCTTTTCACTTCACACATACTTGCTACTTTGTCTTGGTGTATCACATAAAATCCCAATAAAACACATTTATGTTTGTAGGTGTAGTATGAAAAAATGTGGAGAAGTTCAAGGGGTATGAATATTTTTCCAAGGCACTGTACATTTCTTCTTTAGATAAGGCTCCTCATGCTCAGGATACACTTTTCTTTAGCATAGCTATTGTGTGTAAAAAGCTTATCCAAAAATAAAATAGGATCTTCTCTTCAAGGGACTGGCATGAATGGAGAATCCAGTATGTGTTTTATGTTATTTATCTATATTTTACAACTGTATTATTGTATTGATTTTTCTTAAAGTGGATGTATATACTTAACCTTTAAACAAGGCTTACTCCATGTTTAGATTCTTATTTGTCTGCTGATGGAATACTTTTAGCCTTTCTTCTGTCTACAGATGTGTCCTTTCTTACCTTTCCTGAATAAATTTGACTTGGGGTTACTCCTAAGGATGTTATCCTGGCAGTCCCTTGGTTTTCAACCTTTAACCTCTACACAGGGATATGGACTCTGCTGTAGGGGAACCACCAGGCTGCTACCTCCTGTGCAATCCAGTAATCAGTCCAAGTGTCAGGGCAGGATGTTCAGGGCCAATATGAGGAACAGGCAGCAGAGGTCAGGCGGGGTAGCAATAAATCAAATCCAGAAACAGGCAGAGGTTGTACTTGGGCAGGCAAACAAGACTATGGTGCATCTTTGCAGGACACTAGACAACTTGAACCTACAGTATTGCTCAGACATCTTCCCATAGGAGAAGATGCCTTAAATACTGAGAGCCATGAACTTAAGAGGGAGAGGCGGTGTGTGCGCCCTAGGGGTGGAGATAAGAAGAGCAAATGAGCAGGAGGCCTCAGCCTGCATGGAGTGGATAGAACTGTGATTGACCGGTGTCCGTTTCCACCTGGATGGAACAGAAGGACACTGGCAGGCATAGACCACTGGGGAAATAGCAGAGGATAGAAATTAAGAACTCAGGTGGCTATGTCTGGAGGGGGAAATGGGATGGCAGGTACAGATCACCAGAATAACACCTTTCCTCTTGGTTGGGCATGTTCTGATATGTGTGTCATGAAATAACCAACTGTTCAAAACAACATGATTTTGCAATATTGTATCATAAAGTGTCTATTCTACCTGTGTCTACAGTATGTGTGGCCATCGATCCCCTCTATCTCATTTGCAGTGAAAATTTAGACTCAAAGGCATGGTCAACCCCCCATCCTAGTGTACATGAGATTTGAAAACCGACTGTACTATATTAGATATGGACCACCTTTCTGCTGCAAAAAGGGAACAGGGGAGTGCGGGTCCTATAACATGGAAAATTACTTTAAAGGGAACCTGTCACCTCAATTATGCTACCCTCACTGAGCTTTTCTAAATGTTCATTGTGTTACCCTAAACATATAAATTCAAAAAGTATTATTCATTTTTGTACTTCCCGCCTTTTATGCAAATTAACATAAAAGAGTCATATCTTACTTGTGTGACCAGAGAAGAGTCATATTTTCAAGCTCTGACTCATCTCAGGTTAATTTGCATATGTATCAAATCGGATGTTTTACACAATAAAAGCACACAGAGCTATGGTGACTGGGTATTGCGGATGTGCTAGCGGCCATCTAGCAACCCATGTCCTCAGCTCTATACCCAAAATCCAGGTGACAGGTTCCCTTTAAGGTATGGCTCAAATTAATGAAAGAAGACATTAATATGAGGATTAGATTTTAGAAGAACCTATTATAAAGTAACAGTTTTCTCTTCATCTTCTGTATCCTCAGGTTTGAACAACATTAGCCTTTTCACTGCAGATTATTGCAGTGAGTAATGCTGTGTAAGGCATTGAACTAACCAATGTTGTCAGAGAATTTGAAAAAAGCTGATGATGGGGAAATGGAACTGAAGGCAAATAGGAAACCACATGCTGTGAGATTAATGGCTTAAGAACCTGAAATCTCCTACAATTCAACATACTGATGTGATGTGCCTGTCCAATAGATTCTGTACTCTCCTATATGAAACATCTGTCACTTATACAGCTTGTTTCTAACTACCCAGCTGAGAGTTTGAGACCTGTCTCCGTTTGTTCTACATTCTACCGATATGGAATTAGGAAACCTTGGATTAATCCTGCCATATATATTAGACATCCCCCTCCCAAGTGGCATGCTGTTTTTCAGAGAAGTGTGAATTTAGTTTAGCAACCTGATTTAATACCGAGTGACTTGATAACATGAATGTCATCAGTAGGTACAAACTGCCAGTAACAGTTGAAGGTCCTTACAAAGGGCAGAACTCATTATCTAGTATTTACAGGTAATAATATTAATAGCACATATCCTGTGGTAGAAATATAGGGGCTGATTTACTATGGGAAGTACGCCACTTTTTGGCATAGTTTTATCGCAGATTTCATTGCAAAGGGGATTTGCGGACAAATCTGCAACTTTTCCCTGCTCACACACTTTTACGAGTTTGCAGAAAAATGGGGCTTGACGTGGACGGGAAAGAGGCTGGGCTGGCTCATTTTCCATTTTCGACGCCAGTTTATGGCGTGGAAAATGGTCTTAAACTACTGGCGTAGTTTAAACCATGCTGCACGGCCGGCTGAAGCAAGTGCCAAGTTATGTAGAGGCCTGCGCCACAGCAGTGTTCAAACTCTTATTAAGAAGTGGAAAAGTAGGGGTTCTGTTGAAACCAAACCACGGTCAGCTAGACCAACTAAACTTTCAGCCACAACTGCCAGAATAATTGTTCGGGATGTAAGGAAAACCCCACAAATAACTTCAGGTGAAATACAGGACTCTCTCAAAGAATGTGGTGTGGCGGTTTCAAGATGCACAATAGGGAGGCACTTGAAGAAAGATGGTCTGCACGGTCGAGTTGCCATAAGAAAGCCATTACTACGCAAATGCCACAAAGTATCCTGCTTACAATATGCCAAACAGCACAGAGACAAGCCTCAAATCTTCTGGCACAAAGTCATTTGGAGTGATGAGACTAAAATTGAACTGTTTGGGGGGGAATCACAGAATTACCACCATTCTAAAATATAACCTTTAATTGTATTTAAATAAAAGTCAATACACCCTTATCTATACAGAAATTAGAAAATAAGTAAATACAAAAAAAAAAGAAATCAAAAAGTGAGGTCTAATGGTGTAACCCATCTAAGGCTGATAGGGAGGTGGTAGAGCAGTTGTGTTGGGCCTATAGGGAAAAATGTCCCTGATGCTGGCCCTGATGTAGATGATCCTGCCTATATACGGAATAGCCGCCCTGATAAGGGCGATCCCGTCTCTCGTACCTCCTAAAAACCCTAAAGAACCCTGGCGGGAGAGGGAACACAAGAATTAATAAACTTAATAGAAGACCTATACTAAAGTACACAAAATAATAAATAGAAAAAGTACCCGAGGAGATTAAATGTGGCAGTCAATAATCCAAAAGAAAAGGTGAATATATATAAGGTAATAGAAATGTCCAATACCGTCCCTACGCGTTTCGCCTGGTTGTTGTCAGGCTCATCAGGGGACAAAATTGATCATGGAGGACCGACACCAAAAAGTACTAAAGTGATATTATGTACAAGAAGATTTATTTTTGATTTTTAGAGCTATGTTAGATAAAATAATAACAATATAAGCCGCTGGCTCTAATAAGAATAGTGACACCTGTCAGTAAGATAACTGAATATTTGATACAGGGGATCCCTAAGTAGCCGGTGGTGGATCGAGAGGTGGGGGTCTGGATTGATGAACTCTACAGATCCCCAAATCTCAAGAATTCCAGGGAGTGGCTAAGTGACGGTATATAATTTTATATATATAATGTATAATCCGAATAAAAAGGTCCCCCTGACTAGCTGCAAATTGGTTATAATATGAGCGGACACCACACATTAAGAGTGTGGACAAAATTAGATAATTAGACCAAGATGTGGTATAGACGATGTTCAGTAGGTACCACAGAAAGTAGCTATTTAGATTATAGCAGTGCAAGATAACACAACTGTTTGGACACAACTAGAGTTGAGCGAACACCTGGATGTTCGGGTTCGAGAAGTTTGGCCGAACTTCCCGAAAATGTTCGGGTTCGGGATCCGAACCCGATCCGAACTTCGTCCCGAACCCGAACCCCATTGAAGTCAATGGGGACCCGAACTTTTCGGCACTAAAACGGCTGTAAAACAGCCCAGGAAAGGGCTAGAGGGCTGAAAAAGGCAGCAACATGTAGGTAAATCCCCTGCAAACAAATGTGGATAGGAAAATGAATTAAAATAAAAATTAAATAAATAAAAATTAACCAAAATCAATTGGAGAGAGGTCCCATAGCAGAGAATCTGGCTTCCCGTCACCCACCACTGGAACAGTCCATTCTCAGATATTTAGGCCCCGGCACCCAGGCAGAGGAGAGAGGTCCCGTAACAGACAATCTGGCTTCATGTCAGCAGAGAATCAGTCTTCATATCATAGCAGAGAATCAGGCTTCACGTCACCCACCACTGCAACAGTCCATTGTCATAAATTTAGGCCCAGCACCCAGGCAGAGGAGAGAGGTCCCGTAACAGACAATCTGGCTTCATGTCAGCAGAGAATCAGTCTTCATGTCATAGCAGAGAATCAGGCTTCACGTCACCCACCACTGCAACAGTCCATTTTCATAAATTTAGGCCCAGCACCCAGGCAGAGGAGAGAGGTCCCGTAACAGACAATCTGGCTTCATGTCAGCAGAGAATTAGTCTGCATGTCATAGCAGAGAATCAGGCTTCACGTCAGCCACCAATGCAACAGTCCATTGTCAGATATTTAGGCCCAGCACCCAGGCAGAGGAGAGAGGTCCCGTAACAGAGGATCTGGCTTCATGTCAGCAGAGAATTAGTCTGCATGTCATAGCAGAGAATCAGGCTTCACGTCACCCAACATTGGAACAGTCCATTGGCATATATTTAGGCCCTGGCACCCAGACAGAGGAGAGGTTCATTCAACTTTGGGTAGCCTCGCAATATAATGGTAAAATGAAAATAAAAATAGGATTGAATGAGGAAGTGCCCTGGAGTCCAATAATATATGGTTAAGGGGAGGTAGTTAATGTCTAATCTGGACAAGGGACGGACAGGTCCTGTGGGATCCATGCCTGGTTCATTTTTATGAACGTCAGCTTGTCCACATTGGCTGTAGACAGGCGGCTGCGTTTGTCTGTAATGACGCCCCCTGCCGTGCTGAATACACGTTCAGACAAAACGCTGGCCGCCGGGCAGGCCAGCACCTCCAAGGCATAAAAGGCTAGCTCTGGCCACGTGGACAATTTAGAGACCCAGAAGTTGAATGGGGCCGAACCATCAGTCAGTACGTGGAGGGGTGTGCACATGTACTGTTCCACCATGTTAGTGAAATGTTGCCTCCTGCTAACACGTTGCGTATCAGGTGGTGGTGCAGTTAGCTGTGGCGTGTTGACAAAAGTTTTCCACATCTCTGCCATGCTAACCCTGCCCTCAGAGGAGCTGGCCGTGACACAGCTGCCTTGGCGACCTCTTGCTCCTCCTCTGCCTTGGCCTTGGGCTTCCACTTGTTCCCCTGTGACATTTGGGAATGCTCTCAGTAGCGCGTCTACCAACGTGCGCTTGTACTCGCGCATCTTCCTATCATGCTCCAGTGCAGGAAGTAAGGTGGGCACATTGTCTTTGTAGCGTGGATCCAGCAGGGTGGCAACCCAGTAGTCCGCACAGGTTAAAATGTGGGCAACTCTGCTGTCGTTGCGCAGGCACTGCAGCATGTAGTCGCTCATGTGTGCCAGGCTGCCCAGGGGTAAGGACAAGCTGTCCTCTGTGGGAGGCGTATCGTCATCGTCCTGCCTTTCCCCCCAGCCACGCACCAGTGATGGACCCGAGCTGCGTTGGGTGCCACCCCGCTGTGACCATGCTTCATCCTCATCCTCCTCCACCTCCTCCTCATCCTTGTCCTCCTCGTCCTCCAGTAGTGGGCCCTGGCTGGCCACATTTGTACCTGGCCTCTGCTGTTGCCAAAAACCTCCCTCTGAGTCACTTCGAAGAGACTGGCCTGAAAGTGCTAAAGATGACCCCTCTTCCTCCTCCTCCTCCTCCTGGGCCACCTCCTCTTCCATCATTGCCCTAAGTGTTTTCTCAAGGAGACATAGAAGTGGTATTGTAACGCTGATAACGGCGTCATCGACACTGGCCATGTTGGTGGAGTACTCGAAACAGCGCAACAGGGCACACAGGTCTCGCATGGAGGCCCAGTCATTGGTGGTGAAGTGGTGCTGTTCTGTATTGCGACTGACCCGTGCGTGCTGCAGCTGAAACTCCACTATGGCCTGCTGCTGCTCGCACAGTCTGTCCAGCATGTGCAAGGTGGAGTTCCACCTGGTGGGCACGTCGCATATGAGGCGGTGAGCGGGAAGGCCGAAGTTACGCTGTAGCGCAGACAGGCGAGCAGCAGCAGGATGTGAACGCCGGAAGCGCGAACAGACGGCCCGCACTTTATGCAGCAGCTCTGACATGTCGGGGTAGTTGTGAATGAACTTCTGCACCACCAAATTCAGCACATGCGCCAAGCAAGGGATGTGCGTCAAATTGGCTAGTCCCAGAGCTGCAACGAGATTTCGCCCATTATCACACACCACCAGGCCGGGCTTGAGGCTCACCGGCAGCAACCGCTCGTCGGTCTGTTGTTCTATACCCCACCACAACTCCTGTGCGGTGTGGGGCCTGTCCCCCAAACATATGAGTTTCAGAATGGCCTGCTGACGTTTACCCCGGGCTGTGCTGAAGTTGGTGGTGAAGGTGTGTGGCTGACTGGATGAGCAGGTGGAAGAAGAGGAGGAGGAAGCCGAGAAGGAGGAGGTGGCAACAGGAGGCAAAGAATGTTGCCCTGCGATCCTTGGCGGCGGAAGGACGTGCGCCAAACAGCTCTCCGCCTGGGGCCCAGCTGCCACTACATTTACCCAGTGTGCAGTTAGGGAGATATAGCATCCCTGGCCGTGCTTACTGGTCCACGTATCTGTGGTTAGGTGGACCTTGCTACAGATGGCGTTGCGCAGTGCACACTTGATTTTATCGGATACTTGGTTGTGCAGGGAAGGCACGGCTCTCTTGGAGAAGTAGTGGCGGCTGGGAACAACATACTGTGGGACAGCAAGCGACATGAGCTGTTTGAAGCTGTCTGTGTCCACCAGCCTAAATGACAGCATTTCATAGGCCAGTAGTTTAGAAATGCTGGCATTCAGGGCCAGGGATCGAGGGTGGCTAGGTGGGAATTTACGCTTTCTCTCAAATGTTTGTGAGATGGAGAGCTGAACGCTGCCGTGTGACATGGTTGAGACGCTTGGTGACGGAGGTGGTGGTGGTGGTGTTGGTGGTACATCCCCTGTTTGCTGGGCGGCAGGTGCCAACGTTCCTCCAGAGGCGGAGGAAGAGGCCGAGGCGGCAGCAGCAGAAGAGGCCGAGGCGGCAGCAGCAGAAGAGGTAGCAGGGGGAGCCTGAGTGACTTCCTTGGTTTTAAGGTGTTTACTCCACTGCAGTTCATGCTTTGCATGCAGGTGCCTGGTCATGCAGGTTGTGCTCAGGTTCAGAACGTTAATGCCTCGCTTCAGGCTCTGATGGCACAGCGTGCAAACCACTCGGGTCTTGTCGTCAGCACATTGTTTGAAGAAGTGCCATGCCAGGGAACTCCTTGAAGCTGCCTTTGGGGTGCTCGGTCCCAGATGGCGGCGGTCAGTAGCAGGCGGAGTCTCTTGGCGGCGGGTGTTCTGCTTTTGCCCACTGCTCCCTCTTTTGCTACGCTGTTGGCTCGGTCTCACCACTGCCTCTTCCTCCGAACTGTGAAAGTCAGTGGCACGACCTTCATTCCATGTGGGGTCTAGGACCTCATCGTCCCCTGCATCGTCTTCCACCCAGTCTTGATCCCTGACCTCCTGTTCAGTCTGCACACTGCAGAAAGACGCAGCAGTTGGCACCTGTGTTTCGTCATCATCAGAGACATGCGGAGGTGGTATTCCCATGTCCTCATCATCAGGAAACATAAGTGGTTGTGCGTCAGTGCAGTCTATGTCTTCCACCGCTGGGGAAGGGCTAGGTGGATGCCCTTGGGAAACCCTGCCAGCAGAGTCTTCAAACAGCATAAGAGACTGCTGCATAACTTGAGGCTCAGACAGTTTCCCTGATATGCATGGGGGTGATGTGACAGACTGATGGGGTTGGTTTTCAGGCGCCATCTGTGCGCTTTCTGCAGAAGACTGGGTGGGAGATAATGTGAACGTGCTGGATCCACTGTCGGCCACCCAATTGACTAATGCCTGTACCTGCTCAGGCCTTACCATCCTTAGAACGGCATTGGGCCCCACCATATATCGCTGTAAATTCTGGCGGCTACTGGGACCTGAGGTAGTTGGTACACTAGGACGTGTGGATGTGGCAGAACGGCCACGTCCTCTCCCAGCACCAGAGGGTCCACTAACACCACCACGACCATGTCCACGTCCGCGTCCCTTACTAGATGTTTTCCTCATTGTTATGGTTCACCACAACAACAAAAATATTATTTGGCCCAATGTATTGTATTCAAATTCAGCGGGATATAAATTTGAGGCCTAGTATTTAGGCGCTGGGTGACCGGTATGGATTTAGTGACAGAATTAGACTTGGAAATGCACAGTAGCGTGTGTGTGAAGTTATTCTGAATGACCCTATGTGCACCTTGAATATTATATACCCTTTTAGGGATAGATTTCAAATAGCTCTGATATAGCAGAAACCACTAAATTATGAAATTGCTAAATTGGGAATTGTATTTCAACCCTGAACAAAAAATGTGCTTTAACGGACACTAAATAACTTGCCCAGCCACAACAGTACAGCGGTAACGACAGATTTAGCGGGATATAAATTTGAGGCCTAGTATTTAGGCGCTGGGTGACCGGTATGGATTTACTAACAGAATTAGACTTGGAAATGCACAGTAGCGTGTGTGTGAAGTTATTCTGAATGACCCTATGTGCACCTTGAATATTATATACCCTTTTAGGGATAGATTTCAAATAGCTCTGATACAGCAGAAACCACTAAATTATGAAATTGCTAAATTGGGAATTGTATTTCAACCCAGAACAAAAAATGTGCTTTGACGGACACTAAATAACTTGCCCATCCACAACAGGACAGCGGTAATGACAGATTTAGCGGGATATAAATTTAAGGCCTAGTATTTAGGCGCTGGGTGACCGGTATGGATTTAGTGACAGAATTAGACTTGGAAATGCACAGTAGCGTGTGTGTGAAGTTATTCTGAATGACCCTATGTGCACCTTGAATATTATATACCCTTTTAGGGATAGATTTCAAATAGCTCTGATATAGCAGAAACCACTAAATTATGAAATTGCTAAATTGGGAATTGTATTTCAACCCTGAACAAAAAATGTGCTTTAACGGACACTAAATAACTTGCCCAGCCACAACAGTACAGCGGTAACGACAGATTTAGCGGGATATAAATTTGAGGCCTAGTATTTAGGCGCTGGGTGACCGGTATGGATTTACTAACAGAATTAGACTTGGAAATGCACAGTAGCGTGTGTGTGAAGTTATTCTGAATGACCCTATGTGCACCTTGAATATTATATACCCTTTTAGGGATAGATTTCAAATAGCTCTGATATAGCAGAAACCACTAAATTATGAAATTGCTAAATTGGGAATTGTATTTCAACCCAGAACAAAAAATGTGCTTTGACGGACACTAAATAACTTGCCCATCCACAACAGGACAGCGGTAACGACAGATTTAGCGGGATATAAATTTGAGGCCTAGTATTTAGGCGCTGGGTGACCGGTATGGATTTAGTGACAGAATTAGACTTGGAAATGCACAGTAGCGTGTGTGTGAAGTTATTCTGAATGACCCTATGTGCACCTTGAATATTATATACCCTTTTAGGGATAGATTTCAAATAGCTCTGATATAGCAGAAACCACTAAATTATGAAATTGCTAAATTGGGAATTGTATTTCAACCCAGAACAAAAAATGTGCTTTGACGGACACTAAATAACTTGCCCATCCACAACAGGACAGCGGTAACGACAGATTTAGCGGGATATAAATTTGAGGCCTAGTATTTAGGCGCTGGGTGACCGGTATGGATTTAGTGACAGAATTAGACTTGGAAATGCACAGTAGCGTGTGTGTGAAGTTATTCTGAATGACCCTATGTGCACCTTGAATATTATATACCCTTTTAGGGATAGATTTCAAATAGCTCTGATATAGCAGAAACCACTAAATTATGAAATTGCTAAATTGGGAATTGTATTTCAACCCTGAACAAAAAATATGCTTTAACGGACACTAAATAACTTGCCCAGCCACAACAGTACAGCGGTAACGACAGATTTAGCGGGATATAAATTTGAGGCCTAGTATTTAGGCGCTGGGTGACCGGTATGGATTTAGTGACAGAATTATACTTGGAAATGCACAGTAGCATGTAGTGTGAAGTTATTCTGAATGACCCTATGTGCACCTTGAATATTATATACCCTTTTAGGGATAGATTTCAAATAGCTCTGATATAGCAGAAACCATTAAATTATGAAATTGCTAAATTGGGAATTGTATTTCAACCCAGAACAAAAAATGTGCTTTGACAGACACTAAATAACTTGCCCATCCACAACAGTACAGCGGTAACGACAGATTTAGCGGGATATAAATTTGAGGCCTAGTATTTAGGCGCTTGGTGACCGGTATGGATTTAGTGACAGAATTAGACTTGGAAATGCACAGTAGCGTGTGTGTGAAGTTATTCTGAATGACCCTATGTGCACCTTGAATATTATATACCCTTTTAGGGATAGATTTCAAATAGCTCTGATATAGCAGAAACCACTAAATTATGAAATTGCTAAATTGGGAATTGTATTTCAACCCAGAACAAAAAATGTGCTTTGACGGACACTAAATAACTTGCCCATCCACAACAGTACAGCGGTAACGACAGATTTAGCGGGATATAAATTTGAGGCCTAGTATTTAGGCGCTGGGTGACCGGTATGGATTTAGTGACAGAATTAGACTTGGAAATACACAGTAGCGTGTGTGTGAAGTTATTCTGAATGACCCTATGTGCACCTTGAATAGTATATACCCTTTTAGGGATAGATTTCAAATAGCTCTGATATAGCAGAAACCACTAAATTATGAAATTGCTAAATTGGGAATTGTATTTCAACCCTGAACAAAAAATGTGCTTTGACGGACACTAAATAACTTGCCCAGCCACAACAGTACAGCGGTAACGACAGATTTAGCGGGATATAAATTTGAGGCCTAGTATTTAGGCGCTGGGTGACCGGTATGGATTTAGTGACAGAATTAGACTGGGATATGGCCAAAAAATAACCACACTATTGCTGGTTAAATGCACTTGGTGTGACAGCTTGACCAACCACACTACTGAGGGTTAAATGCACTTGGTGACGGGCGCAGCTTGCCCCTGATGTAGTATATGGCCAAAAAATGAACAGACTATTGCTGGTTAAATGCACTTGGTGTGACAGCTTCACCCTGATGTAGGCTTTAGCCAAAAAACAACCACACCATTGAGGGTTAAATGCACTTGGTGACAGGCGCAGCTTGCCCCTGATGTAGTATATGGCCAAAAAATGAACAGACTATTGCTGGTTAAATGCACTTGGTGTGACAGCTTGACCAACCACACTACTGAGGGTTAAATGCACTTGGTGACGGGCGCAGCTTGCCCCTGATGTAGTATATGGCCAAAAAATGAACAGACTATTGCTGGTTAAATGCACTTGGTGTGACAGCTTGACCAAACACACTACTGAGGGTTAAATGCACTTGGTGACGGGCGCAGCTTGCCCCTGATGTAGTATATGGCCAAAAAATGAACAGACTATTGCTGGTTAAATGCACTTGGTGTGACAGCTTGACCAACCACACTACTGAGGGTTAAATGCACTTGGTGACGGGCGCAGCTTGCCCCTGATTTAGTATATGGCCAAAAAATTAACAGACTATTGCTGGTTAAATGCACTTGGTGTGACAGCTTCACCTTGATGTAGGCTTTAGCCAAAAAACAACCACACCATTGAGGGTTAAATGCACTTGGTGACAGGCGCAGCTTGCCCCTGATGTAGTATATGGCCAAAAAATAAACAGACTATTGCTGGTTAAATGCACTTGGTGTGACAGCTTCACCCTGATGTAGGCTTTAGCCAAAAAACAACCACACCATTGAGGGTTAAATGCACTTGGTCGCAGCTTGGATGCACTCGGTCGCAGCACCGCACAAGACACAAAATGGCCGCCGATCACCCCAGAAAAAAGTGACTGACAAACGGTCTGGGCAGCCTAAAAACAGTGAGCAATTGAATTTCAGCAGCTCAATGATGCACAGCTGCAGATCGATCGATTAATCAAGTCCTTTGGAGGAGTTAATCTGCCTAATCTCGCCCTACTGTCGCAGCCGCAACCTCTCCCTACGCTAATCAGAGCAGAGTGACGGGCGGCGCTATGTGACTCCAGCTTAAATAGAGGCTGGGTCACATGGTGCTCTGGCCAATCACAGCCATGCCAATAGTAGGCATGGCTGTGACGGCCTCTTGGGGCAAGTAGTATGACGCTTGTTGATTGGCTGCTTTGCAGCCTTTCAAAAAGCGCCAAGAAAGCGTCACAAAAGCGCCAAGAAAGCGACGAACACCGAACCCGAACCCGGACTTTTACGAAAATGTCCGGGTTTGGGTCCGTGTCACGGACACCCCAAAATTCGGTACGAACCCGAACTATACAGTTCGAGTTCGCTCATCCCTAGACACAACCATAAACGCTACATTTGGAGAGGAGTCAACATGGCCTATGATGAAAGGTACACCATTCCTACTGTGAAACATGGTGGTGGATTGCTGATGTTTTGGGGATGTGTGAGCTACAAAGGCACAGGAAATGTGGTCAGAATTGATGGCAATATGAATGCAGTAATGTATCAACAAATACTGGAGGAAAATTTGCACTCATCATCCCGGAAACTGCGCATGGGACGTACTTGGACATTCCAACATGACAATAATCGAAAACACAAGGCCAAGTCGACCTGTCATTGGCTACAGCAAAATAAAGTGAAGGTTCTGGAGTGGCCATCTCAGTCTCCAGACCTCAATATCATTGAGCCACTCTGTGGAGACCTCAAACATGCAGTTTATGCAAGACAGCCCAAGAATTGGAGGGGAACTGAAGCCTTTTTGCCAGGAAGAATGGGCAGCTTTACCATCTGAGTAGATAAAGAGCCTCATCCACAACTACCACAAAATACTTGAAGCTGTCATTGATGTTAAAGGGGGCAATACACGGTATTAAGAACTGGGGTATGTAAACTTTTGATCAGGGTCATTTGTGTAGCTTGTGTTGTGATTATGATTTAAAAAGACGAAACACAGTTGTTTGACAATAAATGGCTTCAGCCGACCACTAACCATGAGTGAAAGAAAAGTTTTTGAGTTATCATTCATATTCTCTGAACACTGGTTAAGAAATCATAAATTCTGCAAGGGTATGTAAACCTATGAGCACAACTGGGTATATAGAGTCTAAATTATATGTACCATATATAGTATACATTTGTTGCTTGCTCTAGTATATAATAGGTAGAAGTAATATGCCACAATATATATTGTGAGCATGTTATGTTATTACTGTCTTGTCATGTTGGTTATTGTGCGGGATGGACAGATTGAGTGGTTGTGTATAACTCGATATCGATAACTGGTGTTCTATTTGCAGACCTGGGTTGTGTATAAGGAGTAATGACACCTCTGTCTCAAGTGTTAATACTACTGTGTTATTACACAGCACACAGCATATAAGATGCACAGTATTTTGTTTTTGCATAAAACAATTGAGAGATTGGCAATATATCATAGGCTATGCTTCAGGCTTCCACTGAAGAAGTATATTACAAATAAGGGAAAGATAATGATGCAATATACAAATATTATATAAAATATATAAAACTCCACATGCTTGCTGCAATTAATATCCCCCAGTGTCTATATACATACCAGTTATCTTCTTTACACATCCTTATGATATGTATATTTATTTTGCTCACTCATATAGCTCTCACATATTCCACAGCACTTTAAAGTCATTGTCAACACTTGCTGTCTCCAATAGAGCTCACAATCTATGTTCCCTTTCAGTATGTCTTTGGAGTATGGGAGAAAAACCCACGCAAACACAGGGAGAAAATACAAACTCCATGCAGATGTATTCGTTCTACTAAATCAACTCTAAGTACCTGAGGCCTAGTTACTAGAGTTGAGCGGACACCTGGTAGTTCGGGTTCGTCAGGTTCGGCCGAACTTCACAAAAAAGTTCAAGTTCGGGACTGGAACTTGACCCCGAACCCGAATTCCATTGAAGTCAATGGGGACCCGAACTTTGGAGCACTAAATGGCTTTAAAAAAAGTAATTGAAAGAGCTAGAGGGCTGCAAATGGCAGCAAAATGTGGTTAAGAGCATAGCAAGTGTGGATGTGGATATGGAAATAACTTTAAATAACTTTAAAAATAAAAAATTATAATCTTGATCTTGGAGGACGAGGTCCATATGGAGTAGGGGGTTGAGGAGACGATGGATGTGGCGGTGTAGGTAGAAGGGGCGGTGGAGAAGGAGGAGGAGGTAGCCTACACTACTTTTTGGTTTCATTTATTTATTTATTTTTGTTTAAATTAGGGTACACCCCAAAACATTGGGAAATATAACTTGTGATAACGCCCTCCAGCCGTGCTAAACAAACGTTCAGACAATACACGGGCTGCAGGGCAGGGCAGCACCTCCAAGGCGTAAAGGGCAAGCTCAGGCCATGTGCCCAATTTGGAGACCCAGAAGTTGAAGGGGCAGACCCATCATTCAGTACATGTAGGCGTGTGCACACATACTGCTCCACCATGTCGCACGTCCCCGTGATGTCCACGATCCAATTGGATATCTGCTCTATCAACTTTCTATGTTCTTTTCTGCACCTACCATGTTGATCATGGTTAGCGGCGAATCAGGGTCCAAGAAAGCATTCATAATGACCACTTGACCACCTGTGCTTGTAACATATACAGGGTGGCCCATGAAAAAGTAGCCTGTCTCCAGCAATAGCATGACAAGATGAACGAACAAGTGGATTTATTTTATTTTTTATTACCCACAAGTCAAAAAAGATGCTGAAAGTGTTCCCTGTTCATGTCTCTGCATCTTTGGGCAAGTCGGATTATTTTGGCTGTACTGCTTGCAGCTCTACAGCAGTGATGCTGCCGATAGTGTTGGTGATGTTTTCCTTGAGTTCATCAAGGGGATGTGGATTGTTAGCAGACACTTTCTATTAAAATTTTCCCCACAGATAAAAATCACATGTGGACAAGTCTGGGGAATGTGATGGCCATAAGGCTTTGCTCACAGTTCACTCCTCTGTAAACAGTTCACAAACCCATCTTGTTGGAAAAAGCAGGATATTTTTTATTCCGCAGTATCACTGTTGAAGAGCTGCAAGCAGTATCATCCAACATAATCCAACATGCCCAAAGATGCACAGACATGACTGGGGGCCACTTTCAGCATCTTTTGTGACTTGTGGGTAATAAAAAAAACTAAAAACTATCCACTTGTTTGTTCATCTTGTCATACTATCGCTGGAGGTGGGCTACTTTTTTGTGGGCCACCCTTTAGTACTGCCCCACATGTGTTTTACAGTGGATTCAGTGATAAATAGGTTAACACAATTGCTAAGTAATAAGATATTATTTACTTAAGGTCAAAACATATATAGACAAGAAAAAAATGAAAAAAACATATAAAGTAGTTGAGTGATTTAACTAGCCTTCCTGGATCCTATGGAGAGCCTGTAGCCTGTGCAAGAGGATACTGCATGAGAGAACCTGATTTCTGGGGAACAGATTTAAGGAAAACAGCAAGTAGGCATTGTCTGATGCAATAAAAAATCCTGTGTACTGTGTGTGTAGAATACAATGTGGTACAGAGTAGTGATGAGCGGCAGGGGTCATATTCGAATTCGCGACAGTTCGCGAATATTTTTTAGAATATTCGTCGAATATTCTAAAATTCGAAAAATTCGTGATTTATTTTATTACTAGAAAAAACGGCAAGGTAATCATTGTGTAATATGTGAATTTTCGTAATTCAAATTTTCGGATTCAAATTTTTATTGCATATTTTTTAACTTACAACAATTAGACAAAGAAGATTATAGCACTATATTAGCTAAATTGCTCTATATTAGTTTTTTTTCGAATATTCGCTAAATTGCTATGACTTAGTTTTTTTCGAATATTCGTAATATTCTAAAACAAGAATATATAGCAATATAGCGAATATTCGAAAAAAACGAATATAGAGCAATAATTCGCAAACACTACTACTCCTAAAGTCAAGTATATTGCAGCCTTCTTATTGGCCCACAAGCTACAAGCAGGGAGGGATCATGTGTACTGATAAAAAAAAAATGCTAATATTCAAAATTACGAATATATATAACTATATTCGAAATATTCGCAAATTTTCAACGTACCTATATTCGCGATAAAAATTCAAAATTCGAATATTCGTGATCAACACTAGTACAGAGCACTAAAGAGAACATGTAGAAGTAGCCACTCCAGAACAGTGTAGACTTCAGGGGAACTGGGAATTTGCATCTTTGCACTCCACATACCCAGCCTTGCACCTATCCAAACCACTAACATTACGTGCACCCTGCTACATTTAGGCAGAACTAGAGTGTTCCCCTGAGGGAAGAAAGGGAGAGAGCACAGCCACTGTGATGGACTGTGTTATAACTCAAACCCAAACCACTGCCACTCCCATCCTCCACTTCGGATTCTCAAGGGCTTACTGCAGTTTCACCTCTGAGATCCATATCCTACCTGCTAGCAAATACTTTCATCCCATTTTCAAAGAAATCCTTTTTTTTTGTGGGGTTATAATTACTACAAGACATAAGGTATACCATCAATCTACCAGTGTGTATTAAGGTAAAAAATTGGGCATCAAGCCTCAATTGTCTGTTTACGTATATTCAGTTTCAACATGGTCGCAATAAATGTTTTTTTTTTGGGGGGGGGGTTCAATTTAATTAAGCAGTATATATATATATATATATATATATATATATGTGTGTGTGTGTGTGTGTGTGATTACTGCAGCAATATCCATGGTGTGGCAGCAATCTACCTGTGTGTATTAAGGTGAAATTTAGTGTCAAGCCTCAATTGTACGTTTAAGTATATTCAGTTTCCACACGGTCTCATTAAAAAAAATTTTTTGGGGGGGGGGTTAAATTTATTTAAGCTACATATACATGACTACTGCAGCAATACCCAAGGTGTAGCAGCAATCTAGATGCGTGTATTATTAAGAAATTGAACATCAAACCTCAATCGTCTGTTTACTAGTGATGAGCGGCATAGGCAATATTCGTTTTCACGATATTTTATGAATTTTTCACATAATATTCTCAACAAATTCACGAATTCTACAATTCGTGATCTCCACTCATTATTTTCGCGATTGTGCAAATCGGCACTAATGGTGCGCATATTTTTTGCGCAATACATGCAACTTCACATTTTATCAGGTCTGAGTAGATATTACTGATTGTTGTGACAGCACTATGTAGCATGTATTTTTGGACAGCAGAGAAACAGTAATTCCTATCAGCTACACTATATCACTATCTAACCTACACTGACTATCTGTATATATATATATATATATATATATATATATATAAACAATAAAATTCTGCAGCACTCCTTGAAAGATAAAAAAATTGGCTATTTATTCACACATGTCATGTAGCAACGTTTCGGTTCTCTCTCAGAACCCCTTTCAAGCCAAGTGGCTTGAAAGGGGTTCTGAGAGAGAACCGAAACATTGCTACATGAAATGTGTGAATAAATAGCACATTTTTTCATCTTTCAAGTAGTGCTGCAGAATTTTATTGTTTATATATACATATATATACATATATACATAAAATTACTACAAGACCCAAGGTATAGCAGCAATTAACAAGACATTGAATGTCAAGCCTCAATTGTCCATTTATTTATTTTCAGTTTCCACACAGTCACAATTTATGTTTTGGGGGACTGTTAAATTTAATTAAACCAGCATATATATGTGATTACTACAAGACACATGGTAGGGCAGCAATCTACCTGTGAGTGATAATGAGAAAATGAGTGTGAAGCCTGGCCCTTAATCATCTGTTAACGTTCATTTATTTCTCCACACAGTTGCAATTTGAATTAGTAAATTTAATTAAACCAGCATATAGGTGATCAGTAAACCAGTAGACAGGCTAGGGTAACAATTTATCAGGGAGTGTTAATGCAATATTATGGGTGAGGCCACAAACGTCCTTTTACGTATATTCAGTTTCCACATGGTTGGAAAGGAATTATATACTTTTTTGGATTTGTTGCATTTAATTGAGCATAATGTATGTGTGATTGCTGCATTAATACACAATATATAGCAGCAATCTATCTGTAAGTAATAATGTGAAATTAAGCGTGAGGCCTGGTCCCTAATCATCCATTAACTGTCATTTATTTCTCCACACACTTACAATTGAATTATTTTTTTGGGAGAGGGGGTTCAATTTAATTAAGCAGCATATATATGTGTTTACTACACCAATACACATGGTAGTGCACAACGTTATCTGAGAAGAACAAAAATGTCCAGGCTACGGAAGAGTTCCAAATGTAAGACCCGGAGCCAAAATGTGGGGGGTAGCAGGGCCAACTATCCAGCCAGAAATAGTAGTAATAGTAGTAGTAGTTCAAGGATGAAATTGTGAATTGGATGGCCACCTCCTCAGAGCAGGATGATGTGGAGGTGATTTCAGAGTCCGACATCGTGCCGTGGAGCCAGGGGTCACAGTATTCTGTTGCTCGTCTTGTTGGCAACCCCATACAAGGTTTTCAGTAGAGTCTTCACTACCTATTCCTAGAGGAAGGCATCCGCCGAAACGCGCGTCGGGGTTACGTGGCTCTCCTGAGGTGTACATCCCCACATCTATGGGTATGTAGACATGCTATATTGTTGTGGACTTTGAGGGATGTGCTCATTGGCTCTAGGTGCTCAGCTATACCCACTTGGGTTATCCACAGGTGGATGTTTACTGTGCACCTGAGCCAGTTTTGCATGTATTTGGAGGTTTAAGCTGTCACCACAGCTGCAATTGTGGTATCTGACATTTGATATGGTGACTTCCTATGCACTTGCACTTTAACTTTGTATGTATTTGGAGGTTTAAGCTGTCACCATAGCTACAATTGTGGTATTTGACCATTGATATATTGACTTCTTATGCACTTGCACTTTAACCTTCTGTTGGCTGTTATATGGTCCCAAACCTTGGAACCATCAGACATCCATATGTCGCGGTGTTATCTGCAACTACTTTTTTGATATGGTGTTTTGCCACTCAGTATTTGCACTTTTGCATTTTTATATCTGTGGTTGCAGTTATACATACAGAAATCAGTGAGGTATTGTACTCCTCCTTTTTTCTACCGCCTTTTGTACATTGCATACTCCAAATCCCCTCGCCCTATGTCTTATTTGTGTTAACATACCTCCTCAGATGTAGCAATTTTTTATCTGTCTCATGTCTCGTTTTTATGTGTCATTAATTCGATAAAGGATTTATTTTTGATGATATACCCGTTTAATCTCAGTTTATTCTTGTTGGTTGGTGTATTCATGTACACTAAGTGGGTTTTTACTTACTCTTTCCGGGTTTATTTAACATAGTATATTTAATTACCGTTTATGTGTATGTCTATGTTTTGTGTAACCTACTTGTAATAATCTATTTCTAGAGGGGTGCCTTTCTTTTCCTAAGAAGTGGCAAGAAAACCCCACCACGCCCTATGGCAGATAATCAAGAGAGTCTCCCTGTTAACAACTTGTTTGAGTTCCCTCACCCTTTGGGCTGCTCTGAGGAGGAGGTTGGTGACCCCATGCATACTCTTTGTTGATAGTGGTAATTGTAGCACACCTAGCCACAGCATTGGTGGTGGGGGCAATGACAGTGGCAGTCAGGGAAAAAACAGAGCAGGGAAGGGGGCCCAGGAACCCATCATGATATCTCACAGTCTGATTATAGCATCGGGGAGGGTGAGGACAGGACCTGGGTCGGACCTGAGGAGGAGGCAACATCAGTGGAGAAGGGTCGTGGTGGCGGCAGCAATAAAGAGCAGAGGCCATGTACCTCCCAAAGAACAGCCAGAGCTATGTCTACTTCGGGATCTGGTGATTCTGCTGACACTGTGGGTGGGATAGGCCCAAAACATGCCAGAGCTAAGCCCAGCTTGGCTGCCTGTAGCTCTGGGTGAGCAACTCCTATATGGTGCGTTTTCTCCACAAGGAGGGCACACAAAACCACAGTGGTGTGCAAGATCTGCAGAATTAAAGTGTAACGTTTTTGCTAATGTGTATGGACATTGACAGGGAACATTTTTGTAATATACTTTATTTAGGGAAAACATTTATTTTTAGTAGAAAATTGGGGCTGAAATGTCCCTTAGCAGTGCTCTCTCAAATGAGTGTTGCTAAGGGCCATCTGTCTTCTATTAGCATAGGAGAGACTGGCTGTGCGGGAGCTGCGGACTTCTGCCTGCCCCGCTACCTCACAGCATGGTGGGCACAGGAGCCTTATGTGTTAAAATTAAATATACATTCCCTCCTTTTTTTATTAAATATAATGCACTTGTACACTCTGTAAGCTCACTGACCAGCGTGGCCAGAGCTGTCAGTGAGCTGCTTTCCCCCTGCACTTCGGGCTGACTAATGAAGCAGCCGTCGGAAGCGATGCCTGTGTGAGTGGTAAGCGCTCACTACAGGCAATGCAGGCAGGCGGAGGGAAGCTGCTATACAGTATATATCAGGCAGACTGGAACAGTGGCCCAAACTGGCACAGCACACTGTCTTTCTTCTTTCTTGCCCAGCCTCCAGTGTCTTGCCCAACCTTTTGGGGGATTTCTTTAAGCAGCATACATACGTGATTACTGCATCAATGCTGACATTTTCTCACAGCTCAGGCTGATTCAGGATGAATAGACCTTACCTTGCTGCTGGTGTCCCATCTTGCCACTGTTGCTGTCTGTATGTCTGCCTACCATCAAGTTCTGAAGTGTGTTGCTGCGGCCTGCATTATGCTTCTAATGCCTCTCAATTGTCAATTCATGTGTATTCAGTTTTTGAGGGACATGTTAAATTCTTTAAGTAGCATACATACGTAATTACAGCATCAATAACGACATTTTCTCACTGCTCACGCTGATTCCGGATGAATAGATCTCGTTTCGCTGGCCACTCCCGATCTTGCCACCATTGCTGTCTGCCTACCATCATGTTCTGTACGGCTGCTGCTGCAACATGCATCATGCCATTAATGCCTTAATTGTCCATTTACGTGTATATAGTTTCCACACAATTGAAATGTAATACATTTTTGGGGGAGGTTCAATTTCATTAAGCAATCCAGACATTTTCTCCCAGCTCAGGCTGATTGCATTGAATACACATCTCCTTGCTGCCGGTGTACCATCTGTTGCTGTCTGTCTGCCTAACTACTAGTGTTGAGTGCGAATATTCGATTAGTGATTTTAATCTCGAATATCAGCACTTCGCTAATTTGCGAATATTTCGAATATAGTGCTATATATTCCCTAATTCTAATATTCGTTATTTTTTTTAAAGTTGTTCCCACTTTCCAAAGCAGTTCTTCTTACATGTCTGGGGGACTCTGTGCTCCTTGCCCGCTCCAGTCAGTGGCAGTTGGTGCGTCTGCCGAGTGCCAATTGCCTGTGCGCATGGAGCGTCCCCATCACCATGGGAACGCCTCCATGCTAGAATATTCGCAATGCAAGAATATTACTTTGCCTACTTTTTGCTGTCATTATTCTACAGTATTTATTGGAAAAAAATAGGCAAAGTAATATTCTCGCATTGCGAATCCAACTTAGAGCTGTCCATAGGCAACTTTCCTATTGGCTTGCTAGAATTAACGAATATAGCGAATATATATATATTTGTTATCTTCGTTAATTCTAGATAGCCAACCAATAGGAAAGTTGCCTCATACAGTTAAACTCACAATATCCAAATAATTAAATCATGCTTCTAATGCTTCTAACTTGTCAGTTTACATGTATTCAGTTTCCACAGGGTTGAAATTTTAACCTTTTTTTTGTTTTGGGGGCGGGGGGGTAGGTAAATTTCTGTAAGCAGCATATATACGTAATTACTGCATTAGTACTGGACATTTTCTCAGACTGCTTCTGTATGAATAGAACTCACTGGTGGTGCCCCATCTTGCCAATGTTGTTGTGTGTCTGTGTGCCCTCACGTTCTGTATGAATTCATGCTGTGGTCTGCATCATGCCACTAATACCTAAATTGTCTGTTTATGTGTATTCACTTTCCATATGGTTGAAATGTCAACTTTTTTGGGGGGGAGGTGAAATTTAATTTTTAGGCCAATTTCACACTAGCGTTAATGTTTTCCGGTATTGAGATCCGTCAAAAACGCTTCAATTTTGTCCCCATTCATTGTCAATGGGGAGAAAACGTAACTGAACAGAACGGAATGCTCCAAAATGCATTCTATTCCATTTGGCTGCGTTCTCATACCGGAGAGCAAACCTCTTTTTCCATCCTGGGATGCGAAAAAAGAGGGATCAGTCGTGACCCACAATGCAAGTCAATGGGGGCGGATCTGTTTTCTCTGACACAATAGAAAAGGGATCCATTCCCTATTGACTTTCAATGGAGTTCATGATGGATCCGTCTTTACAATGTTAAAGATAATACAACCAGATCCGTTCATAATGGATGCTTTGAAATTTAAGAACTTATTGACATAAGAAATGATTATGCCTAATACATAAAATTTTCAATAAAAAGAAAATGTTACACATAATGGATGCAGATGGTTGTATTATCAGTAACGGAAGCATACATAAGTGATTACTGCATCAATACCAACATTTTCTCACAGCTCAGGCTAATTCCGGAAGAATATACCTCCCCAGCAGTGCCCCATCTTGCCACTATTGTAATGCCTCTCAGTTGTCAGTTTACATGTATTCAATTTCCACACGGTTTAAATATTTTTTTTTTTGGGGGGGGGGGGGGTTATATTTAATTAAGCAGCATACACACGTCATTAAATTTTCTCACAGCTCAGGCTGATTGTGATGAATACACATCGCCTGTCTGCCTAACTACCGTCACACTCTGTACGGCTGCTGCTGCGGTCTGCATCATGCCACCTATGCCACTTTTCAACCATCAAATTCTGTACGGCTGCTGCTGTTCCCTGCATCATGACACGGATGCCTGTTGTCAACCATTACGTTCCCCCAAGACACTTTTTTATTATTATTTTTTTCATCTCATAACACTGTGTATCTTTAAACATCAAAATTATTTTTGGAAGCTTTGGAATATGAAAAAGACATGTGCTGGCATGGTGTGTTATTTTTCACGCAGTATGTTAACACCATCAAATGTGTGTTTACCCATAGCTATGTATGTCAGTGTCAATCAGACATCATTTACTATTGCTGTCATTGTGTTCCAGAGCTTATGGAGCAGGGAGGGAAAAAAATCATACAAAATAAACTAAAAGAGATAACACGTCCTGGGATGCTAGAGGCAAACTGGACTTGAAAAAAACATGACTATAGATGTCGCGAACATAAAATTTTCAGTTCGCGAACGGTGAACGCGAATTTCCTCAAATGTTCGCGAATGGGCGAACCGCCATAGACTTCAATAGGCAAGCGAATTTTAAAACCCACAGGGACTCTTTCTAGCCACAGCAGTGATGGAAAAGTTGTTTCAAGGGGACTAACACCTAGACTGTGGCATGCCGGAGGGGGATCCATGGCAAAACTCCCATGGAAAATTACATAGTTGACGCAGAGTTGGGTTTTAATCCATAAAGGGCATAAATCACCTAACAATCCAATTTTTTTTGAACAACGTGGTTTAAAACATCCAGTGTGTGTATACGATCAGGTATGATTTTGTATCAATCAGGTAGTGTAAGGGTTACGCCCGCTTCACAGACATTGACAGCCCAAACTCCCCTTTTAATGCACCGCAAACAACTGTAAACAGTCCATTTGCCCAACCGCAAACTTCCCATTTGCACAAGGTTGGATACCAAGCTAGCCATGACCCGTTGATGTCATTGAAGGTTTCTTCCTCCACCCAGCCACGTACAACACCAAGGGTCCCCGAAAGTTGAATTGAATTGATTTTTCGAACAGGGAATTGGTTAAAAAAAATGCTGGCTCCCTCCCCTTTGTTTGAATCCACGGTCACTGCGTCTGCGCCGAGCAATTTACTCTCACACTCGATATGAGTGGTATTTTCTCTAGTTCTCTTCTCATCAGTTTAATCCCTGTTACGTCCCCAATCTGGGGTCCATTCATTGAATTGATTTTTCGAACGGGGAGATGGTTAAAAAAACGCTGGCTCCCTCCCCTTTGTTTGAATCCACGGTCACTGTGTCTGCGCCGTGCAATTTACTCTCACACCCGATATGAGTGGTATTTTCTGTAGTTCTCTTCTCATCAGTTTAATCCCTGTTACGTCCCATATCAGGGATTGCCTTTTGTGAAAAAAAATTTAGGCCGGGTACCTTCGACTGCCTTCACAGTGACAGACCAAACTCTGATACACCAAACTGAATTGATTTTAGGAACCGGGAGATGGAAAAAGCAGCTTGGTCGGTCCTCTTACTCCCAAGTTGGGGCACTGCGCGTGCACGGAGCAATGTGCTGTGACACCCTATATCAGTGGTGTCTTAACTAGTACTATTCCTGTAACGGCACCGTTTCAGCAGACAAGGGGTTAAAATCCGTTTAGACGATATGCCCCTTTCCGAGAGACAGGCACAGCTACGGCAGAACACCAACCTCCCGAACTGGATACAAAATAGCACTCCAAACTGGAACCTCACAAATAGCTGTCAGCAGACGAACAGGAAAAGGATCCAATCAGCTTACACTCCTGGCAATCAGTCTCCAACAGCATACAGGGAATCCCCCCAATAACGAGACAAGGCTCCGTCTTGAGGGTCAGCAGTGATCTGACTGTACTTCAAGTACAGCCTCTTTTATTGATAAAAACAAAACATAGTACTGCCCACAGGGTTTTGAAATCCAACCAATCAGTAATTCACAACACACACAATGTAAATACAGCGCCCAATCGTTCCCGCCCCCTAGAGGACCAGAAGGGAGACTGCGACACAGAACAGATACAACATATCCCCACAATGCATCATGGTTTCCTCCTCTCTGCCTGGGAGACGACCGAAGACAATCCAATTATCTCTCAGGACAAAGGGGAGATCACCAATACACACGTGGAGACAACAGGACAGACATCACCATTTAAACACACAATGGGACAATGGGACAATAGAACCACACCCAGCATATTCCTCCCAAGCTGACAAGTTACACTTATTATAAGTTGTTACAACTTTGTGAGGTTACATTGTCCATACATATAACTTACATCAATTTTAACAGTATAACTTGGGGACAAACCTATCCAAAATTCACTGGAATAGGTTCAGGGGTTTAAAAGTTACTATGGGCCATAATCCTGAGGCAAGAGGCTTTTAAACAGTCCTCTCCAAAACCCAGTGGCGAGGTTGGTTTCGCCACAATTCCTATCAGTTTAATCCCTGTTACTGTCACTACCAGAGCTTTGAGACGTTCTCACAGCTCTGTGTCTCCACCCCTGTGATGATGTCACTTAGAGTTTGGAGGTGTTCTCACTGTTCTGTTTCTCCGCCCCTGTGATGAGGTCTTTACTCCCAGCTGTCTCTCCTGCGTTAGATTTCCCTGCCTTTAAATCACCCCTCCTCCTATTGCAGGGCGTGGATTATATTTCTCTTTTCAGTTGTAGCTCTGCCTTGAGTATCTTCACTTCTTAAGCTTCTAGTTCTCTGGACCTGTGTTCTGCTGCTGCAAGCACTCCGGATATTGCCAGCGGCCCTTGGATCCGTCTTCTCTGCGGCTGCAGCTCCATCAGCTAAGTGTGCAGACTTTGTTGTGTACCTGGTGATTTCCTGACTGGATCTGAGGTGGCCACGGTTCCCTCCATATTCTGAGCAGGGCATCGGTGGCCGTGCCCCTTCCACTATTGTAGGGGTTACAGGGCTCATCAGTCTAAGGTACGCGGGCATGCCTCGTTCCACCATTTGGATCCGGGCATGTGCTTTAGCAGCATAGGGAGAGTGTTCAGGGTCTGACAGGGGTCACCCTTTCTCTTCCCTAGTTTGGGTCCGGTCAGTAGCTCTTCTTACTGTGTATGCTCTGGTTACCCTTAAACAGCCGTGACATTATAATCCACCAAAACCGTCCTTGTTGACATGGATCCGCTTTCTGACCTGGTTGACCGCATGCAGGGTCTTTCTTTGGAAGTAGCGGATCTCCGTCAATCTGTGACTCAGCTACAAGCATTGGGCTCTGCTCCGGCTCATGGAGTCTGTTGCGAGCCAAAGGTCTCACTTCCGGAAACGTTCTCCGGGGGCAGTGAGAATTTTGTTCGCTTCAGAGAGGCATGTAAACTCCATTTTTGTTTGTGTCCCCACTCCTCTGGTAATGAGGAACAGAGGGTGAGGATTGTCATCTCCCTGCTCAGAGGTAATGCTCAGACTTGGGCTTTTTCGCTGCCATCAGGGGATCCTTCCCTTCGATCCGTGGAAAGATTTTTTGTGGCCCTGGGGCAGATATATGATGACCCGGATCGTGTTGCTCTGGCAGAATCGAACTTACGTGTTCTATGCCAGAACAAACTGTCTGCGGAGCTTTATTGTTCTGAATTTCGGAGATGGGCAGCTGATTCAGGCTGGAATGATGCTGCACTCCGAAGTCAGTTCTGTCATGGTCTCTCAGAGGGTTTGAAAGATGCCTTTGCTTTCCATGAGAGACCAACGTCCTTAGAGTCTGCCATGTCATTAGCGGTACGCCTTGACAGGCGTCTAAGGGAAAGAAACAAGACCTCTCCGTCCAGCCATTGTCAGTCTAGAGGCAATGGTGCGGACTCATTCAGTATGCAGGGGTCTCATCCTGTCTCGCTCCCCTCTGAAGAGGAGCCCATGCAGCTAGGCCGACTTGCCCCTGATAAAAGAGGATTTAGTCCTCAGAATATGGTGTGTTTTTGTTGTGGGGGCATAGGTCATTTGGCAAATGTTTGTCCGTCTAGGAGATTCCTGAACTGTACTAAGAGCGATAATAAGAGAAAAACCTCAAGAGGTAGATCATCAAGTTCTGCTTCATCTGCTACTTTGGGCAAAGTTGATGTGGGAATTGATGCTTTTCCTTTGACCTGCAGTTACCGTTTTCTCCTGTCTGCCAGGGTGGCGCTAGAGAGAAAAGTCATTCCTTGTGAGATTTTTGTCGATAGTGGAGCGGCCGTCAATCTTATTGACACTCAATTTGTAGCCTTGCATGGTTTTCAGGTTTGTACATTAGAAAAGGATATACCTGTTTTTGCTATTGACTCTGCCCCACTCTCGCAGAGATCTCTGAAAGGCATTGTTCACAATATCCGGCTAGCTGTAGGTGACACTCATGTGGAGGAGATATCTTGTTTTGTCCTTAACGGATTGCCTTCTCCTCTAGTTTTGGGGCTACCCTGGCTCACTAGACATAACCCCACTATTGATTGGCAAGGAAGGCAAATAAATGAGTGGAGTGACTTTTGTAGAGAGAATTGTCTCACAGCCACTCTTGCAGAGGTGTCTACTAAAACTCTGCCATCATTTCTCTCTGATTTCTCGGATGTGTTTTCCGAGAGCGGTGTTCGGGAGCTACCTCCTCACCGGGAGTTTGACTGTCCCATTAACCTCATTCCCGGCGCCAAGCTGCCAAAGGCACGCCTCTACAATCTCTCACAACCGGAAAGACTCGCAATGCGAACCTATATCTCCGAGAGTCTCGAGAAGGGGCATATTCGTCCCTCAAAGTCGCCTGTTGCCGCGGGTTTTTTTTTTGTTAAAAAAAAAGATGGCTCTCTGAGACCTTGCTTAGATTTTAGGGAGCTGAACCGTATCACGATTCGCGATCCCTATCCCCTTCCTCTGATCCCGGACCTCTTCAACCAAATTGTTGGGGCCAAGGTGTTTTCCAAATTGGATCTGAGAGGCGCGTACAACCATGGTCAGGGTCAGAGAGGGGGATGAATGGAAAACGGCCTTTAATACCCCTAACGGGCATTTCGAGAATCTCGTTATGCCTTTCGGCCTGATGAATGCTCCGGCCGTCTTTCAGCATTTTGTTAATAGTATTTTCTATCATTTAATGGGGAAATTTGTATTGGTGTATCTTGATGATATTTTGATTTTTTCCCCTGATGTTCAGACCCATCAGGATCATCTTTTTCAGGTCCTGCAGATACTGCGGGAAAATAAACTGTATGCCAAGCTGGAGAAATGTCTTTTTATGGTATCGGAGATTCAATTTCTGGGTTTTCTCCTCTCTGCTTCTGGTTTTCGCATGGATCCGGAGAAGGTCCGTGCTGTGCTGGAGTGGGAGCTTCCTGAAAATCAGAAGGCATTGATGCGCTTTCTGGGTTTTGCTAACTACTACAGAAAGTTCATTTTGAATTATTCCTCTATTGTCAAACCCCTTACTGACATGACAAAAAAGGGGACGGATTTTTCCTCTTGGTCGGAGGAGGCGCTTGCAGCCTTTTCTAAGATTAAAGAGAGTTTTGCGTCTGCTCCCATCTTGGTGCATCCCGATGTTTCCTTACCTTTTATTGTTGAGGTGGATGCTTCCGAGGTGGGTGTGGGTGCAGTTTTGTCCCAGGGCCCCTCTCCTGCCAAATGGCGACCTTGTGCCTTTTTCTCTAGAAAACTCTCCCCGGCAGAGAGAAACTATGATGTGGGAGATAGGGAGTTGTTGGCCATCAAGTTGGCTTTCGAGGAATGGCGCCATTGGTTGGAGGGGGCCAGGCACCCTATCACCGTTTTTACCGACCATAAGAATCTGGCGTACTTGGAGTCGGCCAGGCGTATGAATCCGAGACAGGCCAGATGGTCTCTGTTCTTCTCCAGATTCAATTTTGTTGTTACTTTCCGCCCTGGGATCAAGAATGTGAAGGCTGATGCTCTCTCTCGCTGTTTTCCGGGAGGAGGAAACTCCGAGGACCCGGGTCCCATTTTGGCGGAGGGGGTAGTTGTTTCTGCTCTATATTCCGATTTGGAGGCCGAGGTCCAGGCTGCCCAGTCTGAGGCACCTGCCCGTTGTCCCTCCGGGAAGTTGTTCGTGCCTCCTGAGCTACGTCACAAACTCTTTAAGGAACATCATGATACGGTTCTTGCTGGTCACCCCGGGAGTAGAGCCACGGTAGATCTCATTGCTCGGAGATTTTGGTGGCCGGCTCTTCGTAAGTCTGTGGAGGGTTTTGTGGCGGCTTGTGAGACGTGCGCTCGCGCTAAGGTCCCTCGTTCACGACCTTCAGGTTCCCTTCTCCCGTTACCCATACCTTCCCGTCCTTGGACACACCTGTCCATGGACTTTATCACGGATCTTCCTCGTTCCTCGGGGAAGTCGGTGATCCTGGTGGTCGTGGACCGTTTTAGCAAGATGGCTCATTTCGTTCCTTTCCCTGGTTTACCCAATGCTAAAACGTTGGCGCAAGCTTTTGTCGATCATATTGTTAAATTGCACGGCATTCCCTCTGAGATTGTTTCCGATAGAGGCACGCAGTTTGTGTCCAGGTTCTGGAAGGCTTTCTGTTCTCGCCTGGGGGTTCGGCTGTCCTTCTCTTCTGCTTTTCACCCGCAGTCGAATGGTCAGACTGAGCGCCTCAATCAGAATCTGGAGACATATTTGCGCTGTTTTGTGGCAGAGAACCAGGAGGATTGGTGTTCATTTCTCCCTCTTGCTGAGTTTGCTTTGAACAACCGTCGTCAGGAATCTTCTGATAAGTCACCATTTTTTGGTGCATATGGGTTCCATCCGCAGTTTGGGACATTCTCGGGAGGGGCTCTTTCTGGTTTACCTGAGGAGGAGAGATTTTCCTCGTCTTTGTCTACCATTTGGCAAAAGATTCAGAGTAATCTCAGAAAGATGAGTGAGAAGTATAAGCGTGTGGCTGATAAGAGACGTGTGCCTGGTCCGGACCTGAATGTGGGTGATCTGGTGTGGTTGTCTACAAGAAATATTAAACTGAAGGTTCCCTCCTGGAAATTGGGTCCCAAGTTTATTGGGCCTTATAAAATTTTGTCAGTCATCAATCCTGTTGCCTTCCGCCTTGATCTTCCACGGGTTTGGAAGATACATAATGTATTTCACAGATCTCTCTTAAAACCATATGTCCAGCCCACGGTACCCTCCTCTTTGCCTCCTCCTCCGATTTTGGTTGATGGCAATCTGGAGTTTGAGGTTTCCAGAATTGTGGACTCTCGCATTGTCCGCGGTTCTCTTCAGTACCTCGTTCATTGGAAGGGTTATGGTCCTGAGGAGAGGATGTGGGTTCCGATGTCGGACATTAAAGCCACTCGCCTTATCAGGGCATTTCATAGGGCTCATCCTGGGAAGGTGGGTCCTGGGTGTCCGGAGTCCACCCGTAGAGGGGGGGGGGGTACTGTCACTACCAGAGCTTTGAGACGTTCTCACAGCTCTGTGTCTCCACCCCTGTGATGATGTCACTTAGAGTTTGGAGGTGTTCTCACTGTTCTGTTTCTCCGCCCCTGTGATGAGGTCTTTACTCCCAGCTGTCTCTCCTGCGTTTGATTTCCCTGCCTTTAAATCACCCCTCCTCCTATTGCAGGGCGTGGATTATATTTCTCTTTTCAGTTGTAGCTCTGCCTTGAGTATCTTCACTTCTTAAGCTACTAGTTCTCTGGACCTGTGTTCTGCTGCTGCAAGCACTCCGGATATTGCCAGCGGCCCTTGGATCCGTCTTCTCTGCGGTTGCAGCTCCATCAGCTAAGTGTGCAGACTTTGTTGTGTACCTGGTGATTTCCTGACTGGATCTGAGGTGGCCCCGGTTCCCTCCATATTCTGAGCAGGGCATCGGTGGCCGTGCCCCTTCCACTATTGTAGGGGTTACAGGGCTCATCAGTCTAAGGTACGCGGGCATGCCTCGTTCCACCATTTGGATCCGGGCATGTGCTTTAGCAGCATAGGGAGAGTGTTGAGGGTCTGACAGGGGTCACCCTTTCTCTTTCCTAGTTTGGGGTCTGGTCAGTAGCTCTTCTTACTGTGTATGCTCTGGTTTCCCTTAAACAGCCGTGACATAATCATTGTCGAATTAACAACATTCTGAAATAATTTTGCTCTGAGCTCTGTACTTGCTTTGTATTGGAATTGATGGTGATTTTTTAAATTGTCTGCATTATTTCTAATTAAAAAATCATAATAAAGTCTCTTAATAATTTATTTTATGTATTAAAAACCCATACAACTTTAAAAAAAAAACTATTATCCAGCCGATCGCTTTTGGTCTGATCATAATGAAGCAACGGCCTTATCATCTGGGGTGTGGCAACATTGCCAACACACTCATAGAGGTGATGATCGCTTCATTGTGATACGCAAGCCCCTTAACCACAACAAGGTAACGATCACAAAGGGGAATTGACACTTGTATGTGCCATTTTTTTGTTTGTTTGTTTTTGCAGCCACAGTGCAGCACCAGAAGCCAGAAAAATTAGGCATGTACACATGCCAGAAAAATAATGGTATTGTTGCAGCCGCTGTTGTAGCAGCGGCCGGAAAAATTAATGTTTTCCAGGCAGAAAGGTGACTAAAACATTACGGCTTGAACCCTAGTTGGTGGCGGAGAATTCACGAAAGTCATCCGGTATGCAGACATTAAATACAGCAGCGTGGGGACCAGGTCAAACCTGCACACCCAGTAGTCAAGAGATTCATCGCTCCTCAGAGTGTCGATATCTGCAGTTAAGGCGAGGTAGTCTGCCACCTGTCGGTCGAGTCGTTCTCTAAGGCTGGATCCCGAAGGGCTGTGGCGATGTGTAGGACTGAAAAAGCTCTGCATGTCCTCCATCAGCAACACATCTGTAAAGCGTCCTGTCCTTGCCGCCAGTGGTCGTGGTAGGAGGAGGATTACTTTCACCTCTTTCCCCTGTTAGATTCCCGTTGTGCTGTGACATTCCCCCTTATAAGCTGTGTAAAGCATATTTTTTAGTTTGGTTTTGAACTGCTGCATCCTTTCTGACTTTCGGTAATTTGGTAACATTTCCGCCACTTTCTGCTTATACCGGGGGTCTAGTAGCGTGGCCACCCAGTATAGGTCGTTCTCCTTCATCCTTTTTACACGAGGGTCCCTCAACAGACATGACAGCATGAAAGACCCCATTTGCACAAGGTTGGATGCCGAGCTACTCATTTCCTGTTCCTCCTCCTCACTGATGTCATTGACGGTCTGTTCTTCCCCCCAGCCACGTACAACACCACGGGTCCCAGATAGGTGACAACAACGAGCACCTGGGATGCCTGCTGTGGTTGGTCTTCTTCCTCCTGACTCCTATTCCTCATACTCCTCTTCCAGCGTTGCCGCAGGTCCTGCAAGCGATGATGACAAGGCTGCTTCTGGTGGTGATGGTGACCACAACTCTTCCTCTTCACGCTCATCTACAGCCTGATCTAGCACTCTTCGCAGGGCACGCTCCAGGAAGAAAACAAATGGGATGAGGTCACTGATGGTGCCTTCGGTGCGACTGACTAGGTTTGTCACCTCCTCAAAAAGATGCATGAGCCTACAGGCATTGCGCATGAGCCTCCAGTAACGTGGCAAAAAAATTCCCAGCTCCGCAGAGACTGTCCTAGCACCCCAGTCATACAAATACTCATTGACGGCTTTTTCTTGTTGGAGCAGGCGGTCGAACATTAGGAGTGTTGAATTCCAACGTGTCGGGCTGTCGCAAATCAAGCGCCTCACTGGCATGTTGTTTCGCCGCTGAATATCGGAAAAGCGTGCTATGGCCGTGTAGGAACGCCTGAAATGGCCACACACCTTCCTGGCCTGCTTGAGGACGTCCTGTAAGCCTGGGTACTTAGACACAAAGCATTGTACGATGGGCACGGCACATGTGTAAACTTGCCCAAATTCAATGCCACCAACAAATTGCTTCCATTGTCACAAACCACTTTGCCAATCTCCAGTTGGTGCGGGGTCAGCCACTGATCCACCTGTGCATTCAGGGTGGACAGGAGTGCTGGTCCGGTGTGGCTCTCTGCTTTCAGGCAAGTCAACTCCAAGACAGCGTGACACTGTCGTATCCGGGATGTGGAATAGCCCCTGGGGAGCTGGGGGGATTCAGTTGATGTGCAGCCAGATGCCGCTGCAGAAGAAGACTCAGCTGAGGAGGTTATCGAAGAGGATGGAGTAGAGGAGGTGGCAGTAGGCCTGCCTGCAAGTAGTGGCGGTGTCACCAACTCCGCTGCAGAGCCACGCATTCCATGCTTGGCAGCCGTCAGCAGGTTGACCCAATGCGCAGTGTACGTGATATACCTGCCCTGACCGTGCTTTGCAGACCAGGTATCAGTGGTCAGATGGACCCTTGCCCCAACACTGTATGCCAGAGATGCCATGACTTCCTGTTCAATCACTGAGTAGAGGTTTGGGATTGCCTTTTTGAAAAAAAAAATTGTCCGGGTGCCTTCCACTGTGGTGTCCCAATAGCGACACATTTTTTGAAGGCCTCAGATTCCACCAGCTGGTATGGTAAAAGTTGGCGGGCTAAGAGTTCCGTCAAGCCAGCTGTCAGACGCCGGGCAAGGGGGTGACTCTGTGACATTGGCTTCTTACGCTCAAACATTTCCTTTACAGACACCTGACTGTGGGCAGATGAGATGGAACTGCTGAAAGTGAGAGGCGGAGTGGCAGGTGGTTGAGAGGGTGCAAGGAGGACAGCAGTGGTTGACGTGGCTGAAGATGCTGAACCAGGAGGAGGATGGTGGCTTTAAGTTTGTGTGCTGCTTGTACTCATGTGTTGATCGCATTGGCGTTTGTGATGCGAGATCATGTGCCTTCGCAAAGCAGTTGTACCGAGGTGGGTGTTGGATTTCCCACGACTCAGTTTCTTTTGGCACAGGTTGCAAATGGCATTGCTGTTATCAGAGGTAGACACACACAAAAAATGCCACACTGCTGAGCTTTGCAATGACGGCATTCTGGTGGTGGTAACAGCATGCGTTGATTGGCGTGCTGTCTGGTGCCGATACATGCTGTTTGACTGCGCCACTTGCTCCTTGTGACGACCTACCCCTGCTTCCAACTCGTCTCCTCCTTCTCTCTGTCTTCCCTTCTGAACTTTCCCACTCTTCTTCTTCTTTTCGAGCAGGCACCCACGTGGCATCCACGGACACATCGTCATCATCAACCATTTCACTTGTATCTGACACCTCAGCAAAGGAAGCAGCAGCAGGTACAACATCATCATCATCACACTGTACGTCCATGTGTGTAATCCTGCCTGACTGAGACATATCGCTGTTATCTACATCCTCTGGCAATAATGGTTGCGCATCACTAATTTCATCCAACTGATGTGTAAATAACTCCTCTGACGGATCAAGTGAAGTGGCTGTGCTGGTAGTGGTAGTGGTGGCAGCGGGCGGGAGAGTGGTAACTTAAGAGCAGGTGACCGAAGCTGAGCTGGAGGAGGATGGTGCATCAAGGTTCTTAGCGGAAGCTGTTGAAGATTGGGTGTCCTGTGTAAGCCAGTCAACTATGTCCTCAGAATTTTTGGGGTTCAGTGTACGTGGCCTCTGAACACTGGGCATTATTCCAGGGCCAGTGGAAATCACAGCACCACGACCACGTGCCAGTTTTTTTTTTTACATAAGTGGTACTATGCATGCAAGGTACTGTGCCACCCTATATAAGTGGTGGGCAGTGGGCACAGTACAGTCTGTGTGGGCCTGACACACACTGGCTTGCAACTGTGATTATATTTATTACAGAGAAACAATAAATTGACTTTAGTTTTATCTGCAAGGTATTGTGACACCCTGTAACGGTATGAGTGGTGGCCTGGCCAGTGGACACAGTACAGTCTGTGGGCCAGACACTCACTGGCTTGCAACTGCGATTATATTTATTACAGAGAAAAAATAAATTGACATTTTTTTATCTGCAAGATATTGTGACACCCTGTATGAATGGTGTGCACACAGTACAGTCTGTGAGCCTGCAGACTCTCACTGTCTGGCACCTGCGATTATATCACAGAGAAAAAATAAATTGACTTTTTTTATCTGCAAGGTATTGTGACACCCTGTAACGGTAGGAGTGGTGGCCTGGCCAGTGGCCACAGTGCAGTCTGTGGGCCAGACACTCACTGGCTTGCAATTGCGATTATATCACAGAGAAAAAATAAATTGACTTTTTTTTATTTGCAAGGTATTGTGACACCCTGTAATGGTATGAGTGGTGGCCTAGCCAGTGGCCACAGTACAGTCTGTGGGCCAGACACTCACTGGCTTGCAACTGCGATTATATCACAGAGAAAAAATATATTGACTTTAGTTTTATCTGCAAGGTATTTTGACACCCTGTATGAATGGTGTGCACACAGTACAGTCTGTGGGCCTGCAGCCTCTCACTGTATGGCAACTGCGATTATATAAAAAAATTAAAATAATTTACTTTTTTTTATCTGCAAGGTACTGTGACACCCTATATGAGTGGTGTGCACACAGTACAGTCTGTGGGCCTGCAGCCTCTCACACACGGGCAGGCAACTGCAATATATATATATATATATATGTATATATATATATATATATATATATATATAAAAAGCAGACTGATGTACCAGCCCTAAAAAGGGCTTTTTGGGTGCTGTCAGGACGCTGTCCTTACAGCAGATGAGTCTGTGGACACAGAACACTGCCCTAGCTATCGATTTCCCTATTAAATCAGCAGCAGCTACACTGTCCCTCCTCTAACTAAGAATGCAGCTTCCGAATTAATCTAAAATGGATGCTGTCCAGGAGGTGGGAGTGTCTGGGTGGGAGGGTCTGCTGCTGATTGGCTGGAATGTGTCTGCTGACTGTGAAGTACAGGGTCAAAGTTTGCTCAATGATGATGTATAGGGGGCGGACCGAGCATCGCATATGTTCGCCCGCCGCGGCGAACGCGAACAAGCCATGTTTTCCGTGAACTGTTCGCCGGCGAATAGTTCGGGACATCACTAATTATGACTGGTTCCCTCATCTCTAATGTGAGTCCACGTTTTGCGGCTCACATGATCCTCAGAATTTACTTGAATGGAGTCACTGTGTAGGGAAAATACATTGAAGGGGAGGAAGCACTACACCAGCTCCATCTCTTTCATTATCAGAATTGATGGGGGCCTTGGGCTGCCTCCTATCATAATGCAATGGCATCATTTTTACAGTGCTACCCATAATTATTCATACCCCTGGCAAATTTTGACTTAAAGTTACTTTTATTCAAACAGCAAGTAATTTTTTTATGGGAAATGACATAGGTGTCACCCAAAAGATAATAAGACGATGTACAAGAGGCATTATTTTGGAAAAAAAATAATTTCTCAGCTTTTATGTACATTTGAGCTGGGCCACTCCAAAATGTTAATGTTGTTGTCTGCTAGCCATTTCTTCACCACTTTTGCTGTGTGTTTTGGGTCATTGTCATGCTGAAATGTCCACTGGTGCCCAAGGCCAAGTTTCTTTGCAGACTGCCTGATGTTGTTGTTGAGAATACTCATGCATTGCTCCTTTTTGATGGTGCCGTTTACTGTTATTAGGTTCCCTGGTCCATTTGCTGAAAAACACCCCCAAAGCAATAGGTTCCCACCACCATGTTTGACAGTGGGGATGATGTTCTTTGGGCTGAAGGCTTCTCCTTTTCTATGCCAAATGAAGGAAACATCATTGTGACCAAACAATTACATTTTTGTTTCATCTGACCATAACACAGAGACCAGAAATCTTCTTCTTTGTCCAGATGAGATTTTGCAAAGGTCAAGCAAGCTTTTGTGTGCCTTATCTGGAGAAGTGGCGTCCTCCTTGGTCTGCATTGTGCAGTGTCCGTTGGATTGTCTGCCTTGAGACATTGACACCAGCAGAGCCCAGATTCACCAGGATGGCCTTGGTGGTGATCCTTGGATTCTTTTTCACCTCTCTAACTATCCTCCTGGCCAGCACAGAAATGTTTTTTTTTCTTCCACAGAAATGCCTCTTGTACATCGTCTTATTATCTTTTGGGAGACACCTATGTCATTTCCCATCAAAAAAAATTACTTGCTGGTTGAATAAAAGTAACTTTAACTCAAAATTTGCCAGGGGTATGGATAATTATGGGCAGCACTTTAATACTTCTATTACATTTCACTTTTTTTTTTTATATAAAATAACTAAAACAAAAAAACAACCTGTCTTTGTTAAATCTTTTCTCAAAGAGAAAACTTACAAATGATGTGATTCCTACTTGATTCTCTTGCGATCAGAGGAATTCTTACCATCTCTTTTACCTTGATGTGACATGAATTATTGAAAGCAGCATGTTGTTGAGAAGCCGTCAGGGCCAAGTGACATTCTTTAAGACACCATTATATTTCTGCCACACAAGCTGACAGCTGTAAGATCGCCTGGCAGATGGAGAACATCCGTTAAATTAGAAGTTTGTTTTGGACAGCACTGCACCACTTACTATATTTTATGAAAAGTATTTAGTCATAGCATCTAGTTACTAACAATAAATAGTTCTTCCAAGTTTTTAATGTCTTGCCATCCTTTTAAAGTGGTCATATGGTATTTATAGTCTTATATTGACCTTTTATTCTTGAAAAATTAAAGAGTTTTGTAATATAATCTTTAGTAAAGAAAAATACCCTCCCTATGGTATCCACTAAACTGAGCTCCATTGCATGTAATCAATGCAGCAATGCTTAATCTTATACATTAGCATCTCCCTGTACAATTTACAGATAAAAAAAATAATAGATAGTGGAGGAAAAAAAAACTAATAATAGAGCTGGAGCATTTGAGACACTGTCTTCAAAGGTAACCTTGACTCTAAATGACCATCTTTTCTTTGTAATAATTTTATAGGAACAGCTTGTATAAGCTTTGTGCCCTTTTTGTTAGGTGTGAAGCCACTTTATTCTGGTGGTAAGTTTCCCTGGCCATTCATGAATCATAATTCCTGTGCTTGGCTTGTACTGTAGAGTCCAGGAGTGGGAAGACACGTTTTATTGATCACAGGATATATTGTCCTGGTAGACTCCTTGCCTCACTCCCTGTCTGTAAATCACATATTCAATCTAATAGTACCATGGAGCACGAGCATCCTCTCAATGAAGCCTTTATTTATAGCCTGGAGCCTCAAACCTACCTCCTGAAGAAAGGGAGTATTGCACAACAGGCAAAAACGTTATTGTGGCTGAACAGACCTTGCTCTCTTTGCTACTGTCATAAAATTTACCAAGCCTGCTTGTTCTTTTTATTAGTTTAAATTGTATTTTTTCCCTAAGGTAAGGTAGAGAGATGAGGAGAATACTGTCTATATAAATTAGTGCCCTTTATATTCAATCATGAAATCTTAAAGATAATATTATAAAACATACTTCAACAGGGAGGAAATAAATATGCATACTGAGAGAGAGAAAGTGTGAGAGAGGGAGAATGAGAGCAAGAGAGAAAGAGGGAGAGAGAGAGCGCAAGAGTGAGGGAAGGTAAAAGAAAGTGAGAGTGAGTGAGAAGTAAGAGAAAGTAAGAAAAAGGGAGACAGAGTGTGTGAGAGAGAGGAAGATCACGAGAGAGAGGGAGAGCGAGAGTGTGTGTGAGAGAGAGAGAGCGTGAGAGAGAGCAAGAGTGTGTGAGAAAGAGGGAGAGTGAACGTTAGAGCAAGACCAAGAAATAAAGCTAGAGTAAGAGAGATTGAGAGAGAGGGTGAGTGAAAGTGTGTGAGAGGGAGAGTGTGTGACAGAGAAAGGGAGAGTGAACGTTAGAGCAAGACCAAGAAATAAAGCTAGAGTAAGAGAGATTGAGAGAGAGGGTGAGTGAAAGTGTGTGAGAGGGAGAGTGTGTGACAGAGAAAGGGAGAGTGAGAGCAAGAATAAAAGGTTGAGTAAGAGAGATTGTGAGAGAGAGAGGGTGAGTGAGAGAGAGGGAGCAAAAGGGAGGACGAATGTGTGAAAGAGAGAGAGACAGAGTCACTAAATTTGTGGAACCACATCCTCTTTGTTACACATCTGCTATCTACCTATGTGCTATTACTAGTTCCCATCTATTCTATTTCCAGACTCTATCCATTGCTATCGTCCTTCCAGTCCTAACAACTATTGGTGACATTATTTCAATAAATTGATGTCAGTGTTGTACATGTTTCATACATGTTTCTTGTGACAGTCTGGTTCTTGTACAGTCCAGCCCTACTGTAAGTCCTGGGGGTATCTGAGTACATATAGACACTCTTCTAACCTGAACTTTAGATACTATAGATGAAGTCCAATTTTTTGTGACCAGCATTGTTATAGGTATCAAGTATATGCATACTTTCCTATGTAAATATATGTAAAGCCTGAAGGGTTTTCACACTAGAGTATTTCATGTCTATAGAAGTTCAGTATTTCAAACTTTTTATATCAGAACAGGAAAGAAACCTGAAAATGGCATTGTCCCAAGCATGAAGTATTTTGTGTAGTGGCCTCCAACATGTTGATCTCTATCTGTTGCATCAGACTGGGGGGTGGTAACTTTCTATCAGCTGTAGAACAACAGGTTGGAGATCACAGATTTAGGGTATCCTATTATGTGGCGATTTCTTCCTAATAATAAACTCTGAGGCGCCAAAATGTAAAATAATATTTTAACTAAAAGTAGTACAGTAGTTACCAGTCATAAAGTTCCTCATACATCTCATTGTACTGAATTAGTTAAATGTTTTGTGATTAATATATCTAAGTCCTCTTAAAGTGCATTTCAGGGTTCATAAATAATGGACACAGTAAAAATAAAATCAATAGCAGATGTAAGAGACCAGCAATGCTTCAAACACACTGGAGTCAGTACAACGGTTCCCATCTAGCCCCTGGCACACACACACACACACACACACACACACACGCTGATTTGAAAAAAAAAATGGGGTGAGCAGAGCAAAATCTACAAAAACACGTCTGGTGTGACTGCTTGGGTCTTCAGCTACATGAGATTCATCAGCATGAGGTTGATCATGAGCTGAGTCTTTGAAATGTGTCTACGAGTAGGTGCGATAACAATTATTGGCATCCCTGGGTGGGTAGACAGCTTGCGTAGCTTCCGATTCAAATGCCACAAGAGGACTTGCGCAAAACCATCAGACGAAGTCACATGCTGCAGCAAGGTAAGAAGCTTTATTCTTACAAAACTTCTCTGAAACTTTTGCCCAAGTAGAATTTCAAGAGTTGAATTGGTGTTATCGCAATAGAAGGGTTCAAATTAAAGCTGATCTGTCCTTTAAAATGAAAGAATTCAATTGAATATTCCTTCTTTGTGTGGTCTTTTATGCTGTATTGACATGCTGGCAGAACGGAAGTTGTTACACAGCTGATAGTTGCATATCCTGTGATGTAGAATTGGATCCCAGCCAGACTTTGATGAGAGTTTTGGGAAAAAGGAAGGATTGTATTCCCTAATCAGAAGAATCTAAATTAGGTAGTTTTGCGTTCCCCCCTAATCAGAAGAATCTAGATTAGGTAGTTTTGAGTTACCCTAATCAGAAGAATCTAGATTAGGTAGTTTTGAGTTCCCCTGACTGGCTGAATTTTTGTTAGAATTTTGTTGTTGTTTTAGTTATTTTTGGGATTTCCCAATTAGGAAGAATGTAGTTTAAAAAAAATTGTGGTTTCCCGAGTAGGAAGAATCTAGAATATTAATAAAATATTAATATATAAAATGGGTAACTCTAATGTCACAGGATATAGTGGTGAGATGTTAACAGCAGCTCAGCTTATGAGATAAAGAGAAGCGGAAGTTTCAGTAATCAAGCTACAATCGTTCATGTGTGCAATTGATATGCCAGAAACTGGTTAATTAAATGAAAAATTATGAAAAAATATATTTCAGGAAAAGGGAGGTTGGTTGAGAGATAATAATAGGCTGATGCAAGCAGAGTTATGGTGGAAGTTGTCCACTCATATGACGGATGGAAAGTGGAAAGAAGTTGAGAAATATAGACAATATTTCTATTGCAAGATGGAGGATTTGGATGTGGTAGCGAACAAAGAACAGGACAGTCTGCCATGTGGCATCCCTTCCCCCACCACATCGGCTGTGACCTACAATAGTAGTTCTGGGTCTTGTAGTTCCACAAAAAATCCTATTGTTCCTTCTGTCAGCCTCTCCTCTGCACTCTGTTCTGGAATGTGCTCCTTTCCAGCAGGAACACCTCCCACCATGCTTTCCCCTATCCCCCTAAACTCCCTCCTCTGTGTTTGCAGGCACAAGAATGCTGAAACTAGTAGCGTGTGTTATCTGTAGATATCAAAGACAGGGCACAATTCCTGTTATAGGTCCTAGTACTGGATTATATCCAGCAATGTCTGCAAATAATCCTTCCCAATTATATGTCCCACCAGTAAAAAAATTGCCCGCAGTGATTGCCCCTATGATGTCTACTGGAAGTGTCCAAGACCAATCCACTCAATCTATTGCTGCACCCACTCCTCTTTTAGAAATGAATGGATTTCAGACACAAGAAATGTGGGGTTTCCAGCATCATTGTTTGATGTGCAAAACCAGCTGCACCCAGTTTCCCCAGTCGTATCATCCACGCCAAATCCACCCCGGCCAACTCTATCCTATCGTACACCCAGGCACTAGTGATGTCGCAACCATAAAATTTTCCGTTCGCGAACGGCGAACACGAATTTCCGCGACTGTTCGCAAACTGGCAAACCAGGCGAACCGCAAAAGACATCAATAGGAAGGCGAATTTGAAAACCCACAGGGACTCTTTGTGGCCACAATAGTGATGGAAAAGTTTGTTCAAGGGGACTAACACCTGTACTGTGGCATGCCGGAGGGGGATCCATGGCAAAAAATTACGCAGTTGACGCAGAGTGTGGTAAGTTGAAATCGCAATGCGATTTATAGAACTTGAATTAATCGCATTGCGATTTCAACTTTCTCAAATCCGACAGTATTGCTAGAATATGACAAAGATTGAGAATATAGTGCTATATTCGATCTAAGTTGTAATCGCAATGCGATTAATGCAGGTTACATTAATCGCATTGCGAATTCAACTTAGAGCTGGGTTCCTAATGGTTGTTGTATTGCTAGTATATAACGAAGATTGAGAATATAGTGCTATAATCGTTATATTCGTCAATTCTAGCAATACAACCATTAGGAACTTAGCTCTAAGTTGAATTCACAATGCGATTAATATAACCTGCATTATTCGCATTGCGATTACAACTTAGATCTGAGTTCCTAATGGTTGTATTGCTAGAATTGACAACGAATATAGCACTATATTCTCAATCTTCGTTATATTCTATCAATACAACCATTAGGAACCCAGCTCTAATGCGATTAATATAACCTGCATTATTCGCATTGCGATTACAACTTAGATCTGAGTTCCTAATGGTTGTATTGCTCGAATTGACAATGAATGTAGCACTATATTCTCAATCTTCGTTATATTCTATCAATATAACCATTAGGAACCCAGCTCTAAGTTGTAATCACAATGCGATTAATATAACCTGTATTAATCGCATTGCGATTACAACTTTGTGACACTACAGCTTCAGAATTAATCTAAGATGGATGCTGTCCTTGCTTTTTGATAGGCGGTAGGAGGGTCTGGGAGGGAGGGTATGCTGATTGGCTGGAATGTGTCTGCTGACTGTGAGGTACAGAGTCAAAGTTTGCTCAATGATGACGTATAGGAGGTGGACCGAACATCGCATATGTTCACTCGCAGCGGCGAACGCGAACAAGCTATGTTCGCCGGGAACTATTCGCCGGCGAATAGTTCGGGACAACTCTACCATGCACCTAACCCCTGAAGCTGCTCCAAATGATGGCCCTGATGAGCCAGTGTATCGCCCTTGGTCTCCTAGTGAGATGCTGTCCATGATGAGTAGAATCCACAATCCAGAGGACTTACCCATGCCGTTCTGTAGGGAGTTATCGAAGACACGGAAAGCTTTCTTATGTTGTTGGCGGGATTTGGAAGATTTAGTCCAGTGTAAAGCTGGTGATTCTTTCTCTCAGATTATAGCATCTGCAGTGGGATCTTGTGAGGGATAGTATTCATTTTGTAGGAGTAGATGGTAATGAGGTTCCTACTCCTCTCACAAAGCCAATACAAATTGCATTTGCCCCAAACCAACAATTGCTAAGTCGTCTCTTAGTCAGTGACACCGTCCCTGTTAATTTGCTAGGAGCAGATCTGTTGCAGAAAATATATGTGCAGAAAACATTTCTTCCTGACGGTGCTGTGAAGATACGAGGCAAACTAGGTGAAGAGGATATATGTCTCTTAGCAGCCTGTGACTATAATCCATTTCACATTTATGTGTCTACACTCTCTGAAGAGGACGTGTCCCTTCTGCTGTAACAAATACCTGTATTTCTGTGGGCCTCCGGACCCACAGATGTTGGTAGTTTATCTGTCCCTCCAATGATGATAGAACGTAAACCTGGTGCTCCTTTACCTCGAAAGGCACAGTATCCCCTCAGTACACAACAAACGGATGCTGTGGCGGAACCCGCCTCGCCACTGGGCATTGGAGAGGACTGGCTGGCCGCCTCCTACCTACTGACTATGGCCCCTGGTGATTTGGTACGTTTGAATGCAAAATTTGGGCATGTGCTATTTTATATTGCTGCTACTGGCCCTTTAATGGCCATCCGTGGACATGTCTGACTTTTAGGAGCAATGCCCCTTTAAGACTGTGTAGCAGATTGCATTCAGGCTGTCTTAAATACTATGCATGTTATTATGTGTTCGGTTGAATTGTATCTGTGTATGCCAGGGTTCAAGTTAGTCCATTACGTTTGATAATTGTATTTTGTGGATTGCGTCTGAGACAATGCTATTGTGTTGGTAATTACGTCTCAGACAATGCTCATTGTGTTTTGTTTATTGCGTTACAGACAGAGGGGAGGGGATTTTGTGTACAATTGCTGGGAAGGTTTAAATACTGTAGATACATATGATTGGCTGTTTTGCAGAGCCTGTGGATGGTACCTTGTTGGAAGATGTGTATAAATCAATGCTTGTGTTAAAATAAAGGGAGTTCCTGTTTTAAACCTCAAGGTGAAGTGTCGTCTCATCCTTGGGGGAGGATTTATTGCATGCTGTCCCAGTTTGACTGCTAGGAGTGAAAACCTATTTGTATGGTTCCTATTCAACTGCCTACAGCATTCATTGCTGGGAGAGGATTTATATGCTGGTTCGGTGATTGTGGTGTCTGCCAGAGTGCTTGGAAGCCTCAGGAAAACGCTAGGCGCATCCGTAAACGGAGGTACTCAGTCGGGGTGCCAGGTGATCCGTTACATTGGTGGCAAGCAGTGGGATGGCGTCCTAGTGCGAGGAGAAGCAGCTCAGAGACACCGGTAACGTGTGGAGTTACAAATTGAGGGCAAACGCTAGCACTCGTGCAGCGCCCCTGGGAGCAGAGGTATCCAGCGACTTGGAGCAGACAAGTATGGAAGGCTCTGAAGATGACTGGCTGGCCGAGGTGAGGCAGCGATTGGAACAGTATGGAGATAATGTGTCCATGGATATATGCCAGGCCATCTGGAACCAGGTCACAGCCAAGCGACACGCAAGGATGGAACGAGAATTCCGACTGGCGAAAGAGAGAGAAATTGCCCAGCAGAAGGAGTGTTACAGCAGCCGAGCAGAGGCTGCATCCGAGGAGGTAAGCCGTTTCCCCTTGAGGTGGCCAGAGGAACCCGAAGTAGGGGTCCTCATAGACTGGTCCTGTGAGGAACCACAACAGGCAGGTGGAGACGGGACCGAGGTCTCTCCACCGGGATGCTGGGCAGCTGGCCCAGACCCTCAGCAGCAGCCGAAGTTGCCAGGTGTGGACGCAGGTGGTCCTTACTCGCAAATGTTGAGGGACCTCACAGACTGGTCCTGGGAAGACCCACAGATGGCAGGTGGAGATGGGACCGAGATCTCTCTACCGGCCCTACAGGGATACTGGGCAGCCGGCCCAGATCTCCAACTCCAGCAGCAGTACCAGGAGGAGGAGGTAAGCAACCCCTCCCCTCCACAGCCAACTCCAAACCAGGTACTGGGGTCAGTAGAGGAGTCGTTAGCCCCCTCTGGCCCCCTCCCAGTAGAAGAGCTGGCATCTGGGCAGAGCGCCGCTGACCTCTGCCCTACTTGTCCCCTTACTACCCAGCAGGACTGTACTCCAGTCCCTCCAGCAGAAGAGCTGGCATCAGGGCAGAGAGCCGCTAGCCTCTGTTCCACCGACCCCCTTGTTACAGGGCTGGCTTGTACCCCCCTCGCCCCAGCAGAAGTGCTGGCATCAGTGCAGAACACCGCTGGCCGCTGTTCCCCAAGTAGCCCCAGCGGTTTGCCTAGCACACCAAGGGGAGACAGCAAGCCCCACAACAGTGCAGATGGGACCGTAGTCTCTGTACCTGCACCACTGGAGATATGGACAGTCTGTCCTGGTCCACAACAACAGGACAATGTATTGGAAGGAGAGGCAGTCTGTTTTCCCCTACAACAAGGGAGGGTGTCGCAGAGAGAGGAGCCTGTTACCCCTTCCCCCCAGCAACAGCTTTGTTCAACCAGGGGAGAGGGCACCCTGGTTACCTTCCCCCCAAGTCATGGATCTACAACTGGGCACAAGTGGCAGGGGGCCATAGGGACAACTACACCCTTGGAGAAAGGCCGGCTGACTATCAGAGCCCCAGACCGCCTGGAGGTCTGGAGTCTGGATAGTCTCAATGGGAAAGGGGAGAAATGTGGCGGAACCCGCCTCGCCACTGGGCATTGGAGAGGACTGGCTGGCCGCCTCCTACCTACTGACTATGGCCCCTGGTGATTTGGTACGTTTGAATGCAAAATTTTGGCATGTGCTATTTTATATTGCTGCTACTGGCCCTTTAATGGCCATCCGTGGACATGTCTGACTTTTAGGAGCAATGCCCCTTTAAGACTGTGTAGCAGATTGCATTCAGGCTGTCTTAAATACTATGCATGTTATTATGTGTTCGGTTGAATTGTATCTGTGTATGCCAGGGTTCAAGTTAGTCCATTACGTTTGATAATTGTATTTTGTGGATTGCGTCTGAGACAATGCTATTGTGTTGGTAATTACGTCTCAGACAATGCTCATTGTGTTTTGTTTATTGCGTTACAGACAGAGGGGAGGGGATTTTGTGTACAATTGCTGGGAAGGTTTAAATACTGTAGATACATATGATTGGCTGTTTTGCAGAGCCTGTGGATGGTACCTTGTTGGAAGATGTGTATAAATCAATGCTTGTGTTAAAATAAAGGGAGTTCCTGTTTTAAACCTCAAGGTGAAGTGTCGTCTCATCCTTGGGGGAGGATTTATTGCATGCTGTCCCAGTTTGACTGCTAGGAGTGAAAACCTATTTGTATGGTTCCTATTCAACTGCCTACAGCATTCATTGCTGGGAGAGGATTTATATGCTGGTTCGGTGATTGTGGTGTCTGCCAGAGTGCTTGGAAGCCTCAGGAAAACGCTAGGCGCATCCGTAAACGGAGGTACTCAGTCGGGGTGCCAGGTGATCCGTTACAGATGCTATCACCAAAATAGTACGTGATTTTGTCAATAATGGGGTACTAATTGAAAACACCTCTCCATGTAACACTCCTTTGTACCCCCTAAAAAAAAGGGGGGAAAAAGATCAGCCAGTGCAATATAGAATGGTACATGATCTTAGGACTGTTAATGAGGCTACAGTTTTTAATACCCCTGTGGTACCAAACCCACATACATTGTTGTCACAGATTCCCCACAGTGCTACTCATTTCACTGTGGTGCATCTTGCAAATGCATTTTTCTCAGTTCCAATGCATCCGGATTGCAGATATATTTTTGCTCTTACTCATGACAGGAAGCAATACACCTGGATGGTCTTACCACAAGGTAAACATAATTCCCCCAGTATATACAGTACTGCCCTAGCCCAGGTTTTAGTGTATTGGCCCATTCCATCTAAAGGAGTTGTCTTACTTCAATAAGTAGATGACTTACTTATTTGCTGCCCGGGAGAGGAGGTGTGTAAACAAACCTTGGTGTCTCTCCTCACTTTCCTGGCTGCAAATGGCTATAAAGATTCTCGTAAGAAGCTTCAATTTTGTTGTACCACTGCCACCTTTCTAGGGCACTGTATATCTGCTGAGATTAGACATCTCAACTCAGACCGTATAACTGCAATCCAACAAATTCCTATGCCTACTACTGTGGATTTATTTGGGTCTAGTCTCATACTGTAGGCCTTGGATCAGGAATGCCTCTGCTCTTATGCAACCCTTGCATGATTGTTTCACCTCTCTTCCCTTTTCATTGACAGATGAGGCCGTGGAGAACTTCCATACATTAAAACTAGTCATCAGTTCCACACCAGCATTGGGTCTGCTAGACTACAATAAAGATTTCAGACTCTATTGCACTGAATATCTTGGCCACGCTTAAGCTGTTCTCACCCAAGCTAGGACTGGCCAAAAGCGTCCAGTGGCTACTCTGCCAGTCTTGATCTAGTGGCTAGAGGAGCGCCATCTTGTGTCCGTGCAGTGGTGGCTGTACAACTCATGCTTGACAAAAGCTCTGAGATTGTGCCCAATTATCCAATCACAGTTTTTGTACCTCATGACATCTCGGCCATTCTCACATATGCACAGCCAACATACCTGTCCACTGCCAGACACCTTAGACTAAAATGTGCGCTACTTATGACACCAACAATCATTAAAAGGTGCACATCTTTGAATCCAGCTACTCTGCTGCCTCTGGAGGGAGTCATCTAGCTGAGTATCTTCCTGACCCGGAAGATAAACACAACTGTCTCCAATTAATGTCAGAGAAAGCAGGGTTTGATCACGTGATAGATACTCCCTTAGAAAACCCAGATTTAGAGCTCTTTGTGGATGAATCGCGGTATGGTGTCCAGGGGAAGTTTTATATTGGGTATGTAGTTGTCACTTAGCACGATACGATCAAAGCAGAATCACTGCCCTCTCACATGTCTGCACAGGAACTTAAGGCTTTGGAAGAGGCCTGCAGGTATGAGGAGGGAAAAACTGCAAACAACTATAAGGATTCCAGGTATGCTTTTGGGATCATCCATGATTATGGTCCAATTTGGAAGGCTAGAGGTTTCCTTACAGCAAATGGCAAGCCAATTGAACATGGCAAAGGGGTGAAAGCCCTAATGGATGCTCTGCTGTTACCAACGAGGGTGGCCATTATGAAAATTTAAAGGCCATTCGTCAGGAAAAAACCTTGAAGCTCGAGGAAATCATTGAGCTGATCTTGCAGCAAAAGCTGCTGCACAGAAACCCAGATATGATCCTGTAGGGATAGCAGCAGTACAACAGCAAATCTTCCTGCCAGTTAGCTTTGAAACATTTAAAGCCTTACAGTCTCAAGCAACCAAAGAGGAAAAGGCAGTATAGATAGAGAAAGGAGCTGTGATGACCCCAAAAGGAACATGGGAACTTAGAGGAAAGCTGTGTTTGCCCCGTGCCTTGTTCCCAGTTACAGCCCAGGCCACTCATGGGAAAACTCACCTGTCCAAAACTGCGATGACTGCTCTTGTTCATAACTACTGGTAGGCCCCAGGGTTCAGTGTAGCTGCAGCCAAATTCACTGAGCCTTGTATGATTTGTGCCCATCACAACATAGGAAGGATGGTAAAAACACATTTGAGACTAATTTTTAGGCCCGATTTCCCCTTCCAAAGACTGAAAATAGATTACATCCAAATACCTAAAGTGGGGACCCTAGAATATGTTTTGGTATGTGTAGATCTGTTTTCAGGGAGGCCAGAAGACTATCCTGTGGCCAAAGCCACTGCACAAACTACAGCCAAGAAACATCTGAATGAGATAGTTTGCCGGTATGGGGTCTCAGAAACAATTGATAGTGACCGATGTTCTCACTTTACAGGGGAGGTTATGCAGGAAATTATGGGAGCCCTGGGCATTGAACAAGCTTTTCATACTGCGTATCACCCAAAAAGCAGCGGTAGAGTAGAGCGACTCAATGGCACAATTAAATCAAAAATACCAAAAATAAGGCCATGGCTGAACTGAATAAGCCATGGACAGAGTGTCTACCCTTGGCACTCTTCTCCATCCGGTATACACCTAACCAGAAGACAGGCCTGAGTCCATATGAAGTACTGGCAATGCCCCTACATTAGGACTCTATTTTCCACAACAAATGCAGCATAGTAGTCTTTCAAAGTATGTTATCTGTCTTACAAACAGACTGTCTAGTTTTTGCTTGTGTTCCAGAGACAGACAGCATAGAGGCAACTCATTATCTACAACCAGGAGATTGGGTAGTGATGAAACGACACGTGCGTAAAGTCCTAGAACCATGGTTTGGGGGTACACATAAAGTACTGTTAACCACCGCCACTACTATCAAGTTGGAAGGAAAGCCTAATTGGGTCCACGCATCGCACTTTAAAAAAGTACCTGAACATCAAGTGCCAGAATGACTGCAAGGGCTGTAATGTTTTTGCGTGCCTTACTGTTCATTCTATATTGTACAGGGGAAAGGCACAGTTAGATTGAATCCCAGATTCCATATTTAGAGCAATGATAAGAATAGGGGATCAAAGTTCAGTTACACCTGTACCTCCTTCATCTGTACCCATAATTGACATTAAATATTTGGCCAATAGATACAAATTAATAGATTTAGTGTATCCGCTATATGGTTCTTTCCCAGAAGTGATCCAATTGCATAGCCTGTGCTGCAGCTCAACGTCATTTGGGTACAGTACCTTTCCCTTTGAATGAGATTACCGATCCTGAAGGTTTCAAGTGCATACTTAGGGCTCTTTCACACTTGCGTTCTTTTCTTTCGGCATAGAGTTCCGTCGTCGGGGCTCTATGCCGGAAGAATCCTGATCAGGATTATCCCCATGCATTCTGAATGGAGAGAAATCCGTTCAGGATGTATCAGGATGTCTTCAGTTCAGGACCGGAACGTTTTTTGGCCGGAGAAAATACCGGAGAAAATACGGCCAAAAGTCCTGAACACTTGCCGCAAGGCTGGATCCGGAATTAATGCCCATTGAAAGGCATTGATCCGGATCCAGCCTTAAGCTAAACGTCGTTTCGGCGCATTGCCAGATCCGACGTTTAGCTTTTTCTGAATAGTTACCATGGCTGCCGGGATGCTAAAGTCCTGGCAGCCATGGTAAAGTGTAGTGGGGAGCGGGGGAGCAGTATACTTACCATCCGTGAGGCTCCCGGGGCGCTTCAGAGTGACGTCAGGGCGCCCCACGCGCATGGATGACGTGATTGCATGGACACGTCATCCATGCGCATGGGGCGCTCTGATGCCATTCTGGAGCGCACCGGTAGCCGCACAGACTGTAAGTATACTTTAATAGCGTCCTGGGTGCCATAGTAACACTGAACGCATTTTGAAGACGGATCCGTCTTCAAATGCTTTCAGTTCACTTGACTTTTTCCGGATCCGGCGTGTAATTCCGGCAAATGGAGTACACGCCGGATCCGGACAACGCAAGTGTGAAAGAGCCCTTAACCACTTTATATCCGGGCCATTTTCCCCCTTCCTGACCAGGCCTAATTTTGTAAATCTGACATATGTCACTTTATGTGGTAATAGCTTTGGAACGCTTTTACTTATTATTATTAAAAATGTAACTAATGTCTCTGAATTAATGAAACACTTTGTGTCTGTTTCCTCTGTTAGGCTACTTTCACATATGCGATTTCCTTTCTGGTTGTGAGATCCGGCAGAGGATCTCAAAACCGGAGGAAAACGCTTCAGTTTGATTTAATACAACTTGCTGCATTTGTTCCGTTCGTATGTGGTTGTATTGAATCGAAAGTGAACAAACTGGATCTGGCACTAACACTATTGTAAGTCAATGGGCACATTTTTTCCCTGTACATATAGAATGGATCCAGAACCACTGACTCACTGGGGACGGTTCACTATTATCTGATTTCCTATGGCTTTTAAATTGCACATTAGTACTAGACTATAGCTATTATTAAGGATGTTTTTCATCAGAAACATGTAAGCGAGTGTTGCACACCTAATGAATTAACACTGGTGTGGTTGGGGGGGGGGGTTATATTCTTTATTTAACATTCATCTGCAATAAGTAAAGAACATCCATCAAACATGGAGATTAGGACTTCCCTTCTTCTCATCTGAGATGTACGACAATAAGCGGCAAGGTAATGATTGTGTAATATGCGAATTTTCGTAATTCGAATTTTTGGATTCAAATTTTTATTGCGAATTTTTCAACTTTTAGACAAAGAATATTATAGCACTATATTAGCTAAATTGCTCTATATTCGTTTTTTTTCGAATATTCGCTATATTGCTATATATTCTTGTTTTAGAATATTACAAATATTCGAAAAAACGAAGTTATAGCAATATAGTGAGTATTCGGAAAAAAAACGAATATAGAGCAATTTAGCTAATATAGTGCTATAATCTTCTTTGTCTAATAGTTGTAAGTTGAAAAATTTGCAATGAAAAATTCGAATCCGAAAATTCGAATTACGAAAATTCGCATATTACACAATCATTACCTTGCCGATTTTTTCAAGAAAAAAAAATTGCGCATTTTCGAATATGACCCCTGCCGCTCACCACTACTCCTAAAGTCAAGTATATTGCAGCCTTCTTATTGGCCCACAAGCTAGAAGCAGGAAGGGATCATGTGTACTGAAAAAAAAAAAAAATCGAATATTCGAAATTACGAGTATATAACTATATTCGAAATATTCGCGAATTTTCGAAGTACCTATATTCGCGATAAAAATTCGAAATTCGAATATTCGTGATCAACACTAGTACTGAACAATAAAATGCGAATAACATCATGACTACAGTAATAATCACTGTACCTGCAAAAAGTTAAGAAAATACATCAAACATGGAGATTAGGACCTCCCTTCTTCTTGTCATCTGATGTGCATAACAATAAGCATCCCACTAGAAACACTCCCCTGAGATAGATGGTCCCACTCTAGTGTCATATTACAAGATCTACATATCGCTATTCTAGCACATGTTAACATTATAATTTTATGGGAGTGGGTTATTCTCTTTACATATCCCATAGTCTTCCCCACTAAATTAATGCTGTCCCTGACATTCCACATTTACACATTTGAACAATCAATTTTTCAAGAAGCATTTTTTCCCCCCAAAGGGGGAGGAAAAATGTCGCTGCATCTTATAGGGTGAATACTGATGACCGCTTCTCTGTACTCACCGCTTTCTGGTCCTCTGCTGTCAGCTGTGGCTGTGCACAGCGTGAGGGCTCTCTATGACCTTATGCTGTGCGTGTCGGGTCCCAGTACAGCTGACGGCAAGAAGAGCAGGAGGCGTGCTGGAGGAGAGAGGAGCGGCGGGGTCCAGAGCAGGAAAGATACGTGTTTTTATTTTATTTTAATAATTGTTAGGCCGAGGGCTGACCTGAGGCTGACCTGAGGCAGGTCGCTCATCTGCTGGGGCTGATCTGAGGCTGGGGCTGATGTGAGGCAGAGGGTTGATGTGAGGCTGGGCCTGATGTGAGGCTGGGGCTGGTGTGAGGCAGAGGGTGATGTGAGGCTGGGGTTGATGTGAGGCTGATCTGAGGTCTTATTGGGGGTCATCCACATTGGGGGTTGATCTAACGTCTGATCCGAGGTCTTATTTGGGTCAAATCTGATGTCTGATTGAGGGTATTATTACTATTGGGGGTCTGATTGAGGCTGTAAGCTGAGGTCTAATTAGCATTGGGGGTCTGATTGGTGGTCTGATCTGATGTCTAATGAAAAATATTATTTTCTTATTGACCTCCTCTAAAAGCTAGGTGCATCATCTTATGCGCTGGTACGTCTTATAGGGCGAAAAACACTGTATATTTCCAATAGTGGTCAATGCCTCATTGCTACATATGTTCTTATAAAATGTCACAAGTTACTTCTAGGTACAATTGCTAGCTATGAGACCTAGAAGTTTCCATTTTAACACTGGTTCTCAGTAGTAATGGACTACCATGCATACCAATGCTACTTACCATACTTGGACCACATTTTATGAGGTGGAGACATATTTTTACAAAATATGACCTTCTGATTAGAGATGGCCTTGTGGTTCGTCCGGCGGTCATTTCACGGTGAACTTTGCTCGTTCACGGTTCGCTGAACAGGTGAACATATGGCGATGTCTGCCCTTGCCATTTTCTTTTGCATTGTGCAGAACTATGACCCATGACACATTCATCAGATGGTACAGGACAGCAAATTAAGACGTTTCAGCACATGGACACACCCTCTACCCTATCAATAAACCTGATCTGGCCGCCATTTCACGTTCAGTCTTTTGCCAGTTTAGGGAGAGGTTGCTGTGTGGAGCAGGCTGTTAGGGACACCAAACGCTAGCTAATAGGGACAGTCTTTTAAGGACTGGTAAAGGTGTGCTATCGATAGGTGTGACATACTGAGGGGTGTGATATACTTATAATATACTTTCTAACATGGAAGGTATATTACAGTGCATTTGCATTGTGCAGCAATTGTGTATGGTTATGCTGCGATACTGCAGCTAGATAGAGGGCCAAACGCTATTTGAAGTAACTAATTTCAACTGGTGTGATATACCAGTTGCCCCCCCAAAAAACTGATTGAGAGAGGGGTGTGATATACTCCTAATATACTTTCTATATAGTGCATTTGTATTGTGCAGCGGTTGTGTGCAGTTCTGCTGCAAGACCGCAGCTATACAAAGGGACAAATGCTATTGGAACAACTAATTGCAACTGGTGTGATATACCTGGTTAAGGGGTTTAATATACCTGCTTCCAGCAAATAATCATTAAGGGGTTCTATATACCTGCTTCCACAAATACTGCTCTTCTATAGGGACTTTGTCACAGGGTAATTTTAAAAATGACAGGCAGAGGAAGAGGCAGACAGTTCCACAGTGGTTGTATGGGTTGGGCAGGTGCACCAGGCTGGAGCCTCAGTGGGAAGTTGGAGAAGGTGCATGCGATTACGTCAAAGGACGCACCAGAGTTGGTTGAGTGGCTCACTCAGACTTTGGCTTCTGCACCCTCCTCATCCTCTGTATCAGCACCCTGCTCACTCTCTGCTGTGTGCATCCCCAAAGACACCACCACCACTATAGCCCCTCCACTCGAGTCAGAGGAATTATTTTCCCATCCATTTCCAGACCTTAACGATGCACAGCCATTCTTGGCATCGGATGAGGAAGAGGAGGTAGCAACGGCCGCCACCCAGTGTTCTGACAACAGTACCCAGATCAACCCAAAGAGGGTGGTCCCCGCTGTTGCTGCCTTCTCCAAGATCTCTAATGTCAGTGGTGGTGAAGGTGACGATGATGATGTGTCGATGGACGTGACGTGGGTGCCCACAAGAGAGGAAGAGGAGGTGAGTTCAGAGGGAGAGACGGAACAGCAGATAGGGAGGACAAGGAGGAGAAGCAGGCAGAACTTGCAGTGCACAGGAGGCAAAAAGCAGATTGCTTTTTGCCTCCTGTGCACTGTATCTGGAGCAAGCCATCCACCATGCACGGTCACATCTGGCGCTCCCAGGATGCCGGCACATGGCTCCGCAGTGTGGGCTTTTTATAACGTGTCAGCTGCTGACAGGAGCGTGCATAGAAATCACTGGGCGCCATGGCAAGAATCTGAATTGGTCCCCCTTGTGAGTGACCCATAACACCCCTTAGGGTATGTGCACATCTACTGCAGAGAGCAGAAGCCTCTGTTGCAGATTCTGGCAAAACAAAGGGCAAAACAATCTTGAATGACCCCATCATTGTGAATGGGATCTGGCAGGTGCCAGCAGTGTTTGGCATATGCTGGATCTGGCGATTCTGGAATTCTGCTGGTCGCTGGAACAAAATACCAAAATTTGATGGCACGTGATTACCTGGCCTTACCCGATAAACTGTGCCCCCTGCTGCTGCTTTTTATATAGTGTGTCATCCTTCCCCCAAGGACTGTACCTGCTGCTGCTTCACCTCTTCCCCAATGCTGACTTACTGTTTGTGCTGCTGGAAGAGCGCGGTCAGGGCCTGGGGCAGATCTTCAACAAGCTGGACTAGAGTCTGACCTGACTGACCAGATCCAGCAGCGTCTCCAGTCCACAGTGCAACAAGTGCCAGCAGAAGAACAGAACAGGGACATTTTACAAAGTGCAGAAACAGAAAACTAAAGGATTTTATCCAGTCACAACTGATGTTTCTCTTACTGCTGCAGAACCTCTTAATACACACCTCAGCTGCTGCAGAACCTCCTAATACACACCTTAGCTGCTGGAGAACCTCCTAGTACACGCATCAGCTGCTGCATAACCTCCTAATACACACCTCAGCTGCTGGAGAACCTCCTAATACACACCTTAGCTGCTGCAGAACCTTATAATATATCTCAGCTGCTGCAGAACTTCCTAATACACACCTCAACTGCTGCATAACCTCCTAATAAGCACCTCAGCTGCTGCAGAACCTCCTAATACACATCTTAGCTGCTGCAGAACCTCCTTACACACCCCAGCTGCTGCAGAAAATCAAATTTCTGATGCTAGAACATAGGCTTTGATCACATCTGTGTTGGACTTCATTCGCAGATCAGGTCCTAAATGCTGGGCACAATTTTATAGCCTGGCAGATGGAACCCACCAGATCTCATCATAGTCATCAGATCCGTCCTTTAAGTGCCACATCTGGAACTAGGGTGATTTTCATTGATTTTCTCCTATGACGGGGCAGAACTGTGAACGTCACCAGCACAGATGTGAACAAAGCCTAATACACACCTCAGAAGCTGGTGAACATCACAATAGTGACAATGGAACTACAAGTCTCATCATCACCAGATTGTTATTATTGGAAATTAGGGAGCAACACAGAGAGAGGTAAAATGGAGAGAACTACAACTCCCAGCATGTTATTATCGGATACATGTGGATAATACACATAAGGTAGGGTTCACATCATTGTTTAGTTTTCCGTATGTCTGATCTGTCAGAAGAACAGAAAAATAAAGAAAAAACGGATCCTGTATTTCAAGCATCAGTTCTGCACATTTGGCATCTGTTTATGACATTTGATTAGTTAATTCAGATGGAATAAAGTCCTGCAAACTAAACGGTGATGTGAACCCAGCCTAAGAAGAAAGAACTACAACTCCCAGCATGTCCAGATTATTATAGGGCATCATCCAGCTGTACTAGGTGAGAGCATTAAAAGTTAGTGACCCTTCAATGTCCATGGGCAGGGTAGCAGCCTAGAGTGACAAATCCCGGCTAATAGATCTGCATTAAATGGAATTTCAAAATAATAGTCATGCCTTGCTATATTAATACATTGCTGTTAAGTATTTCACATATTGCTTCGCTTTGCTGGCTTTGCTCCTAAAAAGCTTAAATACAGGGAAAATCAGTTTGAAAAATAATATGTGGCATATGTTGTGAAATAGACCTCAATGCCCTTGTAGTAATGAGGCACCTCATCCGAATACGTTAAGTAATTGTTTGATAAAGGACTCCAGTAACATTTATTTCACTTAATGTCACAGCTATTCTACAGAGACAAAAGGGAAACCTTTACAACAAAATAATACAATAGTTTGGCACCATTACAAAATGAGTATTCTTTCACACTTGGCCAGTCCCTCTTTGCTGCATTCAATCTTTGAGACAGTGATGAATAAGTAGACTGAAGCAAGGAAGATGCTAATGGTGTGGGTAGGAAAGCTGTGTTTAACACAAGTGAAATTAATGTTGTGGTTGAAGAAAGATTCAGACCCTGACTCCTGCCCTCCCACTTAATGGGAATGGAGGGATGGACTTTGTTTGACTATGTGGCTATATGACTATGAAGACTCTTGTAGGCTAAATTTGTTTGCTGAAGACAATTTCTTTGCCCTCAATAAACATAATTGATCATCAAGTGTTACATTGTAGACTTTTAATAGGGTTATGCTATGATTAGTATTTATGATCTTTCCAAAGTAAAATGATCGGATTACGGGGGGTGAGGTGTCTTCTAGAACCTCTGCCATCTCAAGACCGAGGGGTCCCTAATCATAACATGCATGACAAGATGGTCAAGGGTTCATCTGTAAAGATCGCTGAAGGATCTGTGTTTGGTCTGTGTGTCTGTTTTTTGCCCATAGTGTGTTATCCATATTCCATAGACAGTGCTAGGCAGAAAATTAGCTGTAAAGCACTGACCAAACATGGATGATATCCATGTTGTCTTCACAAACCCATAAACTATAATGTGCATGAGGGATTTGTAATCATGGACAAATTAAAATGCTTCCATGGCACCCCACCCCCGGATCCCCGGATCCACCAAAGTCTGTGGAAAACCACTGATGTGTGAATATATAGATTAAAGCCAATGGATACATTAGAAGTCCATGGATACCAAGGACAGCACACATTCACTGACAAGTGACAAAGGCCTTAACATCACAGTATCCTATTGCTGCTCCCCAATAATGTAGTCTACCTGAAAAAAAATATATAATACTGTGGAGACTGGGCCAAACTACATGAAAAATAAAACAGAATTGACACAAAATCAAGAAAACCCAAAACAAAGTTAAAAAGAGAATTCTTGTCAATGCTTACATAATTTTTCATAACCCAGTTATTTTACTGAGCACCTTATAGGGGTTCTCCAAGAGGTGACATTTTAGCTGATAAGAGTATGATCACTGGTTCCCCCAACTGATCATGAAAACAAAGGTCCCACCAGGGTGAACAGCCTGTCTGATCCGTTCTGCTGCTAGTGTAAAAGTAGCCTTAGCTGAGCATGGTCTTTTCGGTGGGGAGAAACAGTAGACACGATCTTTTGATTATTCTAAGCAGTTTGGCCTCCAGTGATCAGACACTTATCTCCTTTCCTGTGAATAGGTGATACATACAGATCTGGGAAATCCCATTTAATATAAAGATCCTAAAGGAGAATTTTAAAAAGATGAAATATGGACTGAAATGCAAATTCCAGTCATTAAGGAGTTATATGGATTAGTTCTAGGCATGTATACTGCAGACTACATAAATTAAAGGGAACCTGTCACCAGGATTTTGTGCATAGAGCTGAAGACATGGGTTGCTAGATGGCCGCTAGCACATTTGCAATACCCAGTCCCCATAGCTCTGTGTGCTTTTATTGTGTAAAAAAACTGATTAGATACATATCTTGTCCTCAGCTCTATGCACAAAATCCCGGTGACAGGTTCCCTTTAATGTTTGATCCTTTTTGTGTACCTCCCTTACAGTTGTGTGCGCGCGCAGTGTGCATGTGCCGTCACTCGTCTCTCATCCTGCTTGCTGCTATGACAAAGCAGCAGCAGCTGATATTGATGACCTATCCTGAGGATAGGTCATCAATAGTAAAAGCCCAGAGAACCCCTTTAATTTCCACAGGGCAAAACAAATTATTATCAATCTCTTAAATTATCTGATTATTGTCGCACAGAGCATAGGTTTACTCCAGCTCAAGATTCTTTTGCTACTGGTGCTGGAGAATGCATAAGTATGTATGGAGAATATATATATTTTTTTCCGTTTAAGTTCCGTTTTTTTGCGTTCCGTTTAAGGAACCATTCATTTCGTTCCGTTCAAACATAGAACATGTCCTATTATTGTCCGCATAATGGACAAGGATAGTACTGTTCTATCAGGGGCCAGCTGTTCCGTTCCACAAAAAATGGAAAGCATCCGGACGTCATCTGTAATTTTTGCGGATCCGTTTTTTGTGGAATGCAAAATACTGAAAAAGCCTTACGGTCATGTGCAAGAGGCTTTACATTTTCTCTTTTACAGGTTGATGGAACCAAACATTTTCAGAACATTAATCGTCTTATAACCAGTTTAGTAGCTGATCTAAAGATGCGCTAATGGCATTTGTTATCTCTTGGTATAATGGACAGACAGAGCATTCAGCATCCACTAATAATACCTTAAACCAATATTTTTCTCAGCTACAAAACTAAACTTTGCTGTTACTAAGCCATTTTTGATTTTCATTATAGTAAATTATTTCCTGACAGTTCCTCTTTGCTTTTACACTGCCAGAAGAGCGCACATCCTAATCTCTATGATCGGCACTTGCTAACAAGTTTCACTGTTATTTTATAGGTACACAGAGTTTTCCAGAATAACAAGAGAAAAGGGAGAAAACCTTCAAAGGGACTGAAATAATATTTTAATTTGTCAAGGCTTTATTCTCAGTACAAACAAATGTATTAAATCCATCAATCTCTTCTTTTCCACATGCCAGAAGAAATTGGGTTATTACATAAATGTTGACGTCCATTTCTGACTTTCCTCAGTGGATGTGATTAGAGGTTCAATCCATTACACAGATGTTATTGTAGTGGCAATGTTATATAAACTCATCTTTTTACAGGCTTTTCAACCAAACTGTATGTTATATCCTGTTAATATATATACAGAAAACGAAACGTGATAGAAAATAATCCAAGTGGCACTGCGTTTAAAGAGGACCTTTCACTACTCTACAAACGAAAAACTAACTATACCTGTGGGCAGAGCGGCGCCCAGGGGTCCCCCTGCACTTACTAGTAAGTCTGGGCGCCGCTCTGTTCGCCCGGTATAGGCTCCGGTGCCTGCGCTCCCTCTGACTGTTTTCTTGTAGGAGGCGTGTCCCTTGCTGCACTGCTGGCCAATCGCAGCGCACAGCTCATAGCCTGGCTTCCTCTGCATCACTCTCGCATACAGCATCTCATTGTGTAAAGTCCGCCGAATGGTTGAACGATGCACAGTGACTCCATCTGCAGCAAGATGATGTTGTAGGTCTTTGGTGCTGGTCTGTGGGTTGACTCTGACTGTTCTCACCATTCGTCGCTTCTGTCTATCTGACATTTTTCTTGGTCGGCCACTTCGAGCCTTAACTTGAACTGAGCCTGTGGTCTTCCATTTCCTCAATATGTTCCTAACTGTGGAAACAGACAGCTGAAATCTTTGAGACAGATTTCTGTATCCTTCCCCTAAACCATGATGGTGAACAATCTTTGTCTTCAGGTCATTTGAGAGTTGTTTTGAGACCCCCATGTTGCTTCTCTTCAGAGAAAATTTAAAGAGGATGGAAACTTACAATTGACCCCCTTAAATACTCTTTCTCATAATTGGATTCACCTGTGTATGTAGGTCAGGGGTCACTGAGCTTACCAAGCGAATTTGAGTTCCAATAATTAGTTCTAAAAGTTTTGGAATCAATAAAATGACAACAGTGCCCAAATGTATGCACCTGCCTAATTTTGTTTAAACAATTATAGCACACTTTCTGTAAATCCAATAAACTTCATTTCACTTCTCAAATATCACTGTGTGTGTCTCCAGGGTGGCATCCAGACCAGCTCATGGCCATCACTGGTGCGTGGCTGGGGGATACAGAGGACACAGACGATACACCTCTCACAGATGGCAGCTTTTCGTTGCCTCTAGGCAGCCTGGCACACATGAGCGATTACATGCTGCATTGTCTCCGCAACGACCGCCGAGTTGCCCACATTCTAACTTGTGCTGATTGCTAGGTGGCCACGCTGCTGGATCCCTGTTACAATGACAACGTACCGCATTTAATTCCGTCACTGAAGAGTGATCGTAAGATGCGCCAGTACAAGTGCACGCTGGTAGACATGCTGCTGGTGGCATTCCCACCTGACAGCATGGGCACAGTGGAAGCACAAGGCGAAAGCAGAGGAGGAGGAAGAGGTGGCCAACACAGCTGGGGCACCGCCAGCACCTCATTTGCAGGGTTAGCATGGCTGAAATGTGGAAAAGCTTTGTCAGCAAGCCACAACAACCAGCACCACCAGCTGAAATGGAACATCTTAGCATGAGGCAGCATTTCACCAACATGGTGGAGCAGTATGTATGCACACGCTTACACTTACTAAATGATGGGTCTGTCCCCTTAAACTTCTGGGTCTCCAAATTGGGCACATGGCCTGAGCTTGCCCTTTACGCCTTGGAGGTGCTGGCCTGCCCTGCAGCCAGTGTATTATCTAAATGTGTGTTTAGCACGGCAGGGGGCGTTATCGCAGAAAAGCGCAGCCACCTATCCACAGCCAATGTGGACAAGCTGACGTTCATTAACCACCTCAGCCCCCCTAGCTTAAACACCCTTAATGACCAGACCGCTTTTTACAATTCTGCACTACACTACTTTCACCGTTTATTGCTCGGTCATGCAACTTACCACCCAAATGAATTTTACCTCCTTTTCTTCTCACTAATAGAGCTTTCATTTGGTGGAATTTCATTGCTGCTGACAATTTTACTTTTTTTGTTATTAATCGAAATTTAATGAAATTTTGGCAAAAAAATGACATTTTTCACTTTCAGTTGTAATTTTTCTTTTAAAAAAGACATCCATATATAAATTTTTCGCTAAATTTATTGTTCTACATGTCTTTGATAAAAAAATAAATTCCACTTTTTGAAGCAGCTCTGACTTTCTGAGCACCTGTCATGTTTCCTGAGGTTCTACAATGCCCAAACAGTAGAAACCCCCCCCACAAATGACCCCATTTCGGAAAGTAGACACCCTAAGGTATTCACTGATGGGCATAGTGAGTTCATAGAACTTTTTATTTTTTGTCACAAGTTAGAGGAAAATTATGATTTTTTGTTTCCTTACAAAGTCTCATATTCCACTAACTTGTGACAAAAAATAAAAACTTCCATGAACTTACTATGCCCATCATGAAATACCTTGGGGTGTATTCTTTCCAAAATGGGGTCACTTGTGGGGTAGTTATACTGCACTGGCATTTTAGGGGCCCAAATGCGTGCAAAGTAGTTTGAAATCAAAATGTGCAAAAAATGGCCTGTGAAATTCAAAAGGTGCTCTTTGGAATGTGGGCCCCTTTGCCCACCTAGGCTGCAAAAAAGTGTCACACATCTGGTATCGCCGTACTTAGAAGAAGTAGGGCAATGTATTTTGGGGTGTCTTTTTACATATACCCATGCTGGGTGAGAGAAATATCTCGGCAAAAGACAACTTTTCCCAGTTTTTTATACAAAGTTGGCATTTGACCAAGATATTTATCTCACCCAGCATGGGTATATGTAAAATGACACCCCAAAACACATTCCCCAACTTCTCCTGAGTGGAGCAAAGGTGCCCAAATTCCTTTTAGGAGGGCATTTTTAGACATTTGGATCCCAGACTTCTTCTCACGCTTTAGGGCCCCTAAAAAGCCAGGGCAGTATAAATACCCCACATGTGACCCCATTTTGGAAAGAAGACACCCCAAGGTATTCAATGAGGGGCATGCCGAGTTCATAGAAAAAAAACACAAGTTAGCGGAAATTGATTTTTTTTTCTCACAAAGTCTTCCTTTCCGCTAACTTGAGACAAAAATGTCAATCTTTCATGGACTCAATATGCCCCTCAGCGAATACCTTGGGGGGTCTTCTTTCCAAAGTGGGGTCATTTGTGGGGTGTTTGTACTGCCCTGGCATTTGAGGGTCTCCACAATCATTACATGTATGGCCAGCATTAGGAGTTTCTGCTATTCTCCTTATATTGAGCATATGGGTAATGAGATTATTTTTTTCCGTTCAGCCTCTGGGCTGAAAGAAAAAATGAACGGCACAGATTTCTTCATTCGCGTCGATCAATGTGGATGAAAAAATCTCTGCCCGCATACACCGACTTTTGTGTAATCTGACAGCAGAGCAATGCTTCTGTCAGAATGCACATCAGTTTTGCAGCTGGTCGATCGGTTGGTCCACCTGGAAGGTAAAAAAAAAAAAAAAAAAACAGACCGCAACGCAATAAATTTATTAACTTTATAATAACTTTTGAACAGAACATATAAACTTTAACTTTTTGAACATAACGTTAAATTTTTTGCTTACTGGTGATTTTTCTTTTCTTTTTCTTTTTTTACCTTTATAGGACAAACCTCTCCTTCCCCATGGGACAATGTGGAAAGAGCAAATCGCCCAAAGATGTGGCGAAGTACATTATGCACTTTGTCCCAGGTGAAAGGAGAGGTTTGCAGCAGCTCTGTGTGAATGGGCCCTAATAGCCCTGTGTGCCTGTCCTGTGAGATGTGATCCCTATGCTAAGTGTACCTGTGTGTGGTACTTCGGGAAACACTCCCCAAAGCATAGGGCAGGGTGGTCAGGGCAGTCAGGACAGAAAAAGCGGGTGTCACGCCTTATTCCACTCCTGCTACAGACACAACATCTTTTTCGGGTGACGGTTGGGTTGAGGTACCGGCAACAACACTGGGGAAATGTCGCTCGTGTAGACGGCTAACTACACTGGTGGATGGGGCCACGGAACCTCCTGGATACAGGAGGTTCTCGATGATCTCTTCCTGAAATTTGAGGAAGGATCCTGTTCTCCCAGCCTTACTGTAGAGAACAAAACTATTATATGCAGCCAACTAAATTAAATATACAGACACCTTCTTATACCAGCGTCTGGTGTGTCGGGAAACTAAATACAGAGCCAACATCTGGTCATTTAAGTCCACCCCTCCCATGAGCAAATTATAGTCGTGGACACAGAGGGGTTTTTCAATGACACTGGTTGCTCATTCAATTTGTATTGTCGTGTCTGCGTGAATGGAGGAGAGCATGTAAACGTCACGCTTGTCTCTCCATTTCACCGCGAGCAGTTCTTCATTGGTGCCACAGCAGCCAATCTGTTCTAGGAACAATTGCCTGAAGAGGGGCACACTTGTGTAGAAATTGTCCACATAAAGATGGTACCCCTTGCCAAATCAGGGTGACACCAAGTCCCAGACTGTCTTCCCACTGCTCCCAAGGTAGTCAGGGCAACCGACCGGCTCCAGGGTCCGATCTTTACCCTCATAGATCCGAAATTTGTGGGTATAGCCTGTGGCCCTTTCACAGAGCTTATACAATTTGACCCCATACCGGGCGCGCTTGCTTGGGATGTATTGTTTGAAGCCAAGGCGCCCGGTAAAATGTATAAGGGACTCGTCTACGCCACAGCAGCCAATCTGTTCTAGGAACAATTGCCTGAAGAGGGGCACACTTGTGTAGAAATTGTCCACATAAAGATGGTACCCCTTGCCAAATCAGGGTGACACCAAGTCCCAGACTGTCTTCCCACTGCTCCCAAGGTAGTCAGGGCAACCGACCGGCTCCAGGGTCTGATCTTTACCCTCATAGATCCGAAATTTGTGGGTATAGCCTGTGGCCCTTTCACAGAGCTTATACAATTTGACCCCATACCGGGCGCGCTTGCTTGGGATGTATTGTTTGAAGCCAAGGCGCCCGGTAAAATGTATAAGGGACTCGTCTACGCAGATGTTTTGCTCAGGGGTATACAAATCTGCAAATTTCTGGTTGAAGTGGTCTATGAGGGGCCGAATTTTGTGGAGTCGGTCAAACGCTGGGTTGCCTCTGGTACGAGAGGTGCTATTGTCACTAAAGTGCAGGAAACGCAGGATGGCCTCAAATCGTGCCCTGAACATGGGCATGTGATGAATTGGGTTCGTGGACCAATATGACCGCAATTTATGCTTTTTGGTTAGACCCATGTTGAGGAGAAGGCCCAGAATTTTTTTTAATTCGGAAACTTGGACGGGTTTCCACCGGAAAGGCTGGGCATAAAAGCTTCCCGGGTTGGCGGATATAAATTGAGTGGCATACCGGTTTGTTTCTGCCACGACTATGTCCAAGAGCTCCGCAGTCAAGAACAGCTAAAAAAAATCCCAGGGCTGAACCGATTTGAGCTGTCTCAACCCGAACTCCAGACTGGGCGGTGAAAGGGGGAAATAATGGTGCGGCTGAAGTTGGGGACTGCAAATCAGGGTTTGCCAGCACCTCAGGGACTCTAGGGGGTCTACGGGCCTGTCTGTGTGGTGGCTGCGACAGGATAACTATTGCACGTGCCACCGTACCAGCTTCAACTGCCCTTCTGGTGCTCGCCACTTCACCATGTTGTACGGCAGTGCTGGTACTAGGTCCAGGGTGGGCTGCGCTGCTGGTGTATGCCTCACCACGTAATCCGACAGCGCCAGCCCCACTCTGCTGCCCTTGAAGCGGATCCTGCACAACCTGTGGTCTAGCAACACGGGGCCGGGTACGCCTGGTGGTATCAGGGACCTCAACCTCCTCGTCCGAACTTTGTGTTAGAATGCCACTGCTTTCTACAGGTTCATATTCTGACCCGCTGGATTCGTCAGATGAGGGTTCCCATTCCTCATCCGACTGGGTCAGAATCCTGTAGGCCTCTTCAGAAGAATACCCCTTGTTTGACATTTGGACTACTAAATTTAGGGGATATTCCCTGAGACTACCCAAGAAAAAAAGCAAGCTTGTCTTACAAATGGGAGCCTAGCGAAGTACCAGAGGCCGCTGCGATTGATAAAAAATATCAAAACAGATTTTTTTATCGCTGCAGCGCTTGTAAAGTGATTGTGCAGTGATCAAAAAAATTATAATTTTTTGTCACTGCGGCGGGGCGGGCGTGGGTTAACGCACGTGTGGGCGACCGATCAGGCCTGATCGGGCAAACACTGCGTTTTGGGAGGAGGGCGAGCTAAGGTGACACTAATACTATTATAGATCTGTCTGTGATCAGTTTTGATCACTTACAGATACTATAAAAGTACAAATGCTGATTAGCGATACGCTAATCAGCGAATCAGTGACTGCCGTGCGGTGGGCTGGGCGCTAACTGATTGCTAACTACCTAACCAAGGGGCCTAAACTATCCTAAAACCTAACAGTCAATACCACTGAAAAAAAAAAGTGACAGTTTACACTGATCACTTTTTTCCCTTTCACTAGGTGATTGACAGGTGCGATCAAGGGGTGATCAAGGGGTTAACTGGGGTGATGGGGGGTAAGTGTTGTGTCTTGTGTACTCACTGTGAACTGTGCTCCTCTGCTGAGACCAACCGACGAAAAGGACCAGCAGAGGAGCACAGCAGCCATTTAACACATTATATTTATAAATATAATGTGTTAACTGGCTTCTGATTCGTTTTTTTTTAAATCATCAGCTTGCCAGCCACGATCATTACCTGGCAAGCTGATGACGTGACCCCCCTCTAACTTTTGCCGTCCCGCAAGCGCGTCATCTCGTGGAGGAGGACGAGGTAGTCCTCTTCCACCGCTACGTCCACTGCCTCCTCAAACTCCTACTCCATATGGACCTCCACCTCATAAATCTTTTTTTGTGTTATTTGTACGCATTTCACTAATTTGTCTGTCAAATTTTCCAGTGAAATTCACAAATTTTTGGGTGTGATATACCACTGCTCTACCTAGGAAGACCTACAATCGAACACTGAGATTGATAAGCTATAAAAATATTTTTTATAGAAATACATAATTAAAAACATACAATGGCAGATGACAGACAAATCAATATCAAAAGTGCGGTACAACCCTGGGAGAAATTGGTAAGAGGTGTGACATAAAACAGAGACTGAGGGAATATAGATGGTATAGGTGAAGCCATCTGCCCTATCACGGCCCTTCTAGAAGGTGAAGTCACAGAGGGACCGCGCGATGGCCAATTGCGCGGACGCTACTGCGTTCACCAGATAAACTAACAAGGACCTTGGGTGACGTCATGATCCCATGAGACGATCGGTGATCACGTGATGGCCTGTCACGCGGCCTCCGACGTCGAGGGGATAGATCACATGTTCCTAATTTATATCAATTTAGCAGCATTTGATTGGAGGAGTATTCATTTAAATAGAGCCCCTCCAGTAGGAAGAACCGTGCCCCCAGAGGAAGGTTTCCACCGAAACGCGCGTTGGAGTGTGCGGTCTTCCTGTGGAGTTATTACTTCGATTTACGGTATGTGACTATTTGCATTTACAATGAGTCTACAACATATATTACGCATGACCCTTTGAGCAGGATAGTGCTATGATTTTTGCCATTTACATGTGGCTTGCACATGCATTTCATTTCGGCACTTTTGCACTTTACTGATTAGATGTCTACTTAATAAATGTATTTATTGCGGTAGGGCAGAGCCGTGACTTTCTTTGCTGCTTATCTGCGGTTTGCAATTGCACTTTACATCTATAGTATCTCTTGTTCTTCACTGATTAGATGCCTACTGTTTAGATTAATCTCCATATTCTTCCCTCAGGCTCTGTTTTATGTCACACCTCTTACCAATTTCTCCCAGGGTTGTACCGCACTTTTGATATTGATTTGTTTGTCATCTCCCATTGTATGTTTTTAATTATGTATTTCAATAAAAGAACTGTTATCAGACCTGGATTGTTCTGATTATAGATGTTTTGGTGTATGTGCTCGCTCTACGACATGGATATGATACTTTGTTTTATATGTGGCTATATATGTGAATAGAAACCTGTCTTTATATTGTTTGTAAAATAAAAATATAAATAAAAAAAAAAAAAAAAAAATTATGTATTTCAATAAAAATTATTTTTATAGCTTATCAATCTCTCTGTTCGATTATAAGTCTTCCTAGTTATTTCTGAGCTAGCTTTTCATTGAGGGGCTTATGCCATTTGTTTCTTTACACATTTTTCTATGTAACCTATTTTATTTAATCACTGCTATACCTAGTAGACATGTAAAAAATTCACTAATTTGTCTGTTACATTTTTCGGGTGAAATTCACCAATTTTCGGGTGTGATATACCACTGCTCTACCTAGTAGACAGGTAAAAAAAAAAAAAAAATCACTAATTTGTCTGTTACATTTTCTGGTGAGATTCTCCAATTGTTAACTGTGATATACCCCTGCTCTACCTAGTTGACAGCTTTATAAATTTAACACATTTTTCTGTTACATTTTCGGATGACATTCAACAATTTTTGGCTGTGATAGACCCATGCTCTACCTAGTATACAGGTTAATAAATTTCACAAATTTTTCTGTTACATTCTTGGGTTGACATTTTACAATTTTTGCTGTGAATAAACCCCTGCTCTGCATAGGTGACAGGGACCGAAATTTAAAAAAATAATCTGTTCCATTGGTGGGTGACATTAACCCATTTCTGGCTATGAAAACCCCCTGCACTGCATAGGTGACAGGGACTTCAATTTCTAAAATTCGTCTTTAATTAGCTCTTTCATTTGATCCTTCTGCTTTAATAACTTGTCCCACATTTCTGCTTCATCCCATTGGAGCCATTGACCTCCCTTGGATGAGGTCTCCCTTTCTCACGCTCCTTCTCCGGCGTGGAACTCTGATTCGCCGATAACCTTGATCAAAATGGTAGTCTCAGAAAAGAACATCGAAAGTTGATAGAGAAGATATCCAAATTGATGGTGGATGTCACAGGGACGTGCGCTCAGGCAGAAGTTATCTAGAGTCAACAAAGCGGCCGCAGGGCCTCTCCTGGTTAACGTTTCCAAATCCAAAATACCCAAGTGACATTCACTATAATTTTTTATTAATCATTCCAATACCAGGGCATCTTAAGAGTCCTGTATTGCTATTTGTCGTCACTACCTGCCCGAGTCGGGAGTGGGTAATTGCCGCGCACCCCCTCCTTAACTTGGAAGCTTATGCTTCAACACTGTCCCACATTTTCGCTTGATTACATTTAATTTCATCCATTGACCTCCCTTGGATGTGGTATCCCTTTTTTAGGCTCCCTCTCCGGCCTGGAACCCTGATTCCCTGCCACCCGTGATCACCATGGTAGGCGCATAAAAGAACATCGAAAGTTGATAGAGAAAATATCCAATTGCATCGTGGACATCACGGGGATGTGCGACATAATGGGGGAATATGTTTGCACATGCCTACACGAACTGACTGATGGTTCTGCCCCCTGCAACTTCTGGGTCTCCAAATTGGGCACATGGCCTGAGCTTGCCCTTTACGCCTTGGAGGTGCTGGCCTGCCCTGCAGCCAGTGTATTGTCTGAACGTGTTTTTAGCACAACTGGACAGGGTTATCACAGGTTATATTTCCCAATGTTTTGGGGTGTACCCTAATAAAAAAATTAAAACCAAAAAGCAGTGTAGGCTACCTCCTCCTCCTCCACCACCACTTCCACCTATACCGCCACACTCACTGCCTCCTCAACCTCCTACTCCATATGGACCTCATCCTCCTAGATCAAGATTAGTATTTTTTATTTTTACAAATTTTATGTTATTTAAAGTCATTTCCCTATCCAAATTTGTTTGCAGAGCACTTGCCATGCTCTTAACCACATTTTGCTGCCATTTGCACCCCTCTAGCCTTTTCCATTACATTTTTACAGCCATTTTAGTGCTCAAAAGTTCGCGTCCCCATTGACTTCAATGGTGTTGGGGTCAAGTTCGGGTCCCGAACTCAAACTTTTCTGTGAAGTTCGGCCGAACCCGAACATCCAGGTGTCTGCTCAACTCTAGACAAAACTCTTGCTGTGTGTGAGGCTGGCGGTAATTGGTCAAGACTCCTGCCCAGCAACAACAGTTTAACTCTATGCTTTCTGTTGTTTCTGCTGTGTCATTGAGCTTACCTTACATTTAATAATGAATCTTAAAGGCATATTATCTTTTCTGCTTCTGTGAACACAATATATAGTTAAATTACATAAAAACATGAAGTCACTGTAAATAACTCTGCTTTTGTCTTTAACACATAAACATAGGAACTGTATTAAAGAGGACCTTTCACTAGTTTACAAAATAAAAACAAACTATATCTGTGGGCAGAGTGGTGCCCAGGGGTCCCCCTGCACTTACTAGTATGTCTTGGCGCCGCTCCATTTGCCCGGTATAGGCTCTGGTGTCTGCAGCTCCGTCTGTTGTACTGGACTGATTTTTTGTATGAGGCGTGTCCCTTGCTGCAGCGCTGGCCAATCGCAGCGCACAGCTCATAGCCAGGCTATGAGCTGTGCGCTGCGATTGGCGCACAGATAATGGTTGAGGTGCCCTTAATGTTGAAGGTTTTGAGGTGCAAAACAGAATCTTGGTTCTTGATGCCAAGCAGTTGTGCAACAGAGCATTTATTTTCTGAAAACTTCAAATGCAAACAGATCAGGGCAGTTCTTAGCATGCATGCACTGGCAATTGTTCATAAAATTCACTTTTCCACTGTTCCTTACAGATGATAGAGCTGTACATAGATTTAAAAGGCCAACTCGTCTCTTTAAAGTAGTCTTCCTTACTGTGACATAAGTATCCAGTGGGGTGTATATTTTAGAAAATACAATACAACCAGAGGGTGGTCCTCTCAATGGCAGGCAAACTCTTATCACAATGGTTAAACTGCTGTTTGGTATGCTCAGGCACTGGAGACAACTCTTGATGCCATAGAGTCAATAAGTACTTTTCAGACAGGTTATCTCTACTGGGCTTTTTCTATACCTCCTTCTCTACATTTGGTTTGCTTCTATAGATGTTCCGCCCCAGCTCTGGATGGATCTAGGTCCAGACTGACAAAGTCTCAGCATTATATTTTTGCATCTGTTCTCTTGCTCTGACTTCATACTGACTAGAATAATCTGGAATGATCTCCACCATGTGCAAATACAAACATATACAAGCAATACACACATTTAGGAAAAGCAAATTTTTTACTCTTTCCTTTGCATTTTGGCAGTGTTCTGTGACTTAGGATAAGAACACTGCACATAATGTTTAGGACTCAGTGAGGGACATTTATCAAGATCTTTATTTCACTACTGTGGTGTAAAAAAACAGATTATGGCACATGACATGTGTGCAAAATAATTTGCAACTTTTTGAGCTTCTCTGCACTGAAATTCCACAAAAAGGTCAGGGCTTTGTGCCACCTGCTGCATTTACTATAACTTTTGCCAGAAAGTGGCAGAAGCTATAGTTGAAGTCTACGCCCGCCTGTAGCTGTCGTAGACTTCCGCTTCTGGCGCAGGGCAGAGATGCGCCCAATTTGTTAAGAGGCCTCTCCCTCATAATAAATTAGGCGCATCTCTCACCAGAGCAGGGAGAGCAAGACTGGCGTATGGATACACCAGTCTTGATAAATGTACCTCATTGTCTGTCTAGTTATTCTCATAAGTGCCAGATTAAAAAAAGAATGGAAAAAACAAAACAACGAATCTATATTTCATACTGCAACACATATTCTGAATTTAATCTGCAACAGATAAGCAATTCTAATATAATTTCTAAAATTCATACATTTTGCAACTTTTCCAGGCACTAATAGGCACTGGAGGCTGTATCGAATCTATATAAAATTGTTTAACAGGTAAAACTGACATTTAATTAATTTTCAGTCATAAAATATTGTGTGCATGACAATTGTATGACATGATCACGAGCACTTGGCAAATATCAAATTTCATCATATTACATAAATCTGCCTGTTTTTAGCCATATCCAGGATTTACATGTCATACAACTAGTACAGCTATCATGGTTTTTATGGGATCATATCTGTGCATCTAAACACATACAATAATGTAGTAGGTCAGGCATTTGCAGTAGTTTTTATTGAAGCAACATTTACGTGGCTTACTTTACTTCTCTATGCTTCCCATTCACTAATTGCTAAACATTACAATAAATAAAAAGAAAACATATGCTTACATCTGGGATCTTTGGGGAGTAATGGAGTATCTGTATATATCAGGGCTATTATAGATAGATGTCAGAAGCGAGAGTACTGTCATCTGACATAATCTTCTTTTCTTCATTTCTCTGACATCTGTCTTTAGTGGGGGGAAAAAATCCACGTGGGTGTTCAATTACCAGGGCAAAATTAAGACTACAGTCTTTCACATAAGATGGCATCCCCATCACACAACAAAGATGGGTCCCCCTTGATAATGCTTGAACATACACTGCCTGTCCAAAAAAAAAAGTCGCCACCTGGATTTAACTAAGCAAATAGGTATGAGCCTCTTATTGGATAATTACTGCATGGGCGATTGTCTTTCAGCTGGCAACAAGTTATTTAACCCCAACTGGTGCAATGAGTTGCTTCTCATTTCTTAAACAACCATGTTGAAAGACACATCTCGTGGTCGTGGAAAGATGCTAGTCTGTTTGAGAAGGGTCAAATCATTGGCATGCATCAAGCAGAGAAAACATCTAAGGAGATTGCAGAAACTACTAAAATTGGGTTAAGAGCTGTCCAAAGCATTATTAAAAACTGAAAGGATAGTGGAGACCCATCGTATTCGAGGAAGAAATGTGTCGGGAAAAAAATCCTGAATGATTGTGATTGGCGATCACTTAAACGTTTTGTGAAATCAAATCGAAGAAAAACAACAATATAACTCAGGGCTATGTTTAATAGTGAAAGTAACAGCATTTCCACACGCAGAATGCTGAGGGAACTCAAGGTATCGGGACTGGACAGCTGTGTAGCCGTAAGAAAACCACTAATCAGTGAGGTAAACCAGAAAAAAAGGCTTCAATTTTCTAGGGATCATAAAGATTGGACTCTGGAGCAATGGAAGAAGGTCATGTGGACTAATGAGTCCAGATTTACCCTGTTCCAGAGTGATGGGCACATCAGGTAAGAAGAGAGGCAGATGAAGTGATGCACCAATCATGCCTAGTGCCTACTGTACAAGCCTGTGGGGGCAGTGCTATGATCTGGGGTTGCTGCAGTTGGTCAGGTCTAGGTTCAGCAACAGTATGTGCTCCAAGAATGAGGTCAGCTGACTACCTGAACATACTGAATGACCAGGTTATTCCATTAATGGATTTTTTTTCCCCTGATGGCACAGGCATATTCCAAGATGACAATGCCAGGATTAATCGGGCTCAAATTGTGAAAGAGTGGTTCAGGGAGCCTGAGACATCATTTTTACACATGGATTGGCCACCACAGAGTCCAGACCTTAACCTCATTGAGAATCTTTTTTTTTTTTTTGGTGTTGACTTTTTTTGTGGACAGGCAGTGTATGTGCAGTACTTTGCAAAGGTTTAAGACCACCTGTTCGTATTAGGGGATTTCTGCAAATTGCATTATATGCTGTCTGTATTGTGCAACTTCTTATTGTATCATATGATCGTGGCAGGTGTTGACACAGTACAGTAAGTGGCAGCTTTCCAGTACAATTTGTGTCTAATGTTTATACTCAGAGGTTGTATACACATTATTGCTTTGGGCAAAAAAACATCACTAAGTGTTATTATGAGGGCATAAATAATGACTTTACACAGTAAAGGATACTCTGAACTTGACATAAGCAGGAAGATAAGAGTGAGCAAGACTGCTATCCATAATGCTATCATGAAATATCGCGATTCAGGTGATTTGAGTGACAGAAGAGAAGTGGACGTGATGATACAGTAGCTCAATAAAGAGCATTGTTATGTGGTTTTCAAAAGAGTTTTTTTGCAGACAATCAAGGCTTATCTACAATCAAAAGGGTAGGATATTAGTATTAGCGCTGTTTGCTGATGGCTCACCAAAGAATTTGGATTACCTTCAAGTAACCTGCAAGTAAACGGAGACTAACCCCAGCCATGAAAAAGAAGAGACACGATTTTGCGAAAAAACAATAATCATGGACTGTTCAGGACTGAAGTACAGTTCTCTTTTCTGATGAAACAACTTTGTGTCAATATGCTTCACATCTATAACATATTCAAAGAACAAAAGGTAAACGGTATGCTGATGAAAAATACATTGTGAGCCAAGTCAGATGATATGGGGTGCTACATTCTCTAATGGAACCGTTGCATTATGGTTTTGCCCTAGTTACTACCATAACTGGCCCTATTTATTTACAGTTGTTAAAGGAAAATGCATTGTCATATGGAAGTGCACAGATGCAGAGTATTCATTCATGATGGTGCTCCATGCCAAAGAGTCTATCACCCAGCTCACCAAAACCCAACTAAATGCCTACCCCACACAGCATTAGAAGGTCCTGGCTCCAAAGGGCCTTGGCGTAGCCTGCTAATTCCCTAGACTGGCGTCCCTGATTGAGGAGCTCAGCCCATACTTCACCAAGCTCCTTAGGTGGCTGCTAATTATCTTCATTACCAGTCTAACTGATGCAGACAGAGGGAAAACCCTATTTCCCTAGCCTTTCTTAGTGCAACCCAGCTTCCTCTGGGTGAGATATACTGTTTTAATGGCCCTCATATGTCTCTCTGGCAGCTCTGCTGCCACAATATACTACCTCGTGAAATTCAACCCCCCCCTAAAAATTTTTTACATTTCAACCGTATCGAAACTGAATACATGTAAAGGGGCGACTGAGGCATTAGTGGCATGATGCAGGCTGCAGCAGCAGCAGCCATTCAGAACGCGATTGTAGGCAGACAAACAGCAAGAGTAGCAAGTTGGGGCACCGCCAGCAAGATGAGGTGTATTCATCAGAATAAGTCTAAGCTGTTGGAAAATGTTGGTATTGATGCAGTAATTACATACATATGTTGCTTACATACAATTTTTTTTTTATTTCAACCATATGGAAACTGAATACACATAAACATGGCAGATTCCCTTTGTGTGTCCCCAACAGCTACAGGGCAGACATAAAGATGCATCAGTTGCTCTTATTTCTCAGTGGTCCCCTGCTTCATGAGCATTAACGTCTGTTCTAAGATAAATATGAGGGGATTACATTGTTCTTGCTGCTTCTGACAAACATTGTGGTCTCTTCAAAGAGCTTCAGCACCTGAAGTCGACAAGCAACACTTGCTCTCTGCTGCAAAGGCTGCTCGTACAGACGCCCAAGCATGTGAAATGTCGAATTCCAGCCACTTGGCACGTCGCAGATTTAGCGGGGTAGTGTAGCAGCAGACCGTTCTGCTGCTGCAGGTCCAGGAGAGCATCTTCTAGACAGTCTTCTAGAATGTGCTAGCACCTTGGGCAAGGAAGTGTACTTATTAAGAAAGTGCTGCGCCACTAGGTTGATGATATGCCCCATGCAGGGAGCATGTTTTATTACTCCCAGGTTCAAGGCAGCCACAATAATGTGCCTATGTCACCTTGCCTAGTTGGAATCGGCTGTGTGACAGCCAGCGGGATCTATGCTGCTTGATGTACGCTCTCCCAGGCTGATTAGCTCCAATACGGCATAGCAATGCTTGACCTGGCATATGTCACAGGAGGGGTAATTTCTAGCAACCCTGTACCCTGTGCCCAGCTGTGTCCATGGAGGAGGAGGAAGATAAGTGCCTGGTGTGAGAGCCAGGCTGACATAATCATGTGGGGTTCAAAAGGACTTGGCCTCATTGCCGGGGTGCTGCTTCGCTGCTGCCGGAAAAAAACATTGACCCGGTTGACTGTAAAAGACATGTACATTGCCTGCTCGTAAGAGCTGCTCCAGGTGTCCACTGTGGCATGAACCTTACCGCACAGGGAGAATTGTAGGAAGCGGCATATGTTATCCACCACATGATAGTACAAGCAAAGAATGGCTTTTTGGCAGAAATAATGCCGGCTAGGAATTTTCCAGTGAGGCTAAGCACACGTTATCAGCTCCCGAAAGGCAGCAGACTCGATAAAATGATATGGGAGCAACTGCACCACCAGCAACTTTGCCAGGTGGGAATTAATCTTGCACATCGGATTTCTGGGTGCGTAGAGTTGTTTCCTGGCCACGCATTCTGTTCTCGATGGCTGACGATGGAACGAAGGAGGAAGAGTCTGAGCAGGAGAAGCGGAAAGGGATGATGATTAGTGTTGATCACGAATATTCGAATTTTTATCGCGAACATAGGTACTTCGAAAATTTGCGAAAATTTGCGAATATTCTAATTTTTTCCCATTTTTTTTTTATTTGATTTTTTTTTTTATCAGTACACATGATCCCTCCCTGCTTCTAGCTTGTGGGCCAATAAGAAGGCTGCAATATACATGACTTTAGGAGTAGTAGTGTTTGCGAATTTTGCTCTATATTAGTTTTTTCGAATATTCGCTATATTGCTATATATTCTTGTTTTAGAATATTACGAATATTCGAAAAAACTAAGCTATAGCAATATAGCGAATATTCGGAAAAAAATCGAATATAGAGCAATTTAGCTAATATAGTGCTATAATCTTATTTGTCTAATAGTTGTAAGTTGAAAAATTCGCAATAAAAATTTGAATCCGAAAATTCGAATTATGAAATTTCGCATATTGCCTTGCCGATTTTTCGAGTAAAAAAAAAATCGTGAATTTTCGAATATTCAACGAATATTGTAAAGAATATTCGCGAAATATCGATAATTCGAATATGACCCCTGCCGCTCATCACGAATGATGATGTGAAAGACATAGTACTGCTTGTGGATGCGGCCTGGCTGCTGTGAGTGGGACTGGGGGAAGGAGGGAACTCCTGCCGCAGTCGCTGGCTGCCACCTCTGTATGCCCACAGGATCGGGTGATGCCGTATATATGGTTCAGTAGAGCTATGGTGCCTACATTTGTGTTTGCTGCCCACATTTTATTTTGCTTTTGCACAGCTTGCATAACGCAATGTTTTTAATTCCGGCAGTGTGGAGATAAAATTCCAGATGGGAGATACTCGCACAGCAGTAAAGGCAGCTGAGCTGGGTTTAGCTCTGGCATGTTTTGGGCCTAATCCACCCACAGCATCAGCAGCATCACCAGATCCCAGCAGAACTTTCCCTGCTCTTCCCTGACTGCCATTGTCACTGCCCCCAAAGCCAATAGCGCGGCTACGGGGGCCACTACTGCCACCATCAACACGGCTATGCCTGAGGTCTGCAGTTTCCTGCTCCACCTCCTCCGCAGGGCAGTACAAGTGCTGACTGCTTTTACACAAGTCTTCAGCAGGGAGACTCTCTTGACTATATCTGCCATAGGGCGTGGTGGTGTTTGCTTGCCACTTCTTAGGAAAAACAAAGGTACCCTCTAGGAAAGGGAAATAAAGACTGGGAGTACTCCACTGAAAACCTTCTTTGGGGCTGCAAGGAGGAGGAGCAGGAGGAACATTGTGACCTCTGGCTCCATGGCACGGTGTCAGACTCCACGACATCCTGCTGTGACTGAGAGAAGGAGTGAGCCATCCAATCTGCAATCTTATCCTTTTTCTACTCAACTATAATGTTGCTCCTTTCAGAAGCCAGCAGGGACAACTACGGCCTATTACTACTACTTCAGGTTGTATAGTTGGTGCTGCTTCTACCCACATTCTGGCTCTGGGTCTTTCTTTTGGAACCCTTCTGTAGCCTGTACATTTTTGGTCCTCTAAGATAATGTTTTGCACTACCCTGTATATTGTTGTAGTAATCACATATATATGGCACTAGTTTGAATATAGTCAACCCTACAAAAAAAAAAAAAATATTTATATTAAAAACCTGTGAAATAGTGAAACGGATTTGGGCCTAAATTTATCACTCCCAGATACTTTATGGTTCATTTATCAAACTGGTGTAAAGTAGAACTGGCATACGGGTAGTTGCCCATAGTAACTAATCAGATTCAACTTTTCATTTTGGACAGCTCCTTTGGAAAATGAAAGGAGGAATCTGATTGGTTGCTATGGGCAACTAAACCAGTTTTACTTTACACCAGTTTGATAAATGACCCCATGTTTGTGCTATCCTGTCTATTAATAGCTGTTAGCTTAAACATAATAGTTGCCCAATATTTTTTTTTAATTAGAAATGTGTTTGTAAAATAAAAGTCCTTTTTGTTATCCCTCACAGATACTTTAATGTGCTGGACTGTGTATTGATGTTGATCACCTATATGTTGGTTTAATTAAATTGGACATGTTCCAATTTGTTTTAAATTCCAACCCTGTGGAAGTAGAATTCATGGAAACGAACGTCTGAGGCCTGATACTCAATTTATCGTTATCACTCACAGGTAGATTGCTGTCTTACCCTGTGTCTTGTAGTAATCACATATATATGCTGCTTTACTTAAATTTTACAATACCCAAAAATGTGGAACCTGAAAAGACTGAGTTTTCTGCAGGCTGAATTTGGTGCAAAGTGCAAAACTGCCTCCCATTGTCTTAATGAGAGGCTGTGGTTTATGGCTGTGGCAATAAACAATGTCTAAATGAACAGCCAAACAATGGGAGGTGGCTCTGCACTCCTACCCAGAGGAATTTTGGAGCAAAATCTATACAAATTCAGCCTGCTATATATTGTCTGGTTGGCCTAGCAGCAGTATAGTATTACCGCCCATCTGCCCCTGGAACACCTGGGTATGGGGTGAGCAGTAACACGGCACAGGCTACACAGCAGGAAGCCTGCAGCCCCTTAAACAGGATAAACTAAATTCAGACAGCTGAACCAAAGAACCTTACTCACCTCCTCATATCCAATTGTGCCCCCACTCCAATCACCTCTGTCAGACACTTGCCTCAAAAGAAAATTGCGTCCATGGAGAACATCTTAAATAACTTGTGGGGGGCACTAGCAAGCAGCCTGCAGCCCTCATCTGAATAAACTAAATTCACCCAGTTCCCCTCCCTGAGCACCACCCAGACAGCCAGACCAAAGAGATCCTCGTTCACCTCCTCAGAACAGACTAAGGCTACTTTCACACTAGCGTTCGTCGGTCCGCTCGTGAGCTCCGTTTGAAGGGGCTCACGAGCGGACCCGAACGCAGCCGTCCAGCCCTGATGCAGTCTGAATGGAGCGGATCCGCTCAGACTGCATCAGTCTGGCGGCGTTCAGCCTCCGCTCCGCTCGCCTCCGCACGGACAGGCGGACAGCTGAACGCTGCTTGCAGCGTTCGGGTGTCCGCCTGGCCGTGCGGAGGCGTGCGGATCCGTGCGGATCCGTCCAGACTTACAATGTAAGTCAATGGGGACGGATCCGTTTGAAGATGCCACAATATGGCTCAATCTTCAGGCGGATCCGTCCCCCATTGACTTTACATTGAAAGTCTGGACGGATCCGTACGAGGCTATTTTCACACAGCTGTTATATGCTAAAAATAATGCAGACGGATCCGTTCTGAACGGAGCCTCCGTCTGCATTATTATGATCGGATCCGTTCAGAACGGATCCGATCGAACGCTAGTGTGAAAGTAGCCTAAGTGTGCCCAACTCCAACCACTGTGTCAGCCTTAGGCACTTGGTGCCAAAGAAAATAGTACCCATGAATGACCTTATATATTACTGTAGTATAAATATATTCAAAAATACTTTCATTAGGCTTGTTTGGTCTAGGGAGAAATCATTAGGAAAAATAAAATGGCCACCATCCTATTAGTACACACATAACCTGTCCCAATCACACAGCAGGATAAGTTACTTTAGAACAGTGATCTAAAGATCTGCCTCATTCTCCTCTCCTACTTGTCATGGATTATGATCCTCAATACATCTATAGGTATTTAGTTCATGAGGAGACATGAAGTACAGAGAGGGCAAACGGGACAGACTGTGGTAATGTGGGGCTGTGGTAATTGAGACTGCATACAAGAGCTGATGCTCATTATCATCACCTCACCTCCTCTCTGTACTTCACGTCTCCTCATAAACTCAATTCATACAGACATTATGCTAAAGATCATATTAAGCTGTATTCCGAATCATAATTCCTGACAAGCTGAGCAGAGAGGAGGACGAGGCAGCTCTTTAGCTCAGTGTTCTGAAGTAACTTGTACTGCTATGTGATTAGGACAGGTTTTGTATACACTAATAGGACATTTTATTTCCCCAGATGATTAATCCCTAGACATTATAAATAATGAAAGGTATTTGGGAATATATTTATCATAAAGTCATATTTAAGTATTTTCAGTAAATTTATTTTCATAATTCCCAGAGACCCACTTTAAATAATTAGTGTGGGCACCAACATGAATGCGCAGGATCTGGCTGGACAGTGGACTGAGATAGGGGAATGACCTACACTCACCCACATGACCATATTGTGGTTTGGCTTGTGATGAGGAGGAGCAGAGAAGGCACCTAGTAGTACGGAAGGCTAGAAAAACAGGTCAGCAAGCTAGAAGCTCCGCTACCTGTGCGGGTCAGCAGCAGTAGCTGCACACGGATTCAGGGCTCATGCACACGACCATATGTATTTTGCAGTCCGCAAAAAACGTATCCACAAAAAATACAGATGACGTCCGTGTGCATTCCGTATTTTGCGGAACGGAACAGCTGGCCCCTAATAGAACAGTACTATCCTTGTCTGTAATGCGGACAATAGTAGGACATGTTCTATTTTTTTGCAGAACGGAAATATGGACATACGGAAACGGAATGCACACAGAGTAACTTCAGTTTATTTGCAGACCCATTGAAATAAATGGTTCCGTATACGGTCCGCAAAAAGGAAAAAGGGAACGGACACGCAATATGTTCGCATGCATGAGGCCTCAGAGTGCTGGATAAATTCAATTTATGTGACCCCATCCCCCAAGTATTGTGCACAGTAGGGCCTGGAGCACTTGCTCTAAGTGCATCTATGTTAATTAAGCCATGTCTATTACCCATATGATCTTATATATGAGTATAATTCCACTTTTTTAGCCATTAAGAAATGTTTTGAAGAAGAGCCATCTGCATAAGCCCTTAAGACAGGCATCCTCAAACTGCGGCCCTCCAGCTGTTTTAAAACTACAACTCCCACAATGCCCTGCTGTAGGCTGATACCTGTAGGCTGTTTGGGCATGCTGGGAGTTGTAGTTTTGGAACAGCTGGAGGGCCGCAATTTGAGGATGCTTGCCTTAAGGCATTATAGCAAAATGTTAACCTAAAATATCTGTGCAAATCAGAAAAGATTGTTATCCGGATTGTGTGCTAGGATTTCTTTTAACCAGGGCCTTTGACCTGCTATGGATATATAATGTGAAGTTCTTGTACAAAGAAGTGTCTTTTTTGCTAAGTTTCACTTGTCTTATAATCCCTTTGGTATCTGCATACATTCTACTGATTACGGCTAGGTCTACACGATGACATTTGTCGCGCGACAATTTTTATAATGGCAGTCTATGGTGTCGCACTGCAACATGAAACATGCTGCAACTGCGACGCAACAGTCGCAGAAAATCCATTTGAGATGGATTTTTCTGCGACTGTCGCGTCGCAGTCACAGCATGTTGCAGTGCGACACCATAGACTGCCATTATAAAAATTGTCATGCGACAAATATCGTCGTGTAGACCTAGCCGTAATCAGTGGAATGTATGCAGATAACAAAGGAATTATAAGACAATGTCTTGCAACAAATGCTGCAGTGTAGTTGTGCCCTATCTGTCGCGTGACAAATGTCATCTTGTAGACCTAGCCTAAATCAGCTGAATATTCATGGAGTCATAGCCTTTCACTGACCATTTAATTATCAGTTGTAGTTCCTAATTATCGTCAGTCTATAGTATTTGATTTAGGGCTTATGCACACAAATGTGTGACAATTTGGGGTCGCCAATGCACGGGCACCATCCGTGCGGCTGCCACAGGTGGATCTAGACTCATTAAATTTGAAAGGGTCCGTGATCCGCCCGCACCGCAAATTCATTGGAGCACTAAGGGGGAAGGAAAGGGGGGTCTCTGGATTTATGTGAGGTACAGGGTTGATTCTAACTTTTGCTGAGGATTGTCATGTACTATATGATGTCTGAATTTCTTGTTTTACATGAATCATGGAATGACCCCTTTAAGTAACATATATTTATATATTAAAGGGTTTGGTCACTTTCTGGCTACTTTTGATCAAAGTGTATATAAGATGAATATATGGAACTTACTAATATGGTCTATGTTGATATTCGCTGCTGTTTGCTAGATTTAATAAGCCATTTGCCCTTTCTGGACACATTTTTTGTACTGTCCTCATCAGGGGCGTTGCTAGGGTCTCAAAAGATCCGGGGCCCAAGCCCCAATGAATATGGCCCAGTGTACATCACTGGGCCATATTCACAGCATATGCTGTGAAGATACGAGATGTGCAGCACCTGAAACTACGGATACTGGAAGCCTGTGCTAGCATTTCTCCTGCGGTGTTGCTATCAGTGTGTGAAGAGTGGGAGGAGAGGGTTGCATTGACAATCCAACACAATGGGCAGCACATTGAACACATTTTATAAGTGGTCAGAAATGTGTAAATAACTCATGACAGAATAAAGTTACGTTAAAACCAAGCACACCATTGTTTTTCTTGTGAAATTCCCAATAAGTTTGATGTGTCACATGACCCTCTTCCTATTGAAAAAACAAAAGTTGGATTCAAAATGGCCGACTTCAAAATGGCCGCCATGGTCACCACCCATCGTGAAAAGTTTCCCCCCTCACATATACTAATGTGCCACAAACAGGAAGTTAATATCACCAACCATTCCCATTTTATTAAGGTGTATCCATCTAAATGGCCCACCCTGTATACAGTTGCTAGAAAAAATATGTGAACCCTTTGGAATGATATGGTTTTCAGCACAAATTGGTCATAAAATGTGATCTGATCTTCATCTAAGTCACAACAATAGACAATCACAGTCATTGAACACACCATGTAAACATTCAAAGTGCAGGTGGAAAAAGTATGTGAACCCCTAGACTAATGACATCTCCAAGAGCTAATTGGAGTAAGGTGTCAGCCAACTGGAGTCCAATCAATGAGATGAGATTAGAGGTGTTGGTTACAGCTGCCCTGCCCTATAAAAAACACACACCAGTCCTGGGTTTGCTTTTCATAAGAAGCATTGCCTGATGTGAATGATGCCTTACACAAAAGAGCTCTCAGAAGACCTACGATTAAGAATTGTTGACTTGCATAAAGCTGGAAAGGGTTATAAAAGTATCTCCAAAAGCCTTGCTGTTCATCAGTCCACGGTAAGACAAATTGTCTATAAATGGAGAAAGTTCAGCACTGCTGCTACTCTCCCTAGAAGTGGCCCTCCTGTAAAGGTGACTGCAAGAGCACAGCGCAGACTGCTCAATGAGGTGAAGAAGAATCCTAGGGTGTCAGCTAAAGACTTACAAAAGTCTCTGGCACATGCTAACATCCCTGTTAGCGAATCTACAATATGTAAAACACTAAACAAGAAAGGATTTCATGGGAGGATACCACAGAGGAGGACACTGCTGTCCAAAAAAAACATTGCTGCACGTTTAAAGTTTGCACAAGAGCACCTGGATGTTCCACAGCAGTACTGGCAAAATATTCTGTGGACAGATATAACCAAAGTTGAGTTGTTTGGAAGAAACACACAACACTATGTGTGGAGAAAAAGAGGCACAGCCCACCAACATCAAAACCTCATCCCAACTGTGAAGTATGGTGGTGGGGGCATCATGGTTTGGGGCTGCTTTGCTGTGTCAGGGCCAGGACGGATTGCTATCATCGAAGGAAAAATGAATTCCCAAGTTTATGTCATGGTCTTACCTTCTTGCTGTTCTCCTTCGTTTGACATGTGCTGGCGGCCATCTTGGTTTCTGGGTTTCTTGTAGCCTCCCACCCTGCGGCTTCTCCTTCCCACTGGGAGGAGCTGGATGCCTAGCTCATATATATAGGAGGTCTGTGGCTTCAGTTCCTTGCTTGGTCCTCCTGTGTTCACATGCTTCTAAGACTGCTGCTGCTTCTGGTTCCTGATCCTGGCTTCGTCTGACTACCATTCTGGTTCCTGATCCTGGCTTCGTCTGACTACCCTGCTGGTTCCTGATCCAGGCTTCGTCTGACTACCCTGCTGGTTCCTGATCCTGGCTTCGTCTGACTACCCTTCTGGTTCCTGATCTCTGGCTTCGCAAGACCCTGCTTCGGTTTAGCCATCCGTTTGGACTTTTGCCTTACAGCTTGATTTTCAATAAAGCCTTCTTATTTCCACTTATCTCTTGTTGTACGTCTGGTTCATGGTTCCATGACAGTTTATCAAGACATTTTGCTGGAGAACTTAAGGCCATCTGTCCACCAGCTGAAGCCCAACAGAAGATGGGCATTGCAACAGGACAACAACCCAAAGCATAGAAGTAAATCAACAACAGAATGGCTTAAACAGAAGAAAATACGCCTTCTGGAGTGGCCCAGTCAGAGTCCTGACCTCAACCCGATTGAGATGCTGTGGCATGACCTCAAGAAAGCAATTCACACCAGACATCCCAAGAATATTGCTGAACTGAAACAGTTCTGTAAAGAGGAATGGTCAAGAATTACTCCTGACCGTTGTGCACGTCTGATCTGCAACTACAGGAAACGTTTGGTTGAAGTTATTGCTGCCAAAGGAGGTTCAACCAGTTATTAAATCCAAGGGTTCACATACTTTTTCCACCTGCACTGTGAATGTTTACATGGTGTGTTCAATAAAAACATGGTAACATTTAATTCTTTGTGTGTTATTAGTTTAAGCAGACTGTGATTGTCTATTGTTGTGACTTAGATAAAGATCAGATCACATTTTATGACCAATTTGTGCAGAAATCCATATCATTCCAAAGGGTTCACATACTTTTTCTTGCAACTGTATATCATTTTGGTCAGCTTCTCCTGCTCCATAAGGTTCTGCCTGTAGATTGCCTGCATTTTGTGGTGGCAGTTCCTCTTTAATTCCATTTCAAAACTGAATGTTCCAAAGCTGCATGGAAAGGAACCAAGAAAGTACAAGATAGTAATATGATAGGGCTACCTGTCTTGTGTACCTTTCTTATCTTACAGTCAGGTATCGATGGCACATCTATAATGTCCTAGACGTGAGAAGATTGCTATAAATACCTATCACAGTCCTTGAATTTTGGTAATGGGGAGGGTGTACTACAGAGATGCAGATAATTAGGTATTGATTTTACAAGTGACTAAAGTGAACACGAGGACGGAGGGTGGTGAGATACAGTTATACTTGGACGTCTGTAAGAAGGGCACACAGATTTCATCCTTTGTGCTTGGAAAGGTCACGTTGAACCTGGGTTGGCATGTTTCCAAATCGTTCCTTTCATCTGGAGATTCACAGAATGTCACTTCTTTTGAATGGATTTCAGCAATCAATTATGTCTATGTTGAGTAAATGGACCACGTCTTATGTTTAACCCTTCTACTACCTCAGCAGCCTTTACTACATCTTCATTCTCAATTAATCTACAATTTCTGTGTCTAATTTTTCATCTAAAAATTCACTAATAGTACTGATGTAATAATTGTAAAGTCATGATTTACCAACCTCTTTGCTGTACACTTTCATAATTCAAAAATAGAAAATAGAGAAATCTGCAGTAACAGATGAATAGCAATCTAGTGTGAGGAGAGTAGTCATCATCAGATATCATAATGGGGTTGTATATAGGGATGAGCGAACTCGAACTGTATAGTTCGGGTTCGTACCGAATTTTGGGGTGTCCGTGACACGGACCCGAACCCGGACATTTTCGTAAAAGTCCGGGTTCGGGTTCGGTGTTCGTCGCTTTCTTGGCGCTTTTGTGACGCTTTCTTGGCGCTTTTTGAAAGGCTGCAAAGCAGCCAATCAACAAGCGTCATACTACTTGCCCCAAGAGGCCATCACAGCCATGCCTACTATTGGCATGGCTGTGATTGGCCAGAGCACCATGTGACCCAGCCTCTATTTAAGCTGGAGTCACATAGCGCCGCCCGTCACTCTGCTCTGATTAGCGTAGGGAGAGGTTGCGGCTGCGACAGTAGGGCGAGATTAGGCAGATTAACTCCTCCAAAGGACTTGATTAACTGATCGATCTGCAGCTGTGGATCATTGAGCTGCTGATCCTCAATTGCTCACTGTTTTTAGGCTGCACAGACCGTTTGTCAGTCTCATTTTTCTGGGGTGATCGGCGGCCATTTTGTGTCTTGTGGTGCGCCAGCACAAGCTGCGACCAAGTGCATTTAACCCTCAATGGTGTGGTTGTTTTTTGGCTAAAGCCTACATCAGGGTGAAGCTGTCACACCAAGTGCATTTAACCAGCAATAGTCTGTTCATTTTTTGGCCATATACAAAATCAGGGGCAAGCTGCGCCTGTCACCAAGTGCATTTAACCCTCAATGGTGTGGTTGTTTTTTGGCTAAAGCCTACATCAGGGTGAAGCTGTGACACCAAGTGCATTTAACCAGCAATAGTCTGTTCATTTTTTGGCCATATACAAAATCAGGGGCAAGCTGCGCCTGTCACCAAGTGCATTTAACCCTCAATGGTGTGGTTGTTTTTTGGCTAAAGCCTACATCAGGGTGAAGCTGTCACACCAAGTGCATTTAACCAGCAATAGTCTGTTCATTTTTTGGCCATATACAAAATCAGGGGCAAGCTGCGCCTGTCACCAAGTGCATTTAACCCTCAATGGTGTGGTTGTTTTTTGGCTAAAGCCTACATCAGGGTGAAGCTGTCACACCAAGTGCATTTAACCAGCAATAGTCTGTTTATTTTTTGGCCATATCCCAGTCTAATTCTGTCACTAAATCCATACCGGTCACCCAGCGCCTAAATACTAGGCCTCAAATTTATATCCAGCTAAATCTGTCCCTAGTGCTGTAGCTGGGCGAGTTATTTAGTGTCCGTTCAAGCACATTTCTTGTTCTGGGTTGAAATACAATTCCCAATTTAGCAATTTCATAATTTAGTGGTTCCTGCTATATCAGAGCTATTTGAAATCTATCCCAAAAAGGGTATATAATATTGAAGGTGCACATTGGGTCATTCAGAATAACTTCACACACACCCGCTACTGTGTATTTCCAAGTCTAATTCTGTCACTAAACCCATACCTGTCACCCAGCGCCTAAATACTAGGCCTCAAATTTAAATCCCTCTAAATCTCTCGTTACCGCTGTACTGTTGTTGCTGGGCAAGATATTTAGTGTCCGTCAAAGCACATTTTTTGTTCTGGGTTGAAGTACAATTCCCAATTTAGCAATTTCATAATTTAGTGGTTCCTGCTATATCAGAGCTATTTGGAATCTATCCCTAAAAGGGTATATAATATTGAAGGTGCACATTGGGTCATTCAGAATAACTTCACACACACCCGCTACTGTGTATTTCCAAGTCTAATTCTGTCACTAAACCCATACCTGTCACCCAGCGCCTAAATACTAGGCCTCAAATTTAAATCCCTCTAAATCTCTCGTTACCGCTGTACTGTTGTTGCTGGGCAAGATATTTAGTGTCCGTCAAAGCACATTTTTTGTTCTGGGTTGAAGTACAATTCCCAATTTAGCAATTTCATAATTTAGTGGTTTCTGCTATATCAGAGCTATTTGAAATCTATCCCTAAAAGGGTATATAATATTGAAGGTGCACATAGGGTCATTCAGAATAACTTCACACACACCCGCTACTGTGTATTTCCAAGTCTAATTCTGTCACTAAACCCATACCTGTCACCCAGCGCCTAAATACTAGGCCTCAAATTTAAATCCCTCTAAATCTCTCGTTACCGCTGTACTGTTGTTGCTGGGCAAGATATTTAGTGTCCGTCAAAGCACATTTTTTGTTCTGGGTTGAAGTACAATTCCCAATTTAGCAATTTCATAATTTAGTGGTTTCTGCTATATCAGAGCTATTTGAAATCTATCCCTAAAAGGGTATATAATATTGAAGGTGCACATAGGGTCATTCAGAATAACTTCACACACACGCTTCTGTGCATTTCCAAGTCTAATTCTGTCACTAAATCCATACCGGTGACCCAGCGCCTAAATACTAGGCCTCAAATTTAAATCCCTCTAAATCTCTCGTTACCCACCGCTGTACTGTTGTTGCTGGGCAAGATATTTAGTGTCCGTCAAAGCACATTTTTTGTTCTGGGTTGAAGTACAATTCCCAATTTAGCAATTTCATAATTTAGTGGTTTCTGCTATATCAGAGCTATTTGAAATCTATCCCTAAAAGGGTATATAATATTGAAGGTGCACATAGGGTCATTCAGAATAACTTCACACACACGCTTCTGTGCATTTCCAAGTCTAATTCTGTCACTAAATCCATACCGGTGACCCAGCGCCTAAATACTAGGCCTCAAATTTATATCCCGCTAAATCTCTCGTTACCGCTGTACTGTTGTTGCTGGGCAAGATATTTAGTGTCCGTCAAAGCACATTTTTTGTTCTGGGTTGAAGTACAATTCCCAATTTAGCAATTTCATAATTTAGTGGTTCCTGCTATATCAGAGCTATTTGAAATCTATCCCAAAAAGGGTATATAATATTGAAGGTGCACATTGGGTCATTCAGAATAACTTCACACACACCCGCTACTGTGTATTTCCAAGTCTAATTCTGTCACTAAACCCATACCTGTCACCCAGCGCCTAAATACTAGGCCTCAAATTTAAATCCCTCTAAATCTCTCGTTACCGCTGTCCTGTTGTAGCTGGGAAAGTTATTTAGTGCCCGTCAAAGCACATTTTTTGTTCTGGGTTGAAGTACAATTCCCAATTTAGCAATTTCATAATTTAGTGGTTCCTGCTATATCAGAGCTATTTGAAATCTATCCCAAAAAGGGTATATAATATTCAAGGTGCACATTGGGTCATTCAGAATAACTTCACACACACGCTTCTGTGCATTTCCAAGTCTAATTCTGTCACTAAATCCATACCGGTCACCCAGCGCCTAAATACTAGGCCTCAAATTTATATCCCGCTGAATTTGAATACAATACATTGGGCCAAATAATATATTTGTTGTTGTGGTGAACCATAACAATGAGAAAAACATCTAGTAAGGGACGCGGACGTGGACATGGTCGTGGTGGTGTTAGTGGACCCTCTGGTGCTGGGAGAGGACGTGGCCGTTCTGCCACATCCACACGTCCTAGTGTACCAACTACCTCAGGTCCCAGTAGCCGCCAGAATTTACAGCGATATATGGTGGGGCCCAATGCCGTTCTAAGGATGGTAAGGCCTGAGCAGGTACAGGCATTAGTCAATTGGGTGGCCGACAGTGGATCCAGCACGTTCACATTATCTCCCACCCAGTCTTCTGCAGAAAGCGCACAGATGGCGCCTGAAAACCAACCCCATCAGTCTGTCACATCACCCCCATGCATACCAGGGAAACTGTCTCAGCCTCAAGTTATGCAGCAGTCTCTTATGCTGTTTGAAGACTCCGCTGGCAGGGTTTCCCAAGGGCATCCACCTAGCCCTTCCCCAGCGGTGAAAGACATAGAATGCACTGACGCACAACCACTTATGTTTCCTGATGATGAGGACATGGGAATACCACCTCAGCATGTCTCTGATGATGACGAAACACAGGTGCCAACTGCTGCGTCTTTCTGCAGTGTGCAGACTGAACAGGAGGTCAGGGATCAAGACTGGGTGGAAGACGATGCAGGGGACGATGAGGTCCTAGACCCCACATGGAATGAAGGTCGTGCCACTGACTTTCACAGTTCGGAGGAAGAGGCAGTGGTGAGACCGAGCCAACAGCGTAGCAAAAGAGGGAGCAGTGGGCAAAAGCAGAATACCCGCCGCCAAGAGACTCCGCCTGCTACTGACCGCCGCCATCTGGGACCGAGCACCCCAAAGGCAGCTTCAAGGAGTTCCCTGGCATGGCACTTCTTCAAACAATGTGCTGACGACAAGACCCGAGTGGTTTGCACGCTGTGCCATCAGAGCCTGAAGCGAGGCATTAACGTTCTGAACCTGAGCACAACCTGCATGACCAGGCACCTGCATGCAAAGCATGAACTGCAGTGGAGTAAACACCTTAAAACCAAGGAAGTCACTCAGGCTCCCCCTGCTACCTCTTCTGCTGCTGCCGCCTCGGCCTATTCTGCTGCTGCCGCCTCGGCCTCTTCCTCCGCCTCTGGAGGAACGTTGGCACCTGCCGCCCAGCAAACAGGGGATGTACCACCAACACCACCACCACCACCTCCGTCACCAAGCGTCTCAACCATGTCACACGCCAGCGTTCAGCTCTCCATCTCACAAACATTTGATAGAAAGCGTAAATTCCCACCTAGCCACCCTCGATCCCTGGCCCTGAATGCCAGCATTTCTAAACTACTGGCCTATGAAATGCTGTCATTTAGGCTGGTGGACACAGACAGCTTCAAACAGCTCATGTCGCTTGCTGTCCCACAGTATGTTGTTCCCAGCCGCCACTACTTCTCCAAGAGAGCCGTGCCTTCCCTGCACAACCAAGTATCCGATAAAATCAAGTGTGCACTGCGCAACGCCATCTGTAGCAAGGTCCACCTAACCACAGATACGTGGACCAGTAAGCACGGCCAGGGACGCTATATCTCCCTAACTGCACACTGGGTAAATGTAGTGGCAGCTGGGCCCCAGGCGGAGAGCTGTTTGGCGCACGTCCTGCCGCCGCCAAGGATCGCAGGGCAACATTCTTTGCCTCCTGTTGCCACCTCCTCCTTCTCGGCTTCCTCCTCCTCTTCTTCCACCTGCTCATCCAGTCAGCCACACACCTTCACCACCAACTTCAGCACAGCCCGGGGTAAACGTCAGCAGGCCATTCTGAAACTCATATGTTTGGGGGACAGGCCCCACACCGCACAGGAGTTGTGGCGGGGTATTGAACAACAGACCGACGAGTGGTTGCTGCCGGTGAGCCTCAAGCCCGGCCTGGTGGTGTGTGATAATGGGCGAAATCTCGTTGCAGCTCTGGGACTAGCCAATTTGACGCACATCCCTTGCTTGGCGCATGTGCTGAATTTGGTGGTGCAGAAGTTCATTCACAACTACCCCGACATGTCAGAGCTGCTGCATAAAGTGCGGGCCGTCTGTTCGCGCTTCCGGCGTTCACATCCTGCCGCTGCTCGCCTGTCTGCGCTACAGCGTAACTTCGGCCTTCCCGCTCACCGCCTCATATGCGACGTGCCCACCAGGTGGAACTCCACCTTGCACATGCTGGACAGACTGTGCGAGCAGCAGCAGGCCATAGTGGAGTTTCAGCTGCAGCACGCACGGGTCAGTCGCACTACAGAACAGCACCACTTCACCACCAATGACTGGGCCTCCATGCGAGACCTGTGTGCCCTGTTGCGCTGTTTCGAGTACTCCACCAACATGGCCAGTGGCGATGACACCGTTATCAGCGTTACAATACCACTTCTATGTCTCCTTGAGAAAACACTTAGGGCGATGATGGAACAGGAGGTGGCCCAGGAGGAGGAGGAGGAGGATGAGGAAGAGGGGTCATTTTTAGCACTTTCAGGCCAGTCTCTTCGAAGTGACTCAGAGGGAGGTTTTTTGCAACAGCAGAGGCCAGGTACAAATGTGGCCAGCCAGGGCCCACTACTGGAGGACGAGGAGGACGAGGATGAGGAGGAGGTGGAGGAGGATGAGGATGAAGCATGGTCACAGCGGGGTGGCACCCAACGCAGCTCGGGTCCATCACTGGTGCGTGGCTGGGGGGAAAGGCAGGACGATGACGATACGCCTCCCACAGAGGACAGCTTGTCCTTACCCCTGGGCAGCCTGGCACACATGAGCGACTACATGCTGCAGTGCCTGCGCAACGACAGCAGAGTTGCCCACATTTTAACCTGTGCGGACTACTGGGTTGCCACCCTGCTGGATCCACGCTACAAAGACAATGTGCCCACCTTACTTCCTGCACTGGAGCGTGATAGGAAGATGCGCGAGTACAAGCGCACGTTGGTAGACGCGCTACTGAGAGCATTCCCAAATGTCACAGGGGAACAAGTGGAAGCCCAAGGCCAAGGCAGAGGAGGAGCAAGAGGTCGCCAAGGCAGCTGTGTCACGGCCAGCTCCTCTGAGGGCAGGGTTAGCATGGCAGAGATGTGGAAAACTTTTGTCAACACGCCACAGCTAACTGCACCACCACCTGATACGCAACGTGTTAGCAGGAGGCAACATTTCACTAACATGGTGGAACAGTACGTGTGCACACCCCTCCACGTACTGACTGATGGTTCGGCCCCATTCAACTTCTGGGTCTCTAAATTGTCCACGTGGCCAGAGCTAGCCTTTTATGCCTTGGAGGTGCTGGCCTGCCCGGCAGCCAGCGTTTTGTCTGAACGTGTATTCAGCACGGCAGGGGGCGTCATTACAGACAAACGCAGCCGCCTGTCTACAGCCAATGTGGACAAGCTGACGTTCATAAAAATGAACCAGGCATGGATCCCACAGGACCTGTCCGTCCCTTGTCCAGATTAGACATTAACTACCTCCCCATAACCATATATTATTGGACTCCAGGGCACTTCCTCATTCAATCCTATTTTTATTTTCATTTTACCATTATATTGCGATGCTACCCAAAGTTGAATGAACCTCTCCTCTGCCTGTGTGCTAGGCCTAAATATATGCCAATGGACTGTTGCAGTGGTGGCTGACATGAAGCCTGATTCTCTGCTATGACATGCAGACTAATTCTCTGCTGACATGAAGCCAGATTGTCTGTTACGGGACCTCTCTCCTCTGCCTGGGTGCTGGGCCTAAATTTATGACAATGGACTGTTGCAGTGGTGGCTGACGTGAAGCCTGATTCTCTGCTATGACATGCAGACTGATTCTCTGCTGACATGAAGCCAGATCCTCTGTTACGGGACCTCTCTCCTCTGCCTGGGTGCTGGGCCTAAATTTATGACAATGGACTGTTGCAGTGGTGGCTGACGTGAAGCCTGATTCTCTGCTATGACATGCAGACTGATTCTCTGCTGACATGAAGCCAGATCCTCTTTTACGGGACCTCTCTCCTCTGCCTGGGTGCTGGGCCTAAATTTATGACAATGGACTGTTGCAGTGGTGGCTGACGTGAAGCCTGATTCTCTGCTATGACATGCAGACTGATTCTCTGCTGTCATGAAGCCAGATTGTCTGTTACGGGACCTTTCTCCTCTACCTGGGTTCTGGGCCTAAATTTATGAAAATTGACTCTTACAGTGGTGGGTGACGTGAAGCCTGATTCTCTGCTATGATATGAAGACTGATTCTCTGCTGACATGAAGCCAGATTGTCTGTTACGGGACCTTTCTCCTCTGCCTGGGTTCTGGGCCTAAATTTATGAAAATTGACTCTTACAGTGGTGGGTGACGTGAAGCCTGATTCTCTGCTATGATATGAAGACTGATTCTCTGCTGACATGAAGCCAGATTGTCTGTTACGGGACCTTTCTCCTCTGCCTGGGTTCTGGGCCTAAATTTATGAAAATTGACTCTTACAGTGGTGGGTGACGTGAAGCCTGATTCTCTGCTATGATATGAAGACTGATTCTCTGCTGACATGAAGCCAGATTGTCTGTTACGGGACCTTTCTCCTCTGCCTGGGTTCTGGGCCTAAATTTATGAAAATTGACTCTTACAGTGGTGGGTGACGTGAAGCCTGATTCTCTGCTATGATATGAAGACTGATTCTCTGCTGACATGAAGCCAGATTGTCTGTTACGGGACCTTTCTCCTCTGCCTGGGTTCTGGGCCTAAATTTATGAAAATTGACTCTTACAGTGGTGGGTGACGTGAAGCCTGATTCTCTGCTATGATATGAAGACTGATTCTCTGCTGACATGAAGCCAGATTGTCTGTTACGGGACCTTTCTCCTCTGCCTGGGTTCTGGGCCTAAATTTATGAAAATTGACTCTTACAGTGGTGGGTGACGTGAAGCCTGATTCTCTGCTATGATATGAAGACTGATTCTCTGCTGACATGAAGCCAGATTCTCTGTTACGGGACCTCTCTCCTCTGCCTGGGTGCTGGGCCTAAATTTATGACAATGGACTGTTGCAGTGGTGGCTGACGTGAAGCCTGATTCTCTGCTATGACATGCAGACTGATTCTCTGCTGACATGAAGCCAGATTCTCTGTTACGGGACCTCTCTCCTCTGCCTGTGTGTGTGCTGGGCCTAAATATATGCCAATGGACTGTTGCAGTGGTGGCTGACGTGAAGCCTCATTCTCTGCTATGACATGCAGACTAATTCTCTGCTGACATGAAGACAGATTCTCTGTTACGGGACCTCTCTCCTCTGCCTGGGTGCCGGGGCCTAAATATCTGAGAATGGACTGTTCCAGTGGTGGGTGACGGGAAGCCAGATTCTCTGCTATGGAACCTCTCTCCAATTGATTTTGGTTAATTTTTATTTATTTAATTTTTATTTTAATTCATTTCCCTATCCACATTTGTTTGCAGGGGATTTACCTACATGTTGCTGCCTTTTGCAGCCCTCTAGCTCTTTCCTGGGCTGTTTTACAGCCTTTTTAGTGCCGAAAAGTTCGGGTCCCCATTGACTTCAATGGGGTTCGGGTTCGGGACGAAGTTCGGATCGGGTTCGGATCCCGAACCCGAACATTTCCGGGATGTTCGGCCGAACTTCTCGAACCCAAACATCCAGGTGTTCGCTCAACTCTAGTTGTATACTAAAGGCATTTTACTAAGGGCATCTGTCGCAGATTTGTACCTATGAAATTGGCTGACCTGTTACATGTGCACTTGACATCTGTGTTGGTCTCATGTTCATATGGGCCCAAAAATCGATGTTTTATTATATGCAAAAGAGCCTCTAGGAGCTATAGGGGTGTTACTATTATACCTGCAGGATCTGCTCTCTCTACAACTGCCATGCCTTCTGCACTTTGATTGATAGGACCAGGTATGATGATGTTTTAACTGCCTGGACCTGTCAATCAAAGTGGAGAGTGCGCAGCAGTTGTAGAGAGAGCAGATCCTGCAGGTATAACTGTAACACCCCTGTTGCTCCTAGAGGCTCTTTTGCATATTAAAAAAACATCATTTTTTGGGCCCATATGATCATGGAACCAACACAGATGCCTTTAGCTGCCAAGTGCACATGCAACATGTTAGCCAGTTTCATAGGTACATATCTGCTGACAGATGCCTTTTAATGCCCCTTTCACACGAGCGAGCCGCACTGAATCCGGCCGGACCCATTCATTTCTATGGGGCTGTGCACATGAGCGGTGATTTTCACGCATCACTCGCAGCAAGCTCTATTTTGTGCATTTTGCGCACGGTTGCTAGGAGACGATCCGGATGGAGACCCGATCATTATTATTTTCCCTTATAACATAGTGATGGATCATGTAATGAACCATGTGATGAGCTAAGTGACGTAATCAAAGGTCCTTTTCCTCACAGATGAAGATAGAAGAGATACCGGCTGCGCAAACAAGTGGATTAAGGTGAGTTAAATTATAATTTTTTTTTTTAACCCCTCCAGCCCTATTTTACTTAGTATTCTGTATTCAGAATGCTATTATTTTCCCTTATAACCATGTTATAAGGGAAAATAATACAATCTACACAATCTTGAACCCAAACCTGAACTTCTGTGAAGAAGCTCGGGTCTGCGTACCACAGTCCGTTTTTTATCACGCGCGTGCAAAACACATTGCACGCACGATAAAAACTGAACAATGGAATGCAATCACAGTCAAAACTGACTGCAATCACGTACCTACTCGCGCGGGTTTGCCGCAATGCATCCAGACCTTATCCGGACACGCTCGTGTGAAAGAGGGCTAAGAGTTGCACACCTCTTAATAAATTTGTTGCATCTACTGATCTCTGTGTGCCAGAACAGAAATCTACTCCAGCCAGGAGTAAGAGTATATTTCTGGTATAATTTGTGCCAGTTATCTGGTGTACATATTATTAAATGAGTGGAGCTGACACCTGTGGCTAATACACCAGCCACTTTTTGGGAAAGTGGAAATGGTGTTGGAAAAAGACACCATACTTGCGACAACAATCTCTGCTTTATAGATGATGGTTCTGCATTAAGGACCTCCTCTATTAACTCAGAATTCCTTAGAAAGGAGTATGGAAATGGATTTTAAACTTTGCACAAATTTTAAAGAAAGGTTAGTAAAATTCAAGAATTTGTTTCTCTAAGATGTAAATATTTAACATTCATGCTTTTGAAAGTGATTGTTTTTTCCATAAGCAAACAAAACCATGTTATATAAATTTTTATTAATTCTCCCGAATTATAAAAAAAAAAGCTCTAAGCAAAGGGACAAGCAGTTCCTTGTATAATCCATGATTCCTCCTTGATCTGAGTCCTGCAGCTCCTGTCTTTTGAGTAGTGATGAGCGGCAAGGGCTATATTCGAATTCACGATATTTCGCAAATATTTGGGCGAATATTCGTCATATATTCATGAATTCTAGAATTCGCAATCTCCATTCATTATTTTCTTCATTGCAAAAATCGGCAATGTAATATTTGCGTATTGCGCATGCGCAAAATGGCGTGGCCTAGTTTAGCGACTGTTTTCAAACTACCCGAAGTTTGATGAGATTAGAAAACATGGTTGGCATCAAATTTCGTAACAGTGAGGAAGAACTGTAAGTAATTTGACATTACAGCAGTGTATTTGATTATATTTCACATGCATGTCAGAACAATCGCTTTATGTACAGTTAGAGTGTTTTAAAATATTCGCGATTGCGAAAATCATCGCTAATGATGCAAATGATTTTTTGCAATACATACAACTTCACATTTTATCAGGTGCCAGTAGATATTACTGATATTACTGATTGGTGCACTAAGTATTGTTGTGACATCACAGCACTATGTCTGTAGCATGTATGTTTGGACAGCAGAGAATTATCTCTCACATGCACATCCAATTTCCTGCCATAAACTATATACTACACACACAGACACAGTCTATAGATTAGAGTTTGCATCCTGCTGGTCAGGACTCAGTAGAAGCTTTCTTTGTCTGACTGCCAGTATTTGCTGGTTGATTTTGAGTTACCCAGGGTGCACCACAGGGAGGCAAACCAGCTTTGCACCCCATACCGTACCGTCGCTTCACTAGACAGGTACATCTCTGCTCAGCTGGCCAATATCCAATATCCAAATGCTCAGACCCCACACACATACAATTGCGATATCTGGGGTAAATATCTGCACATATCAATATAATTATGTATCTATGCCTCTTAATCTGAATTGCAAGTAATTTTCATTTTTTTTTTTATTCTAACAGTACTGATTAATAAAAAAAAAAATGAGGCAGATGCGGCAGGAGCACAAAGCTGAGTTGCACGAGATGCGGAAGCAGATGTGCAAGCAGATGCGGAAGATGGATGCGCTGTACCGCAAACGGATGCAGGAGATGTTGGACCTTCATGACCAATTAAAAAAGTTACCTTAGAGCCATGTTTGTAAATAAATATTTTTTTTTCAGTTCAAACGTGTACTTCAATTTTTTTTATATTGTTTTGTTTTTGTATAATTTTAAACTATAAACTTGCAGTAAGCCCCATTTAGTCCAGGGTCAAACTCATCAGGATCAGGACAGGCAGCAGCAGCAGGTAAATTGTAGCATAAGGTAGTTTAAGGCCTACACATAGTTCGTCCAAAATCATCAGGACAGATATCAGCAGGTAAATGGTAAAAGTGTAGTATAAGGCCTACACAAAGCTTGGCCAAAATCATCAGGACAGACAGCAGCAGGTAAATGATAATGGTGTAGTATAAGGCCTACACATAGCTTGGCCAAACTTATAAGGACCGACAGCAGCAGGTAATAGTTAACACTATAGTATAAGGCCTACAAATAGCTTGGCTAAAATCATCAGGACAGACAGCAGCAGGTTACTTGTAATGGTATAGTATAAGGCCTACACATAGCTCGGCCAAAATCATCAGGACAGATAGCAGTAGGTAAATAGTAAAAGTGTAGTATACGGTCTACACAAAGATTGGCCAAAATAATCAGGACAGACTGCAGCAGATAAATGATAATGGTGTAGTATAAGGCCTACAAAAAGCTTGGCTAAAATTATCAGGACAGACAGCAGCAGGTTACTTGTAATGGTATAGTATAAGGCCTACACATAGCTCGGCCAAAATCATCAGGACAGACAGCAGCAGCAGGTAAATGGTAATGGTGTTGTATACGGCCTACACATGGCTTGGGCAAAATCATCAGGACAGACAGCAGCAGTATATAAATGTTAACGGGTAGTATAAGGCCTACACATAGCTTGGACAAAATCATCAGGACAGATAGCAGCATTTATTTTTCAACAGGACAATGACACCAAACACACCTCCAGGCTGTGTAAGGGCTATTTGACCATGAAGGAGAGTGATGGGGTGCCGCGCCAGATGACCTGGCCTCCACAGTCACCGGACCTGAACCCAATCGAGATGGTTTGGGGTGAGCTGGACCGCAGAGTGAAGGCAAAAGGGCCAACAAGTGCTAAGCATCTCTGGGAACTCCTTCAAGACTGTTGGAAGACCATTTCAGGTGACTACCTCTTGAAGCTCATCAAGAGAATGCCAAGAGTATGCAAAGCAGTAATCAAAGCAAAAGGTGGCTACTTTGAAGAACCTAGAATATGACATATTTTCAGTTGTTTCACACTTTTTTGTTATGTATATAATTCCACATGTGTTAATTCATAGTTTTGATGCCTTCAGTGTGAATCTACAATTTTCATAATCATGAAAATAAAGAAAACTCTTTGAATGAGAAGGTGTGTCCAAACTTTTGGTCTGTACTGTACATATATATTGACAATATATGATAAACAGAGCATATGCACAAAAATTAAGCATGCGCACCAGTTTAAGAGAATTCTAATACTCGATATTTGACAAAGTCTAGGGTGAATAAGTTCTCCGTGCTAGTTGTCCTCAGCAGGATCAGGATAGACAGCAGCAGCAGGTAATTGTTAACGCTGTAGTATAAGGGTACACATAACTAGACCACACTCAGCAGTATCAGGACAGACAACAGCAGGTAAATAGTGACACTGGAGTATAAGGCCTACACATAGCTGGGCCTAACTCAGCAGGATCAGGACAGACTGCAGCAGGTAAATGGTAACGTTGAAGTATAAGGCCTACACATAGCTGAGACTAACTCAGCAGGATCAGGACAGACAGCAGAAGGTAATTGTTACGCTGTAGTATAAGGCCTACACATAGCTGGACCAAACTCAGCAGGGTCAGGACAGACAGCAGCAGGTAATTGTTAGCGCTATAGTATAAGGCCTACACATAGCTTGACAAAACCCAGCAGGGGATCAGAAAAGACAGCAGCAGGTAAATGGTAATGCTGTAGTATAAGGCCTACACATAGCTGGGCCTAAATCAGCATGATCAGGACAGACAGCAGCAGGTACATGTTAACGGTCGAGTATAATCCCTACACATAGCTTGGCCTAACTCAGCAGAAACAGAAAGAAGCATATTATTTGTTTGCAGCAGGAATGTGTTTCCAGGAATGGGCCCGTGCTAGACCGGGGCAACACCAAAAATAAACTTAGACACCTCTGACAGCAGCAGGTTCTTTGTTTGCAGCAGGAATGTTTTCCCAGGAATGAACCCCTGCCAGACCAGGGAAACACCAAAAATAAACTTAGACATCTCTGACAGCATCAGGTTCTTTGTTTGCAGCAGTAATGTGTTCTCAGGAATGGGCCCCCGCCAGACCAGGGCAACACCAAAAATAAACTTGGACACCTCTGACAGCAGCTAGTTCTTCGTCTAAAGCAGGAATGTGCTCCCAAGCATACAAAATGCAATATTTTCCTTTGACAACTTTTTTTCAAAGGTATTTTAAGTTTGTAAAGCCCACAATAAATTAGTACAAAATTAGCTCCACGCGCCGCCCACAGCAGTCTGCTCTCAGTTTCCATATCGGGCACATCGAGTCTGGAGAAGAACACTGCGGTAGTGCAGGACTGGCGGGGTTTAGCTCCCTTATCCTCCTTTTGTCTGTGAGGAGGCATAGGTACTGCCGCTCGCCCCACCCATACATGATCACTTGATCAGCGCCGCACACACACTGGGCTAAGGAAATAAGAAAGAAATAATGTGCTTATTAAAATAATACTTTTATTAATAATATTTGGGGGTAACAGAGCAAGAAACTGCTCAAGTGATAACTTATGCTTAAAGACAGATACTTTAAGAAAACTCCTACCCTAGAGAAAATATCAAGATGAATACTCACAGGGAGAGGTAAATATTCACATAGATATCTAATGTGGCTATATGGAGACAGGAGGGGGGGGGGGGAGTGAACGGTGGACGGGAAAAGAAAATATTTCCCTAGACATCCCTGGAGAACAAAGACCTGTGCCCAGAGATACCCCTTGATGGTGGAGGTACCCTGTCCCCGTACCTATGTCTATACTCAACCCTGTTAAGGCCCTACTTCAATGTATGGATAAAAATACATACAATATCCTATGGGATATAGAGATTGGCCCAAGGAAGGAAAAGCGATGCCTATATACTTTATTAGACCCTCAGATGATACTTAGCTCCCATTAGTGGCTTGTGGGATAGGATATAGAAATAATAGGGTAACTCTGCCAGTAGATATAGAACTTGCAACCAAAAAGGACGGTGTCACAAAAGCAGGTAATACACAAATAGAGTGTCTAAGTATATCATACTTACTGGCCAGAGGAGCCCACAACACGCTTGTATGGATATCCGGGGAGCTGATGTAGCTAGTGTAAAAATGCCGGCGCTCAGTATTTAAGCGCCGGCATTACATGAAACATCCGGACGCGATACCAGCGTATTTCTGGTAATTGAAACGCATTGCAGTGACGCGACACGTCACTTCCGGTATCAGGAATGCACATCTCCAGACGCCCAAACGGAAGTGCTGGAGAGCATCGGAGGCTACTGGGGATGTCTAGAATGGGCCGATGGTAAATGTAAAAAGTTTTTGGTAGGTTGGGATGGCTCACCCTCTAATTCGCAAGGGATAGGTGCTCCCCCTAAAAAGATAACCCCAATCTTTTAAAAGAGAGATACAAATAGGAATAGATGAGAGGGGTACACCTACCACCGGATTTTACACAGAATACTTAGCCAATATAATTGCTAAATTGATTATTTAATTGATATAACCATATATAAAATAGAGTAGACGGTACCTCTAATTAAATTACAGTAAATAACAATAAAATGTCAATAAAAATAACATAAAATACAAATATAAAAAATTTATATAACCAGACTGGGAAATTAGTATTGTGCACAATGTTAGTAGGCAGCGGTCCAAAATGTGACTATTGGATCGTGACCAATAGATAATTTAGTAAAGTCTCAGTATTTGTCCGCGATGCTATTTGCGGATGTTTGGTGTAAAAGATTCCGATATGACCGGTATTTTACAGATGAATGTAATTTCCTCACAATTTGTTAGGTGAATGTCTTTGTGGCTATAGCATGTTTGTCTGCTACTACACCGTAGTCTATTCAAGCTTGTTACTCACTGTTTGAAGCGGTGGAGTTTCCGAATGTTCGTGCCTAGCGTGGCGTCCCACGTGTTACGGCACAGACGGTCTTACCTCCGGTCGGCTCTTTGAGGTGAGTGAACTGGTTTTCAGGTTTAGGAACAGTCTGCTTTGACGCCGGGGTCAGTAGATAGTTAGACCCTCCTTAGTATTCAGCGTTACCTTGTGTCTATTTGCTCTAGACACGACGGGACTCTTGTATCTTCCTATAAGACCTTCGGGAGCGCTTCCAGAAATTCACAGACGGCGCGCAGATTATATGCTGCGGTTTCTTCTTTCTTTGAGACTTGTGTACACCAGACGCGTTTCGGAGTTAACAAAGACTCCTTCTTCAGTGGTCAAGTCTCATCTGTTATATGGGGGTTTATATAGTCTTGAGTCAATCTTCTCAATGGGATTGTTACGTCATCTTAGGGTAAACCAAAAACTCTGGATCGGACTTGCCTAGTCATTTAGTGATATGTATATAGTTGGGTACTTAAACTTTATAAATAAGTTTAAATATACCTAAAAATATCTTTAAATAACAGTAGTCTCTAATATGTATTGGCTTGGCTTAAATACGTATAGTTTTTCCTTAAAAGATCTTATATAAGTGGAATGCGATATCTATGTGTTGTGTATTTTCAGATCAGAATATTCATGCAAATTTGCTAGTGCATCCTGCAGTTTATAAGAAATATATGATTTTAAATCGCAGTACATGCACATTGTGTGTGGTTTTTATTTAAAAGTGCGTTTTTTATAAAGTGCAGTTTTGCATGTATATGCATTTTATTTAAATATAAGATAAGAGCATATAAATAAAACTAAAATATAAAAATACTAAATAAAATATAGAAATACAAATTAAAATATAAGATGTATGTTTTTGCACACAGTTCAACTATATAATTTGGGTATAACCAAAGTATTGACCCTAACTTTCTTATGCAGGATGTACTACATTTATAGAAGGACAATAGCTCGTCCAATTGCTGTAGGTATATGTCTGTGGTCTTGAATTGTTGCACATTCAACATTTCATCGGGGAAATGAGTTTATGCAGGGTGGGGGGTGGATCTTACTACCATCCATTCACACCTTACAAAAAAACAAATACTTCCATTTCTGCATTTAATCCCTGGGGGAGGATGGAATCAAACTCAAATATTTTCCTAGATTCTATCCGTGACATTTTGCTTATATGATCCCCTCCTCTCCAATGTAAGTTCACCTTTTCCAAGGCTGCAAACGTCATTCCTTTTGGATCTTGATTATGTGACATCTTAAAGTGGAGTGACAGAGTATGTTTGTCATATCCCTTTTTAATATTTGCAATATGCTCGGCAATGCGTTTTTTCAAAGTTCTTTTAGTTCTGCCCACGTACTGTTTCCTACATGGGCATTGTATAATATATATAACGCTCTCCGTATTGCATGTCAGGAATTCTCTGATTTTATGTATATAGGTATTGCTAGTGGATTTAACCTCAATAGTTTTTGGGGGGAATCTGGTGGATTTACATCCCATGCAGGATCCACATCTATAAAAGCCTGACAGTCCCATCCATTTTTGAATTATTATTTTTTTTGATGATTTATTAATAATGGTAGGGGCTACCAGTTGTTCTAAGTCTGAAGCCTTAGTAAAGGTAATTTGGGGTTTATTAGGCAATATATGTCCTATTGTTCTATCCTTGAAAATGTGGTGCCAATGTTTGTTAATTATATATCTAATCTTTTTATATTGTGAATTGAATGGCAATATTAATCTTACATTGTCTTTTGTGCTAGGTTTTGGTATTTCCAATTTGTCCGTAAAAAAGGTATTCCGATCCAATTTACGTACTATTTCTAGGGAGGATTCTAATGTTCCCAATGGGTATTTTTTCTGTAAAAATTGATCCTACAATTTGATAGCTTCCTCCTCAAATTTTTCTTGTTTAGAGCAATTCCTTTTAATATGTCTAAATTGACCTGAAGGTATATTTACAAGCCATTGTGGTAAATTGCAGCTATTATATAATATGTAGCTATTTTTTTACGTCAGCTTTTGGTAAGTGCTACATATTAAATTTTTGTTCTCTACAGTAATTTGCAGATCCAAAAATTCAACAGAGGACATACTTGCAATAGCTGAAAAGCGTAAATTGTCATTTATGTCTTCATGGAAGAGATCAAGTGATGTTTGATCATTACCCCATATAAACAACACATTGTCTATATAACGATTCCAGAGCACCAGGTCTGTCCCCAGTTTCAGAGCAATGATATCCTGCTCCCATTGGGCCATGAATAAATTGGCATAACTGGGGGCAAATCTGGTTCCCATGGCTGTGCCCTGTGTTTGCACATAGAACTCTGTGTCAAAGTAAAAATAATTATGGTCCAATATGAATCGTACTGCCTCCATTATATATTCTATTTGTTGAATGGGTAATTGTCCATCCTGTAATAGTTGCTCTTTCATGGCTTGAATCCCTTGGTCATGGTGAATCATCATATACAGGGACTGTACATCTAATGTACCTATAATCCAATTTGGGTCCCATTTTATTTTTTCTACAGTTTTTTTATTATCTGGGTTGTGTTCTTAGTGTACGATCTAGTTTTTTTCACTACGGGTTGTAGTATTCTGTCAATATATTGTGACAGATTCACCATAAGTGAATTTATGCCCGAGATAATAGGTGGTCCGGGTGGATCGGTTTTATTCTTAGTTTAGGGATGCAGTAGAAGACTGGCAATCTTTGTTGGGTATTTAATATATATTTGTATTCCTCTTTTGTTAGAATTTCTTGTTGCAAACATTTATTGCACAAAATAGTTAATTCTACATAATATTCTTGTGTTGGATCTAATTTTAATTTCTTGTATGTGCTAATATCAGCCAATTGCCTTTTACATTCCTTATTATAATTGTCTGCCTCTAAAATTACGATTGCTCCGCCTTTATCTGTGGGGCATATAACTATATTATTGTCCTTCTGCAATTGTTTAACTGCATGTATTTCCTGTCGGGATAAGTTATTATTACTCATATTTTTTTATATCCTTATGTTGCATTCCACTGATTGTGTCACCACCAGACATCTGAGAAGCTCTGACAGACGTCCTTCAGAACCTCCTCCTTGAGGTTCCTTTTGTTTTGCTTTCATTTTCTCATCTCGTTAGCCTCTCTCAGCTGTCATGTAGTTGCACTGATTGCATCCCTTTAAATCCCTCCCCATACTGCATCACTTTGCGGTTTATATTACTTCCTGGAGTGTGTGCATGCTGATGCTACTACTGAGTCTTCTACAGATAAGTTTTGTTCGTTTATTTGTTTTTTCCTGTTTGCTGGATCCCAGGTGACCGTATCAAGTGTAGGGAGCCGGTGGTCGTGTCCCCTCACTATTATAGGGTGTTCAGGTGTTATACAGTCGAGGTACGAGGATATGCGATCATCTACCATTGGGATTTTCTCATAGGTTGAGCAGTTAGGGAGAGAGCCAGGTCTGATGCAGGGCTCTCCCTTTTGTTCCTTAGTTTTGGATCCAGTGAGTCGGATCTTCATTTTGTGTCTTCTAGTTTTCTGTACACCTTCCGTGACAGATTGTCTGAAAGTGGCCATTTCGTGACTTACTTCCTGTCTAGGATATTTTGTAGATCTGCTTTTAAAATTCGTATACGTAAACATTTGTTTAGCAGATGCAATTTTTTCTGTACTGACAGGATTTTTCATATGATATTTTTTCAGATACAGTTTTCGGATGAATTTCTCTACTCCTATGTAAGTATCAAATTTGTTTAATTGGGTCGTTGGTGCAAATTTAAGTCCTTTGTTTAATAAATCTATTTGGGGTTTTGTGAGGGATATAGTGCTTAAGTTTACTATAGCATTAGAGGTGTCCATTTGTGCCTGTTCTATCTGTTGTGTTTTTTTTCAGTCTTTTTCCCCTGCGTAATTTTTTCTTCCTTTGTGTGTTTGTGGTCTGTATTGGTGTTGTTGTGCTTAATGTTGTTCTCTGTGCTGTGTAGTTTACCATTGCTGTGTTTTGTAGTGATGATGTGATCTGTGATTCTGTTCCTGACTGTTGTGTCGATATCTCAAATTGTATTGGTGTTGGTGTCTGATTGGGGATTTCGTCTGTGTCCTTATATGTGGTTGTGGTGAGTGTCGTCTTGGTCGTGCTCTGTGATGGGGGGGGTTTGATCTAAAAAATGAGTCTCACTGAAAATGTCATATCTATTAGTTGTTGGTATTGTGTAGTTTTTTTGTGTATCTACATGTGTATCCCTGATCCCCACTAGTTCTTGTGCTTTTAATTGTTTAGAGTGATTCTCTTCTATTCGTTTATTTTTAGGGTTTTTTGGAGAATTTTGTGTATTATATATTTTTCTTGTTTTTTTCGTAATTATGTCATATTCCATTTTATCCAAATTACATAGTCGTTCTTGTAAGACTACTGTACTCTCCTCTTTACGATAATTTCCATTAGTCCAATGGATTGTGACCGCAAAAAGGTGTCCCATTCTTGTTCAAACTCCTCACTGCATAAATCTTGGGCAGGTATCTTGAACAGAAGCAATCCTTTGGGTATTTTTCCTTGTATATATTGATTTAACATTCTAATTTCCCATCGTTGCTTTAATTGCTTCAGTACCAAGAATTCCAGCTCTTTAAATGTATCAGCCATTGGTTTTTCCCCTAACTGTGTAGAGTATATTTCATTTGTATGATCAAATAGGAATGATTCCACTAACAGAACGCATATCTCCAGATGCCCAAACGGAAGTGCTGGAGAGCATCGGAGGCTACTGGGGATGTCTAGAATGTGCCGATGGTAAATGTAAAAAGTCAAAAAGACCTAAAAGGGACCCACTTAATTCTTAGGTGATACTCACAATCAAATAGAAAAACACTGGCCAAAATTACTAAAGGAGGGAGAAAAACGCAAGTAGCAACATAACAGTTACTCAAAGTAAATTAAGTGGACCCCACCATAGATAAAGGGGAACCCATAATTGTTCTAGAAAGGATAACTACCAAAAGTCACCTAAAAATAAAAGGTGCTTCTCGCACCCGCATGGTCTAGACGGGGACAACTAAGGTAACTGACACTGAAATCGGTATATTACAGAAAGGCCTCTCTTTTGTACCAACTACATTTACATGGATTAAAGATCTTAATCTCTTCTGTAGAAGGTTGAAGTGGCATAAGTTTTATCAAAACACTAATAGACAAACATGCACGGATTTGGGAATCAATCCAGATGACTTCCCGGATCTCCAGATTCTGATGGATTTGTGGGAAGAGGGAATAAAGAAACCAGGGGATGGCCCCTTCACTGATTTCCGTCCAACAAGTACCAAATTACCACCCTCTATGAATTCAGAACATATTGATATCTTTTTACGATTAGTAAGTGCTGAAATAGAGCAACTCACTACTAATCAATCTAGGCAACACAACTTGTCTCAATGCAAATTCACAGCTCTCAGGAATCTTGAGACTGATAATACTATCATGATAAAACCATCTGATAAAGGGGGTAATTTTGTTATACTTGACCATTCTAAATATTAGAAGATATGCTTGGATTTACTTAAATCCATCTGGAACAAGGAGTCATCAGTACGGTAAATCTGAGTATATATTCTTGCTTCCCAAAACTCCGCAACTGGTGACTTTTTATAGCCTCCCTAAAGTACATAAAGGGTTGAATCCCCTTAAAGGTCGCCCTATTGTCTCAGAGGTGGACTCTCTTACTCATCACTGTGGTGCTTATCTTGACAGAGTCCTTAGAGAGTTTGTATCCTGTTTACCATCTTTTACAAGAGATACAATGGACTTCCTGCGCAAGATTGAAACTATCTCAATTGATTCCCACTGTTATCTTGTGAGTATTGACGTGGAATTGTTGTACAGTACACCTCAATACCACATGACAAAGGGCTAGCAGCAACAGCGTACTATTTGAGGTCCAGAGGTACCCAATTCCAGAATCACAATAAATTCATTATGTGTCTCCTCCAATATACTCTTACGCATAACTTTTTCCTATTTAACGGATTATTTTACCACCAGCTCAGGGGGACAACAATTGGTAGTCCATGTGCCCCGACTTATGCTAATCTCCTTCTGGGCTGGTGGGAAGACAAATATGTGTTCCCGGACCATAACGTCTGGTGGAGCAATATGATTGTTTTTGGGACCCGCTATATAGATGACATTTTCTTGATCTGGAATGACAGTAACGAAAAGTTTGGGAATTTTCTGCTCTTAACCCCTTACGGACACATGACGTACCAATATGGCATGTGTCCCGAGTTCTTAAGGACACATGATGTACCGTTATGTCATGTGTTGTTCCGAAAACCGCTGCCCGGGGGCGGTAATCGGAACAAGGTGCCTGCTCAAATCATTGAGCAGGCACCTCGGCTAAATGCGTGGGGGGTCCCGTCAATTCAAACCTGCGGTTTGCGGCTTTTACCTGGTGCGGCGGTGGTGCCATCGGGTCCCCATGGGGCTGTAGGGGGGGATATACAGAAGTATTGGAATGCATTATAAAGGAATATACCCCCAAAAGTTCAAGTCCCAAAGTGGGACAAAAAATAAAGTGAAAAAAAAGTTGAAAAAATAAATCCCCCCCCCCAAAAATTAAAGTTTCAAGTAAAAACAGCAAGCGATCAAAAAGGCGTTTGCCCACCAAAATAGTAGCAAGCTAGCCGTCACCTCATCCTGCAAAAAATGAGACCCTACCTGAGACAATCTCCCAAAAAAAAAAAAACTATGGCTCAGAATATGGAGACACTAAAACATAATTTTTTTTGTTTGAAAAAAGCTGTTATTGTGTAAAACTTACATAAATAAAAAAGTATACATATTAGGTATTGCCACGTCCGTATCGACCGGCTCTATAAAAATATCACATGACCTAACCTCTCAGATGAACACAGTAAAAAATAAAAAATAAAAACTATGCTAAATAAACCATTTTTTGTCACCTTACATCACATAAAGTGTAATAGCAAGCGACCAAAAAGTCATATGCTCCCCAAAATAATGCCAATCAAACCGTCACCTTATCCCGCAAAAAAATGAGACCCTACCTAAGATAATCTCCCCAAAAACTGAAAAAACTCTGGCTCTCAGAATATGGAGACACTAAAACATGATTTTTTTTTGTTCAAAAATGATATTATTGTGTAAAACATTTAACCCTCAGTAGTGTGGTTGGTCAAGCTATCACACCAAGTGCATTTAACCAGCAATAGTCTGTTCATTTTTTGGCCATATACTAAATCAGGGGCAAGCTGCGCCCGTCACCAAGTGCTAGGTATCGGCGCGTCCATAACGACCACTCTATAAAAATATCACATGGCCTAACCCCTTAAAAATACGATGAACACTGTAAAAAATGTATAATAAAAACTGTGCTAAATAAACCATTTTTTGTCACCTTACATCACAAAAAGTGTAATAGCAAGCGATCAAAAAGTTACACGGACCCCAAAATAGTGCCAATAAAACCGTCATCTTATCCCGCAAAAATCATACCCTACCCAAGGTAATCGCCAAAAAAACTGAAAAAATTATGGCTCTCAGACTATGGAAACACAAAAACATGTTTTTTTTTTGCTTCAAAAATGAAATCATTGTGTAAAACTTACATTAAAAAAAAGTATACATATTAGGTATCGCCCCATCCGTGACAACCTGGTCTATAAAAATATCACATGATCTAACCTGTCAGATGATAAAAACGGTGCCGGCTTCCGGTTCCGGCGCTGGTATGAGGAGACGCGCTTAGCTGAGCTCCGCCACCTCCCCGAACAGCTTTACCCTCCGATTACCGCCTACGGGCTCAATTAACCACACGGAGTGTGGTAAGTGTCGGCTGACAGCGCAGTGTGTATGGAGAGGTACCTGCTACGTAGCAGGAAGAAGCCGGAGGAAGGAGAAGAGTCGCGGCCGGAGCGGCTGCATATAGAGGCCAAGATGGCGGCCGAGAGTGAGACCACGCCGCGGGTGGTTGAAGTGAATCAGCCCCTGCTATCCTCCCAGGAGGACTTGTTTCAGCCCACCCCGCTACCAGTTGCGGATCTGAAGAGGCTGGCAATTGAGGTCGCGGCCCACCTGGCACCTGATCTTAAATCCACGCTGGAAGCCACGATACAGGACTCCCTTACAGAGCTGCAGGAAGCTTACAATCAACAGGGGTACCGCATAGACGAACTCGAGCAGCGGACGTCATGCATGGAAGAAGACATGCAAGGCACGCAATCGCGAATGACAGTGCTGATGCAGACGGTGAATGAGTTAAAAGAGAAGGTTGATGACCTTGAAAACCGCTCACGCCACAGTAACCTCAGGTTGGTGGGTCTCCCAGAGGACATACCGGGCTCAGAGCTTAAGCACATATGTGAGTCAGAACTCCCCAGAGCGTTGGGATTGTCGATTCCCCGCAAAGTGGAAAGAGCGCACTGATTGGGGTCACTACAGAGCCCTCCTGAGGGATCTAAGGAGGTATCTAACCGTTCGCAGAGAGGCAGACAGGTTATAATGAAATAACTTGATTTCTCTGACAAGGAGGACATTATACGCGCTTTCAGGGCGCGAAAAGAGCCTCTAACATATAGGGGGCAAAAGATCATGCTTTTCAATGATTATTCTGCAGTGATCACAAAGAAAAGGAAAGGTTTCAGCGAAATATGCACGTCACTGTTCCAGAGGAAGATCCGTTTTCAGCTACTGTATCCGGCAGTTTTAAAAGTGAAGTGCGCTGATGGAGTCTACAGGAACTTTAATAACGCCTCAGATGCTGTAGCTTTTTTTTCACAAGGCCCATATCTCAAGGAATCTGAGGATCCGGGGGAAAGGGGGAGAAGAGGATCACAGAGTACCACAATCTGGATCACAAGGGACTTCCAGAGACAAGTCGCAAAGGAAGGATGAGGGCTTGCACTTCGCGTCTGGAAATCAGCGGAAGCAGCGAAAATGAGGGGTGCTTTGTTTTAAATCTATACACCTCCATGCAAGGGGTTGCGAGTAATCAATGAGGGGGCTGAAGGATCTGGTGGTTTCAATCCTCCATTGTAAGCTAACCAGGAGGAAATGTGTCGGATTGTAAGATGATACCAGAAAAAAGTAAGCCAGGATGTAAGGTTTGGTTCACTTGCCTTTACAGGTTATTCAGGGATGTTTTTCTATGTTCCTTTTACAGTGTTTTAGTTCTATTAGTTTTGTCCTGCCAATCTCTATGTCTCATACTAAATGACAGCGGGGGGAAGAACCTTCTAAAAATGTGGGGTGATGATTAAGATTGTAACTTGGAACGCCAAGGGTCCTGCGCTCCCCGCAGAAACGCATAATGGTGCTGCGCCATCTCAAGCGTTTGAGGGCAGATATTGCGGTTCTGCAGGAAACGCATCTCCTGGAGGCGGATTTTATAAGAATGTCAAGGCTGTGGGTGGGCAAAGTCTATGGATCTCCGGCTATACAGGGCAAGGCGGGTGTAATCACTCTGGTGCACAGGAATTTACTGCATAGGGTACAAGGTTATGCTGCTGACGATGAGGGCAGGGTGTTGCATACTAACATTGAAAGATGGGAACAGAAATCTCAACATATATAATGTATATGCACCCAATGTATCGCAAGGGCGTTTTTTTGCCTCCCTGAGAGATAAGATACTGGCAGATCAGGAGGGTAGCATCTTGGTGGGAGGGGATTTTAATGCCACAATTGTGGAGAGCGAGGATCGCAAGCAGTCAGGGTCGGTGAAGAGTAGAGTCCATGGAAGGAGTGGGGCTTTGTCTTCTCTTGCATTGGACACTGCTATGGTGGATACCTGGCGGATGTCACATCCGGATGAAAGAGACTTTACCCACTTCTCCCATGCTGCAAAACTCGTGGTCTCGTATAGACTACTGGTTTGCTAAGTCAGAACTTCTATCCAGAGTTAGCGAGGTAGCTATCGAAAATCTGGTGATCTCTGACCATTCGCCAGTGGTTTTGACTTTGGCGGATATGGAACCGAGAGGGGCAGAATATATCTGGAAATTCCCGTCTTTCCTAGCTGAGGATGAAACTTTTGTAGAATTACTTCAGGGGTGGTGGCTGGAATACAGTACTACCAACCAGGAACATGAATCTGACCCTCTTCTTTTTTGGGAAGCAGGCAAGTCAGTTCTAAGAGGCAGGCTGATAGCATACATAACAGGGCTCAAGAAAGCTACGAAGACGCAATTTGTTAAGTGTAGTCAGGCAGTCCAGTGTTGTTACAGGACTTTTGTGCAATCTCCGTCGTCTGAGAACAAAGACAAATGGGTTGCAGCTAGGGGAGAGTTTGAGCTCTGGGCAAGGAGAAAGGAGACCTTTCACACTGCTAGGTGGGAATTGGAGCTGCACAAGTTTGGTAACAAGGCAGGCAAGCTCCTGGCAAATCTGGCTAAGGGGCTTAGGCAAACAGCCCAATCACCCATTTACGCGACTCTGCAGGAAAATTGAGATCCCGACCCCCCGACATATTGAAAATCTTTAGAAGTTACTACTCTGACCTGTATAGTAGACTTCCTGACAATGTAGTGTTAGACCCCAGTTTCTTGGAAGGTTTAAATCTCCCAGTGGTAGCACAGGAGGACCTGGAGCAGCTTAATAGGCCCATCACGGAAGAGGAAATTTTGAGGTCGATAGCGCAGTTACCTGGGAATAAGGCGCCGAGACCAGATGGCTATTCGGGTGACTTCTACAAAGCCCTTAAAGCACAAGTGTCGCCGGTACTATCTAAAGTGGGAAATGTTATTTTGCAGGGGGGGAGGCTGTCTGCTCAAATGAACATGGCACACATACGCATGCTCCCTAAGGAGGGTAAGCCAGCAGAGGACCCCGCGTCATACAGACCTATATCCCTCATCAATCAGGATGTTAAAATCCTCTCTAAGCTTATGGCCAATAGATTAGCATGCATCCTCCCGAGCCTGATCAGCCCATCGCAGGTTGGTTTCATTAGGAACCGGTCAGCGGTCACCAACATCCGTCGAGTTTTCGCGGTCTTAGATGAGGTGGGTCGGAGGGAGGGAGGGGGTTTGGCGCCCTTCATAGTCACTCTGGACGCTGAGAAAGCTTTCAATAAAGTTCATTGGGAGTGGCTGTGGAGGGTGCTAGACAAATATGGGGTGAGAGGTTCTTTCAGGGAGTATCTTTCTCAGCTTTACACAACACCTATGGCCAGGATTGGCATGCGGGGTTTTCTTTCTGACCCTTTTAGCTTGCATAGGGGAACCAGGCAGGGCTGTCCCTTATCCCCTTTATTGTTTGACCTGGCGGTGGAGCCACTGGTTCGTCTGCTAAACTCGGGTGGGATTTTTGAGGGTATAAGAATAGGGAACTCTGAGCTGAAAGCCATTTTTTTTGCAGATGACATACTCTTATTTATGGATAACCCCATGTCTGAGCTACAGGCAGTACTGAGCAGCATTGCAAAATTTGGTCAGTTCTCGGGGTTTACGATAAATACAGCCAAGTGTGCTCTTCTACAGCTAGGGAGGGGGGAAACTAGACTGAGGCCTGGGAGTACTATAGAAGGGATACCGGTGCTAAGGACCACATTACATACTTGGGTATCAAGATAGGCCCTAGGGCAGAATCACTGTACGGTCTGAACTATACCCCCTTATTGCGCAAGGTGACTAGTGAGCTGCGTAGGTGGCAGGACCTACCCCTGTTAGGCAGAATTCATTTAGTCAAAATGATCAGCTTCTCCATCCTCTTCAGACATTACCCTTGCTGGTTAAGCATGTGGACGTCAGCAGGCTTCATGGTGAGGTGACATGCTTTATCTGGAGGGGAAAGAGACCACGAATAGGCCTGAGGAAGTTGATGGCCCTTAAACTGAAAGGGGGGATGAATATGCCAGATGTCAGGATGTATAACCATGCTTGTCTTCTCAGACACATTATTGATTGGCTGCGTCACACAAGTTTCCACTCTGATTATACATTAGAGAGGGAACTTTGCGCACCTTGGGATCCTTGCACTCTGTTGCACACGGCCTTGAGAGCCCTACCTATGCATTTGAGGAACTCAGTTATTTTCCGCCACACATGGGCAGCGTGGATAATTATTAGGAAGAATCTGCGACTCTGTCAGAAAGTCTCGAAATTTTTACCTTTGTGGGGGCACCCGGAATTTGAACAGGGAAGGAGGAATGGTCTGTTTAAGGAATGGAAGCAGAAAGGAATACTGACGGCCCAGCAATTGTTGCAGAAGACTGTGAATAGATGGCTGTCATGTCAAGAGGTTAGGGACGTTTATCACCCGAGTCCTTTTCAAACTATTCAATACTCCCAGGTTAATAAATTCTTAACTGATAGGTTGAGGGATGTCTCCAAGGAAAAGACGACAAATGAATTTGACAAGATAGTAATGAGGGGTACAGGCCCACAATCCATTTCTTTATTATACTCCCAATTACGGGAGATTTTGGGGGACGGCCTGCCGCACCTGGCTTTTCGCCCGTGGGCCCGTGTATTAGAGGACAGCGAGGCAGGAGAAAAGATTTTAAAGGGCTGGTGGGCTATGAGGAACATATAATGCCATTTATGCTTTGTATCTCCCGGCAGGTCCCAATAAGCCGGACAGGATCACTAGCTGCCCAAAATGTAAGGAGATGCACACTGACCTATTTCATGGTCTATGGTCCTGCCCTCAAATACAAGATCTATGGAACCAGGTGGCCCAGATAGCAAAGGATAGTTGGAATCTGACAGCCCCGCTAAGCCCTGTGACCTTTCTTTTTCATTACTGGGAGGAGTTGAAGGATGGGGTCCCCCTGGAACGTAGGCTGCCGACCCCCTTTCATGCACTCTGAATGGTAACTAAAAGGAGCATTTTACAACACTGGCTCCGGCCCTCGGTTCCCTCTAGGGATTACATTTTAGCTTGTCTCAAAGAGTTACTGACTTTGGAGCGAGGGGATGTTATAAAACATAAGGAAGGGAAGGGAGGCAAATTTCTAAAGAAATGGAGAGGCTTTCTGACACAGTTTTTCTCTGATTCTGAAATCAAGCAGGTCATGAGACCCTTCACATTAACGAAGTGGTATCTGGAGGAGCAGTTAAAAGGGCCGCTAGGCCGCTTGGCACAATAGCAGGCTTCTTACAACAGCCGGTGATGTTACTAGTATGCTGATGTCATGCTTGTAGCCCATGTCTGTCGAAAGGTATGGTGAATGTTCTGGCAGGACGACGGTTAGTTTTGGTTTGGGGTTGGGGGGAGGGGGGGGGGGTGACTGGGGTTTTCTCAGTTCTAGGGAGGGGGGGGCTCTTAATGGAAGGGTTTTGAGAATAATTAAAGTAGAGGGCAAATTGTCTTGAGTCTTCACTGTATGCATAGACATCAATGTATGTTTTCTGAAAATGATCTGTAACAAATATGCTATGCTTTGGAATTGTACCTTATGTATGTCCTTTCTTTGGAAAATAAAAATTTTCTTTAAATAAAAAATAAATAAAAAAACGGTGCCAAAACAGCTATTTCTTGTTATCTTGCCTCACAAAAAGTGTAATATAGAGCAACCAAAAATCATATGTACCCTAAACTAGTACCAACAATACTGCCACCCTATCCTGTAGTTTCTAAAATGGGGCCACTTTTTTGGAGTTTCTACTCTAGGGGTGCATCGGGGGGCTTCAAATGGGACATTTTGTAAAAAAAACAGTCCAGCAAAATCTGCCTTCCAAAAACTGTATGGCATTCCTTTCCTTCTGCGCCCTGCTGTGTGCCCGTACACCTGGTTACGACCACATATGGGGTGTTTCTGTAAACTACAGAATCAGAGCCATAAATATTGAGTTTTGTTTGGCTGTTAACCCTTGCTTTGTTACTGGGAAAAATGGAATAAAATGGAAAATTTGTCAAAAAAATTTAAATTCCGAAATTTTGTCTCCATTTGCCAATAATTCTTGTGGAACACCTAAAGGGTTAACAACGTTTGTAAAATCTGTTTTGAATACCTTGAGGGGTGTAGTTTCTTAAAAGGGGTCACTTTTATGGAGTTTCTACTCTAGGGTTGCATCAGGGGGGCTTCAAATGGGACATGTGTAAAAAAAAAACAGTACAGCAAAACCTGCCTTCCAAAAACCGTATGGCATTCCTTTCCTTCTGCGCCCTGCCGTGTGCCCGTACAGTAGTTTATGGCCACAAATGGGGTGTTTCTGTAAACTACAGAATCAGGGCCATAAATATTGAGTTTGGTTTGGCTGTTAACCCTTGCTTTGTAACTGGAAAAAAAAATATTAAAATGGAAAATCTGCCAAAAAAGGGAAATTTTGAAATTGTATCTCTATTTTCCAATCTATAGCTAATCATGTGAATCAACATCATAAACATTAGTTTTGGGGTACTTAAAATTATCCCTATGCCCCTGAGAAAGGGTGACTGGGACTGGGAGATTCCACAAAAGGAGACTGAATGGATCTGTCACTTCCATTCCCAGTCACCAGGAGGCCTTAATAAAAGACTTACTTTTACTTGCTTTGTATGACTCGGTTTTCTCACGTCAGACATAGCCTTTTCCTATGTTACCTTAGTTGTCCCCGTCTAGACCATGCAGGTGCGAGAAGCACCATTTATTTTTAGGTGACTTTTGGTATTATATGCCCCGTTATCCTTTCTAGAGCAATTATGGGTTCCCCATTATATATGGTGGGGTCCACTTAATTTACTTTGAGTAACTGTTATGTTGCTACTTGCGTTTTTCTCCCTCCTTTAGTAATTTTGGCTAGTGTTTTTCTATTTGATTGTGAGTAACACCTAATAATTCATTGGGTCCCTTTTTGACTTTTTACATTTACCATCGGCACATTCTAGACATCCCCAGTAGCCTCCGATGCTCTCCAGCACTTCCGTTTGGGCATCTGGAGATATGCGTTCCACAAGTGCGTTCCAGATACCGAAAGAGACGTGGCAGATTTACCCTATTATTTCTATATCCTATCCCACAAGCCACTAATGGGAGCTAAGTAACATCTAGGGGTCTAATAAAGTATTCAGGCATCACTTTTCCTTCCTTGGGCCAAATTAAAAAAAGGAGTTTTCTTAAAGTATCTGTCTTTAAAGGGCTTCTGTCACCCCACTAAAGTAATTATTTTTTTTTGGGCTAGTTACATTCCTTATAGTGCGATATGTGTAAAGGCCGATTTATTGGCCTGCATTTGTGGGAGGGGTGTAGCTGCCTTTATATCCGGCATACGCCCCTCCCTCAATGAACGTCTCGTCTTGTTTCTACCTACCACACGTGCAGGCAGGTGACGGCAGCGTTCCTGGCTCACGAGTCTGCGGTCAAAGGTGAGTATGCTGCCTCATCCAGCAGCCATGTCCACGTAGTCCGGCCGGCGGTGTTTCGGCTCCCTAAGGTGAGGGGGAGCGCCACCGCACCGGAACGATCGGCAAGGGAGCTACGTGCGGCTCCCCACGCGGCCATTCATCGTAGGGTTACAGGGGACAGCGTGTTCCCAACTTCGACGCAGCCGTAAAGTCTTGCACGGGCCGCCGTGCAGTTAGATAGGAAGGTAGAGAGCCTGAGCTGGAGCAGGCTCGGTGGTCTATTAGTCAGGTCTGCCTGCTCCAGCTCAGTGCACAGGTCAGAACCCTGCTTGCTGGTAAAGATTAACCTCTTAGTGACCAAGTGTTTTTTCATCAATGTACTTGTATGAGGTCTTATTTTTTTGCAGGACAAGTTATAGTTTTTAATGCACCATTTTAAGTACATGTACTGATTGATTAAAGCAAGCTGTTTTAGCTAAATCCTCCTTTGTTTAAGTCAGTGAAAGGCGTATTAATGGTCACTAAGGGGTTAAAATAAAATATTTAGTATATAAGGGTACATATGTGGTTAAGGCAATTATGTTAAGCACCCCATTTTGTAGTTTCTCAGCAGGCTTCTCTTTAAGTTGCAGCCATTGTGTCATATTTAAAAAAAAAAAAAAAAGAGGCTGAGGCTGTTTGTGTAGGTTAATCAGGATTTATGCTCAGTTTGGTACTATATTATAGTACTGCTACACAGCTAAACTGAACAGGATTAGGGAAGTGATACACAGGTTCACGGTTACTACTGTGACCACTAAGGCCGAGTTACAATCACTGTTGGGCATGCTGACCTTCGCCATGCGTATAATCCCACAAGGCAGGTCATTCATTTCTCGTCTGTTGACACTCCTCCCCTCAGCACCTTGTCAGGACAGCCCGGTGCACTTAGACAGTCTGGCTCTAGCGGATCTTCACATGTGGGATCACTTTCTCCATCAGTGGAATGGAATTTCCCTTTTCATTCCCGCAATATGTACTAGTTCTCCTGTAATTTTTTCTGATGCAGCTGCAAGTTCAGGGTTTGCAGCCATTTTTGGCACCTATTGGTTGGCAGGCGAGTGGCCAGTTGGAGTCAGACGAATCCCGGGTTTCTTGCAGACCTCAGCACTATTTGAGTTGTATCCCATTGTCGCGGCCGCCCGTGTTTGGGGTAGCAATTGGTCTAATTGCTCAGTTTTGTTTGTAACAGATAACGTAGCTGTTATCGATATTTTAACCAGCGGTTTGTCTAAGTCCTTACATATTATGAGTCTCCTAAAGCGTCTAGTACAACTTTCATTAATGCATCGTTTCCATTTCAGTTGTGCACACTTGCCTGGTACACAAAACATGGCAACGGATGCCTTGTCACAAGCTAATACCTCCCTTTTCTTTCAGATCATGCCAGAAGCGGACATCACAGGTGCCATGATTCCTCCGCACGAGTCACTAGTCCTGGTCTAACTGAACACCTAGCTACTGCTCACATGTTGCTTGCTAAATCCGTGTACTCAATCAGTTACTGGCAGCATTAGATGGCCTTGGGCCGAGTAGTCCATTATTGCCTTTCGGCCAATCGCCTCTCACAACCCACCAATTTGTGTCCCATATACGCCCTCTGTTGGCCAGCTTAGGTGTGGATCCAGCTTCGGTGTCGGGTCATTCATTCTGCATCGGCGCTGCATCCGCAGCTTCAAAAATCAGGTGCCGACGCACGTCATCCAAAGTTAGGTCGCTGGCGGTCATCGTGTTTTAGCAGGTATATTCCTCATCCTAAGGTTGAAATGTCGCTTGCTTTTCAGAATCTGGTTCTGTAATTTTGTGTTGTGATAAAGGAAATCCTGCCTTTAAGTTTGCAGTTTTTGCCCTCTTTTCAGGCGTCCCTACATCGCCGCGGTTACGGCATAATTCTAGCCGCTTTAGAGTTGAGGGGGCCGTAGATGGGGTAAGTTCCTTCTCGCCATCGTTAACCCTGACCACAAGTGTAAAGGCCGATTTATTGGCCTGCATTTGTGGGAGGGGTGTAGCTGCCTTCATATCCGGCATACGCCCCTCCCTCAATGAACGTCTCGTCTTGTTTCCCCCTCCCACCCTCCCTTTCATATTAGCACTCTTAAGGGGATGCCCTCTATTCAGGCGTCCCTACATCGCCGCGGTTACGGCATAATTCTAGCCGCTTTAGAGTTGAGGGGGCCGTAGATGGGGTAAGTTCCTTCTCGCCATCGTTAACCCCGACCACAAATGAAAATATAATGGTGTTACTTACTTTCATTCAGCCGTTTCTTATAAAAACGAAGTTTTATAATATGTAAATCAGGTCTCTACCAGCAAGTAGGGCGTCTACTTGCTGGTAGCCGCCGCAAAAAACCGCCCCCTCGTCGTGTTGATTGACAGGGCCAGCCGCGATCTCCTCCTCCGGCCGGCCCTGTCAGCATTTTGAAAATTGCGCGCCTCTGTTCATTCGGCGCAGGCGCTCTGTGCACCGAATGAACAGAGGTGCGCGATTTTTAAAATGCTGACAGGGCCGGCCGGAGGAGGAGATCGCGGCTGGCCCTGTCAATCAACACGACGAGGGGCCTGCGCCGATGACGTCTTCTCTTTCGGTGATGTCATTGGCACAGGCGCACTGAGGGAGTTCTGAGGAGACGAGCCTCCTCATCTCAGAGCGCCTGCGCCGAATGAACAGAGGCGCGCGATTTTTAAAATGCTGACAGGGCCGGCCGGAGGAGGAGATTGCGGCTGGCCCTGTCAATCAACACGACGAGGAGGCGGTTATTTGCGGCGGCTACCAGCAAGTAGACGCCCTACTTGCTGGTAGAGACCTGATTTACATATTATAAAACTTTGTTTTTATAAGAAACGGCTGAATGAAAGTAAGTAACACCATTATATTTTCATATATCGCACTATAAGGAATGTAACTATCCCCCCCAAAAAAATGACTTTAGTGGGGTGACAGAAGCCCTTTAAGCATAGGTTTTCACTTGAGCAGTTTCTTGCTCCGTTACCCCTGAATATTATTAATAAAGGTATTATTTTAATAAGCACGTTATTGCTTTCTTACTTACTTACTCCCGGCTTTTCCCCTGATGAGCTTGTTACTCATCCCCTAGCGAAACATGCGTGTAGGGACCAGGTAAGCAAGGGCCAAACAGGGCGCACTAATTCCAGGGTGAGGTTCCTGTAGGTGACTGGTGGCGGTCTCCGCCATCTGGTCACATAGGCCATTGTAGGGCTCTAGGGCATCACTAGGGTCAGCCAGTACTACAGACCACCCTGCAGTATACAGTTGTCGCTAGCTATGGTGTGCTCATCAATCAACACCGGCTAGTGATTCGTTGTCTCTGGAGCGCCACATCGAAGCGGTAGGACCACCTGACTATAATTTGTTGGTGCCGCCGAGCATCACTTAATTGCATTATTCCACCTTGTGCACCATCAGATCCTGTGTGATATACTGCCGTGCTGCTCCATATTTATTTATTTATATGTTATCTAAATATCATGGGACCTATTTTCTAATTTACGTTCATCAAATGCTAAGTTTTAAATTTGACCACTCATTTCACAAATTTCTTTCTTACTTACTTAACCTAATTAAATATGTGTCTGCTATCCATACCATCTTTACGATAATTTTCTTTAAACACACTCTGGGCTCCAGCCATCGGCAGCATTCTTTTGCCAGTGTAGGGAGAGGTTGCTGTGTGGAGCAGGGACAGACTGTTAGGGACACCAAATTCTAGCTAATAGGGCCACAAAAGTCCTTTTAAGGACTGGTATAGGTGTGCTATCGATAGGTGTGACATACTGAGGGGTGTGATATACTTATAATATACTTTCTAACATATACTTTCTAAGTATATAGTGCATTTGTATTGTGCAGCAGTTGTGTGCGGTTCTGCTGCGATACTGCAGCTATACAGAGGGACAAATGCTATTGGAATAACTAATTGCAACTGCTGTGATATACCAGTTACCCCCGTAAAAAAAAAAAAGATTGAGGAAGGGGTGTGATATACCTATAATATACTTTCTATATAGTGCATTTGTATTTTGCAGCAGTTGTGTGCGTTTCTACTGCTATACTGCAGCTATACAGAGGGACAAACGCTATTGGAACAACTAATTGCAACTGGTGTGATATACCTGTTGCCCCCCCAAAAAAAAATTATTGAGGCAGGGGTGTGATATACCTACAGACGTGGACAAAATTGTTGGTACCCTTTGGTCAATGAAAGAAAAAGTCACAATGGTCACAGAAATAACTTTAATCTGACAAAAGTAATAATAAATTAAAATTCTATAAATGTTAACCAATGAAAGTCAGACATTGTTTTTCAACCATGCTTCAACAGAATTATGTAAAAAAATAAACTCATGAAACAGGCATGGACAAAAATGATGGTACCCCTAACTTAATATTTTGTTGCGCAACCTTTTGAGGCAATCACTGCAATCAAACGCTTCCTGTAACTGTCAATGAGACATCTGCACCTCTCAGCAGGTATTTTGGCCCACTCCTCATGAGCAAACTGCTCCAGTTGTGTCCGGTTTGAAGGGTGCCTTTTCCAGACTGCATGTTTCAGCTCCTTCCAAAGATGCTCAATAGGATTGAGGTCAGGGCTCATAGAAGGCCACTTTAGAATAGTCCAATTTTTTCCTCTTAGCCATTCTTGGGTGTTTTTAGCGGTGTGTTTTGGGTCATTGTCCTGTTGCAAGACCCATGACCTGCGACTGAGACCAAGCTTTCTGACACTGGCTAGTACATTTCTCTCTAGAATTCCTTGATAGTCTTGAGATTTCATTGTACCCTGCACAGATTCAAGACACCCTGTGCCAGACGCAGCAAAGCAGCCCCAGAACATAACAGAGCCTCCTCCATGTTTCACAGTAGGGACAGTGTTCTTTTCTTGATATGCTTCATTTTTTCGTCTGTGAACATACAGCTGATGTGCCTTGGCAAAAACTTCGATTTTTGTCTCATCTGTCCACAGGACATTCTCCCAGAAGCTTTGTGGCTTGTCAACATGTAGTTTGGCATATTCCAGTCTTGCTTTTTTATGATTCGTTTTCAACAATGGTGTCCTCCTTGGTCGTCTCCCATGTAGTCCACTTTGGCTCAAACAACGACGGATGGTGCGATCTGACACTGATGTTCCTTGAGCATAAAGTTCACCTTGAATCTCTTTAGAAGTCTTTCTAGGCTCTTTTGTTACCATTCGGATTATCCGTCTCTTAGATTTGTCATCAATTTTCCTCCTGCGGCCACGTCCAGGGAGGTTGGCTACAGTCCCATGGATCTTAAACTTATGAATAATATGTGCAACTGTACTCACAGGAACATCTAGTTGCTTGGAGATGGTCTTATAGCCTTTACCTTTAACATGCTTGTCTATAATTTTCTTTCTGATCTCTTGAGACAGCTCTTTCCTTTGCTTCCTCTGGTCCATGTTGAGTGTGGTACACACCATATCACCAAACAACACAGTGATTACCTGGAGCCATATATATAGGCCCAATGGCTGATTACAAGGTTGTAGACACCTGTGATGCTAATTAGTGGACACACCTTGAATTAACATGTCCCTTTGGTCACATTATGTTCTGTGTTTTCTAGGGGTACCATCATTTTTGTCCATGCCTGTTTCATGAGTTTATTTTTTTACATAATTCTGTTGAAGCATGGTTGAAAAACAATGTCTGACTTTCATTGGTTAACATTTATAGAATTTTAATTTATTATTACTTTTGTCAGATTAAAGTTATTTCTGTGACCATTGTGACTTTTTCTTTCATTGACCAAAGGGTACCAACAATTTTGTCCACGTCTGTATAATATACTTTCTATATAGTTGTCATAGTAGGGAGTGGGGGAAACTCCCCACCGTATTATTCGGGCTGATACAAAGCCTGGACACAGAGAAAAGGCTCAGGTCACCTCCTACAGCTGCCCTAATCCTTACCCTGATCTCCTGACCATATGAGCGCCCACTAAGTGTGGGAGGGATCATACACTGGAACATGAATACTGCTAACCCTTACGGTCCCTTGCATAGGGGTCAGGAATAGGAAACAACCGGTTCCTTAAAGGGATTCTGTCACCAGTTCAGGTCATCGGGAGGTTGAGCGAAGTGCCGGCGCATGCGCACTTCGCTCAATGAAGCCGAACGGAGAAGTCTGCACGGGCGCATCAGGCACAGGCCTGTGCGCACGCGCGGGGTGTTAGAGAAGAAGGAGGGGGGAGTGAGGGAGAGCCGGAGGAGTAGCAAAGGATTCTGAGGCGGCGCTGATGACAGCAAAGGAGGAGCTGGGCACGAACGGCGGCGGGTGCGGGCGGCATCTGGAAGACATGAGCATCCCCCTGGGCACCTTAGTGAGATGAATGACAGGTTAGATAAAACGTTTTTTACACTAAATGAGCCTACAGATTTAGCTTATAAGACCACATTAGGAATCACAAGAGCTCCATGCACATAACCATATTTTTGAATGTGGGGGTCAAAAACTGGTGACAGTTTCCAGTGGCCTAGTAACAGATGGATGAAAGATAGAGCAGCAACTGAACAGTAGGTAAGCACCAGGTAAAACAACAACACACCAGAACAACAAACACCTGCCGCAGCAAAGATGGAACAACAACAACCAAACAACTTGGAACCTCCTGCGAACACTAGATGCAAGCTTGTTCCAGGCTCCTAAACTTTAGGTTTGCCGCTTCGGGAAACCAATGGGGCCCCTTTAGGGAGGCATAGACAGACAAGGGGATGTCTAGCAACCATGCCAGGCATAACACCAAACATGCCAGACATAGTACACCAAACAAGACATCACCACACACCCATAACATATACCCACACCAAACACAACAGGTAAGGGTAGAAGATAAAACATAAAAACAAGGGGCTAACATTGATATTCAACTAGGATGGCCATAAGACTGGACAGATGGAATCCAGAAACATCAACACTCCAACACACAACAAGGCTGGAGACAAAACTAGCTCTCAGACTAAAAAAACAAGGATAAATAGAACATAGAGACCACACCCAGTTCCACACCACATTAACCCCACAACCACCAGACAGAAGGAAACAACTTAAAGGGAAAGTCCACACACAAGCATAAAAAGCAACACATTGCCGCAAGCAACAGCATGCGTGGCAACCATGTCACAGCACACAACAAAGGCCGCAGTGGCGTATGGATCGCCATAGCAACCATAGCAGTAGCTATGGAGCCCTACGCCACTGGGGGCCCGTCCAGGCCGCCTTCTGTTAATTATTATTTTTTGTTTTTTACACACACACTACACATAGGCAGCCAGGCCCGAGCCCAGTGGTGTAACTACCGGCGCCCCGGCAGTGTGTGTGACAGTTTATTTTCAAGTTAGTTAAATATCGTGTTCAGGGCCCCTTCACAGCAGCAGCTGATATGTCTGGGATTCAAACCTCCATGTATCAGTTGCAAAGCATTAACCCACACAGCCATAAAGGCTGCATTGTAACTGATTGAAAAAATATGAGACTTCTACTGTTATAGATGGCTAAGTGTACATCTATACACATGACAGCTGCCCCCAACACACCCAGCACTGCTATATCTCTATATGACAGCTGCCCCAGCACACTCAGCTCTGCTATATCTCTATATATTATAGCTGCCCCAGCACACCCAGCTCTACTACATCTATACACATGACAGCTGCCCAAACACACCCAGCTCTGCTACATCTATAGACATGACAGCTGCACCAGCACACTCAGCTCTACTATGTCTCTATATATGACAGCTGTCCCAGCAAACCCAGCTCTACTACATCTATACACGACAGCTGCCCAAACACAGCCAGCTCTGCTACATCTATACACATGACAGCTGCCCCAGCACACTCAGCTCTACTATATCTCTATATATGACAGTATGACAGCTGCCCCAGCAAACCCAGCTTTACTACATCTATACACATGACAGCTGCCCAAACACAGTCAGCTCTGCTACATCTATACACATGACAGCTGCCCCAGCACACTCAGCCATGCTATATCTCTATTTATCTATCTACTGTATAGCAATACTTAGAGATATATCGATGTAGCAGAGCTGAGTGTGCTGGGACAGTTGTCATATAGAGATATAGCAGTGCTGGGTGTGTTTGGGCAGCTGTCATGTATATAGATGTAGCAGAGCTGGGTTTGCTGGGGCAGCTGTCATATATAGAGATATAGCAGAGCTGAGTTTGCTGGGACAGCTGTCATATAGAGATTTAGCAGTGCTGGGTGTGTTTGGGCAGCTGTCATGTGCATAGATGTAGCAGAGCTGGGTTTGCTGGGGCAGCTGTCATATATAGAGATATAGCAAAGCTGAATGTGCTGGGACAGCTATCATATAGAGATATAGCAGTGCTAGGTGTGTTAGGCCAGCTGTCATGTGTATAGATGTACACTTAGCCAGCTATAACAGTAGAAGTCTCATATTTTTTCAGTCAGCAGCAAGGCTGCTCTAACGGTCTTGCTTTGCCTCTGATACAGAAGGTCGTGGGTTCGAATTCCAGCAGAAACTTTTCTGAAATACAAGCACTGACTCCATATATGGACATACAGGGCGGGACACAGGAAGAGGCTGCATCGCATCGCTGACATGGAGGTAAGTAGAAGTGTTTTTTTATTTATTTTTAATACCCAACTGTTACTGCCATGGGGGGAGCGGGAGGCACTTGATACTGGCACATGGGGGAGGGGGGTTGGCACCTGATACTGGCACATGGGGGGAGGGGTTGGCACCTGATACTGGCACGTGGGGGGGAGAGAGCCACTTGATACTGCCTTTGTTGGGGTGGGGGGGAGATGGCACTATGATATACTGGGACAATGGGGGGGGGAAAGAGATGCACTTGATACTGGCATGTGGGGGGGGGTTGGCACTTGATACTGGGACATGGGTGGGTTTGGCACTATGATACTGGCACATGGGGGGAGGAGAGAGGCACTTGATACTTGCATGTGGGGGGGGGGGTTTGGCACTTGATACTGGCATCTATGGGGTTTGGCACTTGGGGGGGCATCTATGGGGACACTTACTGGCACATTATTGGGGGGCATTATGGGGGACACTAGGCCGGCAGCCTATCAGAGGCCGGACACTGAGGGGCATCTACTGGGGCACTATATATGGGGCATTTTATACTGGTACATTATGGGGGGCACTAGGAGGGAGGGGAGAGAGGAGCACTATGGGGGCATTTACTGGGGGCACTATATAGGGGTATTTTATACTGGCACATTATGGGGGCACTATGGGGACATTAGCTCAACTGGGAGCATTACAAGGGGGTATTTTTTGCGCTGTCACATTATAAGGAGAATTATTTCTACTGGGGGGGACATTATGGTGGGCTTTATTACTCCCCCATGGTATGAGCCCCCTAGTAGCAGCACCAGCCTCTCCCTGCTATCCCTCTGCCTCTTCTCCAAATCCTTATTATGAAATCTTACTCATTAGGATAAAACACAACATCAGCTCCGCTGAGCCCCCGGCCAAAGTGTGGAAGTGGCGTCCGAGATCCCCAAGGGCCAAGTAACTGTAAGTTTTCATATGAACTATGTTTATGTTATACACATATAGCCTACACTGTGCCACACAATATACAGTATACCGCTACACTGTGCCACACAATGTACAGTATACCTCTACACTGTGCCACACAATGTACAGTATACCGCTACACTGTGCCACACAATGTACAGTATACCGCTACACTGTGCCAAAGGAGTGGGGTTTACACAGGAGGAGGGAGGTGCAAAGCGCGCTGGGGGGGCCCCTTACAAATATTTGCTGTGGGGCCCAGTCATTTCTAGTTACGCCCCTGAAAGGCCGTGACAATAGAGCATTTCTAATGTGCAGCAGTTGTGTGCGGTTCTACGAGATACTGCAGGTAGGCAAAGGGAAAAACGTTATTGGAACAACTAATTGAAACTGGTGTAATATACCAGTTGCCCCTCCAAAAAACTGATTGAGGTAGGGGTGTGATATACCTATAATATACTTTTTATATAATGCATTTGTATTGTGGAGCAGTTGTGTACGGTTCTGCTGCGATACCTCAGCTATACAGAGGAACAAACGCTATTTGAAAAACAAATTGCAACTAGTGTGATATACCAGTTGCTCCCCCCAAAAAAAACTGATTGAGGCAGGGGTGTGATATACCTAAAATATAGTTTCCATATAGTGCATTTGTATTGTGCAGCAGTTGTGTGCGGTACTGCTGAGATACCGCAGCTATACAGAGGGACAAACGCTATTGGAACAACTAATTGCAACTGGTGTAATATACCAGATGCCCTTCAAAAAAACTGATTGAGGCAGGGGTGTGATATACAGTTGCAAGAAAAAGTATGTAAACCCTTTGGAATGATATGGATTTCTGCACAAATTAGTCATAAAATGTGATATGATCTTCATCTAAGTCACAACAATAGACAATCACAGTCTGCTTAAACTAATAACACACAAAGAATTAAATGTTACCATGTTTTTATTGAACACACCATGTAAACATGCACAGTGCAGGTGGAAAAAGTATGTGAACCCCTAGAATAATGACATCTCCAAGAGCTAATTGGAGTGAGGTGTCAGCTAGGGGTGGGCGATATGGCCTAAAATCTATATTGCGATATAATTTTAAGCATGTGCGATATGCGATATATATTGCGATATATTGTTTTCTATATTGGGGGGGGGGGGGTGTTTAAACTTTTTTTTTTTTACTTTTTATTTATTAACTATTGGCCTCCTTAAGGGCTAGAACCCTTGTCATATTCACCCTAATAGAGCTCTATTAGGGTGAATAGGACTTTACACTCTCCCTGCTGCCCTGTGCTTTGTGCACGCAACAGCAGGGAGCTGACCATGTGCCCCCCCCCGCCTCTGATCTGCTCCCACAGCCTCTGATCTGCCCCCAGCCTCTGATCTGCCTCCCCCAGCCTCTGATCTGCCTCCCCCAGCCTCTGATCTGCCTCCCCCAGCCTCTGATCTGCCTCCCCCAGCCTCTGATCTGCCTCCCCCATCCTCTGATCTGCCTCCCCCATCCTCTGATCTGCCCTCCACCAGCCTCTGATCTGCCTCCCCAGCCTCTGATCTGCCCCCCCAGCCTCTGATCTGCCTCCCCAGCCTCTGATCTGCCCCCCCAGCCTCTGATCTGCCCCCCCAGCCTCTGATCTTCTCCCCCAGCCTCTGATCTGCCCCCTCTGGTAACGCAACCCCCCCTCCCTCCCTCCCCAGTATTAATCATTGGTGGCAGTGGCCACAGGGTCCCCCTCCTCCCCCCCATCATTGGTGGCAGTTTGCAGTTCCGATCGGAGCCCCAGCAGTGTAATGCTGGGGCTTCGATCGGTTACCATGGCAGCCAGGAGTCACGTTACTGAAGTCCTGGCTGCCATGGTATGTTAGTGAGCAGAGAGCAGCGCATTATACTCACGTGCGCTGTGGCCGCCGGTCGCTCCTTCTTCTCATAGGTCTGTGTGGCGCATTGCTAATGCTGTAAGCATTAGCAATCCGCCGCACAGACAGAAGAAGGAGTGACCGGCGGCCACAGCGCACGTGAGTATAATGCGGTGCTCTCTGCTCACTAACATACCATGGCAGTCAGGACTTCAGTAGCGTGACTCCTGGCTGCCATGGTAACTGATCGGAGCCCCAGCATTACACTGCTGGGGCTCCGATCGGAACTGCAAACTGCCACCAATGATGGGGGGGAGGAGGGGGACCCTGTGGGATATGGCCAGCACATTCATTGGTGGCGCAGTGGCCACAGTCCCTCCCCTCCTCCGCCTACTCTGTCCTAATTGGTGTTCAGCGGCAGCCGCACACAGTGGGGAGGGAGGGACTCCCTCCTCCTCCCTCCGCTGTGCCGGCCGGCTCAGGAGAAAATGGGTGTGCGCGATCATATCGCGGTCCGGCGATATAGGCGATATGGCGAAAATCCATATCGTGGCCCAAATTCATATTGCATATCGCCTATATCGCCTATACCGCCCACCCCTAGTGTCAGCCAACCGGAGTCCAATCAATAAGATGAGATTGGAGGTGTTGGTTAAAGCTGCCCTGCCCTATAAAAAGCACACACCAGTTCTGGGCTTGCTTTTCACAAGAAGCATTGCCTGATGTGAATGATGCATTGCACAAAAGAGCTCTTAGAAGACCTACAATTAAGAATTGTTGACTTGCATAAAGCTGGAAAGGGTTATAAAAGTATCTCCAAAAGCCTTGCTGTTTATCAGTCCACGGTAAGACGAATTGTCTATAAATGGAGAAAGTTCAGCACTGCTGCTACTCTCTCCAGGAGTGGCCATCCTGTAAAGATGACTGCAAGAGCACAGCGCAGACTGCTCAATGAGGTGAAGAAGAATCCTAGAGTGTCAGCTAAAGACTTAGAAAAGTCTCTGGCATATGCTAACATCACTGTTAGCAAATCTACAATACGTAAAACACTAAACAAGAATGGATTTCATGGGAGGAAATCACAGAGGAAGCCACTGCTGTCCAAAAATAACATTGCTGCACATTTTCAGTTTGCACAAGAGCACCTGGATGTTCCACAGCAGTACTGGCAAAATATTCTGTTGACAGATGAAACCAAAGTTGAGTTGTTTGGAAGAAACACACAACACTATGTGTGGAGAAAAAGAGGCACAGCACATCAACATCAAAACCTCATCCCAACTGTGAAGTATGGTGGTGGGGGCATCATAGTTTGGGGGTGCTTTGCTGCATCAGGGCCTGGATGGATTGCGATCATCAAAGGAAAAATTAATTCTTAAGTTTATCAAGACATTTTGCAGGAGAACTTAAGCTAAAATTCAAACAGTCTCTGATCTTTGTGGTTACTTATCGGCGCTGCAGATCCACCAAGCAAAGTGGGTAAAGTTCACTTCACAGTCAAAGTTCCAAAAGATTATGATCGCGTTGCCTATGAGTGTAGGATTCCAATCCCAGATTCTTATGCCAAATGCGCAGTTGTTTCACATTGTAGCCAAACAATCGGTTTAGAGAGGCTGGTGCACTCACGTACACCTGCACCCTAGAGAGAATTTATAACACAATAGTGAAGTTCCACCAGGTAATTACGCATAAAGCAGTTTATTCTACTTACAAAATAGACATAAAAATTCAGCATTCTAAAATCAAAGTATTCTCATCACAAAAAGTCCACCCGGAGAACTTAAGGCCATCTGTCCACCAGCTGAAGCTCAACAGAAGATGGGTGTTACAAAAGGACAACAACCCAAAGCAGAGAAGTAAGTCAACAACAGAATGGCTTAAACAGAAGAAAATGCGCGTTCTGGAGTGGCCCAGTCAGAGTCCTGACCTCAACCAGATTGAGATGCTGTGACATGACCTCAAGAAAGCGATTCAAACCAGACATCCATAGAATATTGCTGAACTGAAGCAGTTCTGTAAAGAGGAATGGTCAAGAATTAATCCTGACGGTTGTGCACGTCTGATCTGCAACTACAGTAAAAGTTTGGTTGAAGTTATTCCTGCCAAAGGAGGTTCAATCAGTTATTCAATCCAAGGGTTCACATACTTTCTCCACCTGCCCTGTGAATGTTTACATGGTGTGTTCAATAAAAACATGGTAACATTTAATTTGTTGTGTGTTATTAGTTTAAGCAGACTGTGCATCATGGAACAGAGAGGAAGGAAAGAGGGTGCACTCTGACTCCACCCTAAACCCCTGTCCCTGCCTACTTACACTACCCGTCCTAGGCAACGGGGCGTAACTGGGAGACGGTCCCTTACTTACGTAAGTGCACAGAGGAAAGATAAGGAAGGTCAACAAGCCAAGGGTCAGAACCAGAAGAAACGAATGAAGAGGGCAAATGTAAAGTCAACGGTCAAAGCCGAGGTCAATCCAGGAGAGCAATACGTATAAAGGATAAGACAAAGTCGAGGTCAAAGAACGAGCCGAGGTCACAAGGTCAGGAGGTCAACAAGAACAAGCAGCCGGAGACTAGAACCAAGGAACAAGAAAGCACCAATGGACCAGTATCACAGGCAACCTGTAGCCAGCAGGTTGCCAGTATTTATAGTGGGGAGTGAGGGTCATGTGACGTGGCCAGCATCACATGACTGACAGACAGACAAGTCGAGCACCGAGTGATCAGCTCGGCGCTCAAGGCAGACCTAGGAGCAGGAAGCTTCCCAGCTAGCAAAGCCGCCCTGGGAACAAGGCCAAACATAGATCCTCGCTCCCGAAGCTAAGCAGCAGGTCTGTGGCTGATGGGAGACCGAGTACGGCTTCGGCGCCCCGTTACACTGTGATTGTCTATTGTTGTGACTTAGATAAAGATCAGATCACATTTTATGACCAATGTGTGCAGAAATCCATATCATTCCAAAGGGTTCACATAATTTTTCTTGCAACTGTACCTATAATATAGTTTCTATATAGTGCATTTGTAGTGTGCAGCAGTTGTGTGCGGTTATGCTACGATACCGCAGCTATAAATAGGAACAAAAGCTATTGGAACAACTAATTGCAACTAGTGTGATATACCAGTTGCTCCCCAAAAAAACGGAATGAGGCAGGTGTTTTATATATTTATAATATACTTTCCATATAGTCCATTGTATTGTGCAGCAGTTGTGTGAAGTTCTGCTGCGATACCGCAGCTATACAGAGGGACAAACCCTATTGGAACAACTAATTGCTACTGGTGTGATATACCAGTTGCCACCCAAAAAAACTGATTGAGGCAGGGGTTTTATATACTGTACCTAAAATAAACTTTCTATATAGTGTGCTTGTATTGTGCAGCTGTTTTGTGCGGTTCTGCTGAGATGCCGCAGCTATACAGAGGGACAAACGCTATTGGAACAACTAATTGCAACTGGTGTGATATACCAGTTGCCCCCCCCCAAAAAACTGATTAAGGAAGAGGTGTAATAGACTTATAATATACTTTCAATATAGTGCATTTGTATTGTGTAGCAGTTGTGTACGGTACTGTTGAGATACCGCATCTATTATGAGGGAAAAACCTTATTGGAACAACTAATTGCAAGTGTTGTGAAATACCAGTTGCCCCCCAAAAAAACTGATTGAGGCAGGGGTGTGATATACCTATAATATACTTTCTATATAGTGCATTTGTATTGTGCAGAAGTTTTGTGCTGTTCTGCTCTGATACCGCTATTGTAACAACGAATTGCAACTGTTGCCCCAATAAAATTGATTAAAGGGTTATATATACCTGCTTCCAGCAAATATTCATTAAGGGGTTCTATATACTGTACCTGCTGCCACGAATACTGCTCTTCTAGAGGGACTTTGTTACAGGGTCATTTTGAAAATGACAGGCAGAGGAAGAGGCAGGCTTATCTGCATGGGTGGTAGGGGTCGGGCAGGTGTATCATGCCGGGGCCTAAGTGGGAAGTTAGAAAAGGTGCGTGCAATTACGTCAAAGGATGTGCTAGAGTTGGTTGAGTGGCTCACTCAGCTTTCCGCTTCTGCACCCTCCTCATCCTCTGTTTCTGCACCCTCCTCACTTTTTTCTGTGTGCACCCCCAAAGACACCACCACCATTGCCTCTCCATTTGAGTCAGAGGAATTATTTTCCCATCCATTCCCAGACCTTACCGATGCACAGCCATTCTTGGCATCAGATCAAGAAGAGGATTTAGCAACCGCCACCACCCAGCGGTCTGCCGACAGTACCCAGAACAGCCCAAGGACGGAGGTTCCTGCTGTTGCTGCCTACTCCGAGATCTCTAATGTCAGTGGTGGTGAAGGTGACGATGATGAGGTGTCGATGGATGTCGCGTGGGTGCCCACAAAAGAGGAAGAGGAGGGGAGTTCAGAGGGAGAGACAGAGCAGCAGATAGGGTGTAGAAGTAGGAGAAGCAGGCAGAACTCACAGTGCACAGGAGGCAAAAAGCAGACTGCAAATTTATCTGGAATGAGCCATCCACCATGCATGGTCACATCTGGCACTCCCAGGACGCTGGCACATGTCTCCGCAGTGTGGGCTTTTTTTTAACGTGTCTGCTGTTTACAATAGTGTTGCCATCTGCAGCCTGTGCTGTCAACACATAAGTCGCATTAAGCCCAACACTCACCTAGGGACGACCGCCTTAAGAAGGCACCTGGCCTCCCATCACCGAGCCCAATGGAAGTCACACCGTCAGAACCCACAAAGCCACACTGCTGGCGCTCCACGTCCTACCTCTTCTCCTTCTCCTCTCTCCTCCCATTTGTCCTCTACTCCACCTTCTACCATGTCATCGTTGCGTTCTTCTGGCAGAAGGCAGGCTTCTGTGGCTCAAATGTTCGAACGTAAAAAGTTAATGACGCTGGATAACCCTTATCCTGAGCGGCTGACCGCTGGCTTGTCGGAACTGCTACCCTGCCAACTACTGCCATACAAACTGGTGGACTCAGAGGCCTTTAGAAAATTTGTGGCCATTGGCACACTGCATTTGAAGGTCCCAGGAAGGAAATATTTATCCCAGAAGGGCATCCCAGAGCTATATGGCCATGTTCAGCGGCAAGTGAATGTATCTCTGGCACACAGTGTCATGTTACATGTGACCACAGGCATGTGGTCTAGCAAACACGGGCAGGGAAGGTACAGTACATAACTTTTACTGCCCACTGGGTAAGCCTTCTGACGGCTGTCAAGCATGCAACCCGTGGAACCTGTGTGGATTTGGTGTTACTGCCACAGATTGTATGCAGGCCTGCCTCTTCTTCTCCTCCTCCTACTCCATCGTGCGTCTCCTCCTCTGCTGACTTCTCCTTTTCCACGACTACCGCCTCTTCCACTGCACCCCCCAGCTCCCCAGAACCTATTTGATGTGCCAGGTGAGACGTTGCCAAGCCTCCAGCTCTGCGGTCACAAGCTGATCAATGGCTAACTTCGCTCAATTTGAAAGTTGGCAAAGTGGTGTGTAACAACAGTCCCAATCTGCTGAGTGCGCTGAAACAGGGCAAAATGACACACTTGCCATGCATGGCACACGTCCTAAACTTAGTCGTGCAGCGATTCGTTGCCAAATACCCCGGGGTCCAGGACGTCTTGCGGCAGGCAAGGAAAATCTATGGCCATTTTAGAAGATCTTACACGACCATGGCTTGCCTTGCTGATATTCAGAGATGACACCAGATGCGTTGGAACTCCACCTTTTATATGCTTGATAGGCTGCTCCAGCAGAAACATGCCATTAGCGACTACCTGTACGAACTCTGCGGCAGGACAGGTTCTGGGGAGCTTGATGTTTTTTACCGCGCCAGTGGCTGCTCATGCGCGACGAATGCAGACTTCTGCGGCCATTTGATGAGATCACCAAACTGGTCAGTCGCAGGGCACCATCAGTGACATCGTACCTTACGCCTTCTTTCTAAAGCGTGTATTGCGTTGGGTCAGTGATCAAGCCATCGAGGAGCAGGAGCAGGAAGATGAGGAAGTCGCAATGCTGAATGAATTCCCAGGGGGGCTACTCCATCTGAGACAAGTCAGCAGGAGTCTGAAGTGGAGTCAGAGGAGGCTGGTGCCTGGGGGGAGGAGGAGGAGAAGCAATAAGAGCAGGCTTTAAACTTTTCTGGAATCCCTGGTGTTGTCCGTGGATGGGGGGTCCTGAGAACGAGAATGACATTCTCCTGGGCAATGAGCAGGAGCCAGGCCGCTCCACCACTTCGAATTTAGTGCAAATCGAGGCCTTCATGGTCCAGTGTTTGAAGAGGGACCCCTGTATAAAGCGCATAAAGGGCAAGGACCAGTACTGGGAGTCAACATGCTTACAAACACAAAATGGCGGACATGTTACCAGCATCACAGAGGGCTGTCAGAATGCAGGTTTTCCAGGCCTTGCTTCGAGAGATTCTGCATTCTACTTTTGCGGGCGCTGGCAGAGGAATTTCCACCCACAGAGAAACAGTTGCGAGCACCAATCCTACCACGCATGCAAGAAGAGGGCGGTTTGAAGATGTGTTGTTCACTTTGGATATGAGCTCATTCTTGCAGCCGACCCATCAACAGCCGCCCTCTGGATCCAGCCTCAGGGAACGCCTAGACTGACAGGTGTCCGACTACATCGGGTTAACGGCCGATGTGGACGCTATTAGAAGCAATGAACCCCTTGACTACTGGGCAGGCTTAACCTGTGGCCAGAGCTGGCACAATTTGCCATGGAACTCTTGGCTTGTCTCTCATCGAGTATCCTGTCTGAAAGGACATTCAGCGCAGCAGGGGGGATCGTGACCGATAAGCGCACTCGCCTAGCTCACAGTGTGGACTACCTCGCATTTCTAAAAATGAATGAGACATGGATCTCAGAGGAATTCAACACCTGTGACGGCCTTGTTTAATTGAATTTCACCTATTATCATTGGCTGTTTTTTTTTTTAGAGGGGGGATTTCGTTAGCCATGTTTTTAATCCAATTTTATATTTTTAGTTCTTTTAAAACATATGTATTTGACATGTATTTATAATGGCCTTCAGTAAAATTGATATCCAATGACCGTCTAAAATACCTTCAGCCACATTTTCACTTGATGTTTTCTGTACGGTGAATGCATAATTTTTGGGGCCTGTAATCTAATTGGCCAACAGTGAAAATGTTATACGGTGACTACCTAATGTACCTACAGCCACATAATGACTTGATCTTTTCTGTACGTTAAATGCATAATTTTTGGGGCCTTTAATGTAACTGGCCAACAGTAAAATTGTTAAACGGTGACCACCTAATGTATCTCCAGCCATATAATCACTTGTTCTTTTCTGTGTAATGAAGTCATAATTTTTGGGGCCTGTAATCAAACTGGCCAACAGTGAAATTGCTATATGGTGACCGCCTACTGTACCTCCAGCCACATAATGACTTGATCTTTTCTGTACGTTGAATGCATAATTTTTGGGGCCTTTAATGTAACTGGCCAACAGTAAAATTGTTAAACGGTGACCGCCTAATGTATCTCCAGACACATAATCACTTGTTCTTTTATGTATGGATAATTAATAATTTTTGGGGCCTGTAATCTGACTGGCCAACAGTAAAATTGTTATACAGTGACTGCCTAATGTACCTCCAGCCACATTATCAATTCTTATTTTTTGTACGGTGAATGAATAATTTTTGGGGTCTGTAGTCCACTGGCCTGCAGTAAAATTGATATCTATTGACCGACCGACTAATATACCTCCAGCCACATAATCACTTGATCTTTTCTGTACAGTTAATGCCTAATTGTTGGGCCTCAGAGGAATTCAAGACCTGTGATGACCATGTGTTATGGAATTTCACCTATTATCATTTGGGGTTTAGTCAAGAGGGGGGATTTCATTAGCCATGTTTTTAATCCAATTTTATATTTTAGCTGTTTTAAGCATATGTATTTGACATATATTTGTACTGGCCTACAGTAAAATTAATATCCAATGAACTTCTAATATACCTCCAGCCACATAATTACTTGATGTTTTCTGTCCGGTAAATGAAAAATTTTGGGGGCCTATAGTCCACTGGCCTGCAGTAAAATTAATATTCCTCCAGCCACATAAACACTTGATCTTTTATGTATGGTGAATGCATATTTTTGGGGGCCTGTAATATAACTGGCCAACAGTAAAATTGTTATACGTTGACCGCCTAATGTACCTCCAGCCACATTATCAATTGTTCTGTTCTGTACGGTGAATGAATAATTTTTGGGGCCTGTAGTCCACTGATCTGCAGTAAAATTGATATTTATTGACCGTCTAATATACCTCCTGCCACATAATCACTTGTTCTTTTCTGTACAGTAAATGCCTAATGTTTGAGGCCTGTACTCTCGTGGCCTAAAATACAATTTTTCTAGGCTTCAGCAGGGCATATTTTTAAGAGTTTGCCCTTAAGACACAAAAAATGGCCCCTGATTAAAATACATATTTTTTGTGGGAATTTTTACCATTGATCGCTCTCTGGTATGTCACTATCCATGTTGTGAGACGATTTGTGCACTTCTAGTAAGTATTTGGTGGCTGCAAATATGACCTTAAGGTTTTTCAGGTTTGCCTGCCATTAAAGTGAATGGGGCCCACCACAAACTTGCGGTTCGCGAACATTTGATTGTGTTTGCGCGATTGCATTCTCGAATCGTCCCGGTCAATGTTCATCCATTACTACTGACAGGCATCTGGGAGCACCGACACTGTTATCCAGCAGAGCAGAGTTTGTAGTCTGTTTTGAGGACACCATTGTCACCACCAGACATCTGAGAAGCTCTGACAGATGCCTTTCAGAACCTCCTCCTTAAGCTTCCTTTGTTTTGGTTTTCAGTTCCTCATCTCGTTAGCCTCTCTCATCTGTCATGTAGTTGGACTGATTGCATCCCTTTAAATTCCTCCCCATAATGCATTAGTGTGCGGTTTATACAACTTCCTGGAGTGTGTGTGCATGCTGATCCTATTTCCCAGTCTTCTACAAGATAAGTGTTGTACATTCATTTGTGATTTTCTGTTTGCTGGATCCCAGGTGACCCTGACTCCCTCCGTGTCTAGTGTAGGGAGCCGGTGGTCGTGTCCCCTCACTATTATAGGGTGTTCAGGTGTTATACAGTTGAGGTACGAGGATATGCGATCATCTACCATTGGGATGTTCGCATAGGCTGAGCAGTCAGGGAGAGTGCCAGGTCTTATGCAGGGGTCTCCCTTTTTGTTCCTTAGTTTTGGATCCAGTGAGTCATATATTCATTTTGTATTGTCTTGTTTCCTGTACACCTTCCGTGACATTATAAACCGCAAAAACCGTCTCAAGCATGGATCCGGTTTCACTTTTGACTGAACGCTTGCAGGGTCTTTCATTAGAGGTAGCAGATATCCGTAAGACTCTTTCTCAGTTTCAAGTGACCGGTTCAGCTTGCGTTCATGGAGTTTGTTCTGAGCCTAAGATCTCGCTCCCGGATACGTTCTCTGGGGGTAGTGAGAATTTTGTGCGTTTTAGAGAGGCTTGCAAACTCCATTTTCGCCTTCTTCCCCATTCCTCTGGTGATGAGGAACGAGGGTGGGGATCATTATATCGCTGCTCAGGGATAACGCTCAATCCTGGGCCTTTTCGCTGCCGGTGGGGGCACGGCCCCTCCGTTCAGTGGATTACTTCTTTTTAGCCCTGGGTCAGATATATGATGATCCGGATCGTATTGCTTTGGCTGAGTCTAGACTACGTCTGTTATGCCAGGGTAAACAATCCGCAGAAATATACTGTTCAGAATTTCGGAGATGGGCAGCTGATACTGGTTGGAATGATGCTGCACTCCGAAGTCAATTTTGCCATGGTCTTTCAGAGGGATTGAAAGATGCATTTGCCTTTCATGAGAGGCCTATCTCCTTGGACTCTGCTATGTCTCAGGCCGTTCGTATTGAAAGGCGTCTTAGAGAGAGAGGAGATCACTCCTTCCTGTCATACTCAATCCCAGGACAGTGCAGCGGTCTCATTCTCTGCGCAGGGGTCTCAGTCGCTGTCAGCCCCTTCTGAGCAGGAGCCCATGCAGCTGGGGTTGATTGCCTCTGACAATAGAAAATTCAGCCCGCATGGGAAGGTTTGTTTTTGTTGTGGAGGTATAAATCATTTGACAAATGTTTGTCCCTGTAGGAGATTCAGGCAGTTTTTTGGGAGTAATAAAGAAACAAAAAGGAAAACATCTTTTAAAAATGTTCCGTCTGTTACTATTGGCAGGGTTGAGGCGGAAATTGAAGGTTTTCCGTTTGCTTGTAGTTCCTGTTTTGTCCTGCCTGCCAGGGTGGCGCTAGAGAGCAAGAACATTTTTTGTGAGATTTTTGTAGATAGTGGAGCAGCTGTCAATCTCATTGATAATCAATTTGCGATAACTCATGGTTTCCAGGTATGCACTTTGGGAAAGGATATTCCTGTTTTTGCTATTGATTCTGCTCCACTTTCTCAGAAATCATTAAAGGGCATAGTTCACAATATCCGTTTAATTGTGAGTGATGCTCATGTTGAGGATGTGTCATGTTTCGTCCTTAGCGGATTGCCTACTCCTCTTGTGTTGGGGCTACCCTGGCTCACTAAACATAACCCCACCATTGATTGGCAAGCGAGGCAAATAAATGGTTGGAGTGACTTTTGCAGAGAGAATTGCCTCATGACATCTGTTTCTGAGGTTTCTACTAAGACTGTACCATCTTTTCTCTCTGAATTTTCGGATGTCTTCTCTGAGAGTGGAGTTCAGGATTTGCCCCCGCACAGGGAGTTCGATTGCCCTATTAATCTCATCCCAGGCGCCAAGCTGCCTAAATCTCGTTTATACAATCTCTCCCAACCTGAATGGGTCGCTATGCGTGCTTATATCTCTGAGAGTCTGAGAAAAGGACACATACGACCCTCGAAGTCACCTGTTGCCGCTGTTTTTTTCTTTGTTAAGAAAAAAGATGGTTCTTTAAGACCTTGTCTGGATTTCAGGGAGCTGAACAGTATCACTATTCGTGACCCTTATCCGCTTCCTCTGATCCCGGACCTGTTTAACCAGATTGTTGGGGCTAAAGTCTTTTCCAAGTTAGATCGAAGAGGGGCATACAACCTGGTCAGGGTCAGAGAAGGAGACGAATGAAAGACGGCCTTCAATACCCCTGAGGACCATTTTGAGAATTTGGTTATGCCTTTTGGTTTGATGAATGCCCCAGCCGTTTTTCAGCATTTCGTGAACAGCATTTTTTATCATTTAATGGGAAAATTTGTATTAGTGTATTTGGATGACATTTTGATTTTTTTCTCCTGATTTCAAAACTCATAAGGAACACTTACGTCAGGTCTTGCTCATCCTGCGGGAGAATAAATTATACGCGAAACTGGAAAAATGTGTGTTTGCGATTCCAGAAATTCAATTTCTGGGGTTTCTTCTCTCCGCTTCTGGTTTTCGCATGGACCCCGAGAAGGTCCACGCTGTGCTTGAGTGGGAGCTTCCTGAGAATCAGAAGGCGCTGATGCGTTTTTTGGGCTTTGCCAATTATTACAGGAAGTTTATTTTGAATTATTCCTCTATTGTTAAACCACTCACTGATATGACCAGAAAGGGGGTAGATTTTTCTTCCTGGTCGGTAGAGGTGCGTAAGGCCTTTTCTAATATCAAGAAGAGTTTTGCTTCCGCTCCCATCTTGGTACAACCTGATATTTCTCTACCCTTCATAGTCGAGGTTGATGCTTCTGAGGTGGGTGTGGGTGCGGTCTTGTCTCAGGGTTCCTCTCCTGCCAAATGGCGACCGTGTGCCTTTTTCTCGAAGAAACTCTCCTCCGCAGAGAGAAATTACGATGTGGGAAATAGGGAATTGTTGGCCATCAAGTTGGCTTTTGAGGAATGGCGCCATTGGCTAGAGGGAGCCAGACACCCTATTACCGTGTTTACTGACCATAAAAATCTGGCCTACTTGGAGTCAGCCAAGCGTCTGAACCCGAGACAGGCCAGATGGTCTTTGTTCTTTTCAAGGTTTAATTTTGTTGACACGTTCCGCCCTGGGGTTAAGAATGTGAAGGCAGATGCCCTGTCACGTTGTTTCCCGGGAGGTGGGAATTTTGAAGACCCGGGTACCATTTTGGCTGAAGGTGTGGTGGTCTCTGCTCTTTTTTCTGAATTGGAGGCAGAGGTGCAGGCAGCCCAGTCAGAGGCTCCTGATCTTTGTCCTCCTGGGAGGTTGTTTGTGCCTCTCACTTTAAGACACAAGATTTTTGAGGAACACCACGATACGGTCCTTGCTGGGCACCCGGGGGCAAGAGCCACAGTGGATCTCATCGCTCAGAGATTCTGGTGGCCTGCGCTTCGTAAGTCGGTTGAGGGTTTTGTGGCAGCCTGCGAGACTTGCGCTCGTGCCAAAGTCCCTCATTCACGGCCTCTCCTTCCCTTACCCAATCCTTCCCGTCCTTGGACACATTTGTCCATGGACTTCATAATGGACCTGCCTCGTACCTCGGGGAAGACTGTGATTCTGGTGGTGGTGGACCGTTTTAGCAAAATGGTGCATTTCATCCCTTTTCCTGGTTTGCCCAATGCTAAGACGCTGGCGCAGGCATTTATTGATCACTTTGTCAAATTGCATGGTATTCCTTCAGACATAGTCTCTGATAGGGGCACAGCAGTTTGTTTCCAGATTCTGGAAGGCTTTCTGTTCTCGCTTTGGGGTTCGGTTGTCATTCTCTTTTGCTTTCCATCCGCAGTCGAATGGCCAGACAGAGCGCGTCAATCAGAATCTGGAGACATATCTGCGCTGTTTTGTGGCAGAGAATCAGGAGGATTGGTGTTCTTTTTTGTCCCTTGCTGAGTTTGCTTTAAATAATCGTCGTCAGGAGTCCTCTGATAAGTCACCATTTTTTGGTGCATATGGGTTTCATCCGCAGTTTGGGACTTTCTCGGGAGAGGGGTCTTCTGGTTTACCTGATGAGGACAGATTCTCCTCGTCTTTGTCTTCTATTTGGCAAAAGATTCAGGATAATCTAAAGAGCATGAGTGAGAGATATAAGCGTGTGGCAGATAAGAGACGTGTGCCTGGTCCGGACCTGAATGTTGGTGATCTGGTGTGGTTGTCTACCAAGAATATCAAATTGAAGGTTCCCTCCTGGAAGTTGGGTCCTAGGTTTATTGGGCCTTACAAAATCCTGTCTGTCATCAATCCTGTTGCCTACCGTCTTGATCTTCCTCAGACTTGGAAGATCCATAATGTTTTTCATAAGTCCTTATTGAAACCTTATGTTCAACCCATTGTACCCTCGCCTTTGCCTCCTCCTCCGATTATGGTTGATGGGAATCTTGAATTTTAGGTCTCTAGGATTGTGGATTCTCGTCTTGTCCGCGGTTCTCTCCAGTACTCCGTTCATTGGGAGGGTTATGGTCCTGAGGAGAGGATGTGGGTCCCAGTGACGGACATTAAGGCCACTCGTCTCATCAGGGCTTTCCATAGGTCCCATCCTGAGAAGGTGGGCTCTGAGTGTCCGGAGTCCACTCGTAGAGGGAGGGGTACTGTCACAACCAGACAGCTGAGAAGCTCTGACAGAAGCCTTTCAGAACCTCCTCCTTCAGTTTTCTTTGTTTTGAATTTCAGTTCCTCATCTCGTTAGCCTCTCTCAGCTGTCATGTAGTTGGACTGATTGCATCCCTTTAAATTCCTCCCCATAATGCATTAGTGTGCGGCTTATAGAACTTCCTGGAGTGTGTGTGCATGCTGATCCTATTTCCCAGTCTTTTACAAGATAAGTGCTGTACATTTATTTGTGATTTTCTGTTTTCTGGATCCCAGGTGACCCTGACTCCCTCCGTGTCTAGTGTATGGAGACGGTGGTCGTGTCCCCTCACTATTGTAGGGTGTTCAGGTGGTATATAGTCGAGGTACGTTGATATGCGATCATCTACCATTGGGATTTTCGCATAGGCTGAGCAGACAGGGAGAGAGCCAGGTCTGATGCAGGGGTTTTCCTTTTGTTCCTTAGTTTTGGATCCAGTGAGTCATATATTCATTTTGTATTGTCTTGTTTCCTGTACACCTTCCGTGACAACCATGTGTTCTCGAGTTACAAAGAACTGCATGTAAACTTATCCTTCAAAACAAATGCAGCTCTGCTTCATCTTTGTGGACTTGACATAGAAAATCATATTCTTTAGGTTCATGAAAAACATACAGTAATCCGATCCCATACAATGCAGATGTCTGGAGGGGGAGAAGAATGCAGGGATTCCAGGGAGAGATTGGGTAGATAGATATACAGTCATGTGAAAAAATTAGGACACCCTTTGAAAGCATGTGGTTTTTTGTAACATTTTTAATAAAAGGTTATTTCATCTCCGTTTCAACAATACAGAGAGATTAAAGTAATCCAACTAAACAAAGAAAACTGAAGAAAAGTCTTTTCAAGATCTTCTGTAAATGTCATTCTACAAAAATGCCTATTCTAACTGAGGAAAAAGATAGGACACCCTCACATGTATTCCCTCTTAAATTGGCTCAGATCTCACACAGGTATATCACACCAGGTGCACATAATTAGTAGATCGTTACTCTGCATGTTGAATGAGGCTTGCCCTATTTAAACCTCAGACATTTAGTTTGGTGTGCTCCTGACTGTTGAAGTGAGAGTGAGCACCATGGTGAGAGCAAAAGAGCTGTCAGAGGACTTCAGAAAAAAGATTGTAGCAGCCTATGAGTCTGGGAAGGGATTTAAAAAGATCTCAAAAGATTTTGAAATCAGCCATTCCACTGTCCGGAAGATAGTCTACAAGTGGAGGGCTTTCAAAACAACTGCCAACATTCCCAGGACTGGTCGCCCCAGCAAGTTCACCCCAAGAGCAGACCGCAAGATGCTAAAAGCAGTCTCCAAAAACCCTAAAGTGTCATCTCGAGAACTACAGCAGGCTCTGGCTACTGTTGATGTAGAAGTACATGCCTCTACAATCAGAAAGAGACTGTACAAGTTTAACTTGCATGGGAGGTGTGCAAGGAGGAAACCTTTGCTTTCCAAGAGAAACATCGAGGCCAGACTGACATTTGCCAGAGATAAAGTTGACAAAGACCAGGACTTCTGGAATAATGTTCTTTGGACAGATGAGTCCAAAATTGAATTATTTGGACACAACAGCAGAGGACATGTTTGGCGTAAACCAAATACAGCATTCCAAGAAAAGAACCTCATACCAACTGTGAAGCATGGAGGTGGAAGTGTCATGGTTTGGGGCTGCTTTGCTGCAGCAGGACCTGGTCAGCTCACCATCATAGAATCCACGATGAATTCTACTGTGTATCAGAAGGTGCTTGAAGAACATGTGAGACCATCAGTTAGAAAATTAAAGCTGAAGCGGAACTGGACCATGCAACACTGACAATGACCCAAAACATACTAGTAAATCAACCAAAGATTGGCTGAAAAAGAAGAAATGGAGAGTCCTGGAATGGCCAAGTCAAAGTCCAGATTTGAATCCCATTGAGATGCTGTGGGGTGACTTGAAAAGGGCTGTACGTGCAAGAAACCCCTCAAACATCTCACAGCTGAAAAAGTTCTGCATTGAGGAGTGGGGTAAAATTTCCTCAGACCGATGTCGAAGACTGGTAGATGGCTACAAGAACCGTCTCACTGCAGTTATTTCAGCCAAAGGAGGTAACACTCGCTATTAGGGGCAAGGGTGTCCTATCTTTTTCCTCAGTTAGAATAGGCATTTTTGTAGAATGACATTTACAGAAGATCTTGAAAAGACTTTTCTTCAGTTTTCTTTGTTTAGTTGGATTACTTTAATCTCTCTGTATTGTTGAAACGGAGATGAAATAACCTTTTATTAAAAATGTTACAAAAAACCACATGCTTTCAAAGGGTGTCCTAATTTTTTCACATGACTGTTTACATGTGGTCCATCCTGCTAGAATCTATCTGCCCCATCTCTCCCTGGAAGCCCTGAAATCTTCTCACCCTCCAGACATCAAAATTGTATAGGACTGTATTACTGTACGTTTTTCATGACCCTACAGCAACTGATTTTCTATGTCAAGTCCACAAAGATGAAACAGAGCTGCATTCGTTTTGTGGGGTAAGTTTACCTGAAGTTCTATGTAGATTGAGAACACATGGTTGCTTCAGAACAGACTACAAACTCTGCTCTGCTGGATGTCGTTACTCCCAGATACCTGTCAGCCCCTTCCAGGTGATATCTGGCCCGGGCTGTTTGACATTACCCCTGTGTGTAGCCAAGCATCACAGCTAAAGGCTTATTCAGCAGCCTGACCTGCCATCGATGATCCAGGCTGCGCACTGTAGGCAGCTGCCGAGCACCCCGCCAGCAGTCGGGGACCGTGACTGAGTCATCACCGAAGGAAGAGGAACTTATCCCGTCACCAGAGCCGGCGACACTTCCAGACCCGGGCCGAGGCAAGCTGGCTCCTCACTGGCTTCTGTGCTCAGACGGGCAGAGGACGTCTGGGTGCAGCCGATGGCCGGAGCCCGGCGTGTGCGCGCCGCTGAACATGTATGGGTTGGGTGAGCGGCAGTACCCATGCCTCCTCATAGACAAAAGGAGGATGAGAGAGCCACTGCTAAACCCTGCCAGTCCTGCTGCCCTCTGGCTTGGAGGAATCAGCACACGGAGCGGCAGGCTTCGTTACCGCAGTGTTCTTCTCCAGATTCGATGCGCCCAATATGGAAACTGAGAACAGACTAGTGTGGGCGGCGTGTGAAGCGTTGTGTGCTGATTGGTATCTGAGAGGTCTACTTTCCTGTACAGTTTTTGCATGGAGGGCAGTGTCCAGAGATCACACAGAGGACTATAGGATAAACTATACTGAAACGATTAATCAATTGAATTCAGTAATTCGACACAAAAAGCCAATGTGGTCAAGTTCCCTTGCCATTTAATATAGACTGTTCCTACTAATATTTATGCACTACTGTTCTTGTGCTCATTATTGTAACGGGCTTAATCTGTAATATATATAAATATATACAGTATATTTTAATAATAAGTTAATTGAATAACTAAATAAGAGGTTTAATAAATTAATTAATAAATAGATAAATAAAATCGATTGATAAAAATAAAAATAAATTCATCGATAAATAAATACATAAATAAATTAATCAAGAAAGATGGTTTGCATCTATCTCTCAAGGGAACGAATGTCCTCAGTGAACAGTTCAAAGTATTTGCTAGGGAAAGGGATAGGAACTAGGAAAGGGGGGCAAAAGAGTGACAATCCAGCAGCCGACTGCCCCCCGGAACAATGCCAGAAGATGCCAGTAGCACAAAGGTTAAGAAATGACAAGCTCAGAGTCTTGTCTACAAATGCTTGCAGTTTAGGGAATACAATCAATGAACTTGAGTCTATAATGACACCTGAGAACATAGATTTGGTGGCTGTTACTTAGACATGGTTCAATGGTAACAATGACTGGGATATAACAATACCAGGGTTCTCTCTATATAGGAAAGACATGGAAGGCAAGAAAGGGGGAGGGGTGGCCCTGTATGTCAAAGATAGTATAAAATCTAATTTAATACAAGTTAGCGAGAGCAATTTAGAGTCAGTTTCGGTTACGTTGCAGCTTGATAATCATAAGGTAACTCGTGTAGGTGCGATACATAGACCACCTGGCCAAGTCAAAGAATCAGATGATCTACTAGTTGAGGAAATAGCTAAAATGAGATTGAAAGGGGAAATTATCGTTATGAGAGACTTTAATCTTCCTGATGTAAACTGGAAAACCAAAATAGCTAGTTCTGCCAGGAGTACAGATATTCTAAATTCCCTACTGGCATTATCTCTACAGCAAGTAGTTGAGGAGCCAACCCGGAAGGAGGCCATTTTAGATTTAGTATTTACAAATGGGAATTTGGTATTTGATATTACTGTAGGGGAAAGCTTGGGATCTAGTGATCACCAGTCAGTGTGGTTTTAAAAGGGAAAATGAAGGAAAAGGACCTCAGTTAGGGAGGAAGACTAATGAATCTTTTGATGCATGTGTCTGTACAGAGGAAGAAGTTCGAAGTCAGCTGTCTAAAATTATTACGAATAAGTCACAGGGGCCTGATGGGATACACCCAAAGCTATTAAAAGAGCTTAGCGGTGAACTAGCAAAACCATTAAAAGATTTATTTAACCAATCACTGGTAACAGGAGTCGCCCCAAAAGATTGGAAATTAGCTAATGTTGTGCCCATTCACAAGAAAGGTGGTAGGGAGGAATAGGGCAACTATAGGCCAGTAAGCCTGACATCAATATTGGGGAAATGAATAGGAAACCATACTTAAGGAGAGGATTGTGAAACATCTAAAATTCCATGGATTGAAAGATGAAAAACAGCATGGGTTTACTTCAGGGAGATCATGTCAAACTAATCTTATTGATGTTTTTGATTGGGTGACTAAAATAATAGATGGCGGAGGTGCAGTAGACATTGCTTATCTAGACTTTAGTAAGGCTTTTGATACTGTCCTATATAGAAGGATTATGAATAAATCGCAGTATTTGAGCTTGGACTCCCATATTGTTGAATTGATTAGGCAGTGGCTGAGGGACAGACAGAGGGTTGTAGTCAATGGAGTATATTCAGACCATGGTCTTGTTACCAGTGGGGTACCTCAGGGATCTGTTCTGGGACCCATATTGTTTGATATCTTTATCAGCGAAATTGCAGAAGGCCTCGATGGTAAGGTGTGTCTTTTTGCTGATGACACAAAGATTTGTAACAGGGTTGATGTTCCTGGAGGGATACACCAAATGGAAAAGGATTTAGGAAAACTAGAGGAATGGTCAAAAATCTGGCAACTAAAATGTAATGTTGATAAGTGCAAGATAATGCACCTGGTGCGTAAAAACCCAAGAGCAGAATATAAAATCAGTGATACAGTCCTAACCTCAGTATCATTATCTCAGTATCCTCAGTATCTGAGGAAAGTGATTTAGGGGTCATTATTTCAGAAGACTTAAAGGTAGGCAGACAATGTCATAGAACAGCAGGAAATGCTAGCAGAATGCTTGGGTGTATAGGGAGAAGAAAAACTGCTACAAGAGGACATAGTTTAAATGAGAGGGGCAAAGGTTTAAAAGTAATATCAGGAAGTGCAAAACAGGATGAGAAAAAGGGAAATAGCTCACCCTCTCACAGTCACAATGAGGTGCTCTGGTCTAAAGTGATTCACCCTTCACAAATGTATGAAAATGTATATATTTGAAAAGACCGGCACTCTCAACATACAGGACCATATGGGTAATTGCAAATCACAATGTTTAATTAACACATATATAAAAGAATAAAAAGATAAAATATAAAATATACACTAACACTCGCTGATTTGATAAATGATATCTCACAAAATTGAACTAATTCTACAGTGGTAACATCACATATCTAATGTTCACTGTTGAAAAGGAACCGCTGTAGGAAAAAAGGAACCGCTATAGGAAAAAAAGGTCATATGTATTCACATGTAAATTCCTGGAAGGAAAAAGAAGGATCCTTTTTGGTTCTGTTCTAGGTATGAACAAGCAATATAAGATGGTATTTGCTGGGATAGACAATGTTCCGTTGTAGATGATTGCCACTTTTCCGTATAGATATCACTTAACGGTTTAGCAAACAAATGTCCCTGGTGATTACCCACTGTGTGGGCTTACCTTCCCTTCGTGCCGGTCAGTCAGATAGATTTCTCAGGGCTCGCTGTGAGCCGGCGTCCCGGCTGTAGCACTGTCAGCGTCCCACGTGGGTTTGGAGGAAAAGTTTGTCGCTCCGGAAATGACGTATCGGCATGTAGGTTGGTATTCAGTAGTTTACTCAGGCTCGACTCTTCGTTATAGCGGCTGAGATAAAGCTTACAGTGCACTGTAGTTAGAGTTTTTACTTCTCACAGATGGGTCATATTCTGATCTCTAATTTAGATCTCTTAGTACCAAACGCGTTTCGGGAAACACTGTTCCCTTCTTCAGTGGTGATGACCCTCCTTCATGTCTGATTGGCTTTTATACCCTCCATTGGTAATTGCCAAGAACAGACATGGAATCTGTCCATTTTTTTCTTTTGTCTATTTTTAGTCATCTACAACATGATTATTTCATATCTGTTATCATTTCCATTTCTTTCTTCCATAGTTATTTTGACATGAAAATAACTATGGAAGAAAGAAATGGAAATGATAACAGATATGAAATAATCATGTTGTAGATGACTAAAAATAGACAAAAGAAAAAAAATGGACAGATTCCATGTCTGTTCTTGGCAATTACCAATGGAGGGTATAAAAGCCAATCAGACATGAAGGAGGGTCATCACCACTGAAGAAGGGAACAGTGTTTCCCGAAACGCGTTTGGTACTAAGAGATCTAAATTAGAGATCAGAATATGACCCATCTGTGAGAAGTAAAAACTCTAACTACAGTGCACTGTAAGCTTTATCTCAGCCGCTATAACGAAGAGTCGAGCCTGAGTAAACTACTGAATACCAACCTACATGCCGATACGTCATTTCCGGAGCGACAAACTTTTCCTCCAAACCCACGTGGGACGCTGACAGTGCTACAGCCGGGACGCCGGCTCACAGCGAGCCCTGAGAAATCTATCTGACTGCCCGGCACGAAGGGAAGGTAAGCCCACACAGTGGGTAATCACCAGGGACATTTGTTTGCTAAACCGTTAAGTGATATCTATACGGAAAAGTGGCAATCATCTACAACGGAACATTGTCTATCCCAGCAAATACCATCTTATATTGCTTGTTCATACCTAGAACAGAACCAAAAAGGATCCTTCTTTTTCCTTCCAGGAATTTACATGTGAATACATACGACCTTTTTTTCCTATAGCGGTTCCTTTTTTCCTACAGCGGTTCCTTTTCAACAGTGAACATTAGATATGTGATGTTACCACTGTAGAATTAGTTCAATTTTGTGAGATATCATTTATCAAATCAGCGAGTGTTAGTGTATATTTTATATTTTATCACTTTATTCTTTTATATATGTGTTAATTAAACATTGTGATTTGCAATTACCCATATGGTCCTGTATGTTGAGAGTGCCGGTCTTTTCAAATATATATAATATCAGGAAGTATTACTTTACTGAGAGAGTAGTGGATGCATGGACTAGCCTTCCTGCAGAAGTGGTAGCTGCAAATACAGTGAAGGAGTTTAAGCATGCATGGGATAGGCATAAGGCCATCCTTCATATAAGATAGGGCCAAGGGCTATTCATAGTATTCACTATATTGGGCAGACTAGATGGGCCAAATGGTTCTTATCTGCCGACACAGTCTACGTTTCTCTGTTTCTAATAGAGAAATAAATCAATAAATTCATTGATAGAGAAATATATAAATACATTCATCAATACAGATATATATATATATATATATATATATATATAAATAAAGTAATCAATAAATACATACATAAATAAATTAATCAATAAATAAATAGATACATAAATAAATTCATCAATACAGAAATATATAAAGTCATCAATAAATAAATACAAGAATAAATTAATCAATAAATAAATACATAAACACATTCATCAATACAGATATATATAAATAAAGTAATCAATAAATAAATACATAAATACATTCATCAATAAATACAGAAATATATAAAGTCATCAATAAATAAATACATAAATAAATTTGTCAAAAAAAATAAATGCATAAATGAATACATCAATACAGAAATATATAAATAAAGTCATCAATAAGTAAATATATAAATAAATTCATCCCTAAATAATTAAATAAATAAATTCATCCAGAAATATATGCAGCAGTAAAAAAACAACGGAGGGAGAGCCAAGGAGAGGGATTGACAAGGGACCCTTCAGCACCCTGAACCGACGGCGGGGGCCAAGAAGTCGACGTCGATCCAGGACTCATTCATTTTGATAAATGTCAGTCTATCTACAGAGTCTGTGGACAGACGGGTCTCCACCTGCTGCGCTGAATGTCTGCTCAGATAGTACGCTGAATGGGGGGGGCAATACAGTACCTCCGGCGAATACTGGGCGAGCTCACAGCAGGTGTCCAGCCTGGCAACCCTCTACTCCATGGGGCGTTGGTGATCATGCTGTCAGAAGCACCGATGACCCCATGTAGTCAGCCACCATGCAGGCCCGCCGCTACTGGATCACGCAGGCTGGTAGAACAACCTCATGTCACCCATAGATCACCTGATCAGCTGGAGCTGCTTGGGCCAGCCACCTGCTGGTTGAGATGAGCGGGGTGAACTGGAGCATGAGGCAGAGGGTTGGCCTGCTCCAGCCGGTGGAGCAGACAGGCCTGTAGGTTTTGCATACGGGCATCCCGCTGACTGAATGGGACAAATTGCTCCAGTTTCCCCTTGCAGCAAAGGGTCTAAAAGGGTGGCCAACCATTTTTCATCTCTCTCCTTAATTTTCCTGATCCGGGGATCCCTCTAGAGGCAGCACAGCATGTGGGAAGCCTTGGGGAAGAGGACAGCCCGCTGTGACTCTTCTTGGCTTCCCGTGACCAGGACGTCTTGGTCCTCCCGCTGCTACTGCTCCCTCTGGAAGTCGCCCCACCCCTGGACTAACAGTGCCCCCAGCACTGGCTCTTACTCCTGACCAGGCCCAGACTCCTGGATGTCATCAACCTCCTCAAAAAATTCTTCCTCCTCCTCCTCGCCCTGGGCCTGTTCTTGGTGGAGCAGTGTTGCATCTTCTTCCTCCACCAAGGCACTCTCCCCAGCATCGAGCATGCATTCTAATGTCCTGTCCAGCAGGAACACTATAGGGAGCACGTTATTGAGGCCGACATGCTCCCCGCTGACCATCTTGGTTGCCTGCTCGAATGGGGCCAACACATGGCAGACCTGGTGTATCTGCACCCACTCCGCATTGGTGATGTAGGGGAGTGGGTGCGATGGCCCGGAAGTGCCTAGGTCCAGCAGGAACTCTTTCACCGCCCGTTGTTGCTCTCACAACCTCTCCAGCATGTGGAGTTCCGCCTAGTCACACTGTCCACAATCAGCCTGTGAGGTGGCAGGCTGTTGTCCTGCTGCAGTTTGGACAGGGACGCGGTGATGGTTGGGGAGTGTTGGAAGTGGCTGTCAATCCTCTGTACCCTTTGCACAATGTCGCTCAACCTTGGGTATCTGTGTAGGAACTTCTGTATCACAAAGTTGAGGACATGTGCCATGCAGGGCACGTGTGTTAGACTGCCAGCATGGAGGGCGGCGAGTAGGTTGCTGCCGTTGTCACAGACAACCATACCTGCCTGGAGCCTTCGGGGTGCCAGCCACTTGTGGACCTGAGCCTGAAGGGCAGCCAGAACATCAGGTCCAGTCTGTCTCAATTCCCTTAAGCTCCCAAGCTGGAGCACAACTGGCAGCGGACATGCCCCACACATGTGTAGCTACAGGGACGCTTGCTGAGGGGCTCAGCAGCAGTGGAGACAGTGGCTTGATGGAGAGAAGCAGTTTTCCCCTGGACACCCCAGGACGGCACCACAAACTGAGATGTTGCCACATCTGATGATCCCTCCCCGGCGCCTTCGAGGGACACCCAATGGGCTGCAAAGCTGATAAAGCGTCCCTGCCCATGTCTGCTGGTCCAGGCATCCATTGTCAAATGCACCCTGTCGCTGACAGCATGATACAGCGACAGGTATACATTCTGCGCAATGTGCTGGTGTAGGGCAGGGACGCCGGTCCTGGAAAAGAAATGGCGGCTGGGGACACGCCATCTGGGTTGGACCTGCTCCAACATGTGCTGGAATGGTTTGCAGTCCACAATATTGAAGGGCAGCAGATGTGTCTGGCGATAACACTTGCCAGGAGCCTTTTGAGTGAACACACCCGTCGGTCCCCAGGTGCGTAGGCAGTGGTTTGTTCAAATGCCTCGGCGGCCCACGGCTGGCGCCGGACGGCAATGCAGGCGACAGAGCAGGGTGCGGAGGAGGCAAAGGTCTGGCTGCCAGTACCAGTACCTTTAGGAAAAACAGTGGGGGAGTGGGAATGCACTGTTGGAAGGGGGTGGGATGGCTGCAGGACAGTGGCAGGAGCTGCTGTCCCCTGCCCTCTGCTGCTGGCGCTGCTGTGACCACCATGCATCTGATACCACTCCCGCCAGTGGTTGACTCTCAGGTGCTGGGTAAGGGCAGTGGTACCCAGCCGAGCAACAGACCTCTCTCTCTCCTCACCCTGGCATCGCATAGCTGACAGATGCTGATTGTCTGATCGCCTTCTGTCAGGGTGAAGTAAGCTCAAACAGGCGACTTACGCACCGACCTCCTGTCAGATGGGATGGTGCTGGCTTGCGAATGTTCGGGCTCGGTGCGCACAGGTGAAGGTGGCACCTGCTGCCACACCTGCTGCTACAGCCCCCTACAGCTGCCATTGGGCACCCTGGTGACCTGGCGCACCGTTTGCCTCGGGTACCTACCTTCCTCATCAGTGCTGCTGTCACCTGACAAGGGAGGTGGCAACCATTCTTGGTGACCCTCCTCTTCGTCACCTGCATTGCCAAGGTCAACCAGTGGTGGACTGAGGGGAACAGTAGATGTGAAGCTCCTGACCTGGCTCTGCCGTCCCCCGGCTGATGCCTGAGTCTGACTAGGTGCGGGGGTTCTGTGGCTGAAACCACCTGCACAAGTTGGAAGGGATGTCACTGGGGTACTGACGGGCGGTGCCGCCTTTTCCTCCTCCTCCTGCATCCCTTCCAAAAGGTTCTGAGCATCGGGACCTAGCTGCAGCTCACTCTCCTGCATTACCTCCCCCAAGATGTCCCTCTCCCTGTCGCTGTCAAACAGCAGCAGGGACGAGTTTTGGGGGCTGGTCCTGCAGGAGGCGGAGAGCTGCTGTAGCTCAGAGCCGGGACAGAGGACTCTGTGCCACTGGCTTATGTGACAGAAGACACTACTGCCTCGGCATCCTGAGACAAAATAGGGTAGCTGCCATGCTCAAAAAAAATCTTTGATGAGGCGGACGCCCCTGCCACCTGCGCCTGCCCCTTCGTGGGTATAGGTGCAGCCTATGCTGGCAACGGTCAAGGACTGGAACCGACTCCCCTACCACGGCCACGGCTGCCGACACGGCCACGTCCACTCATGATCGGCACACAATGTTTTCAAATACCCCCAAAAAATATAAAGAAAATTAAGAAGGAATTTGGGCTAACTTTATTGGGTTTGGGACAATGGGGCAAAAATGAAATAAAATAATCAAGAAACCCTAAGACAATGACAGAAAACCAGACAGCAACATTCAGACAATACACTGGCTGCAGGGCAGACCAGCACCTCCTAGGCGTAAAGGGCAAGCTCAGGCCATGTACTCAATTTGGAGACCCAGAAGTTGAAGGGGACAGACCCATCAGTCAGTACGTGTAGGCGTGTGCACACATACTGCCCCACCATGTCGCACGTCCCCGTGATGTCCACGATTCAATTGGATATCTGCTCTATCAACTTTCGTTGTTCTTTTCTGCGCCTACCATCTTGATCACGGTTAGCGGCGAATCAGGGTTCCACGCCGAGCGGAGAAGTGGGAAAAATTATTGAAGCGCAAATGTGGGACAAGTTGTTAAAGTTTAAGCATTGAATAAAACGAGAGGGCGTGTGTCAATTAAAGAAGAATTTTTTAAATTTAATTCCCTGTCACCTATGCAGAGCAGGGGTTTGTATATGGCAAAATTGGTAAAATGTCACCCGAGAATGTAGCAGACAAATCAGTGAAACTTTTTTACCTGTCTACTAGGTATAGCAGGGGTATATCACAGCCAAAAATTGATGAATTTCACCCGAGAATGTAACAGACAAATTAGTTAAATTTGTTTACTGTATACTAAGTATACAAGGGGTATATCACAGCCAAAAATTGGTGAATTTCACCAGAAAATGTAACAGACAAATTAGTGAATTTTTTTTACCTGTCTATTAGGTAGAGCAGGGGTATATCACACCCAAAAATTGGTTAATTTCAGCCGAATATGTAAAAGACAAATTAATGAAATTTTATTACCTGTCTACTAGGTATAGCAGTGGTATATCACACCCAAAAATTGGTGGATTTCACCCAAATATGTAACAGACAAATTAGTGAAATGTTACCTGTCTACTAGGTAGAGCAGTGGTATATCACAACCAAAAATTTGTGAATTTCACCCGAAAATGTAACAGACAAAATAGTGAAATGACATAAAATAAAATACGTACAAAAAAAAAAAAAATCTTGATTTATGAGGTGGAGGTCCATATGGAGTAGGAGTTTGAGGAGGCGGTGGACGTACTGTAGTATAACAATGGCTGGGTAAGGCCGGTATACATGTCTATTCTGCACAAGGTACGGACAAGTCCTGTGGGATCCATGCCTGGTTCATTTTAATGAACGTGAGCTTGTCCACATTGGCTGTGGACAGGCATCTGCGCTTCAGACACACGTTCAGACAATACACTGGCTGCGGGGCAGGACAGCACCTCTAAGGCGTAAAGGGCAAGCTCAGGCCATGTGTTCAATTTGGAGACCCAGAAATTGAAGGGGGCAGACCCGTCATTCAGTACGTGTAGGCGTGTGCACACATACTGCTCCATCATGTTGCTGAAATGCTGCCTCCTGCTAAGACGTTCCATATCAGCTGGTGGTGCTGGTTATTGTGGCGTGCTGACAAAGCTTTTCCACATTTCGGTCATGCTAACCCTACCTTCTGAGGTGCTGATGGTGCCCCAACTGCATTGGAGACCTCTTCCTCCTCTGCCTTCGCCTTGTGCTTCCACTGTGCCTGCGCTGTCAGGTGGGAATGCCATCAGCAGCGCGTCTACCAGTGTGCCTTTGTACTCGCGCATCTTACAATCACGCTCCAGTGACGGAATTAAGGACGGTACATTGTCCTTGTAACGGGGATCCAGCAGCGTGGCCACCCAGTAATCAACATAAGTTAGAATGTGTGCAACTCAGCGGTCGTTGCAGAGACACTGCAGCATGTAAACGCTCATGTGTGCCAGGCTGCCCAGAGGCAATGAAAAGCTGTCCTTTGTGGGAGGTGTATCATTTGTGTCCTCTGTATCCCTCCAGCCACGCACCAGTGATGGCCATGAGCTGGTTTGGGTGCCACCCTGCTGTAAACACGGTTCCTCCTCTTCCATCTCCTCCTCCTCATCATCCTCCAGAACTATGCCCTGGCTGGACAATTGTGTATCTGGCATTTGTGGGTGCAGGAACCCACCCTCGGAGTCACTTGTGAATGACTGGCCGGAAACCCTATGAAATGATCCCTCTTCCTCCTCCTGTGCCACATCCTCTTTCATCATCGCCAGAAGCGTTTTTTCAAGGAGGCATAGAAGTGGGATAGTAACGCTGGGAATGGCGTTATCGGCACTGGCTATGTTGGTGGAGTACTCGAAACAGCACAACAAGGAACGCAGGTCTCATATGGAGGCCCAGTCATTGGTGGTGAAGTGGTGCTGTTCCGCAGAGCGACTCACCCGTGTGTGCTACAGCTGAAATTCCCTATTCCCTGCTGCTTGCACAGTCTGGCCAGCATGTGCAAGGTGGAGTTCCACCTTGTGGGCACGTCGCATATGAGGCGGTGAGCTGGAAGGCCGAAGTTACGCTGCAGCGCTGACAGGCAAGCAGCAGCAGGGTGAGAACATCGAAAGCGCGCACAGAGAGCCCATACTTTATGCAGCAGCTCTGACATATCGGGGTAATTTTTAAGGAACCTCTGCACCACCAAATTCAGCACATGTGCCAGGCAAGGGATGTGCGTCAAACCGGCTAGTCCCAGAGCTGCTACGAGATTTTGCCCATTATCGCACGCCACCAGCTGGGCTTGAGGCTCACTGGCACCAACCACTCACCGGTCTGTTGTTCAAGGCCCGTCCACTGCTGTCGTTTACCCCTGGCTGTGCTGAAGTTGGTGGTGAAGGTGTTACACTGACCGGATGAAGAGCCGGTAGAAGATGAGGAAGCGGAGTAGGAAGAGGAAGCAACAAGAGGAAAAATGAAGCGCCCTGCAATCCCCAGTGGTGGAAGGACATGCGCCAAACTGCTATCCGCCTCAGGCCCAGCCGCCACTGCTTTCACCAGGTGTGCTGTTAGGGAGATATAACGGCCCTGACCGTGTTTACTGGACCGCGTAGCTGTAGTTAGGTGGGCCTTGCCACAGATGGCGTTGCACAGTGCACACCTGATTTTATCCCCCACTTGGCTGTGCAGGGAAGGGATGGCACACCTGGAAAAGTAGTGGCGGCTGGGCACGACATACTGTGGGACAGCCACCGCCATAAGGCTTTTAAACTCTCCATCTCCACCAGATGGAATGACAGCATTTCAAAGGCCAGTAATTTTGAAATGCTGGCATTCAGGGCCAGGGATCGCGGGTGGGTAGGGGTGTGCTTCCTCTTCAGCTCCAGTGTTTGGGAGATGGAGAGCTGAACGCTTCCGTGGGACATTGTGGAGATGCTTGGTGACCCAAGTGGTGGTGTTGCTGGCAGATCCTCTGTTTGCTGGGTGGCAGGTGGCACTGTCAATACAGAAGTGGATGAAGAGGCCGTGACTGCAGCAGAAGAGTAAGCAGTAGGAGCCAGAGACCTTTCTTGGTTTTTGAGGTGTCTACTCCACTGCAGCTCGTGCTTTGCACTTAGATGCCTGGTCATGCAGGTTGTGGTCAGGTTAAGAAAGTTTATGTCTCGCTTCAGGCTCTGATTGCACAGCGTGCAAACCACTCGTGTCTTGTCATCAGCACATTGTCTGAAGAACTGCCACACCAGGGAACTCCGTTGAGATGGCTTTGGTGTGCTCGGTCTCTTGCTGCAGTGGGCAGTAGCAGGCGTACTGTCTAGGGGATGGCCGCTCTGCTTTTGCACCCTGCTCCTTCTTCTGCTGTGCTGGTGGCTTTGTGCGACCACCACCTCTTCCTCCAAACTACACAGGTCACTCGCATGACCTTGATTCCATGTAGGGTCGAGGACCACATCGTCCTCCATATAATCTTCCACCCAGTCTTCACCCCTACACTCCTTGTTGGTCTGCACACTTTCGAAAGCCACAGCAGTTGGCACCTATGTTTCGTAATCATCCGAGACGTGCTGCGGTGGTACTCCCATGTACTCATCTTGAAACATAAGTTGTTGGACATCAGTGCACTTCTGGGGCAGTGCTAGATGGATGACCCTGGGAAACCCTGCTAGCAGAGTCATCAAAAAGAAGAAGAGACTGCTGCAGGCTCAGAATGCTTGGCTGATTTGCAAGGGGGTGAGGATAAAGACTTATGGACATTGGCTGCAGATGCCAACTCTGATCTTTCAGCAGGAGACTGGGTGGGAGACAATGTAAAGGAACTGGAGGCACTGTCAGCCACCCAATTGTCACAACCAAACAGCTGAGAAGCTCTGACAGAGGTCTTTCAGAACCTCCTCCTTGACTTTGTTGTGGTATTCAGTTTCTCATCTCGTTAGCCTCTCTCAGCTGTCATGTGTTGGACTAATTGCTTCCCTTTAAATTCCTCCCCAGAATGCTTTTCTGGGCGGCTTATATTTCTTCCTGGAGTGTGTGTGCACGCTGGTCTTGTTCTCCTGTCTGCTACAAAAGCTAAGTGTTGAACATTTATCTGTTACTTTCGGTTTGCTGGATCCCAGGTGACCCTGACTCCCTCCGTATCTTGTGTAGGGAGCCGGTGGTCGTGTCCCCTCACTATCGTAGGGTGCTCAGTGGTTATATAGTCAAGGTACGTGGATATGCAAACCTCCACCATTCGGATCTTTCCATAGGCTGAGCAACCAGGGAAAGTGCCAGGTCTTCTGCAGGGGTTCCCCCTTGGTTCCTTAGTTTTTGGATCCAGCAAGTCATTTATGCATGTTGCTTTGCCTTGTTTCCTGTACACCGTCCGTGACATTATAAGCCGCCAAAACCGTCTTAAGCATGGATCCGATTTCACTTTTGGCTGAACGCTTCCAGGGTCTTTCATTGGAGGTAGCTGACCTCCGTAAGACTTTTTCTCAGCTTCAAGTGACCGGTTCAGCTTGCGTTCATGGAGCTTGTTCTGAGCCTAAGATCTCGCTCCCGGATACGTTCTCCGGGGGTAGTGAGAATTTTGTGCGTTTTAGAGAGGCTAGCAAACTCCATTTTCGCCTTCTTCCCCTTTCCTCTGGAGATGAGGAACAGAGGGTGGGGATCATTATATCGCTGCTCAGAGGTAACGCTCAGTCCTGGGCCTTTTCGCTGCCGGAGGGGGCACGGCCTCTCCGTTCAGTGGATGAATACTTTTTAGCCCTGGGTCAGATATATGATGATCCGGATCGTATTGCTCTGGCTGAGTCTAGACTACGTCTATTATGCCAGGGTAAACAATCCGCAGAAATATACTGCTCAGAATTTCGGAGATGGGCAGTTGATACTGGTTGGAATGATGCTGCACTCCGAAGTCAATTTTGCCATGGTCTTTCAGAGGGATTGAAAGATGCATTTGCCTTTCATGAGAGGCCTATTTCTTTGGACTCTGCTATGTCTCAGGCCGTTCGTATTGACAGGCGTCTTAGAGAGAGAGGAGAGATGTCTCCTTCCTGTCATACGCAGTCCCAGGACAGTGCAGCGGTCCCATTCTGTGCGCAGGGGTCTCAGTCGCCGTCAGCCCCTTCTGAGCAGGAGCCCATGCAGCTGGGGTTGATTGCTTCTAACAATAGAAGATTCAGCTCGCATGGGAGGGTTTGTTTTTGTTGTGGAGGTATAAATCATTTGGCAAATATTTGTCCCTCTAGGAGATTCAGGCAGTTTTCTGGGAGTAATAAAGAAACAAACAGGAAAAAATCTTTTAAAAATGTTCCGTCTGTTACTATTGGCAGGGTTGAGGCGGAAATTGAAGGTTTTCCATTTGCTTGTAGTTCCCGTTTTGTCCTGCCGGCTAGGGTGGCGCTAGAGAGCAAGAACATTTTTTGTGAGATTCAATCTCGGTCAATCTCATTGATAATCAATTTGCGATAACTCATGGTTTCCAGGTGCGCACTTTGGGAAAGGATATTCCTGTTTTTGCTATCGATTCCGCTCCACTTTCTCAGAAATCATTAAAGGGCATAGTTCACGATATCTGTTTAATTGTGAGTGATGCTCATGTTGAGGATGTGTCATGTTTCGTCCTTAGCGGTTTGCCTACCCCTCTGGTGTTGGGGCTGCCCTGGCTCACTAAGCATAACCCCACCATTGATTGGCAAGCGAGGCAAATAAATGGTTGGAGTGACTTTTGCAGAGAGAATTGCCTCATGACATCTGTTTCTGAGGTTGCTACTAAGACTGTACCATCTTTTCTCTCTGAATTTTCGGATGTCTTCTCTGAGAGTGGAGTTCAGGATTTGCCCCCGCACAGGGAGTACGATTGCCCTATTAATCTCATCCCAGACGCCAAGCTGCCTAAATCTCGTTTATACAATCTTTCCCAACCTGAGAGGATCGCTATGCGTGCTTACATCTCTGAGAGTCTGAGAAAAGGACACATATGACCCTCTAAGTCACCTGTTGCCGCTGGTTTTTTCTTTGTTAAGAAAAAAGATGGTTGTTTAAGACCTTGTCTGGATTTCAGGGAGCTGAATAGTATCACAATTCGTGACCCTTATCCGCTTCCTCTGATCCCGGACCTGTTTAACCAGGTTGTTGGGGCTAAAGTCTTTTCCAAATTAGATCTAAGAGGGGCATACAACCTGGTCAGGGTCAGAGAAGGGGACGAATGGAAGACGGCCTTCAATACCCCTGAGGGCCATTTTGAAAATTTGGTTATGCCTTTTGGTTTGATGAATGCCCCAGCCGTTTTTCAGCATTTCGTGAACAGCATTTTTTATCATTTGATGGGAAAATTTGTATTGGTGTATTTGGATGACATTTAGATTTTTTCTCCCGATTTCAAAACTCATAAGGAACATTTACGTCAGGTCTTGCTCATCCTGCGGGAGAATAAATTATATGCGAAACTGGAAAAATGTGTGTTTGCGGTTCCAGAAATTCAATTTCTGGGGTTTCTTCTCTCCGCTTCTGGTTTTCGCATGGGCCCCGAGAAGGTCCGCGCTGTGCTTGAGTGGGAGCTTCCTGAGAATCAGAAGGCGCTGATGCGTTTTTTGGGCTTTGCCAATTATTACAGGAAGTTTATTTTGAATTATTCTTCTATTGTTAAACCACTCACTGATATGACCAGAAAGGGGGTAGATTTTTCTTCTTGGTCAGTAGAGGCGCGTAAGGCTTTTTCTGATATCAAGGAGAGTTTTGCTTCCGCTCCCATCTTGGTGCAACCTGATGTTTCTTTACCCTTCATAGTTGAGGTTGATGCTTCTGAGGTGGGCGTGGGGGCGGTCTTGTCTCAGGGTTCCTCTCCTGCCAATTGGCGACCGTGTGCCTTTTTCTCAAGAAAACTCTCCTCCGCAGAGAGAAATTACGATGTGGGAGATAGGGAATTGTTGGCCATCAAGTTGGCTTTTGAGGAATGGCGCCATTGGCTAGAGGGAGCCAGACACCCTATTACCGTATTTACTGACCATAAAAATCTGGCCTACTTGGAGTCAGCCAAGCGTCTGAACCCGAGACAGGCCAGATGGTCTTTGTTCTTTTCTAGGTTTAATTTTGTTGTCACGTTCCGCCCTGGAGTTAAGAATGTGAAGGCAGATGCCCTGTCACGTTGTTTTCCGGGAGGCGGGAATTTTGAAGACCCGGGTCCCATTTTGGCTGAAGGTGTGGTGGTCTCTGCTCTTTTTCCTCAATTGGAGGCAGAGGTGCAGGCAGCCCAGTCAGAGGCTCCTGATCTTTGTCCTCCTGGGAGGTTGTTTGTGCCTCTCGTTTTAAGACACAAGATTTTTAAAGAACACCACGATACGGTCCTTGCTGGGCACCCGGGGGTAAGAGCCACACTGGATCTCATCGCTCGGAGATTCTGGTGGCCTGCGCTTCGTAAGTCGGTTGAGGGTTTTGTGGCAGCCTGCGAGACTTGCGCTCGTGCCAAAGTCCCTTATTCACGGCCATCAGGTCCTCTCCTTCCCTTACCCATTCCTTCCCGTCCTTGGACACATCTGTCCATGGACTTCATAACGGACCTGCCTCGTTCCTCGGGGAAGAATGTGATTCTGGTGGTGGTGGACCGTTTCAGCAAAATGGTGCATTTCATCCCTTTTCCTGGTTTGCCCAATGCTAAGACGCTGGTGCAGGCATTTATTGATCACATTGTCAAATTGCACGGTATTCCTTCAGACATAGTCTCTGATAGGGGCACGCAGTTTGTTTCCAGATTCTGGAAGGCTTTCTGTTCTCGCTTGGGGGTTCGGTTGTCATTCTCTTCTGCTTTCCACCCGCAGTCGAATGGCCAGACAGAGCGCGTCAATCAGAATCTGGAGACATATCTGCGCTGTTTTGTGGCGGAGAATCAAGAGGATTGGTGTTCTTTTTTGTCCCTTGCTGAGTTTGCTTTAAATAACCGTCGTCAGGAGTCCTCTGATAAGTCACCATTTTTTGGTGCATATGGGTTTCATCCGCAGTTTGGGACTTTCTCGGGAGAGGGGTCTTCTGGTTTGCCTGATGAGGACAGATTCTCCTCGTCTTTGTCATCTACTGTATTTGGCAAAGGATTCAGGATAATCTAAAGAGCATGAGTGAGAGATATAAGCGTGTGGCAGATAAGAGACGTGTGCTTGGTCCGGACCTGAATGTTGGTGATCTGGTGTGGTTGTCTACTAAGAATATCAAATTGAAGGTTCCCTCCTGGAAGTTGGGTCCTAGGTTTATTGGGCCTTACAAAATCCTGTCTGTCATCAATCCTGTTGCATACCGTCTTGATCTTCCTCAGACTTGGAAGATCCATAATGTTTTTCATAAGTCCTTATTGAAACCTTATGTTCAACCCATTGTACCCTCGCCTTTGCCTCCTCCTCCGATTATGGTTGATGGGAATCTTGAATTTCAGGTCTCTAGGATTGTGGATTCTCGTCTTGTCCGCGGTTCTCTTCAGTACCTTGTTCATTGGGAGGGGTATGGTCCTGAGGAGAGGATGTGGGTCCCAGTGACGGACATTAAGGCCTCTCGTCTCATCAGGGCTTTCCATAGGTCCCATCCTGAGAAGGTGGGTTCTGAGTGTACGGAGTCCACTCGTAGAGGGAGGGGTACTGTCACAACCAGACAGCTGAGAAGCTCTGACAGAGGTCTTTCAGAACCTCCTCCTTGACTTTGTTGTGGTATTCAGTTTCTCATCTCGTTAGCCTCTCTCAGCTGTCATGTGTTGGACTAATTGCTTCCCTTTAAATTCCTCCCCAGAATGCTTTTCTGGGCGGCTTATATTTCTTCCTGGAGTGTGTGTGCACGCTGGTCTTGTTCTCCTGTCTGCTACAAAAGCTAAGTGTTGAACATTTATCTGTTACTTTCTGTTTGCTGGATCCCAGGTGACCCTGACTCCCTCCGTATCTTGTGTAGGGAGCCGGTGGTCGTGTCCCCTCACTATCGTAGGGTGCTCAGGGGTTATATAGTCAAGGTACGTGGATATGCAAACCTCCACCATTCGGATCTTTGCATAGGCTGAGCAACGAGGGAAAGTGCCAGGTCTTCTGCAGGGGTTCCCCCTTGGTTCCTTAGTTTTTGGATCCAGCAAGTCATTTATGCATGTTGCTTTGCCTTGTTTCCTGTACACCGTCCGTGACACTAATCTACTATCACCTGTACTTATTCTGGTCTCACCATTCGTAGAGACGCATTAGTCCAGACCAAATACCGCTGCAGGTTCTGTCGCCTACTCGCACCGGAGGAAGGGGTTTCACTTGTGCGTGCAGCTGGCACAGATTGACCACGTCCTCTCCCTGCAACAGGAGCTCCACCAGCAGCACCACGACCGTGGCCACGTCCCTTATTTGACGCTCTCCTCATATTAATTTATTTTTGGATCTTGCCCAAAATGGGTGTTTTTTTAATAACAGAATAGAACACCAGTATCTAACGTGTGTATCTCACACTTACAGATGCATCAAAGGCTACAAATTTAGTTTTTTGCCCAAAATGGGTGTTTTTTTTAAACCCAGAAAATTATTGAAGTATTTCAAGCTTGTATTTCACAAAAAAAAATTGAGCATAGGCCCCAGATGTAGGGTATTGCCAAAAATTGGTGTCTTTTAAACCCAGAAAATTATTCCAGTATTTCAAGATCGGATTTCACACTGACAAATGCTGCAAAGGCATCAGATGTAGGATATTGCAAAAAATGGGTGTTTTTTTAAACCCAGATTATTATTGCAGTATTTCAAGCTTGGATTTTAATGTCACAAAAGCACATATGCTGTGCTAGTGCACTGAGCTTGCATAAAATGGCCTCTGCTGCCCACCTAACTAACACACAGATAAAAGTTATTTTTCTGTGTTACAGGGCTCAGGGCAGGGTAAAAATATTATGCACTGCACCCACAAAACTAAATCTAGGTAGATCGCTGAGTTAACAAGCACTTCTGATTAAAGATTCTTTCCTATTCTCTCCCTCACAGCAGCAGCATCCTCTCCCTACACTAGTAACAGCAGAGTGACGTGCAGCGCTAGGTGACTCCAGCTTATATACAGGCTGAGTCACATGCTGCACTGGCCAATTACAGGCATGGCTGTGATGGCTTCTAAGGGCACAGAGTTAAAGGATTGTTGATTGGCAGCCTTTCAAAAAGCGCCATAAAATAGCCCAACACCGAACCCAAACTTTTAGTGAAAAGTTCGGGTCCGGGGTCCAAAAGTCCTGAAGTTCGGTACGAACTTGAACTTTACAGTTCGGGTTCATTCAAGCCTACCTAAGACAATCTCACTAAAACATCAAGCAAAAGCTGTATTTTAGTTTTTTTAAAGACAAATGACACCGACGCTAATTCCTCCCTAGTAGAGTTGAGCGAACACCTGGATGTTCGGGTTCGAGAAGTTCGGCCGAACTTCACGGAAATGTTCGGGTTCGGCATCCGAACCCGACCCGAACTTCGTCCCGAACCCGAACCTCATTGAAGTCAATGGGGACCCGAACTTTTCGGCACTAAAAAGGCTGTAAAACAGCCCAAGAAAAGGCTAGAGGGCTGCAAAAGGCAGCAACATGTAGGTAAATCCCCTGCAAACAAATGTGGATAGGGAAATGAATAAAAATAAAAAATAAATAAAAAAAAATTAACCAATATCAATTGGAGAGAGGTCCCATAGCAGAGAATCTGGCTTCACGTCACCCACCACTGTAACAGTCCATTGTCAGATATTTAGGCCCAGGCACCCAGGCAGAGGAGAGAGGTCCCTTAACAGAGAATCTGGCTTCATGTCAGCAGAGAATCAGTCTGCATGTCATAGCTGAGAATCAGGCTTCACGTTAGCCACCACTGTAACAGTCCATTGTCATATATTTAGGCCCAGGCACCCAGGCAGAGGAGAGAGGTCCCATAACAGAGAATCTGGCTTCATGTCAGCAGAGAATCAGTCTGCATGTCATAGCAGAGAATCAGGCTTCACGTCAGCCAACATTGGAACAGTCCATTGGCATATATTTAGGCCCCGGCACCCAGACAGAGGAGAGGTTCATTCAACTTTGGGTTGCCTCACAATATAATGGTAAAATGAAAATAAAAATAGGATTGAATGAGGAAGTGCCCTGGAGTACAATAATATATGGTTAAGGGGAGGTAGTTAATGTCTAATCTGCATAAGGGATGGACAGGTCCTGTGGGATCCATGCCTGGTTCATTTTTATGAACGTCAGCTTGTCCACATTTGCTGTAGACAGGCGGCTGCGTTTGTCTGTAATGACGCCCCCTGCCGTGCTGAATACACGTTCAGACAAAACGCTGGCCGCCGGGCAGGCCAGCACCTCCAAGGCATAAAAGGCTAGCTCTGGCCACATGGACAATTTAGAGACCCACAAGTTGAATGGGGCTGAACCATCAGTCAGTACGTGGAGGGGTGTGCACACGTACTGTTCCACCATGTTAGTGAAATGTTGCCTCCTGCTAACACGTTGCGTATCAGGTGGTGGTCCAGTTAGCTGTGGCGTGTTGACAAAAGTTTTCCACATCTCTGCCATGCTAACCCTACCCTCAGAGGAGCTGGCCGTGACACAGCTGCCTTGGCGACCTCTTGCTCCTCCTCTGCCTTGGCCTTGGGCTTCCACTTGTTCCCCTGTGACATTTGGGAATGCTCTCAGTAGCGCGTCTACCAACGTGCGCTTGTACTCGCGCATCTTCCTATCACGCTCCAGTGCAGGAAGTAAGGTGGGCACATTGTCTTTGTACCGTGGATCCAGCAGGGTGGCAACCCAGTAGTCCGCACACGTTAAAATGTGGGCAACGCTGCTGTCGTTGCGCAGGCACTGCAGCATGTAGTCGCTCATGTGTGCCAGGCTGCCCAGGGGTAAGGACAAGCTGTCCTCTGTGGGAGGCGTATCGTCATCGTCCTGCGTTTCCCCCCAGCCATGCACCAGTGATGTGCCCGAGCTGCGTTAGGTGCCACCCCGCTGTGACCATGCTTCATCCTCATCCTCCTCCACCTCCTCCTCATCCTCGTCCTCCTCGTCCTCCAGTAGTGGGCCCTGGCTGGCCACATTTGTACCTGCAAAAAACCTCCCTCTGAGTCACTTCGAAGAGACTGGCCTGAAAGTGCTAAAAATGACCCCTCTTCCTCCTCCTCCTGGGCCACCTCCTCTTCCATCATCGCCCGAAGTGTTTTCTCAAGGAGACATAGAAGTGGTATTGTAACGCTGATAACGGCGTCATCGCCACTGGCCATGTTGGTGGAGTACTCGAAACAGCACAACAGGGCACACAGGTCTCGCATGGAGTCCCAGTCATTGGTGGTGAAGTGGTGCTGTTCCGCAGTGCGACTGACCCGTGCGTGCTGCAGCTGAAACTCCACTATGGCCTGCTGCTGCTCGCACAGTCTGTCCTGCATGTGCAAGGTGGAGTTCCACCTGGTGGGCACGTCGCATATGAGGCGGTGAGCGGGAAGGCCGAAGTTACGCTGTAGCGCAGACAGGCGAGCAGCGGCAGGATGTGAACGCTGGAAGCGCGAACAGACGGCCCGCACTTTATGCAGCAGCTCTGACATGTCGGGGTAGTTGTGAATGAACTTCTGCACCACCAAATTCAGCACATGCGCCAAGCAAGGAATGTGCGTCAAACCGGCTAGTCCCAGAGCTGCAACGAGATTTCGCCCATTATCGCACACCACCAGGCCGGGCTTGAAGCTCACCGGCAGCAACCACTCATCGGTCTGTTGTTCTATACCACGCCACAACTCCTGTGCGGTGTGGGGCCTGTCCCCCAAACATATGAGTTTCAGAATGGCCTGCTGACGTTTACCCCGGGCTGTGCTGAAGTTGGTGGTGAAGGTGTGTGGCTGACTGGATGAGCAGGTGGAAGAAGAGGAGGAGGAAGCTGAGTAGGAGGAGGTGGCAACAGGAGGCAAAGAATGTTGCCCTGCGATCCTTGGCGGCGGAAGGACGTGCGCCAAACAGCTCTCCGCCTGGGGCCCAGCTGCCACTACATTTACCCAGTGTGCAGTTAGGGAAATATAGCGTCCCTGGCCATGCTTACTGGTCCACGTATCTGTGGTTAGGTGGACCTTGCCACAGATGGGGTTGCGCAGTGCACACTTGATTTTATCGGATACTTGGTTGTGCAGGGAAGGCACGGCTCTCTTGGAGAAGTAGTGCCGGCTGTGAAGAACATACTGTGGGACAGCAAGCGACATGAGCTGTTTGAAGCTGTCTGTGTCCACCAGCCTAAATGACAGCATTTCATAGGCCAGTAGTTTAGAAATGCTGGCATTCAGGGCCAGGGATCGAGGGTGGCTAGGTGGGAATTTACGCTTTCTCTCAAATGTTTGTGAGATGGAGAGCTGAACGCTGCCGTGTGACATGGTTGAGATGCTTGGTGACGGAGGTGGTGGTGTTGGTGGTACATCCCCTGTTTGCTGGGTGGCAGGTGCCAACGTTCCTCCAGAGGCAGAGGAAGAGGCCGAGGCGGCAGCAGCAGAAGAGGCCGAGGCGACAGCAGCAGAAGAGGTAGCAGGGGGAGCCTGAGTGACTTCCTTGTTTTTAAGGTGTTTACTCCACTGCAGTTCATGCTTTGCATGCAGGTGCCTGGTCATGCAGGTTGTGCTAAGGTTCAGAACGTTAATGCCTCGCTTCAGGCTCTGATGGCACAGCGTGCAAACTACTCGGATCTTGTCGTCAGCACATTGTTTGAAGAAGTGCCATGCCAGAGAACTTTTTGAAGCTGCCTTTGGGGTGCTTGGTCCCAGATGGCGGTGGTCAGTAGCAGGCGGAGTCTCTTGGCGGCGGGTGTTCTGCTTTTGCCCACTGCTCCCTCTTTTGCTACGCTGTTGGCTCGGTCTCACCACTGCCTCTTCCTCCGAACTGTGAAAGTCGCACGACCTTCATTCCATGTGGGGTCTAGGACCTCATCGTCCCCTGCATCGTCTTCCACCCAGTCTTGATCCCTGACCCCCTGTTCAGTCTGCACACTGCAGAAAGACGCAGCAGTTGGCACCTGTGTTTCGTCATCATCAGAGACATGCTGAGGTGGTATTCCCATGTCCTCATCATCAGGAAACATAAGTGGTTGTGCGTCAGTGCATTCTATGTCTTCCACCGCTGGGGAAGGGCTAGGTGGATGCCCTTGGGAAACCCTGCCAGCGGAGTCTTCAAACAGCATAAGAGACTGCTGCATAACTTGAGGCTCAGACAGTTTCACTGGTATGCATGGGGGTGATGTGACAGACTGATGGGCTTGGTTTTCAGGCGCCATCTGTGCGCTTTCTGCAGAAGACTGGGTGGGAGATAATGTGAACGTGCTGGATCCACTGTCGGCCACCCAATTGACTAATGCCTGTACCTGCTCAGGCTTTACCATCCTTAGAACGGCATTGGGCCCCACCAAATATCGCTTTAAATTATGGCGGCTACTGGGACCTGAGGTAGTTGGTACACTAGGACGTGTGGCTGTGGCCACGTCCTCTCCCAGCACCAGAGGGTCCACTACCACCACCACGACCATGTCCGCGCCAGCGTCCTTTACTAGATGTTTTCCTCATTGTTATCGTTCACCACAACAACAAAAATATTATTTGGCCCAATGTATTGAATTCAAATTCAGGACTTTTTTTTACAGACACCTAACACTATCTGGCTATCTATTTAGGTACCGTATTACACTAATACAGGCACAACAGTAACCACAGATTTAGCTGACTATAAATTTGAGGCCTATTATTTAGGCGCTGGGTGACAGGTATACGTTTACAGACAGAATTAGACTGGGATATGCACAGTAGCGTGTGTGTGAAGTTATTGAGAATGACCCTATCTGCACCTTGAATCTAATATACCCTTTTAGGGATAAATTTAAAGTAGGCCTGATACAGCAGAAACCACTAATTTAGAGAATTGCGAAATTGGAAATTGTATTTCAACCCAGAACAAAAACTGTGCTTTGACGGCAGCCTAAAAACAGTGAGCAATTGAATAGCAGCAGTTCAATCATCCACAGCTGCAGATCGATCACTGAATGAAGTCTTTTGGAGGAGTTAATCACTGCCTAATCTCGCCCTAACGTCGCAGCTGCAACCTCTCCCTATACTGATCAGAGCAGAGTGACGTGCGGTGCTACGTGACTCCAGCTTAAATAGAGGCTGGGTCACATGCTGCACTGGCCAATCACAGCCATGCCAATAGTAGGCATGGGTGTGATAGCCTCTTGGGGCAAGTAGTATGACGCTTGTTGATTGGCTGCTTTTGCAGCCTTTCAAAAAGCGCCAAACACCGAACCCGAACACGGACTTTTACGAAAATGTCCGGGTTCGGGTCCGTGTCATGGACACCCCAAAATTCGGTACGAACCCGAACTATACAGTTCGGGTTCGCTCATCCCTACTCTCTAGCACACAAAACCCTAAGGCCTCTTTCACACGGGCGAGATTTCCGCGGGGGTGCAATGTGTGAGGTCAATGCATTGCACCCGCACTGAATCCGGACCCATTTATTTCTATGGGGCTGTGCACATGAGCAGTGATTTTCACGCAACAGGCCCCATAGAAGTGAATGGGGCTGCGTAAAAATCGCAAGCAAGTGCGGATGCGGTGCGATTTTCACGTATGGTTGCTAGGAGACGATCGGGATGGGAACCCGATCATTATTATTTTCCCTTATAACATGGTTATAACGGAAAATAATATCATTCTTTATACAGAATGCTTAGTAAAATAGTGATGGAGGGGTTAAAAAAATAAAGAAAAATTTTTTACTCACCTTAATCCACTTGTTCGCGCAGCCCTGCTTCTCTTCTTTCTTCTTCTTTGAGGAAAAGGACCTGTGGTGACGTCACTGCGCTGATGAAATGGTCCATCACATGTTCTATCACCATGGTGATGGATCATGTGATGGGCCATGTGATGAGCGCAGTGACGTCAACAAAGGTCCTTTTCTTTAAGGCCTCTTTCACACGGGCGTCAATTTTTTTTGCCCGGGTGCGTTGAGGGAAAATGCGCGATTTTCCCACGCGAGTGCAAAACATTGTCATGCGTTGCACTCGTGTAAGAAAAATCGCGCATGTTTGGTACCCAAACCCGAACTTATTCACAGAAGTTCGGGCTTGGGATTGATGTTCTGAATATTGTATTATTTTCCCTTATAACATGGTTATAAGGGAAAATAATAGCATTCTGAATACAGAATGCATAGTAAAACAGCGCTAGAGGGGTTAAAAAAATAAAATAAAAAATTTAACTCACCTTAGTCCACTTGATCGCGAAGCCCGGCATCTCCTTGTGTCTCCTCTGCTGCTGAACAGGACCTGGGGTGAGCTGCTGCATTAAATAGAGGTTAAGGACCTGTGATGACATCACTCCGGTCATCACATGGTACGTCACATGATCTTTTACCATGGTGATTCACCATGGTAAAAGACCATGTGATGACCGGAGTGACGTCATCAAAGGTCCTTAACCGGTATTTAATGGAGCAGCTCACCCCAGGTCCTGTTCAGCGCAGAGGAGACACAAGGAGATGCCGGCTTCTCGATCAATTGGACTAAGGTGAGTTACATTTTTATTTTTATTTTTTAACCCCTCTAGCGCTGTTTTACTATGCATTCTGTATTCAGAATGCTATTATTTTCCCTTATAACCATGTTATAAGGGAAAATAATAATGATCGGGTCTCCATCCCGATCGTCTCCTAGCAACCGTGCGTGCAAATCGCACCGCATCCGCACTTGCTTGCGGATGCTATGCGATTTTCACGCTTCCCATTCACTTCTATGGGGCCTGCGTCGCGTGAAAATCGGACAATATAGAGCATGCTGCGATTTTCACTCAATGCACAAGTGATGCGTGAAAATCACCGCTCATGTGCACAGCCCCATAGAAATGAATGGGTCAGGATTCAGTGCGGGTGCAATACGTTCGCATACAGAGACAGGCGAACGCCCATTGTCACGCGTTCCCGCTAAAGTCTATGTACGGGAACGCGCGACAAGACGCCCCAAAGAAGCTCATGTACTTCTTGGGGCGTCGGGCGTTTTACAGCGCGATCTTACACGCTGTAAAACGCTCAGGTGAGAACCATTCCCATAGGGAATCATTGGTTCTTGCCTGTTGAGTGTTTTACAGCGCGTAGGAATGCGCTGTAAAACGCTCAGGTCTGAACCCAGCCTAAGACAACGACAGTAAAACAGTAATCAAAAGCCTTTTTTTTTTTTTTTTTAAAGACTAACTACGCTGACGCTAATCCCTCCCAAGCACACAAACCACTAATGACACTAAAACAGCAAGGAAACGACTTTTTATTAGCTACACTATTCACTAAAGGTACTTTTAAACTTGCATTTTCTTTTCCAGCATAGAGTTCCATCCTAGGGTCTCTATACCGGAAAAGAACTGATCATTTTTATCCCCATGCATTCCGTTCAGGATGCATCAGGATGTCTTCATTTCAGTCTTTTTGACTGATCAGGTAAAAGATAACACAGCAGCGTGCTACGGTTTTATCTCTGACCCAAAAAACTGAAGACTTTCCTGAATGCCATTTTTTCCCCTAGGAATGTATTAGTGCGTATACGGCATTCGAAATACCGGAATGCCGGATCCATCCTTCCGGCCTGCGCAGACCGAAAAAAAGGTGAAAAAAATAAAAGCCGGATCCGTTTTTCCAGATGACACCGGAAAGACGGATCCGGCATTTCAATGCATTTTTCAGACTGATCAGGCATTTTTCAGATTGATCTGGATCCAGATCAGTCTTACAAATGCCATCAGTTGGCATACATTTTGCCGAATTCGGCAGGCAGTTCCGGCGACGGAACTGCTTGCCGGATCACTCTGCCGCAAGTGTAAAAGTATTCTAACCTAAACTGACTATCTCCCACTAACTATCTGTATTATATATTTGAGCTAACTAACTAACTAACTAACTATATAATGTGCCTAACACCCTGCACTCAGCTACACTATTCACTAACTAAGCTACACTGAATATCTCCCACTAACTATCTGTATTATATAATGAACAGTATAACAGTATATGAGCTATCTAATGTAATGAGTCTGAAACAGCAATGCACAACACTCCTCTCTCTCTCACAACTGCAAAAAACAGCAGGAAATGGCTGCTGGGGAGGTTCTTTTATAGTGAGGGGTAGGCACCTTTCCTATTGGTTGCTGGGGATGTTGCTAAGCTCTAACAAAGATATAGCAGCCTTCTCATTGGCCCACAAGCAAGAAGCATCCCTCCCTAGCACACAAAACCCTAAAACAGTGACATTAAAACAGCAAGCAAAATACTTTTTTGGTTGTTTTTTCAAAGACGAATGGCGATGCCAATAATCCCTCTCTAGCACATAAAACCCTAAGGCTACATGCACACGACACATGGCCATTTTTAGCACCAGTGAAAGTCTAAGGACTATTCACATGGCCATTCTTTTAACGGCCAGTGAATAGCGTCCGTCTAAAAATAGGACATGTCCTATTTTTGTCGGTTTTCACGGCCAGACGGACCCCATTGAAATCAATGAGACCATTTTTAACGGCCGATTGACAGGAGTGCACCCGTCTAACGGCCGTTAAAAATGGGTACACAGGCCATTTAGGGGCTAAAAAAAAAAACTCACCTCATCCACTTGCTCGCGGTGCAGCAGTCTCTTCTCTCTTCATTGAGCAGGACCTGCTAAAGGACCTGCGATTTGCATGGTGACGTAATCACGTGGGAGCGTGCAGTAACATCATTGCGCACATTCGGCAGGTTCTGTTCTGCAAAGAGAGAAGAGACTGCTGCAGCGCGAGCAAGTGGATAAGATGAGGTTTTGTTTGTTTGTTTTTTGGGCTGTGGGACTCTATGGGGGCATTATATAAACCATAGGGGACATTATAAAGCTGGGGGCCCTAAGAAAAAAAAAAACACACACTATGGGGGACATTATTTAAGATGGGGCTCTACATTAGGGGCAGTATTAAAGCTGGGGGCAGCAAAAAAAAAAAAAAAAGTCAGAAACTATGGGGGTCATTATTTTAGCTGGGGGCCTACATGTGGGCATTATTAAAGCTGGGGGTAGTAAAAAAATAATTATTACACTACGGGGGAAATTATTTTAGCTGGGGGCCTACATGGGAGCATTATTAAAGCTGGGGCAGTAAAAAAATAATAATCTTAGACTACTGGGGAAATTATTTTAGCTGGTGACATTATTAAAGCTGGGGGCAGCAACAAAAATAAATCCTACACTATGGGGGACATTATTTTAGCTGGGGGCCTACCATCCTGTGGGTGGGTCTATAAATAACTAAGCTACACTGAGTATCTCCCACTAACTAACTATCTGTGTTATATAATATATATGAGCTATCTAATGTAATGAGTCTGACACAGCAATGCACAACACTCCTCTCTCTCTCACAACTGCAAAAAACAGCAGGAAATGGCTGCTGGGAAGGTTCTTTTATAGTGAGGGGTAGGCACCTTTCCTATTGGTTGCTAGGGATGTTGCTAAGCTCTAACAAAGATTTTGCAGCCTTCTCATTGGCCCACAAGGTAGAAGCAGGGAGGAATCATGTGTGCTGGTTAAAAAAAAAAAACTTGAATATTCACAATTAGCTATATTCACGAATTCTCGAAGTGCCGATATTCGCAATAAAAATTCACAATACAAATATTTGTGCTCAACACTACTTTTGAGCATGTTTTCTGTAGCTGCTGATGGCTGTTGGAAATAATTCCACTTGGCATGCAGCAGAAAGCCCTTCGACAGCCAGTATGCTTTCGCCTGGCACCCACTGTTGTGAGATTTTAATTACTAAATGCAAGCCACCACAAGAATCATAAGATGAAACTGTAAAATTTCTTTAGCCTTAACGTAAGAATCCTAGCTGACTAAATAGCCGGAAGGTGTTTTAACCATCTTAACATAAAAGTCAGGTTTCTATTATTGTAATAATCTACAGTTGAGCAAATATTGTGAAATACATTGAGAACATGTTCTATTATAATTATGTTTACAGGAGCCCCGTGAGTTTGCGGCAAAGAAGAAGATTAGCAACAAAACTGTGTCTCTCACTGTCGCATTAATACCCTGAAAACTAACTAATAGTACTTGGGACTTTGTCCATGCATCTAGAAATTCTGATATCACGGAGAACTATAGCAAAAGACTTTAAGTGAAAATTTGTATTACAGAGCAGCTATAGTTAAAATTAAAAGTAAATCAACTTGTTTGAATTACCATAGAATAAAAATGAAACTTAGGCCTCTTTCACACTTGCGTTGTCCGGATCCGGTGTGTACTCCACTTGCCGGAATTACACGCCGGATCCGAAAAAACGCAAGTGTACTGAAAGCATTTGAAGACGGATCCGTCAGTGTTACTATGGCACCCAGGACGCTATTAAAGTCCTGGTTGCCATAGTAGTAGCGGGGAGCGGGGGAGCGGTGTACTTACAGTCCGCGCGGCTCCCGGGGCGCTCCAGAGTGACGTCAGAGCGCCCCATGCGCATGGATGACGTGCCATGCGATCACGTCATCCATGCGCGTGGGGCGCCCCGACGTCACTCTGGAGCGCCCCGGGAGCCGCACGGACGGTAAGTATACTGCTCCCCCGCTCCCCACTACACTTTACCATGGCTGCCAGGACTTTAACGTCCCGGCAGCCATGGTAACCATTCAGAAAAAGCTAAACGTCGGATCCGGCAATGCACCGAAACAACGTTTAGCTTAAGGCCGGATCCTGATCAATGCCTTTCAATGGGCATTAACCCCTTCACGCAACATCACGTGAGGGAATGTGGTGCCTCACCGCATCCCCACGTGCATGTACGTGATCGGCTTTCACTGTCAGCGCAGGGAGCGAAGCGCTGAAGGTTCAGTGAAGCCGGCGTGCTGGGGTTGCTAGGCAACCAGAGAAGTCGGCGGGAACAGCATCGGAGCTCTGACACGCTCGCGATTGCTGTGATTGGTCCAATACTGCAGAGGGACCAAACGCAGCGCATCGGGGCAGGTAAGGGGGGTTAGGGAGGGACTATGTGCTTCTCCTTCTCTGATCGTCCCAATTCCTGTCAGGGAAGCGATCAGAGAAGGAGCGAGTGTGAAAAGCTGCTGTAGATTAATAACTACCAGATCACATTAACCCCTTTAGTGCCGAAAAGCTGCTTCTGTGCCCCAGTCAGTGACACAGATCAGTTCTGTGCCTCATCAACAGCCTGTCATCTGTCATCTGTAGTCAGTTCTGTGCCTCATCCCCTGCTTCGTACATAATTAACCCCTAATTAACCCCTTCAGTACTGATTTGCCCCAGTCAGTGAGATTAGTCCTGTCCAGTCATCTCCTTATCACCTCATCCAGACACCTGTCACTACTGTCCGTCCGTTAAGACAACTGTCACTCCAGCCTGTCCGTCCGTTAAGACAACTGTCTGCCCGTCAAGACACCTGTCACTCCAGCCTGTCCGTCTGTTAAGACAACTGTCTGCCCGTCAAGACACCTGTCACTCCAGCCTGTCCGTCCGATAAGACAACTGTCTGCCCTGTCAAGACACCTGTCACTCCAGCCTGTCCGTCCATCAAGACACCTGTCACTCCAGCCTGTCCGTCCGTTAAGACAACTGTCTGCCCGTCAAGACACCTGTCACTCCAGCCTGTCCGTCCATCAAGACACCTGTCACACTAGCCTGTCCGTCAATCAAGACATCTGTCACTAAAGTTTGTCCGTTCAATAAAGACACCTGTCACTCCAGCCTGTCCGCCCATCACGAAACCTGTCAGTCCAGTCTGTCCGTTCAATAAAGACACCTATTACTCCAGCCTGTCCGCCCATCAAGACACCTGCCAGTCCAGTCTGTCCGTCCATCAAGACACCTGTGACTCCAGTTTGTCCATTCAATAAAGATACCTGTCACACTAGCCTGTCTGTCCATCAAGTCACCTGTCACACACTCCCAAGTTACATAAAAAAATAAAAAATAATAACCGTCAATAGGTGTGCCATCCTCCTGTGTTTATACACTCGTGTCCTGTGCTTGAGTGGCTCCATTCTGTAAAATATAAGTCTCTTATGCCCCATGTGGCTTTATGCCACCTAATACTGTAAAAAAAATACATTAATTAACCCCTTTTCTGCCCCAGTAAGGATATTGGCACTACTCTGTGTCCCATACTAGACCCCTGGCTCATCGCCAGCCATCTGTGCTACCTGTGACACCTGTCAATAATTTCCAAGTGACTCGAGGAGTTTTTATCCTATCCTAAAGGATATACAGTATTTTAGTCTACTGTTCTATTTTTTTTTAATACAAATATATTAAAAAAAGACAAAAAAAATCTACGTTAGTTTACAGTTTAAAATGACTAAATGGCTTTTCACTGCCGAAGAGGCATATGCCGTACTTTTTGAGGACACTGACTCCAACAGTGGAGATGAAGTGACATTTTTAGTTTCATCTTCCTCAGATGATTCATCTAATGATGAACCCCATCGTAGGCGTCCTAGGGGTAGTGCGCAGTCGCAGCCCCGTACAAGTGACTCTTCATGGATCCCTGCAGATAACTATGTGCCCCAGGTGCCTGAATTTACAACCACTCCAGCCATCAATGTAGATACAACAGGTTTCAGTGAAATTAATTTTTTCCAATTATTCTTCACTGATGACCTAATTAACTTGATAGTGGAACAAACAAATATATATGCAGAGCAATTTATTGCCTCCCATCCAGACAGTTATCTCTCAAGGCCCCACAAATGGACCCCTACTAACACAACTGAAATGCAAAGGTTTTGGGGACTTCTCCTAAGCATGGGAATTATAAAAAAACCAACAATACGTTCGTATTGGAACAAAGATATTTTATATCACAGCCCTCTTCACAGTCTTGCCATGCCCCGGGCCCGTTTCGAAGCTCTTCTAAGATTCCTACACTTCAGCAATAATAATGAATGCCAACCCCCAAGCAACCCCAGTTATGACAGACTCTTTAAAATTAGGCCAGTGGTTGACCACTACAATTCCAAATTTGGTCAAGTATATACCCCCCAAAAATGTCTCTCAGTGGATGAATCATTGGTCCACTTCAAAGGCCGATTACATTTCCGCCAGTACCTGCCCAATAAAAGGGCTAGGTATGGTGTGAAGTTGTATAAGGCCTGTGAAAGTGTATCTGGGTATACACTGCGCTTTCGTATTTACGAGGGAAAAGATTCCAAAATTGAGCCACCAGATTGTCCCCGGTTCTGGGTATAAGTGGGAAGATAGTATGGGATTTAGTCCACCCCCTGCTGGACCACGGATACCATCTGTATTTGGACAACTTTTACAATAGTGTCCCTCTCCTGAAGTGCCTTGCTGCCAGAGGCATAGGCACATGTGGCACAATTAGAAGAAATCAAAAAGGGCTCCCTAAATCCTTTATAGATCAGACAGTGCGTCGTGGGGAAAGCAGGGCTGTTTGCTCAGAAAATTTGATGCTGCTAAAATACAAGGACAAACGGGATGTTCTTGTGTTGACTACCCTCCATGCAGATCAGTCCATCCCAGTCCCAGTCCGAGGAACCACAGAGCAGAACATCAAGCCTGTGTGTATCCAGGATTACAACAAGTTAATGGGTGGAGTGGATCTTTCAGACCAGGTACTACAGCCCTACAGTGCCTTAAGAAAATCTAAGGTGTGGTACAAAAAATTTGCTGTGTACCTAACCCAAGTGTCACTATATAATGCCTTTGTCATCCACAGAACAGCTGGTCATGGGGGGACCTTCTTGGAATTTCAGGAAAAAATAATAAAAAAATAGATTTTTGGAATTAAGGAAGGAGAGGCCAGTTTTTCATCCAGCAGTGCTTCTGGGGTATCAAGAATAATACGTGGGCAGCATTTCCCTGGAGTACTTCCCCCCACAGAAAAAAAAGGCGACCCCAAAAAAGGTGTTGAGTTTGCTTGGTTAAAGGGATTAGAAAAGACACCACTCACTACTGTCAGACCTGCCCCTCTAAACCGGGCCTCTGCATTGGAGAGTGCTTTCAAGTTTATCACACCTCAACTTATATCCATTAAGTCCATTTCGCTAATTTCTTAATTAATCCATGGCAAGACATTTTCAGTTGAGCATTTTTCCATTTGGCAATCCAATAATAGCTCCCCCCAAAAAATTAAAAATAAAATAAAAACCTTAAAAATTCCCATTATACCCCTAGATGAATACATTGAAAGGTGTCATTTTATTAAACGAGGCAATTCCTCAATTTCCTTTTATGTTCTGGCACCCCTAGAGCATCGATTTTGCGGTTTTCACTGTTGGGGTGAGTGTCTTCAAATGCGACATGGTGCCTGAAAATTATTCCAGCAAAATCTGCCTTCCAAAAGCCACACGGTGTTCCTCCCATTCTGAGCCCTGCTGTGGGCTCATACAGCACTTTACAACCACATATGGGGTGTTGATGTATTCAGGAGAAAATGGGTAACAGATTATGGGGTGCATTTTCTTCTGATACCCCTTGTTAAAATGACAAATTTGGGCCTAAAGCGAGATATTCTTGTAAAATATGAAATTTTTCATTTTCACTGCTAAGTCTTTCTAAATTCTATGAAACGGCTATTGGGCCAAAGTGCTCAGTGCACCCCTTGAAAAATTCCTTAGGGGGTGTATTTTCCATAGTAGGGGTCACTTTTGGAGGTTCTTTAACTTGTTGGGGTGCCTCAGGGTGTCTTCAAATGCGACATGGTGCTAGGAAATTATTCCAGCAAAATCTGCCTTCCAAAAGCCACACGGTGTTCCTCCCATTCTGAGCCCCGCTGTGTGCTCATACAGCACTTTACAACCACATATGGGGTGTTGACGTATTCAGGAGAAAATGGGTAACAGATTATGGGGTGCATTTCCTCCTGATACCCCTTGTTAAAATGACAAATTTGGGCCTAAAGCGAGATATTCTTGTAAAATATGAAATTTTTCATTTTCACTGCCAAGTCTTTCTAAATTCTATGAAAACGGCTATTGGGCCAAAGTGCTCAGTGCACCCCTTGAAAAATTCCTTAGGGGGTGTATTTTCCATAATGGGGTCACTTTTGGTGTTTTTTAACTGTTGGGGTGCCTCAGGGTGTCTTCAAATGCGACATGGTGCTTGAAAATTATTCCAGCAAAATCTGCCTTCCAAAAGCCATACGGTGTTCCTCCCATTCTGAGCCCCGCTGTGTGCTCATACAGCACTTTACAACCACATATGGGGTGTTTCTGTAAACTTAAGAATCAGGGTAACAAATATTAAGGTTTATTTTGCTGTTAACCCATGCTGAATTGCAGGATAAATGGATCTAAAGTGAAAAATCTGCAAAAAAAGTGACATTTTAAAAATTCACCTCCATTTTCCATTAATTCTGGTGGAACACTTAAAGGGTTAACAACGTTTGTAAAATTTGTTTTGAATACCTTGAGGGGTGTAGTTTCTAAAATGGGGTCATTTTTGGGTGGTTTCTATTATATAAGTCTCACAAAGTGACTTCAGACATGAACTGGTCCTTAAAAAGTGGGTTTTGGAAATGTTCTGAAAATTTTAAAATTTGCTTCTAAACTTCTAAGCCTTCTAACATCCAAAAAATTACATTTACAAAATGATGCAAACATGAAGTAGACATATGGTAAAAGTAAAGTAATAACTATTTTGTAAGTTACCACTGTCTGTCAGATAACCAGAGAAATTCAAATTTAGAAAATTGCGAATTTTTCTAAATTTTCTGTAAATTTTGGCTTTTTTTTATAAATAAAGGTGAAACATATTGACTCAAATTTACCACTAACATGAAGTACAATATGTCACAAGAAAACAATCTCAGAATCGCTTATATAAGTAAAAGTGTTCCAGAGTTATTACCACATAAAGTGAAACATGTCAGATTTGCAAAATGTGGCTTGGTCCTTATGGTGAAAACTAGCTTGGTCTTGAAGGGGTTAATTCTGGATCCGGCCTTGCGGCAAGTCTTCAGGATTTTTGGCCGGAGCAAAAAGCGCAGCATGCTGCAGTATTTTCTCCGGCTAAAAAACGTTCCGTTCCGGAACTGAAGACATCCTGATGCCCCGACGACGGAACTCTATGCCGGAAGAAAAGAACGCAGGTGTGAAAGAGCCCTTAGTCGTTATTTCACCATATTGTTATTGCACAGGCCTGAAAATAAAATGCAGCTTGTTAATAATGACTGTAGGTATATCTCACCATTTAAGCAAACTATGTACATGTGCCTACTTAAGCTCTGAATGGAAAGCTTTTACTACTGTAAGAAAATTACAATAATACTGCAATAATTGTTAATTTCTAACGATAATTTGTTTTCCCTTAGTCCTAACAGCAGCACAGATGGGTTAACCACCCCCCGTGGACTGGTAGGACCGGCGGAATGTTTAATGAGCCCAAGGATAATAACTCAATTTAACAATTAAGTATCCCCTTAAAAGGAGGGAGTCAACCCCCAGCCTACTGTGTTTATAGCAAGAAAAAAATAGACTTACTAGGGTGGGATATTTGTGTGCTACTGTTAGGACTAAGGGAAAAAAATTATCATTAGAAATTAACGATTCCCTTATGTACTACCAGCAGCACAGATGGGGAGAAAGCAAGAAGAAACCCCTAGGGAGGGCCTTCCTGCCTGGCAGGACTAAGAATAGTCTGCCCAAAGGCCGAAAACTCAGCTAGTCTGGCATCTAGTCTATAATGGGAGATGAATGTCGATTCAGAGCTCCGGGAGGCAGCTTTACAAATCATGTCGAGAGGCAGAGAAGTAGCCACAGCTCTAGTAGAGTGGGCCTTCACAAACTCCGGAGGATCCAGAGATTGGGAAACAAAGGCTTCTAATAGCTTCCTTAATCCACCGACTGATGGAAGGTTTGGATGACTTGCAGACTTTAAACTTACCGGCAAACAGGATTAGAAGATTTTCATCTTTCCTGAACTCCTTTGATCTATCCATATAGATCCAAAGACATCTCGAGACGTCCAGCGGATGTCTAGCAGGTTTCTCGGAGGAGGTGGAAGATGTCAACAGAACCGGGAGGGAAATCACCTGGTTGATGTTCTGGAAGGAAGGAACTTTAAGCCTAAAATATGGGAGGAATCTAAGAGGGACCCAGTCATGTAAAAAGATCGTATAGGGCTCATGTGCTGAGAGAGCTTGAAGCTCAGAGACCCTCTTAGCTGAAATCACTGCAAGGAGAAACACAAGCTTCCAAGTGACAAACTTGAAATCCACCTCCTCTAACAGTTCAAAGGGGGGAGATGCTGACTCCCTGAGAACTATTGATAAATCCCATTGAGGAATGGGTCTCAGTACTGTAGGCTTTAATCTTTCAGCTCCTTTAAGGAACCGTTTGATTAGCGGGTTCTGAGAAAAAGACCCTTTGAGGCAAGCTGAGATGGCTGAAACTTGAACCCTCAGAGTAGAAGGGGCAAGGCCGCTATCAAGGCCGTCTTGCAGGAACTGAAGGATAGCAGAGAGGGGCGGATATCCTCATATTACGAGAGTAGTCTATCTTGGTGTGGATTGCAGATAAGTGGGAAAGGTTCGACTCTGCCCAATCTAGAATCACCCCGATCTCTGATAGGAGGGGAAGTGATCTTGTGCCTCTCTGCTTGTTGATGTAAAGTACCGCAGTCATATTGTCTGACTGGACTTACACCGCTTTGCCCCGGATCTGAGGGGCGAAGTGAAAGAAGGCTAGCCGGATTGCTCGAATCTCGCGGAGATTGGATGAGAGGAACCATAGAGCCCAAGGGACTGCTTCCGCAGACGCTGACATGAGCCCCATCATCTTCATGAGAGTCCGAAATGAGACTCGCCGGGGAACGGAAAGGAACTTTGCCGTGTTCTGAATCCGGGATCTTCTGTCTGGGGTAAACTGGAGAGACATCCCAGTTGAGTCGATTATGAAGCCTAGATATCTTACTGAAGTCGACGGGCTCACGTTCGACTTCTGCCAGTTGACGATCCAACCTAAGCGGAAAAGAAAGGAGATTGCTACCTGAAGATGCTGCCAGTTGACGATCCAACCTAAGCGGAATAGAGAGGAGATTGCTACCTGAAGATGTTGAGTTAAGACCGTTAGAGCTTTAGCAAAGAGGCTTTTAAAAGCCAGTTGTCCAGAAAAGGAATGATGATCAGTCCTTGAAGTCTCAAAGCCGCCACCACAGAAACCACCACCTTGGTAAAAGTGTGAGGGGCAGAAGAAATGCCAAAGGGAAGGGCAACAAACTGAAGATGCCTGACGACCCCAGAAACCTGGACCGCGATCCTGAGATACTTCCTGGAAGCAGGATGGATCGGGATATGCAGATATGCATCCTTGAGGTCCAGGGTTGCCATCATGACCCCAGGATTGAGGACGTGAATTACTGACCTGACAGTTTCCATATGAAACTTCACCTTCCTTATGAACCGATTGAAATGCCTCAGAACGATAATCATCCGGAGATATCCTGAAGCTTTGGGAACCAGAAAAACTGGTGAATAGATCCCTAGGGCCCGTTCTCCTGCCGGAACCTCCTCCAGAGCCCCCTTGCAGATGTAGTCCTGAATGTAGGACTCCAAGATCACCTGCCTGGTAGCTTGTAGAAGGTTGGTCTTGACAAACCTGTCCAGAGGAATAGAGGTAAGGTTGATTAAATATCCCTCGTAAATTATGTTCAGGACCTATGTATCCGAGATCTGTCGGATCCACTTTTTCCTGAAGTGGGAGAGATGACCCCCGACAGGTACATGAAACATAGGAATGGGGAAGCTTACTGGCAGGACGGCAGGAGTAACGGGACTTATCCAAGAGCCTCGAAGAGGCGCTTAGTCAGGAGGTGGATTTTCCATATTTGGCTCCTTCACGAGAGCGCCTCAAACCCCTTCCCTGCGCTCTCCAGTCCCTTCGAGACCTTGCTTGAAGGCCAGACCTACCTCTGCGGTCTTGTCTGCCCTGCCCTAGAAAGGACTGCTGGGGAAAGCTCTTCCCCTTTTTGTCTGAAAGGCCCTCCATGATTTTATCCAGCTCCGAACCGAACAGACGGTTGGGCTCAAATGGGAGGCCACATAAGCTATATTTTGAGGAATTGTCAGTGACCCAAGGCTTAAGCCATAAAGGCCTACAGGCCGCCGACACCAGGGCTAGCTTCAACTGTAGCTGTGCGGTATCGCACAAAAAGTCTGTAGCCAGGTTGATGGTCTTGAAGGCAGCCAGTATGTTGTCCCGAGAAACCCTCTGATCCACGTCGACTTGGATTTGATTGAGGCGAGACCGGAGGAAAGTAGAGACCTCAGAAGCCACTATGGCTGTGGAAGCAGAAGCCGCAGCTGCCGTATAACCACGTCTTAGGGTGCACTCTCCTGTCAAGGGAATCCTGCAGACTAGACCCATCGTCTGCAGGGACAAGAGTGCGCTTGGACAACTTGGCAATAGCCATGTCCACCTTTGGAATGGACCCCCATGAATCCACCAAGGGTTTAGCCACCGGGAACATGGATTTAAACTTTTTTGTTAAAACCGGACCTTTCTCCGTTTTTTTCCACTCTGTACTCATGACAGAGAGGAGAGTCTCATCCACTTTGAAGACACGAGGTGCCCGACTAGTGGGATTGGAGGCTCCCCAGGGTCAACATCATAGTCCCCCGACCTGATGGACTTGAGCAATTTCTGTGTCTTTTCAGGGGGGAAAAAACACGACATCAGCTCGTCCTCATCTGAGGAGGAAAAACCTAAGGAGACCACAGAAGGTCTTTCCACCGGGACAGAGGTCTCCATAGGGACCTGGGCAGGCATATGAAGCCTTTCATCTAGCAGCCTATGACTCCCTTAATAGAGCCATCCACATAAGTCTTCACCCACTGATACATCTTCTGCATCATAGGTTCACTAGAGGGCTGAACCCTTGAATGACAGCTGTCACATCTGGAGTAGGGACAGCTTTCCTCCAGCAGGGCACTACAATCGTAGCAGGCTAAATGCTTCCTCTTAGAACTCATTTTCCTTCCGAATCCCGCGGAGACGACACCCCTGCGGGAAAAAATGGACAAATAAGACATTTGTAAATTGCCTATCTCAGTGAGAAAGGTAGAAAAAACAGACCGAAGGCAGCTGCGAATAAGGACCAAAGGAAAAAGATACCATAAGTGGAACAACACCAAGCTCAGGACTCTGGTAGCTAGCTTGAAAAGCATGTGCAGCCAGTGACCGAACTGGTGCACACTGCTTCCTTAAATAGGGGAAGGGGGAGGGCTCAGCCAACCCCCCCCCCCCCGCCCCCAGAGGAAAAATCTATAGATTTAACTAAAAATCCCTATAGCAGTAGAGGTCACTGAAAATCCTCCAACAGGAGGAAACATGCAAACAAAATAATTAAAATGTGTGCGAAAGAACGTGAAAAAATCGCGTTGAATAAAATACCCGGAAGTGACGCGACAGAAAATCCCCGCATCACTTCCGGAAGATGGCGGCGCCCCAGGACCGAAAATCTGGAACGAGGACGCCGCCAACCTACCTCAGCCAGGCGCAAAGCGTGGGCCCTGGCAGCAGATAAGCTGCCGGCCAACTAACGGGGTACATAAGAAAAAAGGGGCAACAGCATTACCCAAAGAAAAAAAGGATCCCCGCACTTTCAAAGAGAAAGGGGGGGAACAACCGCCTAGTCCACCTGTCCGGGAGGACAGAAAAAAAACACAGTGGGCTGGCGGTTGACTCTCTCCTTTTAAGGGGATACTTAATTGTTAAATTGAGTTATTATGCTTGGGCTCATTAAACATTCCTACCAGTCCACGGGGGGTGGTTAACCCATCTGTGCTGCTGGTAGGACGTAAGGGAATGGCATCTTACATGTTAAGGGAGGGTCCCTAGCCTGCATTTCCTACAGAAAGGTTTAAAGTTACCTGCTCCCCATTGCTTTGTTCCTGCATGCTGGCTCCCATCACTGCTGCAGCCGTGCACATGACCATTTCCATACCCTGGCTGGACTACAACAAGCTGGGGACCAGGAGATAAGAGACCATGGGCCAGCATGCAGGTCTGGGGAGCAGGTAAGTATAAATCATTCAGGAAGCAATACAGGCTAGACGCCTTCCCTTAACAGTTCATATCTGTGGAAAACATCTTTAAGGAGTTTAACAGCAACTTAACGTTAAGGCTATTTGAACACATGACTGAAATGCCGTAGATATGCCATCACAGATTTTTTTTGCTGAAAATTTGCAGCGTTGTATAGTACTAGCATAGTGCATGCGGTTTAAACCACTTAAGGACCACAGGTTTATACCCCCTAGTGACCAGGCCCTTTTTTACAAATCGGCACTTCACAACTTTAACGGTTTATTGCTCGGTCATGCAACATGGCACCCAAATGAATTTTACCTCCTTTTCTTCTCACAAATACAGCTTTCTTTTGGTGGCATTTGATTGCTGCTGAGATTTTTTGTTTTTATGATATTAATCAAAATAGACTGCAATTTTCTAAAAAAAAAGTGTATTTTTAGCTTTTTCTGGTAAAATTGTTCAAATATAATTAGATTTCTATACAAGTTTGTGTCAGAATTTATTGTGCTACATGTCTTTGATAAAAAAAAAATACCCCACAAGTGACCCCATTTTGGAAAGAAGACACCCCAAGGTATTCCATGAGGGGCATGGCGAGTTCATAGAAGATTATTTTTTTGGGCACAAGTTAGCGGAAAATTATTATTTTTTTATTTTCTTTCAAAGTCTCATATTCCACTAACTTGTGACAAAAAATACAATTTTACATGAACTCCCCATACCCCTCACGGAATTCCTTGGGGTGTCTTCTTTCCAAAATGGGGTCACTTGTGGGGTATTTATACTGCCCTGGCATTTTAGGGGCCCTAAAGCGTGAGAAGTAGTTTGGAATTCAAATGCGTAAAAATGCCCTGTGAAATCTTAAAAGTACTCATTGGAATTTTGGCCCCTTTGCGCATCTTGGCTGCAAAAAAGTGTCACACATGTGGTATCGCTGTACTCAGGAGAAGTAGGGCAATGTGTTTTGGGGTCTATTTTTACATATACCCATGCTGGGTGAGAGAAATATCTCTGTAAATTGACAACTTTGTATAAAAAAATTGAAAAAGTTGTCATTTACAGAGATATTTCTCACACACAGGATGGGTATGTGTGAAAAGACACCCCAAAACACATTGCCATACTTCTCCTGAGTACGGCGATACGACATGTGTGACACTTTTTTGCAGCTAAGATGCGCAAAGGGGCTCAAATTCCAATGAGTACCTTTTAGGAGGGCATTTTTAGACATTTGGATTCCAGACTTCTTCTCACGCTTTAGGGCCCCTAAAATGCCAGGGCAGTATAAATACTCCACATGTGACCCCATTTTGGAAAGAAGACACCCCAAGGTATTCCGTGAGGGGCATGGCGAGTTCATAGAAGATTTTTTTTTTTGCACAAGTTAGCGGAAATAGTTTTTTTTTTCCTCACAAAGTCTCCCTTTCCGCTAAATTGTGACAAAAAGTTCAATCTTTCATGGACTCAATATGCCCCTCAGCGAATACCTTGGGGTGTCTTCTTTCCAAAATGGGGTCATTTGAGGGTGTTTGTACTGCCCTGGCATTTGAGGGTCTCCGCAATCATTGCATGTATGGCCAGCATTAGGAGTTTCTGCTATTCTCCTTATATTGAGCACACGGGTAATGAGATATTTTTTTTCCGTTCAGTTTCTGGGCTGAAAGAAAAAATGAACAGCACAGATTTCTTCATTCGCATCGATCAATGTGGATGAAAAAATCTCTTCCCAAAACTGTGCAAAACAAAAAAAAAGAGGGGAAAGGACATAGGAGTGCTTGCGAAGTAAAGCTGCAATCGCTAATAAAGATCCAAAAAGCTCAAAAGTGATCTTTATAGCGCCGCAGTGATTTTACATTGTTTTTGCAGTGATCAGAAAAAAAATAATTCTGTCACTGCAGTGGGGCGGACTGAACGCAAGTGTACGCACAAGATCAGGCCTGATCGGGCTAACACTGCATTTTTTGTAGTGCCTAAGGTGACCCTAATGTACTGATATAGATCTGATTACGATCAGTCTTGATCACTTACAGATACTATATAGTACTAGTGCTGATTAGCAACAGCTCTGACGCTAATCAGCGACTAATCAGTGACTGCGGTGCGGTGGGCTGGGCGCTAACTACCTAACAATTAGCTAACTAACTGGTGGTGATAAGGGACCCTTAGGCCCCATTCACACGTCTGCAATTCTGTTCCGCATTTTGCGGAACGGAATTGCGGACCCATTTATTTCTATGGGGACAGACTTTGTCCCACTCGGATCCGCAATTGCGGACAAGAAAAGGCATATTCTATATAGTTCTGGCAATGTGCGGAAAGCACATTGCCGTGTCCGTGTTTTGCGGATCCGTGGATCCGCAAAACACATACGGACGTCTGAATGGAGCCTTACAGGGGGGTGATGAATGACAGGGGGTGATCAGGGAGTCTATATGGAGTGATCAGGGATTAATAAGGGGTTAATAAGTGACAGGGGGGGTGTGTGTAGTGTAGTGTGGTGCATGGTGCTACTTACAGAGCTGCCTGTGTCCTCTGGTGGTGGATCCAAGCAAAAGGGACCACCAGAGGACCAGTTAGCAGGTATATCAGCATCTAATATACCTTTCTGATGCGATTTTTTAAACATCTACAGCCTGCCAGCGAATGATCAGCGCTGGCAGGCTGTAGTTTAACTTCAGAGCTGCGCGCCGCTGTAAATGCGCGCACATGACCGTGCGCGTTCACGCAAAATCTCGGGTCTCACGAGATGACGCCAATAGGCGTCGCTGAGACCTGAGAGCATCCGCCGTCCTTAGGCCTATAGAGCACCGCCGTCCTTAGGCCTATCGGCGTTAGTGTGATGGGAGGTGGTTAAGAAAATGTAAGCGCAAATTGACCTGTGGTGTGGATTACAAATCCGCTGCATGCCAATTTAGGGCCCATTCAGATGGCCGTAGTGCTTTGAGGATCTGCAAATTGTGAATCCACAAAACACAGATACTGAACCGCACATGGCCGCAACCATAACAGAAAATGCCTATTCTTGTCTGCGATTGCGGACAAGAATAGGACAAGCTCTATCTTTTCCGCTGAGCTGCGGAACGGAACCACAGTGCTGTCCGCATCTTTTGTGGCACCATTGAAATGAATGGGTCCTCACCCATTCCGCAAAATTGCGGAACGGTTGTGGACTCATTCATACGGCTATCTGAATGAGTCCTTATGCTGAGATGCTGTGGTTTCTTTGTAATGGAGAGGGTAAAATCCACTGTCATTTCAGCAGCAAAAAATTGGTGTAATGCATGTGTTTTTTGCTGCAGTGTTTTTTTGTTTGGCCACAGAACTGTGGCATAAACAGCAACAGGCTTTTCCACTGAGCTTTTAGACATAAATACATTCAGAAAAAAACAATTGGGGTAATTTATCAAACTGGTGTAAAGCAAAACTGGCTTAGTTGCCCATAGCAACCAATCGGATTCCGCCTTTCATTTTCCAAAGAAGCAGTGAAAAATGAAAGGTGGAACCTGATTGGTTACTGTGAGAAACTAAGCCAGTTCTACTTTATACCAGCTTGATAAATGACCCCAAAAGTTGTTATTCCTTGTTACCCTGTAAGATTTATGTGATGTTACATGTTTCTCTCATTTCAGAAACAAAAGTATTTAACATAAAAATGGGGTTATGCCATGACTGATGTAAGAAATTGAAAATCAGACATCATATAGTACACAACATTCTCTTTCTAACAAAGCTAGAACCAGCCCTGTACCTCACCTGGAACCAGAGATCTCCCCAGTGTCGGACTCAAGTGCCTAGGTAAAATTATTTTTTTAGACCACAATTTTCTCCAAAAATTGCCACTGTACGGATACTTTCAAATATGATCTGCTCACGCAGCAGCAGCAGCAGACAAGTGTCCCTTTAGTGACTTTCAGAAGGTGGGTTCCCTAGTAAATAGATTACTGGTTGGTCTGCCTTTGTACCTAGAAGCCACCTGATGTATCTATGATAATAAACTGAGTAGTTTTTTTTAAATAATCCATCCATTTTTTTTATATGAACATAGACTGGTTGCGATGTTGTATGCTGCCTATCTATATGTAGTGAAATCGATATACTGTGTTATGTGCCACTTGTGCAGGGGGTAGTAGATTAGGGGCCCACTGCCGGATTCACCTGTACCCCTGTGGGCCAGTCTGAGCCTGGATCTCCACATTCATTACTCCAACTACTCTACAACAGGCATGCTTAACCTGCAGCCCTCCAGCTGTTGCAAAACTACAACTCCCAGCATGCCTGAACAGCTATCAGCCTACAGCAGGGCATTGTGGGAGTTGTAGTTTTACAACAGCTGGAGGACCGCAGGTTGAGCATGCCAGCTCTACAAGATTCTCTTCCAGCTGGCAGCTCAGGGAGCGTGTCCTTTTTCAAGAGTGTCTCCTTTTGTTGTATCTCCCTCCCTATAACAGTCAAAGCTTTTACCAGTAGATACGATTGGTGGCAGTTGATGGATAGAACAGAGCCTGTGTGATCACCTCTGTAGGCGGACATACAAATTATTATATAGATTAAACACCAGGGGGCACCATTATAATGAAGTAAATAGAATACTTCGCAACTGGAGCATTTTTGAAACAGTAAATTACAAAAGTAATTAGTTTGTCAAGCTGAAATATTAAAATAACATTTATTGGTGGCTCAACCCTTTTAACTGTGATGTGAGTAGCAATAACAATAATTGGATTAGGAAATGTCAGTGAGCTTCTAGAATTCCAGCTGTCAGAGAAAATCATCTTGTTACTACAGATGAGCCAATCAGTTAAAATTGACCTTGTCAGTGTCTCACCGAAGAGCACTTTTCCTAGCACGATGGAGGTTGCAGTGCTGGAATATGGATCCATATCTTAGCCTCTGATAGAAAATATGGCACATTTTTTTTATTTTATTTTTATTTGTTGTCCTCTACTTTTTACTATAAACACACAGTGACCAGGCACCTCTGGTGCTGATTATCTTATCGCAAATCAAAGCACAGAGCAGGTTAAAGTAGTTGTCTGAGTTATTTTTTTTAGAAGGCAGGAAAGGCATTAAAATAATAAAAAAAGTTATACTCACCTTTCCAAACACCCTCCATTCCAGTGTTGCCATTCTGAGCCTCCTGAGTGCTGCAGCCATGGTGTCAAGTTTTTGGCAGTAGTAAGTACAGTACTTGCCTATATACTGCATATGACTGCTGCTGCCAATCACTGGCCTCAGAGGTATATGGCATGTGACTGAAGGAGCCAGTGATTGGCTGCAACAGTTATGTGCAGTATGTGGACATGTCACTGCTGCAATTCACACAAAAAAGCCCAGTGGTTAATTGGGGCAGTGCTGGATCGGAGAAGGCTTAGAGCTGTGAGTATAATAATGTTTTATGAAATTATTTTGATGTCTTCCCTGCCTTTCATTAACAAAAAATATGGCAAACCCTAAAATTCAACCTGTCTAATCTAGAGAGCTGTGTCAGCCTATGCTTGTACACATGACAGTCTACAAGATTTCTTAAGAAATATCTAATTAGGGGTAGACCAAGTAGTAATAAAGTCAGCTTGCTAACATGCTTGCATAGTCACTGTAAACTAACTTTCTCTCTGCTTGTGAGATCAGATTATATCAACCCATACCTATGAAGATGGGAGAGGATGGTGAAACTGCAGAGAGAAACACAAACACAGACAAAACCCAGGAATGATTCAGCTGATTCAGTGGGTGGCTAATAATTAATTTTATATCTCACCCTAAGCGCTCTTTCACACGAGCGGATGCTGTGCGGGTAATCCACTGTGTGAAAGAGAGCCAAGTCCCGCTCCGGACAGCAGAGATTGATAATGCTCCGTGCCTCTCTGTGACCTACAAAATCACAGTGAGTTAAAGCTGCAAAACAAAGGGGGTTAGTCAGCACATCCCAATGCGCAGGTGCATGCTGCCATGGCAGAAAACATAGAGAAAAAAGACAATGCAACAGCACTTTGCAAACCAGATAAAGTACAATAATGCCATAGTCACAAAAAATTGTATAGTGCTAATGCTATGCTTATTTATAAAGTGAGATGCTTGGCAAATGCATTTTGTACAAAACCATCTGAGTCCGTCTGCCGAACGTCAAGGTGATCTCTGTAAGATGGGAACCTAACACTAAATACTACCTGTCATGCACCATTATGGCCGCCATAAAGTTCAGGAAGTGTTGGTTCCACATGCATTCTGGATCCACTCTGCCTTTTACCATTTTTGGTGCCAAAATAGCCTCCATTACTTCCAAGGGATGCAGGTACCAACATGCATGCCGAGCCCACTCCATATTCCAATGAATGCAGTGAGAGCAGACCACAGCTTTATATTGAAACGAATTAAAATCAGCCTATGGGGCAGACAGGCTAAACAAGAGTGCACGACTCGCCGGAGTGCCACACCTCCCCACTGTAAATCTGCAAAGAAAAGGGGGTTAGTCAGCACATTCCAATGCGCACGTTATAAATAAGCGTAGCATTAGCACACATTTTTTGTGACTATGGTATTATTGTACTTTATCTGGTTTGCAGGGGGCTGTTGCATAGTCTTTTTTGTCCGTGAGATAAAGCTGTCACCGTGATTTTGTAGTAAAAAGATCACAGAGAGGCACAGAGTAGGGATGAGCGAACTCGAACTGTATAGTTCGGGTTCGTACCGAATTTTGGGGTGTCCGTGACACGGACCCGAACCCGGACATTTTCGTAAAAGTCCGGGTTCGGGTTCGGTGTTCGTCGCTTTCTTCGCGCTTTTGTGACGCTTTCTTGGCGCTTTTTGAAAGGCTGCAAAGCAGCCAATCAACAAGCGTCATACTACTTGCCCCAAGAGGCCATCACAGCCATGCCTACTATTGGCATGGCTGTGATTGGCCAGAGCACCATGTGACCCAGCCTCTATTTAAGCTGGAGTCACATAGCGCCGCCCGTCACTCTGCTCTGATTAGCGTAGGGAGAGGTTGCGGCTGCGACAGTAGGGCGAGATTAGGCAGATTAACTCCTCCAAAGGACTTGATTAACTGATCGATCTGCAGCTGTGGATCATTGAGCTGCTGATCCTCAATTGCTCACTGTTTTTAGGCTGCACAGACCGTTTGTCAGTCACATTTTTCTGGGGTGATCGGCGGCCATTTTGTGTCTTGTGGTGCGCCAGCACAAGCTGCGACCAAGTGCATTTAACCCTCAATGGTGTGGTTGTTTTTTGGCTAAAGCCTACATCAGGGTGAAGCTGTCACACCAAGTGCATTTAACCAGCAATAGTCTGTTCATTTTTTGGCCATATACAAAATCAGGGGCAAGCTGCGCCTGTCACCAAGTGCATTTAACCCTCAATGGTGTGGTTGTTTTTTGGCTAAAGCCTACATCAGGGTGAAGCTGTCACACCAAGTGCATTTAACCAGCAATAGTCTGTTCATTTTTTGGCCATATACTAAATCAGGGGCAAGCTGCGCCTGTCACCAAGTGCATTTAACCCTCAATGGTGTGGTTGTTTTTTGGCTAAAGCCTACATCAGGGTAAAGCTGTCACACCAAGTGCATTTAACCAGCAATAGTCTGTTTATTTTTTGGCCATATCCCAGTCTAATTCTGTCACTAAATCCATACCGGTCACCCAGCGCCTAAATACTAGGCCTCAAATTTATATCCAGCTAAATCTGTCCCTAGTGCTGTAGCTGGGCGAGTTATTTAGTGTCCGTTCAAGCACATTTCTTGTTCTGGGTTGAAATACAATTCCCAATTTAGCAATTTCATAATTTAGTGGTTTCTGCTATATCAGAGCTATTTGAAATCTATCCCTAAAAGGGTATATAATATTCAAGGTGCACATTGGGTCATTCAGAATAACTTCACACACACCCGCTACTGTGTATTTCCAAGTCTAATTCTGTCACTAAACCCATACCTGTCACGCAGCGCCTAAATACTAGGCCTCAAATTTATATCCAGCTAAATCTGTCCCTAGTGCTGTAGCTGGGCGAGTTATTTAGTGTCCGTTCAAGCACATTTCTTGTTCTGGGTTGAAATACAATTCCCAATTTAGCAATTTCATAATTTAGTGGTTTCTGCTATATCAGAGCTATTTGAAATCTATCCCTAAAAGGGTATATAATATTCAAGGTGCACATTGGGTCATTCAGAATAACTTCACACACACCCGCTACTGTGTATTTCCAAGTCTAATTCTGGCACTAAACCCATACCTGTCACCCAGCGCCTAAATACTAGGCCTCAAATTTATATCCCGCTAAATCTGTCCTTAGTGCTGTAGCTGGGCGAGTTATTTAGTGTCCGTTCAAGCACATTTCTTGTTCTGGGTTGAAATACAATTCCCAATTTAGCAATTTCATAATTTAGTGGTTTCTGCTATATCAGAGCTATTTGAAATCTATCCCTAAAAGGGTATATAATATTCAAGGTGCACATTGGGTCATTCAGAATAACTTCACACATACCCGCTACTGTGTATTTCCAAGTCTAATTCTGGCACTAAACCCATACCTGTCACCCAGCGCCTAAATACTAGGCCTCAAATTTATATCCCGCTAAATCTGTCCTTAGTGCTGTAGCTGGGCGAGTTATTTAGTGTCCGTTCAAGCACATTTCTTGTTCTGGGTTGAAATACAATTCCCAATTTAGCAATTTCATAATTTAGTGGTTTCTGCTATATCAGAGCTATTTGAAATCTATCCCTAAAAGGGTATATAATATTCAAGGTGCACATTGGGTCATTCAGAATAACTTCACACACACCCGCTACTGTGTATTTCCAAGTCTAATTCTGGCACTAAACCCATACCTGTCACCCAGCGCCTAAATACTAGGCCTCAAATTTATATCCCGCTAAATCTGTCCTTAGTGCTGTAGCTGGGCGAGTTATTTAGTGTCCGTTCAAGCACATTTCTTGTTCTGGGTTGAAATACAATTCCCAATTTAGCAATTTCATAATTTAGTGGTTTCTGCTATATCAGAGCTATTTGAAATCTATCCCTAAAAGGGTATATAATATTCAAGGTGCACATTGGGTCATTCAGAATAACTTCACACACACCCGCTACTGTGTATTTCCAAGTCTAATTCTGGCACTAAACCCATACCTGTCACCCAGCGCCTAAATACTAGGCCTCAAATTTATATCCCGCTAAATCTGTCCTTAGTGCTGTAGCTGGGCGAGTTATTTAGTGTCCATTCAAGCACATTTCTTGTTCTGGGTTGAAATACAATTCCCAATTTAGCAATTTCATAATTTAGTGGTTTCTGCTATATCAGAGCTATTTGAAATCTATCCCTAAAAGGGTATATAATATTCAAGGTGCACATTGGGTCATTCAGAATAACTTCACACACACCCGCTACTGTGTATTTCCAAGTCTAATTCTGGCACTAAACCCATACCTGTCACCCAGCGCCTAAATACTAGGCCTCAAATTTATATCCCGCTAAATCTGTCCTTAGTGCTGTAGCTGGGCGAGTTATTTAGTGTCCGTTCAAGCACATTTCTTGTTCTGGGTTGAAATACAATTCCCAATTTAGCAATTTCATAATTTAGTGGTTTCTGCTATATCAGAGCTATTTGAAATCTATCCCTAAAAGGGTATATAATATTCAAGGTGCACATTGGGTCATTCAGAATAACTTCACACACACCCGCTACTGTGTATTTCCAAGTCTAATTCTGGCACTAAACCCATACCTGTCACCCAGCGCCTAAATACTAGGCCTCAAATTTATATCCCGCTAAATCTGTCCTTAGTGCTGTAGCTGGGCGAGTTATTTAGTGTCCGTTCAAGCACATTTCTTGTTCTGGGTTGAAATACAATTCCCAATTTAGCAATTTCATAATTTAGTGGTTTCTGCTATATCAGAGCTATTTGAAATCTATCCCTAAAAGGGTATATAATATTCAAGGTGCACATTGGGTCATTCAGAATAACTTCACACACACCCGCTACTGTGTATTTCCAAGTCTAATTCTGGCACTAAACCCATACCTGTCACCCAGCGCCTAAATACTAGGCCTCAAATTTATATCCCGCTAAATCTGTCCTTAGTGCTGTAGCTGGGCGAGTTATTTAGTGTCCGTTCAAGCACATTTCTTGTTCTGGGTTGAAATACAATTCCCAATTTAGCAATTTCATAATTTAGTGGTTTCTGCTATATCAGAGCTATTTGAAATCTATCCCTAAAAGGGTATATAATATTCAAGGTGCACATTGGGTCATTCAGAATAACTTCACACACACCCGCTACTGTGTATTTCCAAGTCTAATTCTGGCACTAAACCCATACCTGTCACCCAGCGCCTAAATACTAGGCCTCAAATTTATATCCCGCTAAATCTGTCCTTAGTGCTGTAGCTGGGCGAGTTATTTAGTGTCCGTTCAAGCACATTTCTTGTTCTGGGTTGAAATACAATTCCCAATTTAGCAATTTCATAATTTAGTGGTTTCTGCTATATCAGAGCTATTTGAAATCTATCCCTAAAAGGGTATATAATATTCAAGGTGCACATTGGGTCATTCAGAATAACTTCACACACACCCGCTACTGTGTATTTCCAAGTCTAATTCTGGCACTAAACCCATACCTGTCACCCAGCGCCTAAATACTAGGCCTCAAATTTATATCCCGCTAAATCTGTCCTTAGTGCTGTAGCTGGGCGAGTTATTTAGTGTCCGTTCAAGCACATTTCTTGTTCTGGGTTGAAATACAATTCCCAATTTAGCAATTTCATAATTTAGTGGTTTCTGCTATATCAGAGCTATTTGAAATCTATCCCTAAAAGGGTATATAATATTCAAGGTGCACATTGGGTCATTCAGAATAACTTCACACACACCCGCTACTGTGTATTTCCAAGTCTAATTCTGGCACTAAACCCATACCTGTCACCCAGCGCCTAAATACTAGGCCTCAAATTTATATCCCGCTAAATCTGTCCTTAGTGCTGTAGCTGGGCGAGTTATTTAGTGTCCGTTCAAGCACATTTCTTGTTCTGGGTTGAAATACAATTCCCAATTTAGCAATTTCATAATTTAGTGGTTTCTGCTATATCAGAGCTATTTGAAATCTATCCCTAAAAGGGTATATAATATTCAAGGTGCACATAGGGTCATTCAGAATAACTTCACACACACGCTTCTGTGCATTTCCAAGTCTAATTCTGTCACTAAATCCATACCGGTCACCCAGCGCCTAAATACTAGGCCTCAAATTTATATCCCGCTGAATTTGAATACAATACATTGGGCCAAATAATATATTTGTTGTTGTGGTGAACCATAACAATGAGAAAAACATCTAGTAAGGGACGCGGACGTGGACATGGTCGTGGTGGTGTTAGTGGACCCTCTGGTGCTGGGAGAGGACGTGGCCGTTCTGCCACATCCACACGTCCTAGTGTACCAACTACCTCAGGTCCCAGTAGCCGCCAGAATTTACAGCGATATATGGTGGGGCCCAATGCCGTTCTAAGGATGGTAAGGCCTGAGCAGGTACAGGCATTAGTCAATTGGGTGGCCGACAGTGGATCCAGCACGTTCACATTATCTCCCACCCAGTCTTCTGCAGAAAGCGCACAGATGGCGCCTGAAAACCAACCCCATCAGTCTGTCACATCACCCCCATGCATACCAGGGAAACTGTCTCAGCCTCAAGTTATGCAGCAGTCTCTTATGCTGTTTGAAGACTCCGCTGGCAGGGTTTCCCAAGGGCATCCACCTAGCCCTTCCCCAGCGGTGAAAGACATAGAATGCACTGACGCACAACCACTTATGTTTCCTGATGATGAGGACATGGGAATACCACCTCAGCATGTCTCTGATGATGACGAAACACAGGTGCCAACTGCTGCGTCTTTCTGCAGTGTGCAGACTGAACAGGAGGTCAGGGATCAAGACTGGGTGGAAGACGATGCAGGGGACGATGAGGTCCTAGACCCCACATGGAATGAAGGTCGTGCCACTGACTTTCACAGTTCGGAGGAAGAGGCAGTGGTGAGACCGAGCCAACAGCGTAGCAAAAGAGGGAGCAGTGGGCAAAAGCAGAACACCCGCCGCCAAGAGACTCCGCCTGCTACTGACCGCCGCCATCTGGGACCGAGCACCCCAAAGGCAGCTTCAAGGAGTTCCCTGGCATGGCACTTCTTCAAACAATGTGCTGACGACAAGACCCGAGTGGTTTGCACGCTGTGCCATCAGAGCCTGAAGCGAGGCATTAACGTTCTGAACCTGAGCACAACCTGCATGACCAGGCACCTGCATGCAAAGCATGAACTGCAGTGGAGTAAACACCTTAAAACCAAGGAAGTCACTCAGGCTCCCCCTGCTACCTCTTCTGCTGCTGCCGCCTCGGCCTATTCTGCTGCTGCCGCCTCGGCCTCTTCCTCCGCCTCTGGAGGAACGTTGGCACCTGCCGCCCAGCAAACAGGGGATGTACCACCAACACCACCACCACCACCTCCGTCACCAAGCGTCTCAACCATGTCACACGCCAGCGTTCAGCTCTCCATCTCACAAACATTTGATAGAAAGCGTAAATTCCCACCTAGCCACCCTCGATCCCTGGCCCTGAATGCCAGCATTTCTAAACTACTGGCCTATGAAATGCTGTCATTTAGGCTGGTGGACACAGACAGCTTCAAACAGCTCATGTCGCTTGCTGTCCCACAGTATGTTGTTCCCAGCCGGCACTACTTCTCCAAGAGAGCCGTGCCTTCCCTGCACAACCAAGTATCCGATAAAATCAAGTGTGCACTGCGCAACGCCATCTGTGGCAAGGTCCACCTAACCACAGATACGTGGACCAGTAAGCACGGCCAGGGACGCTATATCTCCCTAACTGCACACTGGGTAAATGTAGTGGCAGCTGGGCCCCAGGCGGAGAGCTGTTTGGCGCACGTCCTTCCGCCGCCAAGGATCGCAGGGCAACATTCTTTGCCTCCTGTTGCCACCTCCTCCTTCTCGGCTTCCTCCTCCTCTTCTTCCACCTGCTCATCCAGTCAGCCACACACCTTCACCACCAACTTCAGCACAGCCCGGGGTAAACGTCAGCAGGCCATTCTGAAACTCATATGTTTGGGGGACAGGCCCCACACCGCACAGGAGTTGTGGCGGGGTATAGAACAACAGACCGACGAGTGGTTGCTGCCGGTGTGCCTCAAGCCCGGCCTGGTGGTGTGTGATAATGGGCGAAATCTCGTTGCAGCTCTGGGACTAGCCAATTTGACGCACATCCCTTGCTTGGCGCATGTGCTGAATTTGGTGGTGCAGAAGTTCATTCACAACTACCCCGACATGTCAGAGCTGCTGCATAAAGTGCGGGCCGTCTGTTCGCGCTTCCGGCGTTCACATCCTGCTGCTGCTCGCCTGTCTGCGCTACAGCGTAACTTCGGCCTTCCCGCTCACCGCCTCATATGCGACGTGCCCACCAGGTGGAACTCCACCTTGCACATGCTGGACAGACTGTGCGAGCAGCAGCAGGCCATAGTGGAGTTTCAGCTGCAGCACGCACGGGTCAGTCGCACTACAGAACAGCACCACTTCACCACCAATGACTGGGCCTCCATGCGAGACCTGTGTGCCCTGTTGCGCTGTTTCGAGTACTCCACCAACATGGCCAGTGGCGATGACACCGTTATCAGCGTTACAATACCACTTCTATGTCTCCTTGAGAAAACACTTAGGGCGATGATGGAAGAGGAGGTGGCCCAGGAGGAGGAGGAGGAGGAGGAGGAAGAGGGGTCATTTTTAGCACTTTCAGGCCAGTCTCTTCGAAGTGACTCAGAGGGAGGTTTTTGGCAACAGCAGAGGCCAGGTACAAATGTGGCCAGCCAGGGCCCACTACTGGAGGACGAGGAGGACGAGGATGAGGAGGAGGTGGAGGAGGATGAGGATGAAGCATGGTCACAGCGGGGTGGCACCCAACGCAGCTCGGGTCCATCACTGGTGCGTGGCTGGGGGGAAAGGCAGGACGATGACGATACGCCTCCCACAGAGGACAGCTTGTCCTTATCCCTGGGCAGCCTGGCACACATGAGCGACTACATGCTGCAGTGCCTGCGCAACGACAGCAGAGTTGCCCACATTTTAACCTGTGCGGACTACTGGGTTGCCACCCTGCTGGATCCACGCTACAAAGACAATGTGCCCACCTTACTTCCTGCACTGGAGCGTGATAGGAAGATGCGCGAGTACAAGCGCACGTTGGTAGACGCGCTACTGAGAGCATTCCCAAATGTCACAGGGGAACAAGTGGAAGCCCAAGGCCAAGGCAGAGGAGGAGCAAGAGGTCGCCAAGGCAGCTGTGTCACGGCCAGCTCCTCTGAGGGCAGGGTTAGCATGGCAGAGATGTGGAAAACTTTTGTCAACACGCCACAGCTAACTGCACCACCACCTGATACGCAACGTGTTAGCAGGAGGCAACATTTCACTAACATGGTGGAACAGTACGTGTGCACACCCCTCCACGTACTGACTGATGGTTCGGCCCCATTCAACTTCTGGGTCTCTAAATTGTCCACGTGGCCAGAGCTAGCCTTTTATGCCTTGGAGGTGCTGGCCTGCCCGGCAGCCAGCGTTTTGTCTGAACGTGTATTCAGCACGGCAGGGGGCGTCATTACAGACAAACGCAGCCGCCTGTCTACAGCCAATGTGGACAAGCTGACGTTCATAAAAATGAACCAGGCATGGATCCCACAGGACCTGTCCGTCCCTTGTCCAGATTAGACATTAACTACCTCCCCATAACCATATATTATTGGACTCCAGGGCACTTCCTCATTCAATCCTATTTTTATTTTCATTTTACCATTATATTGCGATGCTACCCAAAGTTGAATGAACCTCTCCTCTGCCTGTGTGCTAGGCCTAAATATATGCCAATGGACTGTTGCAGTGGTGGCTGACATGAAGCCTGATTCTCTGCTATGACATGCAGACTAATTCTCTGCTGACATGAAGCCAGATTGTCTGTTACGGGACCTCTCTCCTCTGCCTGGGTGCTGGGCCTAAATTTATGACAATGGACTGTTGCAGTGGTGGCTGACGTGAAGCCTCATTCTCTGCTATGACATGCAGACTGATTCTCTGCTGACATGAAGCCAGATTGTCTGTTACGGGACCTCTCTCCTCTGCCTGTGTGCTAGGCCTAAATATATGCCAATGGACTGTTGCAGTGGTGGCTGACGTGAAGCCTGATTCTCTGCTATGACATGCAGACTGATTCTCTGCTGACATGAAGCCAGATCCTCTGTTACGGGACCTCTCTCCTCTGCCTGTGTGTGTGCTGGGCCTAAATATATGCCAATGGACTGTTGCAGTGGTGGCTGACGTGAAGCCTCATTCTCTGCTATGACATGCAGACTAATTCTCTGCTGACATGAAGACAGATTCTCTGTTACGGGACCTCCCTCCTCTGCCTGGGTGCTGGGCCTAAATATATGCCAATGGACTGTTGCAGTGGTGGGTGACGTGAAGCCTCATTCTCTGCTATGACATGCAGACTAATTCTCTGCTGACATGAAGCCAGATTGTCTGTTACGGGACCTCTCTCCTCTGCCTGTGTGTGTGCTGGGCCTAAATATATGCCAATGGACTGTTGCAGTGGTGGCTGACGTGAAGCCTCATTCTCTGCTATGACATGCAGACTAATTCTCTGCTGACATGAAGACAGATTCTCTGTTACGGGACCTCTCTCCTCTGCCTGTGTGTGTGCTGGGCCTAAATATATGCCAATGGACTGTTGCAGTGGTGGCTGACGTGAAGCCTCATTCTCTGCTATGACATGCAGACTAATTCTCTGCTGACATGAAGACAGATTCTCTGTTACGGGACCTCCCTCCTCTGCCTGGGTGCTGGGCCTAAATATATGCCAATGGACTGTTGCAGTGGTGGGTGACGTGAAGCCTGATTCTCTGCTATGACATGCAGACTAATTCTCTGCTGACATGAAGACAGATTCTCTGTTACGGGACCTCTCTCCTCTGCCTGTGTGTGTGCTGGGCCTAAATATATGCCAATGGACTGTTGCAGTGGTGGCTGACGTGAAGCCTCATTCTCTGCTATGACATGCAGACTAATTCTCTGCTGACATGAAGACAGATTCTCTGTTACGGGACCTCCCTCCTCTGCCTGGGTGCTGGGCCTAAATATATGCCAATGGACTGTTGCAGTGGTGGCTGACGTGAAGCCTCATTCTCTGCTATGACATGCAGACTGATTCTCTGCTGACATGAAGCCAGATCGTCTGTTACGGGACCTCTCTGCTCTGCCTGTGTGCTAGGCCTAAATATATGCCAATGGACTGTTGCAGTGGTGGGTGACGTGAAGCCTCATTCTCTGCTATGACATGCAGACTAATTCTCTGCTGACATGAAGACAGATTCTCTGTTACGGGACCTCCCTCCTCTGCCTGGGTGCTGGGCCTAAATATATGCCAATGGACTGTTGCAGTGGTGGCTGACGTGAAGCCTCATTCTCTGCTATGACATGCAGACTAATTCTCTGCTGACATGAAGACAGATTCTCTGTTACGGGACCTCTCTCCTCTGCCTGGGTGCCGGGGCCTAAATATCTGAGAATGGACTGTTCCAGTGGTGGGTGACGGGAAGCCAGATTCTCTGCTATGGAACCTCTCTCCAATTGATTTTGGTTAATTTTTATTTATTTAATTTTTAATTTAATTCATTTCCCTATCCACATTTGTTTGCAGGGGATTTACCTACATGTTGCTGCCTTTTGCAGCCCTCTAGCTCTTTCCTGGGCTGTTTTACAGCCTTTTTAGTGCCGAAAAGTTCGGGTCCCCATTGACTTCAATGGGGTTCGGGTTCGGGACGAAGTTCGGATCGGGTTCGGATCCCGAACCCGAACATTTCCGGGATGTTCGGCCGAACTTCTCGAACCCGAACATCCAGGTGTTCGCTCAACTCTAGCACAGAGTATTATCAATCATGTTAATGCTCCGTGTCTCTGCTGTCCAGAGTGGGGCTTGGCTCTCTTTCACGCAGCAGACTACCTGCACTAGTGTGAAAAAGCCCTAAGTGCTTTATTCGCATCTATACTGCTCAGTACTTCACGTAAACTATTAATGTCTTATATGGCGATTCTGACTAATTATTATAAGTAAGAAAGTAAAAGCAACTGTCATAAATTAAGTAGCATAAATACCCAAAACCTTCATGTGAATATATTTTTTGGAGCCTTTTTAATAGAGCCAAATGCATCTCCATTGCCCTTTCTAACATTTAATATTTCTTGACCTCAGTACATGAGTAAAATTAGAGTAAAAGTAGACAACTACCATGAAATAAAAACCCCTAGTCTGTTTGTCAAATGTGCTTGATTCTGTACACTGTAGCTTTATCATGCCTTAAACATTCAGCTCTGTTAGTGTATGTTGCTTTCCTATCTGTTATTGAAGAATTATGATTTTAGGGTCTTGAAAGTAGGACAGAGGTCTATATGTAGCTGTTTCCATGGCAATTCTAAATCTTTAACTTTCCCATGGCAATACTGAAAAGCAACTTGATTTTGAAATACAGATTTATTTTATTGATTTCAATTTTCTCTACTGGAGTGGACTACTTGATTTATCAGACAACAAATGATTTTCTGCTCTGCTTCTCTGTATTATGACTCCACTACCCCTACACAGTCTGGGCCAAGAGCAATAAGAGATTTGCATTTTCCAGACAGCTGAAGTCATTATAAAAATGTTTCCAACTGTTTCTGATTGGAAGAGACACTCCAGTCAAGTGCTTACAGTCCATCTAATATGTCTACATTAGTCAGGTCCAACTTGACAGAAGGGCTCATCCAGTCATATACAGAAACATGGCACTTGTTTTCCTTTTAAATGCTACAATGTTGTTTTTTTTAATATTAAAACAGATATGCAAAAGTTAAACCCTGCAAATAGTATGGAATACACCAATGGAGTCAATATAGGACAATACCCAAAAACAAAGGTATGAAGAAAAAAAAAGATAATTAAAGGCAACAGGCAACAGAAGTGATGATAATTAAGTAAATCAAACCAATGCAATAATCTGGGATAAAAGGCTGAATCTATGAAACCATAACATAATGTTGGAATGTGATTCCTTATCAATGTGCAGCATCCTACAGCAGAGCAGTGTTCTACTACAAAGCATTGGAGATAAAGTGCATCCCTCATCCCCTTAGGTCTGTATTACACCAACAGATTATCTGAACAATAGTTAGTGTGTATAACAAGAGATCTGTGTGTGTAAACGGCCATCTAACCAACGATTGGTCAGAAAATCTGCCAGATAATCTGTTGGTGTAACACAGGCCTTTAGGCCATATTACACAGGCAGATTATTAGTAAGATTACCGCTAATGAGCGTTCATATGAGCACTCGTTAGTGATCATCTGGCAGTGTAATACTGCTGCCGATTACCCGATGAACGACCAAACGTTTGTTCATTGGGTAACTGGAATCTTTAAACATATAAAAAAATCCTGGTTTGCGTGTGGCAGATCGGACCTTGTAATGGGCAAACAATGGGACAGTATAGGGATGAGTGATGCATTAGAGATCATTAGTCCCTATACTGAGGAGGATATCGCTGCACGTAATAGCAGCGGTCTCCTCCTGTACGGAGCAGGCGATTTATGGGAGGGAATGCTTCCCTCCGAACAACTGTCTGATCTATCTGCCTGTGTAATAGGGCCTTTAGGCTGGGAAAGGAAAGATTATATTGCCAAAGTAAAAAAGAGAACATTCAAGTGAGAATGCAAAAGCAATGCACAAGGGCTCAAAATAAACACCAATACTATAACAAGACACATGCAGGACCACATAAATACGGCACATTAGTTACATATTAACCGTAAAATAAATAAAAAGTAGAAATTTACTATACAGATGAGGCACTGAATTGACATAAATATAGTATCACTCAAACATAAACATAAAATAGAGTAAACAAAATGTAATCTATAAATGAAAATAAAGGGTTAGAATCCTCAAAATGTAATATTGCTATAAATATAAATTTCCCCATCCATTTGTGCCAATGCTATAAATATACATAAAAACCACAAAGGTGCAATAATGGCCACTATTAATTAATGAGTAGTGTTGGGTGAGCATGTTCGTCCGAACACCATTTTGCTCGAGTCTTCTCGCGTAGCAGCCAGCAAACGTGTAGGGAAGTGCTGGCACTCGCTGTAGTGCTGTAGCCATGTTGGTTACTGGCATTACAGATTGGCTGGCCAAAACACGTCATCGGGTGCTGTATAGCACCCATGGTTCAGCTCAGTCTTAGTTAGGGAGAGCTGCAGTAGAAGGGACAAATAGTGTAGGAACAGGAATGGGTTTATTTTTTTAGGCAGGGTTTATTGTTCGAAGGTGTTAGAGAACCAAAAGTCCTTTTAAGGACTATTGTTTTAGCTGGCTGCAATATATATTATTAGCGCAACCTGCGCTAAATTGCGTGCAATTGTTTGGCCGCTGCTGACAATGACACAACCTTTGCTACATGTGTTGTGTTACATATGCACATCCTAAATATCTGTGACATTCAGCGCAATTGTTTGGCCGCTGCTGACAGTGACGTTACCTGCGCTACATCTCCTGTATAACGATTGAACATCCTAAATATCTGTGAAATTCTGTTACATTTTTTCGCCGCTTGTGACAGCGACATTACCTGCGCTACATCTCCTGTATAACGTTTGAGCATCCTAAATATCTGTGACATTCAGTTACATTTTTTCACCGCTGGTGACAGCGACATTATCTGCACTACTTCTCCTGTATAACGATTAAGCATCCTAAATATCTGTGACATTCATTTAATTTATTTGCGCATACACAAACAAAACCTGTGCTACTGTACGTGTGACATACTTGCAAGCATATAGGCGAGCAGTAAGGGACGGGGATGTGGCTGTGCTGCTGATGGTGCATGCAGAGGCTGTGGCCCTGGGTGCGGTGAAACTATTCCTGCTGCCAGAGCACAAGAAACACACTCATCCGCAATACCTAGCTTCATGTCCCAGTTTGCAGGCGCAGGACACCTCTCTCGATGTCATACCAGGGCAACCAGGTGGTCGGTTGGATTGTAGCAGATAATGCTCAGGACATGTGGGAACTGCAAAATTACTGTAAAACTGTCATTGCTGTATTGCATGTCATTTTGCATGCCTACACCTGTTGTATCCCTGTTCATAGGCTGTTTAAGTGTGTTTTATACATCCCACCACTAGATAGGGATAGCACTACTCTGGGATATCCAGCCCAGCTCAGGGCTTATCTGTGTTCAGTCTGTTGTTAGTTTTGAGAGAGTGCAGATCAAGCACATCTGCTCAGGTGAAAATATAGCCCAAGAAGGGACAAAGAAAGGAAAGACTAAGGCTGGGTTCAGACCTGAGCGTACTGAACGTACACTCTGTATGTGTGATTGTACGGGCGTTTGCAATCGCGCATACAGAGACAAGCGAACGCCCATTGTCGCGCGTTCCCGCTGAAGTCTATGTACGGGAACGCGCGACAAGACGCCCCAAAGAAGCTCCTGTACTTCTTGGGGCGTCGGGCGTTTTACAACGCGATCGTACGCGCTGTAAAACGCTCAGGTAAGAACTATTCCCATAGGTAATCATTGGTTCTTGCCTGTTGAGCGCTTTACAGCGCGCAGGAACGCGCTGTAAAACGCTCAGGTCTGAACCCAGCCTAAAAAGCAAAGGATAATAGCCACTACCCAGGCATCCGAGACCTTTGGGAATTCAGGTGAAGGATTCTTTAGCCACAGACAACCTCACCAAATTACTCTGGTTGAAAAGGGACCTTGAACCAAAGTCTCCTACCAGAAAAGAGTACTACAGAACCACAGTCAGAACCTAGCAAAACCTATTAACAGTGGATCAACAGAATTCCTCTAAATATCAAGAGACTGTATTCTGTCTGGATGTATATGCCGCAACTAAAACCAGCTACAGTAAAAGTTGTGAGTTATATCCTACCACTGTCTACCTCATTCTTCAATATTACTACAACTGGTTGTACCACCATAAACGTACTGGCGTCACCACAAATACCATCAAGGGACCCAGCCACCACAAGCACCCTAAACACCACTGCCATCAAGGGCACCTCAAACTCCATCTAGGCTGGTGCTTCCCTACCACAGAGTGTGCCCCGGAGGATTTTTGTGCTGTCTTCCTGATCACTGTGCTGCTGGCCCAGGGAGGCTTTCTGCTAACCACGAGTAAACCGATGAACTGTATTTTACTGGCCCCTCATCGGCCCACCGTGCACCTCACGTGTCGCCACTGCGGTTCTGGCACGCCACACACCCAGTCTCAGTAGCCAAGAGTCTGGTCAACAGAATCCTTACCCTGATCCTCCTTCCTCCCACCATGGAGAGTCTTGGCAAACAAGCGATCCCACACTCTCATTCCGAGGAGCTCTTTTCATAGCCATTCCTTGATTTGACCCTCTCACCAAGCCCTCTTGGAGAGGGACATGAGGAGATCTTGTACACTGATTCCAAAACTCTTGAGTATCCACAGTAAGAAAAAGATGACGGTGGGGACGGCAATAATTGTTTCACGAGGTGGATGATGATGATTAGACACAGTTGCCAATAAGTCAACCGCAATTAGTGTCTCAAGAGGTTTATGATGAGGATGAGACACAGCTGTCAATAGGTGAGGTTCTTGTTAGCTCAACAAATCAGGAGGATGACCAGAGTGAGGAAGTGGAAGAGGAGGTGGTGAAATCACTGACTGCCGAGCGAGGACAGCAGTACAAAGGGAGAGGGATCCGCAGCACCACAACAGGCTGGAAGAGGCAGTGGGGTGGCAAAAAAGAGAAGGCGGGCCACACCAAACAGGCCCGCAACCGTTCCCAGAAGCATCCCCTTGCGGCAATCTCCCTTGCCAAGGGGTAGGTGTTCCGCAGTCTGGCGCTTTTTTGAGGAAAGTGCAAACGATAAAGAATTGTCATTTGCAACCTGTTCTGTACCAAAATGAGCAGGTGCATGAACACTACCAACTTCCGACCACCAGCATAATCCGCCACATAGCATCAAAGCTCCCTGATAGGTGGATCGAACGCCTGGGTCCACAATCAGTGTGTGCAGGTCACACCACTGCCTCCTCTTCCCCTGTGTTACAAGCTGGCCAATCCCCTGTCGAAGATGCAGGCCCAGATGCCTCCCACCCTCCACCTGGACCGTCGCAAGCACCATCATCTAGCATATCCACTTCTGTGTCCTAGCGCAGTGTACAGATGTCCATACCCCAGCCCTTTGAACGAAAGCGCAAATACCCAGCCACCCACCCATAGGTCATAGCACTAAATGTGCAACTTTCCAAATTGGTGGCCATGGAAATGTTGCCATTTAGGCTTGTGGACACAGAGGCTTTCCGCGGCCTGATGGTGGTGGCTGTCCTGGTGTGCCGTCCCCGCCTTGCACCAGCATATGTCCCGTAACATCACCTGTGCCGTTGCCGTGACCAACGCAGTTATTGGGAAGGTCCGCTTAACTACTGACACATGGACAAGTGCTTTTGGCCAGGGACGCTACATTTCCCTGACGGTACACTGGGTGAATGTTGTGGAGGCCGGGAGCGAGTCGTACCTTGGGATGGCACTGGTGCTACCAATGCCAAGGATTGCGGGCCCTATTTCCATCAGGATTTCTGCCGCCACCTACATTAGTGGATGCAACCCCCCCTTCTGCTGCTCCACCTCCTACTCCACTTCCACCTCTGAATTCTCATCTTGCAGGACCAGTCAGCCATCTGTCAGTAGCTGGAAGCAGTGTAGCACTGCAGTGGGGAAGCGGAAACAGGCCGCGCTGAAACTAATTTGCTTAGGTGACAAACAGAACACCGCCACAGAGCTGTGGCAGGGTATAAGGGACCAGACTGAGCTGTGGCTCTCGCAACTCAACCTACAACCAGGCATGGTTGTGTCTGATAATGGCCGTAACTTGGTGCCAGCTTTGGAGCTCGGCAAGCTCACACACATCCCATGCCTAGCCCACGTCTTCAACTTAGTTGTTTTAGCGGTTTCTCAAAACCTACCCCAATTTGCTTGAGCTACTGGTGAAGGTGCCCCACTTGTGTGCCCATTTCCGCAAGTCATCAACAGCTTCGGCCGGTCTGTCAATGCTGCAGCAGCGCTTACAATTGCCAGCTCACTGACTGTTGTGTGATGTGAGCACGCGCTGGAACTCGACGTTCCACATGTTGACCAGACTTTGTGAGCAGCAGAGGGCAGTAGTGGAATACCAGCTGCAACATGGTCGTTACCTTTCCAGTCAGCTTCTGCTCTTTACAAGCGAGGAGTGGGCATGGATGTCTGACCTCTGTGAGGTTTTAAGAAACTTTGGGAAATCAACACAGATGGTGAGCGGCGATAAAGCTATTATCAGCGTAACCACCACCCCACTTCTGTGTCTACTCAAACGCTCGCTGCTCACAATTAAGGATGACGCTTTGCATGTGGAAGAGGTGGAAATGGGGGAAAACATTACAAGGGGGATAGCCAGACTACCCTCAGTTTGTCTTCCCAGCGCGAATGGGACGATGAAGAGAAGGAGGAGGAGCAGGAAATGGTTGCCTCCGCTACAGAGGGTGATAGCCATGGAAGTTTAAATCCATCTGTTCAGCGTGGGTGGGCAGAAGAGGAAGAAGAGGATGAAGAGATTGAGAGTGATCCTCCTGATGACGACAGCGAAGTCTTGCCTGTTGGTACTCTGGCACACATGGCTGACTTCATGTTAGGCTGCCTTTCCTGCAACCCCCACGTTATACGCATTTTAGACAACACAGATTACTGGTTGTTCACCCTTCTTGACCCCCGCTACAAAGAGAACTTCTCATCTCTCATTTCTCTGGTGGAGAGGATGAGCAAAACGGTGCAATACCAGAAGATCATTGTTGAAAAATTGCTCAAAAAATTTCCATCTGACAACGCTGGCAGCAAAGTCTGTAGTTCCTTGGCCAACTGAGGAGGGGAGACAAGGGGAACACACAGCAGTTCTAGCAGAGGCATAGCAACATTCTCCAAAGCCTGGGACAGTTTCATGATACCCCGCCAGCACCCTCACCCTGATGCGCGGCCTAGTGTCACAAGGAGGAAACATTTTGGAAGATGGTGAAGGAGTACATGGCAGACCGTGTCAGCGTCCTCGATGATCCCTCAGTGCCTTACAACTACTGGGTGTCCAAGCTGGACACGTGGCATGAACTGGCGCTCTACACTTTGAAGGTGCTGGCCTGCCCTGCCGCCAGCGTTTTGTCTGAGCGGGTATTTAGTGCTACTGGTGGCATTCTAACAGATAAGCCTATCCGCCTGAAAATACTGACAGTTTAACTCTTATAAAAATGAACAAGGCCTGTATTGACTATGACTTCTTGACTCCACCAGAGGAAAGCGGCTGAACATAAAGACACTTTAAATGTGTTGTTTATAATGTACTAAATACACTGTATTCCCATGCACCCCTTCCACCACAAACAAGGGTATATGGTTGAATCTTCTTTTTCTCATCCTCAACCTTGTCTTCCATCATATCACATACAATGCCCTTCACATATAATGTTTTACAGGCTCAGCTCAGCTGCAGGCCTTCGCATATAATTTTTTTGAGGGTCAGCTAAGCTGCAGGCCCTTGCATATAATTTTTTAGAGGGTCAGCTCATCAGCAGGCCCTCACCTACAATCTTTTACTGGGTCAGCTCACCAGCAGGCCCGCACATAAAATCTTTTACAGGGTCAGCTCACCAGCAGACCCGCACCTCAAATCTTTTACAGAGTCCGCTTACCTGAAGGCACTCACATTAAATCTTTTACAGAGTCCGCTTACCTGAAGGCACTCACATTAAATTTTTTAGAGGGGCAGCTCACCTGCATGTCCTCGCATATAATGTTTTACAGGGTCAGCTCACCTGAAGGCCCTCGCATATATAATGTTTTACAGGGTCAGCTCACCAGCAGGCCCACACCTAAAATCTTTTACAGGGTCAGCTCACCAGCAGGCCCTCGCATATAATTTTTTACAGGGTCAACTCACCAGCAGGCCTTTACCTACAATCTTTTACAGGGCCAGCTCACCAGCAGGCCCGCACCTAAAATCTTTTACAGGGTTAACTCACCTGCAGATCCACACCTAAAATCTTTTATAGGGTCAGCTCACCTGCAGGCCCTCACCTAATTATACCTAATAGGTAATTTGCACACATGCTGCCTTGCTTGGATGTGGTAGTTGTAGCTGTTTCTCAGGCTCCCTCTCCGGAATCGAACCATGATTCCCCTGTTACCCATGGTTTACATGGTTTTGGCTTAAAATAACATTGAAAGTTGATAGGGCAGACATCCGAATGGATAGTCTCCGTCACAGGGAGGTGCGATCGTCCCCAGGTTATCTAGAGTCACCAAAGCGGCAGCAGGCCCTCGCCCATAATTTTTTAGATGGTCAGATCAGCAGGCCCTTGCTCCTAATGTTTTTGAGGGTCACCAGCAGGAAATCATGATTTTTTAAGATTGTGTATGATTCCCTCCTTTATGTGTAACAAAGTTTTTTTTGGCAGCCCTTTCACTTAGTGCATAGGCTTTATAAGTGTAGGAGTCTCACTGCATGAACAATTGTACCACAATGTGAATGAGGCCCTCCTTTATGTGATATACAGGTTGTATCAAAGTGCCTCTTGCTTGTAATTTTTGGCAGCACTTGCACTTTATATACAAGTAAATATACAGGAAATAATGTTTCCTATGAATTTCTCTTCTAAAACAGATTTTTTTCTTCGATTTTGTGCGCAATTTTCTTGATTAAGAAAAATCGGCAATGTAATATTTGCATAATACGCGCGCAATACAGGTGTGGGTCAATTTTGCTACATTTTCCAAGCTGCTAGAAGTTTCATGAGACTGGAGAATATGGTTGGCACGGCAGAACATTAAAAATGGCTTTATATGCAGATAGAGTGCTCCAATATATTCCCAATTGCACTAATTGGCACTAATGATGCAAATATTTTGGCGCAATATGTGAAACTTCACATTTTATCAGGTCTGACTACATATTACTGATTGGTGCACTATGTATTGTTGTGACATCACAGCACTATGTCTATAGCATGTATGTATGGACAGCAGAACTTATCACAATACCTAACGCCCTGCACTGGAACCTAACAGCTACATTACATCACTATCTAACCTACACTGACTATCTCCGACTATCTATATTATATATATAAGCTATCTATCTAATGTAATGAGTGGAAAACACAGAGCACAGCAATGACACTGCTGTCTCTCTCAGAACTCTATAAAACAAAAGAAAATGGCTGCTGGGGGGGTTCTTATATATTAAGGGGTAGGCAACTTTCCTATTGGTTGCTAGGGATGTTGCTAAGCTCAGACAAATACATTGCAGCCTTCTCATTGGCCCACAAGCTAGAAGCAGGGAGGGATCATGGGTTCAGATGAAAAAAAATCTAGAATATTCAAAAATACGAATATATGTCACTATATTCTAAATATTCACAAATTCTCGAATAGACGATATTCGCGATTAATATTCACGATTCAAATATTCACGCACAACACTACTTACTACAGCTGACATTCCCGTTTACTGGCAGAGGAAATGTCTGGCTGCAGCAGTGCTCTCCCTGAACTGACAACCCTGCTTAGCTGTAAACCTTGCAAACTTGTTGGGGTGTGCCAGATCAGGGCTAGCCTCCCTGGCACTCTTACCTCTTCCCTGCTTTCTAATTGTTATCTTGCTACCTACCTCACTTTCCTGAGCCTCCATGCTGCCACCCTCCCCCATATCTACCCTATAGGTAGCCTGCTCAGTGAGCAGCAAACTCTTTTCCAAATGGACATGCACAGCAGTCCCGCTTTAAACACTGGCATTGGGGACAATAAAAGTAGTGTTCTGGGTTCCTCATCTTTGGTAATACTTATGTTACAGCGAATAATAGCCCAGTTTATGAATAACCAAATAAAATAGCAACAGGAGTCCATGAAGTCCATCTATGCTTTAATAGCAATCCAAAGTCATAATTGGCCTATGTGACAAAAAGTGCAAACAATCGTATAATGTGGACAATGGACTGCTCAAGGCATAACAGTTGTCAGCCATGGTCTGTATTGACAAATCTGAGACAGATTCCACACCAATCCTCTTACTCCTTAAAAAATCCAGGAGATATTCCCCAAAAAATACCAACAATTAGGATCTGGTATGATAAGGAAGTATAAAAGGACAACCAATGAATACATGCTGATGAAACTTATCATCACCTCTGTTTGTGTATGTGTTATCTCACCTGCAAATAAATTGTTAGATTTTTCCCATGAAGGTTCAAGAACATTCTTTGTTCTTTGCTATGTCCTCAAAGAGTCAGTAATTGGTGAATAATAAGAGAGAACATCATTCTGATAACATTTAGTAAATTGTGTCTGCCTTAATGCTACTGTAAATCTACAGAGAAGAGAATGATATGACCTGTAAAAAGGAACCAAGCACTTTCCCACGTAATTTTACAGCTAAAGTGGTGATTTGTACATTTCTTTTAATTTATGAAAATATGTTATTTTGCTAAATGAAATTCCCTCTTGCAGTTGGAACTGTTGTCCATCTTGCTTTCACATGAAGAAGTGTTTTTTTATAGCCTTGCTAATGAAGTCTTATCCCAAAAAAGGGGACTCTGCAGACTGCTATTTTGGGGTTCTTGCCCCTTGTCAGTATAGAGTGCTCAATTAGTGGGAAGCCTTTTTGTGACCTGAACATATGGTCAACAGAAACAGAAGGAAGACCATGGTCCTTCTGTATGTTAACATTTTTGAACATTAAACCCCAAATCCCTCTCCTCCTGTGCAGCCCTTACTCCTGTGGCTAGTCAAGAAAGCTCTCTCAGACTAGGCCAGACAGCCGCTCCTTTCGTTTCCAACGTATATAGAGTATGTCATGTCACTGTACATAGTGTCACTGTATATAATGTCATTGTGTAATACTGTTGAGGGGCACTGACAATAAAATGTTTCAATTCTTCCTCCTTGTTGCACCCTTCTGAGTTCGGGCCCTGTAGCAGCCACTTCCCCTGCTTCCTCTACCGTTACGCCCCTATGTATGTGGATGATCATTTATCTTCATGCAGCTTGATTGCTTGTTCGCAGAACATTCACTGTCTAGTCTGAGTCATGTACCGCATGAAATATGCTTGGCAGCACCTTTACACAGGCAAATTATCAGAAACTATTGTTTGTAGGAACATTCACTCCCAATCAGGGCCAGACTGGGGTTTGTTGGGTGCAACAGAGGACATTATTCTTGCAGCTAAATCCCCATATCAAATGTCTTATAGGTTTTGACCTTAGTGGCAATTTATTGGCCCACCAAAGGTAGCTCCAAATGTTTTTTTTTTGTACTTGACCCTTTGGGGCCCACTATGGTATCAGAGCTTGGGCCGACCAGAGGATCCTCTGGTACTCTGCTGGGCCAGTCCGACACGTTCGGATGATTACCCTTATCCTCACCCCGTCTAAGAGGGCACATATTTTCAGAGCATACCAGGGCTTCTCCACTATCTGTTCTTTAAATTTAGCTAATTTGTGTCCAGTGGCAGATTATAATTAGGGCGTTTGGGTCTGTAGCCCCGGGCTCAGCATTGCTGGGGGGCCCAACGCCGACCAAAACGCCCACAAACTATGGCGGGGCACGGGAGCGCATAGTTCCCTGCCCCTGATCACTGCTATAGGCTTCAGGCCTATGCGGTAGTAAAATCCCGGCGCAGGCGGGCATGATGACATCATCGCACCTGTGCACGGACACAGGACATTGACATATGTGCGGAGCGCGCCTGCCTACCATCTATGTGTGAGCGCCGACTGGGATACAGGTAAGTATTAGGTTTTATTTTTATTTTATTTTTTGTGTGCCAACTTTGGGGGACATTACTAGGGGGCACAGGAGAATATTACTGAAGGGACAGTGGAGGGCAAACTACTGCGTGGGGGAAAATTACTAGTGCGGGGGAAATTAATACTGTGGGGGCAGTATGGGGGACAATTAATACTGCGGGGCAGAATTGCTTTCGTGGGGGGAATTAATACTGTGGGGGCAGTGTGGAGAAATTAATATTGTGGGGGCAAACTACTATATGGGGGTAGTGTGGGGGATGTTGCTATTGGATAGGAACTATAGGGGCATTTCTATTACAAGGCCATGTTAGGGGACATTATTTTTCAGGGACACTATACAAGCATTTTTACCTGGAGCACAATATATGATGTTATTATTACTACTATTATTGGACTGTGTTTTTTTATTATTATTTTATGCACTTATATAGCGCTACTATATTCTGCAGTGCTTTACAGACATTAGCATCCAACTGTCCCCAATAGGGCTCACAATCTAAGGTCCCTATCAGTATGTCTTTGGAGTGTGGGAGGAAACCCACGCAAACACGGGGAGAACATACAAACTCCATACAGATGATGTCCTTGGTCGGAATGAAACCTAGGACCCCAGCGCTGCAAGGCACCAGTGTTAACCACTTAGCCACCGAGCTGTCCATTTGCATTAAATGTGACTATAGCCCCCCTAATTCATAGAGATACACCCATGTGCATCAGTGCATGGGTGAATTTCTATGGATGAGGGGGGTTATAGTGACATTTAGCATTAAAACTGTCCAGGGATTGTACCATAATTGACCTGTGTATATTAAATGTGACCATAAGCCCCCTCATCTATAGGAACACACCCATGTACTGTAGTAAATGGGTGCATTCCTATGGATGAGGGGGGTTATAACACAGGTGCATTACGGTACACTGGACAGTGTTTATATTATATGACTATAACCCCTTCATCCATAGGTATGCACATGTTTTAACCCACATGCACATGTTTTAACCCACCTTTTGGTAGAAAATATTTTTTTTTATTATTTTCTTTATCTACACCTGGGGTTCGTCTTACATTCAGGTGCGTCTTATAAAGCAAAAAATTTATGTAGTTTAAATTTGCCAACTAAAAATTTAATTTGGCTCCTAAATTTTTCAGTTTGGCTCCTGGGTATTTTTGCAGTCTTATGTAACACTACAGATAGCATAAGGTAAAAGGGTTCTCTGGGATTTATATATTGATGGCTTATCCTCAGGATAGGTCATCAATATGAGATTGGTCGGGGTCTGACTCCTGGCACCCTAGCCAATAAGCTGTTTGAGGAGACCGCTATGTTCCAGTAAGCGCCGCAGCCTCTTTGCTCAGCGCTGTCATTTGATAGCACTGCGCTTGGTATTGCAGCTCAGCCCCAATCACTTGGATGGAAGTGAGCTGCACCTAGGCCAAGTAGCGATAAATGTGAAGTCATATGGCCTAGGAAGAGACTGTGGCACTCAGGAAGCACCACAGCCTCTTCATATAGAAAAAAAAAACTAAACTAAAATGGAGGGAGGGGCCCGAGTTGGGTAGACAGCCCCGGGCCCATCATGCACTTAATCTGCTCCTGTTTGTGTGTATATCCCTAGGAAGGCCACCCAAGCCCTCCTCACGGCTGCCATCCAAGTGCATAATGATCTGATTCTCTCCTACGCACCTGGCCAGCAGCCTCAATTCAACTGTATCTATGTCCTCAGGACAGTGATACAGTTGAATACTGTGCAGCAGGTGGCAGTATTTTGTGCTGCACTGTGGTATTTGGTTCATCTGGGATGGTATATTGCTCTGCATTATGGTATTTCTGGTCCTCCTTATTTCTGTTGGCCATACCTAATTATGTTGCCCCCTTTCTGTCAGTTTGGACCTACCTACATCATGGGGCCACTTTTAAGTTTTTTTTTCCAAGGCCACTTTTAGTTTCCAATCCGCCCTGCTACTTAGTTAACATGCCCTTAAAGGTAGTCTGTCACCTAATCTGAGCCATTTACACCGCTCAGATCAGGTTATAGACTCCTGGGCCCTCATTACAATGGTACCCTTATTTGTTCTGTCCCTCGCAGAGATAAAAAAAAAGAAGACATTTTAAACTTATGCTAATGAGGTTTGGCAAGTGCCCAGGGGCGGCATTACTGCAGCAATGTGCCCAGAAAACCACACCTCTTTCACTCCTCTGGCCCACCCTTGTTTCCTATTATTACCTCCTCCTCTCCCTCCCAGATCTCACGCCGGTGCCGCCAGTGCATGCGCAGTCCAACTACCTGTTCTTCTACCCATAGTGGGCACAGAAGTGCGTGTGGAGTGGCGCAGGCGCGAGATTTCGGAGGGAGAGGAGGAGGTAATAATAGGAAACAAGGGCGGGCTAGAGGGGTGAAAGAGGTGTAACATAGGTTTAAAACATCTTTTTTTTTAAATATATCGGTGAAGAACAGAACAAATAAAGGTACCATTGTAATGAGGGCACTGGAGTCTATAACCTGATCTGAACAGTTAGGTGACAGACTCCTTTTAGTACTTTGCTACTGTTGAAGCTCCCTGCCGCTTTATATAGTTTTTGTCATCAACAATGTTTAAAGTGTAACCACCATGTTTTCATCAAAAAGTCAATTTTAGAATATGTTACTTCTGCTGCAGCATTATGCATAAAGCAATCTTTAGATTTCTTCCCTTAGTTATGGCTGTTTTAACCTCTACAATATGAGGACCTTCTCCAGATGGCTCCTCTGCCAGTTCTCTGAGGCCAAAACTGCTTTCCCTCACTTCATATACACACTTGCTGTAGCCAGCAGCTCCCTGCCAGCCAATCAGATTGGATTACTGATAGACACGCCTCCTCACTCTGAAGCCTAATGCAGCCATGCAGTGTGACTAGCTGGAGAGAGACAAGCCATAGCAACTGTCTTTTAAGGGAGCAGTGAAAAGGGAGAGGGGACTAGAGATGGCCTTGCGGTTCGCCCGGTGGTCGTTTCACAGAGAACCTTGCTCGTTCGCGATTTGCCGAACATGCGAGCATATGGCGATAATCGCACATGCCATATTTTTTTGCATATCGCCGAAATTTTACCCATGGCACATCCATCAGGTGGGACAGGACAGCCAATTGAGACATGCACATGGACACACCCCCTACCCTATAAATAAACCTGATCTGGCAGCCATTTTACATTCAGTTTTTTCCCAGTGTAGGGAGAGGTTGCTGTGTGGAGCAGGGACAGACTGTTAGGGACACCAAACGCTAGCTAATAGAGCAACAAAAGTCCTTTTAGGTGTGACATACTGAGGGGTGTGATATACTTATACTTTCTAACATAGAAAGTGTATTATAGTGCATTTGTATTGTGCAGCAGTTGTGTGCGGTTCTGCTGAGATACCGCAGCTAGATATAGGGACAAACGCTATTGAAATAACTAATCGCAACTCGTGTGATATACCTGTTGCACCCAAAAAAAAATGATCAAGGGGTTTGATATACCAGCTTCCACAAAACACTGATTGAGGGGTGTGATACACCAGCTTCCACAAAATATTGATTGAGGCCTGCGATACACTGGCTTCCACCAAATATTGATTAAGGGGTTTGATTTACCAGCTTCCAGAAAATACTCATTAAGGGGTTCTATTTACCTGTTTCCACAAAATACTGATAGAGGGGATTGATATACCGGCTTCCACCAAATATTGATTGAGGCCTGCAATATACCTGCTTCCACAAATTTTGCTCTTCTATAGTGACTTGGTCACAGAGTAATTTTGAAAATGACAGGCAGAGAAAAAGGCAGGCCATTCTGCAAGGGATGTAGGGGTCGAGTATGTGCACCAGGCCGGAGCCTAAGTGGGAAGTTGGAGAAGGTGCTTTCAATTACGTCAAAGGACGCACCAGAGTTGTTTGAGTGGCTCACTCAGCCTTCCGCTTCTGCACCCTACTCATCCTCTGTATCTGCACCCTCCTCACTCTCTGCTGTGTGCACCCTTAAATACATCACCAACACCACCACCATAGCCCCTCCACTTGAGTCAGAGGAATTATTTTCCCATCCATTCCCAGACCTTACTGATGCGCAGACATTCTTGGCATCGGATCAGGAAGAGGAGGTAGCAACGGCCGCCACCCAGCGGTCTGATGACAGTACCCAGATTGGCCCAAGGACGGAGGTCCCCGCTGTAGCAGCCTACTCCCAGATCTCTAATGTCAGAGGTGGTGAAGGTGACGATGATGACGTGTCGATGGATGTCATGTGGGTGCCCACAAGAGAGGAAGAGGAGGGGAGTTCAGAGGGAGAGACAGAGCAGCAGATAGTGGGTAAAAGGAGGAGAAGCAGGCAGAACTCACAGTGCACAGGAGGCAAAAATCAGACTGCAATTGTATCTGGAGCGAGCCATCCACCATGCACAGTCACATCTGGTGCTCCAAGGATGCGGGCAAATGGCTCTGCAGTGTGGGCTTTTTTTTAACGTGTCAGTTGCTGACAATAGTGTTGCCATCTGCAGCCTGTGCTGTCAATGCATAAGTTGCAGTAAGCCCAACACTCACCTAGGGACGAGCACCTTAAGAAGGCACCTAGGTTCCCATCACCGAGCCCAGTGGGAGCAACACCGTCAGAACCCACAAAAGCCACATTCCAGGCGCTCCATGTCCCGCCTCTTCTCCTCTCTTCTCTCATTTGTCCTCCACTTCACCTTCCACTGTGTCGTCATCGCGTTCATCTGGCAAAAGGCAGGCTTCCGTGGCCCAAATGTTCGAACGTAAAAAGTTGATGACCCTCTTGCCCAACGCTTGACCGCTAGCTTGTCGGAACTGCTAGCCCGCCAACTACTGCAATATAAACTGGTGGACTCGGAGGCCTTTAGAAAATGTGTGGCCATTGGCACACCGCAATGGAAGGTCCCCAGAAGGAAATATTTCTCCCAGAAAGGCATCCCAGAGCAATATGGCCACGTTCAGCGGCAAGTGAATGTATCTCTGGCACACAGTGTCGGTGCCAAGATACATATTCCTGATCTTAGTTGTGCAGCGATTCGGTGCCAAATACCCCAGGGTCCAGGACTTCTTGCGGCAGGCCAGGAAAATCTCTGGCCATTTTAGAAGATCTTACATGGCCATGCCTTGCTGACGTTCAGCGGCGACACCACCTGTCAGACGTCTGATTTGTGACAGCCCAACGTGCTGGAACTCCACCTTGTATATGCTTGATAGGCTACTCTAGCAGCAACATGCCATTAACGATTACCTGTATGAACTCTGCAGCAGGACAGGTTCAGAAGAGCTTGGTTTCTTTTCACCGCGCCAGTGGCTTCTCATGCGCAATGCATGCAGACTTCTGCGGCTATTTGCTGAGATCACCAAACTGGTCAGTCGCAGCCAGGGCACCATCAGTGACATCGTGCCTGACGCTTTCTTTCTGGAGCGTGCATTGGGCTACAGTAAAATTGTTATTCAGTGACCGCATAATGTACCTCGAGCCACAAAATCACAATTTCTTTTATGTCAGGTGAATGCCTAATTTTTAGGGCCCATACTACCATGGCCTAAAATAAAAAATTTCTAGGCTCTAGCAGGGCACATTTTTGAGAATTTCCCTTTTAGACACATAAAAATGGCCCATGATTAAAATACATATTTTTTGTGGGAATTTTTGTCATTGATCCCCTTCTAGTATGTCACTGTCCATGTTGTGGGACTATGTATACATGCCTAGCTCTAATAAACTGGCAAATAAAATAAAAATATGGCATTTACACTTTAAATCTCCCAGAACTTTAGTTTGTTTCAGTTTGTTTTATTAGAGTAAGGATTTATTGATAAAAATGTTTAAGCTCTAAACCATTGTAGCTAACCTCTATGTCTAGATAAAATACAAGTATAGCAACCTGGTCTTCCATGGCCTTTTTTTTGCCAGTGCTTTTGTCATTAAAAGTCTATGATTAGCTCTAGTATTGTTGAAACCATGACTTTTCAATATGTTGATACAGTATGATCACAATCCATGCAAATGACCATGAAGAAATGCCCATAGACAATGGAATGATTATACATTAGACCTGCAGTTAAATGTTCTATAAAGTGGAATGACACCGTCTGTATTATAAATGTCTACAATCAAATCTGCCCTTCACAGCCCATTAATACCAGGTAACTTTGTGTGTCAGTGAAGCTGTCCGTCACATATGAATCCCGCCACATATTCCAGTTGTCAGTATATGGCGGTCTTGTACAATCTGTAAGTGCTGTATTGTGCCAGAAGATTATTAGGCAGCAGGTTTGCAAACATCTTCCTCAGTTTTTTTTTTTTCATCTCCAACCACAGCATCCAGCCTTTTTACTCATCTGATTATATTTCTTCTTTACAATTCAGATCTGGAATGAGATACAAAGAATGTGCTCTGAATAAGTAGAAGGAAGTAACAGTGCTATGAATACTAAACCAGCGAATAATAGGAATTGTGTAGTTAGAAAACTGAGGGAAAAAATACCCATAAAATCTGACTAGGTAAGCAGCATTCTAAAGAGCATCTGCTGATGTTCCTCACGTTCTGTAAAAGATAAAGGTCTTTTAGTGTTGGCCGTCCTGTGAAAAATGATGGCTCATTGGGTCTTTAGGTACTAAGTATAAATCACACAGGCATGAGATGCAAGTGTTGCTTTACATCCGCACCTGGCAAGAGTACTCTCCATGTAGCATTTACTCTGCTGTGCTCTTAAGATGATGAAATGCCAGTGAATGTCTATGTAAAGGCGGAAATTTTTTTTAATTGAGGTCACAGAGCTAGGTATCACAGAACGCGTCTACATTTAGCCTTCCATCAAAAATTGTACTGTTCTATCATGAAATTATAGCAAAAATACTGGTTGGGGATAGATTGTGAAAGGTCATAAGATAAAATAGCATCATGTTCATGTGTAAAAATTGTGTTTGGCTGTTGGCCGGTGGAATTTGCTGTGTATATATCATATAATAAGTAGTGTTGATCGAGCCCCAAAGTGCTCGGGTGCTCTACCGAGCACCCAAGCATAATGGAAGTCAATGGGAGAACCCGAGCATTAAACCAGGCACCCCCTGCTCTGAGGGGAGGGTGCCTGGTTCAGAGGAAAAGGTCAGAAATGGATGGAAACACCACTGAAATGGTTCTGGAACAGCATGGGGGGGATGTCTAGATGTATCTTGGACTCCGAGGTCGCTGCTGGGAACGATGTTGTCCGAGTAGTACACCACTTTTACAGACTGACAATAATACGCACAAAACCAAAGATAATATCTATTTCAGAGTAAAAAATTGTTTGGAAACATTCTTTACTGTATATTTACTTGTATATAAAGTGCAAGTTCTGCCAAAAACTACAAGCAAGAGGCACTCCGATGCAACCTGTGTATCACATAAAGAAGGGCCTCATTCACATTGTGGTACAATTGTTCAGGTAGTGGGACTCCTACACTCATAAAGCCTATGCACTAAGTGAAAGGGCTGCCAAAAATTACAAGGAACCGGCACGCCAAAGGAGTTACACATAAAGGAGGGCATAATACACACTCTTGAAAAATTGTGAATCAGGCAGAATGCTCCACTTTTATTAAAAACCACACATCTTATATACTCCTGGACACAGCAGGGCACAAACAAATAAAACATTGTAGCCACTTCCAGGTGCCTCTGAGTCAGAGTTATGGCAGCTTTACTAAACTGTAAAAATAAACCAACAAAGTCTTAAAGTCACATCTCTCCGTGACAATGTGCTCCCCCATTTCTACCTCTTCCACATGCAAAGTGTCGTCCTTAATTGTGAGCAGCGAGTAGACACAGAAGTGGGATGGTTACTCTGATAATAGCTTTATTGCCGCTCACCATCTGCGTTGATTCCTCAAAGTTTCTTAAAACCTCACAGAGGTCAGACATCCATGCCCACTCTTCGCTTGTGAATAGCGGAAGCTGACTAGAAAGGTGACAACCATGTTGCAGCTGGTATTCCAGTACTGCCCTCTGCTGCACACAAAGCACGGCCAACATGTGGAAAGTCGAGTTCCGGCGCATGCTCACGTCACACAACTGCTGTAGCTTTGACAGACCGGCTGAAGCTATCGATGCTGTTGGTGACTTGCGACAAATGTGCACGCACGCGGCACACCTTCACCAGTAGCTCAGGCAAATTGGGGTAGATTTAGAGAAACCACTGAACCACTAAGTTTAAGACGTGGGCTAGGCATGAGATGTGTGTAAGCCTGCCGAATTCCAAAGCCGCCACCAAGTTACGGCCATTATCAGACACAACCATGCCTGGTTCTAGGTTGAGTAGCTAGAGCCACATCTCAGTCTGGTCTCTTATCTGCTGCCACAGCTCTGCGGCAATGTGCTATTTGTCCCCTAAGCATATCAGCTTCAGCACTGCCTTTTGCCGCTTCCCCACTGCAGTGCTACACTTCTTCCAGGTACCGATTGATGACTGACTGGTGCTGCACGCAGAGAATTCAGAGGTGGAAGTGGAGGAGAAGGCAGAGGAGGAGAAGTGTGGGTTGGAGCCACTAAAGTAGGTGCTGGCGGATACCCTGATAGACGCAGGACTCGCAATCCTTGGCATTGGTAGCACCTGTGCCATCCCAGGATACGACTCTCACCCAGCCTCCACAACATGCATCCGGTGTGCCGTCAGGGAAACATAGCGTCCCTGGCCAAAAGCATTTGTCAATGAGTCCGTGGTTAAGTGGACGTTCCCAGTAGCTGCGTTGGTCAGGGCACGTGTAATGTTACAGGACACATGTTGGTGTAAGGCAGGCACGGCACACCTTGAAAAATAGTGGCGGCTGGGTACTGTGTAACGTGGGATGGCCGGCAACATCAGGCTGCGGAAGGCCTCAGTGTCCACAAGCCTAAATGGCAACATTTCCATGGCCAGTAATTTGGAAAGTTGCACATTTATTGCTGTGGCCTGTGGGTGGGTGGCTGAGTATTTGCGCTTGCATTCAAATGCCTGGGGTAAGGACATTTGTACACTGCGCTGGGACATGAAAGTGTATGCGGTCGCTGATGGTGCTTGTGAAGGTCCAGGTGCAGGGCAGAAGATATCCGGACCTTCGACAGGGGATTGGCCAGCACATAACACATGGGAAGAGGAGGCAATGGTGTGTAGTGATGAGCGGGAGGTGCCCTATTCGATTTTGCGATATTACGGAAATATTCAATTGAATATTCCTCTTATATTAGTCTAAATCAAATATTCGTCATTATTCTATTTATCGCGATTAATATGCGATTTAATTATTTGCGTATTGCGATTTTTTTTTTTACTGTATAGTGGAACTTTCCTATTGGTTTGCTAATGGTATGTGTATTATGCGAATATTCGCTATATTGCTATATATTCTTGTTTTAGAATATGACGAATATTTTAAAAAATGAAGTTATAGTAATATAGCGAATATTCCTGGTAGTCACTCCTGGTAGGAATGAACCGGTTTCATCTAGAAAATAATCCACGTCATAGTAAATGAACATAACAACTCACACGCTTGTTTACTATTATCTTACTAATATTCTTATGTAGGTTTATGGAATTAAAGTTTTTGGAAATATCCTTGTATGTGAAAACTATTTTCGCTTTACATTTAAATTTGCATTGCACATACTTTGATTAGATATAAATTATTTATGGAAACAAGTATTGTTGACATTCAAAAACAATATTTATTTCACATAATCATTAACATCTACTCATACAAGATAAAATGTGATATTATTTGTATTACAAAAAAAATAGATTAGCCTTTTCGATATGACAATAAACGGTTGGTCTGCCATCAAAGCATAAATAACATCCACCTATCCTGACTCTTTCTGGTACGATCTTTACTCTGTCTCTGGTTACTTTTTTTAGGATATTTGTATTTTACCATATTATCCTTGATGCTGCTCAAGGAAGGGGGCGCATTGACTTGGCACTGAGCGACATTCAGAGGGTGGTTACTCCCATCTGGCTCGTACACATATTCAGTCCATAGCACCTCCCTTACCTGTTACTAGCATTTTCCCATAGACTTTTCACCTTTAGAGCGGTATACATATTAAGTGTAGGTGTTGTTATAAATTGGACATATTCACTACATGCTTATTAGTCATTATGTGTAATATTATTATTCAGATTATGTTTAAGTTGTGATTATTTTGAATAAAGACTACAAATTTTTAAACCTATGGGATGTGTATTTACTCTTTTCAGTGTGGTATATATAGATTTATATGCTATCCATACATACATGTGGCAGACATGTAATTATGTATGGATAGCAGACAAATTTATATCAGATGCACATTGCACATCTAATTTCCTGCCTCACACAATATACCGACACTGCATACCACCAAACCCCCCTCAAACCCACACCCCCTCCGACCACCCCCCACCCCTAACACACTCACACATGCAAACACACACACACACACTATAGCAGGCATCCTCAAACTGCTGCCCTCCAGCTGTTGTCAAACTACAACTCCCATGATGCCCTTCTATAGGATGATAGCTGTAGGCTGTCATGGAATGATGGGAGTTGTATTTTTGCCACAGCTAGAGGGCTGCAGTTTGCTGGAGGGCCGCAGTGTGAGGATGCCTAGTCTAAAGATTCTAATAAGTGTCCTGTTGGTCAGGAGAAGTAATCTTTGACATTCAGATTAAAAAATTTGCTGTGGGGCCCAGTAATTTCTAGCTATGCCACTGTCTGGGGTCATAGATGAACTAGCGACAGGACGGAACTGAACAGCTGTTCATCTTCCTGGAATAGCCTGACGTACCCCCCTGGCGCTAATGTTAAAGTCACGTAATCTTAGTTTATTAAATATTCAGTGTGGCGAAACCAACCTCGCCACTGTCTGATGGAAAGGCCTGGTTGCCAGCCTCTTGCCCCAGGATTATGTGCCCTTTCATCAGCCATGCTTCCTTTGTTCACAAAGGACTTTTACTAACGTTTGAACCCCTGGTCTAATTCATGCCATTTTGGGATATGTTAAATGTCTATGTGTACTGTAAAGGGTGGGACATTGTATATTTGAGTGGTGATGTCTGTCCTATTGTCTCCACGTGTGTATTGGCAATTTCCCTTTGTCCTGAGAGATACTTGAATTACGCCTTGGTTGTCTCCAGGACAGAAGACATTGTGTATTCTCCTGCCTGTGATACAATTGCATCAACCCATTGTGTGGGGTAATTCTATCACAGGCAGAGGGAAGGATTTTGTGTGGGAGTGTCTGAGTGTATTGTACGTGTTTATTGGTTGTTTTTACAAAACCCTGTGTGTGGTAACCTTGTTGGAAAATGTGTATAAGTCAATGCGTGTGTGTTTAATAAAGAGTTCCTGTTTTACCCTTCATCATGTTGAGGCTGGTGTTTGGGTAACTGATCGACACTGGGGATTGCTATACGCTGAAGATTTGCTATACTCTCCTGGCTATACTATAAGCTCTTGTAGGAACTGTTCCTGCTCTCTGGATTTAGGAGAGGTTCACCCACTGGAGCCTGGAGCCTTGTCGTAGGTCCAGGGTGGGTAGGAGACGGTGAGACCTCAACCAAGCTTCGGCGGTTCGTGGGGTCTGCAGCGCTTATGGTGTCAAGTGGAGTGCTTGGAGTCCTCGGGAAGCACTAGGAGCATCATTCAACGGAGGTACCCGGTTGGGGTGCCAGGAGATCCATTACATTCGGGATTAAATGCTTCCTTTTTTTATCCGGCAGAGCCTGTTGCAGAATGGGTATGACGAGACCCCATCCCAGAAAAACAAACAATAGTCTGTCATCTCCGGTTTGAACTGTGGTGGGATCACGGCGGACAGCACAGGTGTCTGGCCATTTTAAAAAAATGGTCCGACCTAAAGCGGAGGCATCTGGACCAAATCTGCCAGATCCGGTCCGGGACCAACACTATCCAGGTACAATGATTACTGAGTGTCGATGAAATATACAAAAGTAACGTAATGCTGATGTACATTTATGATTTGTGTTTTGTTTTTTTATAAGTCTAATTTGTTATCATAGGTGCTCGCCTTCCCTCGGTCATACGCAGGACTTCCAGAAGGGATTCGTGGGAGGCCTCTGCACCTGAGGAGGAGCAGCCAGACCACAATTTATCTTAACAGCCTTTTTAACCACACCGTTATGAGAACCCAGGATGAAGTACGGGTAATACCTGCCCCACCTAATGTCTCTGTTCACTATTACCAGATCCAAAATCCACATTAAAGACAAAACCCCAGAAACCTAATGGTACAGGCGTACTGATTCCCGTAAATTATCTCACTGAGGCATACATTCTCATTGAGACATACCGAGCATCCCTGATTGTCCCCTTTGGGCTTTATAATTGTGGCAAAGATGAAGTTGTAACAAGAACACTATTGTGCCAACCACCCGCCAATCCCGTTGTACTTTGCCACAGTTGCCATACATGGCTCGTTCACTCGAGAGTAAAGACTTCTGGAGGTGAATCCACTGTGAGCACAGTTTACATTTAAGATTTGTTTGTTGTCGCAAAATATGATAAAATACTATTTACATCTCAACAAATTAAATATAGGTAGTTATTTATTTTGGAATACTTCATTACAGTCTAGTGTTATTTAGTAGTAAAGATAATGGTTATGATGTAGATAAATAGCTTATAGTTGTGACACTTTTCAATCTCATTGAGCCAATAATTTCAAAAAAATGTCCGATTCTAAAATAAAAAAATGACAAGAGCCCTACTGAACCAATAATTTTAAATTTCTGATACAACTCAAATAGCAGATGTAAATTATGACCTCAATGCCAAAGACTATTCCTGGCCCAATGACAGGTTATACATCCAACAATCAGTTTTTATGTAGACAGAACCTCCGAAAAAGTTCTTCACAGTCTGTGTTTCTACTACAATCGCCATTAGTCAACAGCTTTATACAATATTCACTAAATTGCATTTAATCTGATGAGAAAATAATAAACCCTTTTTTCTTTTTTTTTTAACAATACTTAAAGAAATTGAAAAAAAAAATGTGTCCCTTCAGCGGGACCACATAAAGGTTCTGCGGGTGCTCCGGGAGCTCCATATTTGAAAACTGCGGGAGATAAAGCTCCAATTCTCCCACAGAATGGCCCTATTGGAAGAGCAACACAACAAGGCTGTGGAGGAACTATTAACCCTCCACGACAAACTCCAGTCATTTCCTTAATGGGAATTGTTAATTTAAATATTTTTTTGTTTTATATAATTATAACGTTTGAATATTTAACTTATATTGTGTGTTTGTTTTTTATTTTTCAAATTGAAGGTTTATTTTTAATTTCTAAACATTAGGTTACAGTAAAGCCCCTATAATCCATCCCAAACTCATCAGTATCCTGACAAACAGCAGCTGCAGGTACATAGAAAAGGGGCAGTATTTGGCCTACACATAACTCCCAAGGATCTTGATAATAGCAGTAGTCATTGATAATGGTGGAGTATATGGCCTACACATAATCATTAAGGATCCGGATAATAGCAGCAGTTATTGTTAATGGTGGATTATAAGGCCTACATCAATCTCTGGAATCATCTTGACAAATCAGCAGCAGGCAGATGGTTAGTTAACGTTGTAGTTTGAGGTCTACACATAGCCCTGACTCACTCTGCAGGAACAGACAGCAAAATGTTATTAGTTTGTAGCGGTAAGTGTAAATTAAAAAAGAAATGTTGTGTTTATTAATTAGTAATCCCAAAAATTTTCATTAAATAAAAACAATCGAATACAACAAGTTACATGTTTAAAGAGGACCTTTCACCGATCCTGACATTGTGAACTAAGTATACAGACATGGAGAGCGGCGCCCAGGGATCTCACTGCACTTACTATTATCCCTGGGCGCCGTTCCGTTCTCCCTCTATGCCCTCCGGTATCTTCGGTCACTAAGTTATGATAGGCGGAGATTTCAGTCACTAAGTTATGGTAGGCGGGGTCTGCCCTTGTTCTGCTGTAGCGCTGGCCAATCGCATCGCAGAGCTCACAGCCTGGGAGAAAATAACCTCCCAGGCTGTGAGCTCTGCGATGCGATTGGCCAGCACTACAGCAGAACAAGGGCAGACTCCGCCTACCATAACTTAGTGACCGAAATCTCCGCCTAACATAACTTAGTGACCAAGGATACCGTAGGGCATAGCGGGAGAACGGAGCGGCGCACAGGGATAATAGTAAGTGCAGTGAGATCCCCGGGGGCGCCGCTCTCCATGTCTGTATACTTAGTTCACAATGTCAGGATCGGTGAAAGGTCCTCTTTAAATACAAGAATTAGCTATTTTGAACATAAATACATTATTTTTCATATTGACATAAATTAAAATGATTAATACATTTTCAAATATAATACTAATATTTTTTGGTCTAAGAATAAAAAATTGTTATATTTCTATCCAGTCAGTGAACTGATTAAGAGCAAAAACGTTTTTTTATTAAAAGAGCTCAATTCATAAGAGTGACAAATAATAACAAATTTATTTTGAATTAATGCCGGTTACTCCCTCCCCAAAAAATTGATCAGTAACAATATGCAAAAATGTAAAGGTGTTTGGTAAGAACTAAACAGCACGGATCCTTGATAGCGCACATTTTTTAAAATTGTAAATGTCCGAGCATTGCTTCCGCCAAACAGACCGAAAAATTTGTGAACATGTGCGAACACCTGTAGAAACAGAGAGGGAATAGCGACATCACATTGAGCGAGAATTTAGCCCTTTTTGTAAAGTGAAGATCATGGCTAGACTGCCGATATTGATGTAAAGTGGAGACCATTGCTAGATCAATGGACCAATAAACAGGGGGGGAGGGTGCGGTTTTTTGTCAAGTGTGAATATAAACCTGCAGTCGAGTATGAAAAAACGCATATTTGACAATTAAAATTCAAACTGGATGCCAGAGAATGTGATCCGTTATTTGGATAGAGCTAGAGTGTACCATTGGATATATTTATTTGATATAAAAAAATTTATTGTATGCAATTTTTGGCATTTTTATAGATTGACGATTTTTTATTATTGTGGGTATTTTATCTTAGTGTTAATAAACTGCTTGTATCCCAAAAAAATTAAAGAAAAAAACAGACCGAAAAAATTGATTACCTGACTCTGAGTATAAGAATTCTCTAATTGGTGACATGGCTTCCAGAACATTATATAGTACACAGTTTTTACAAAATTATTTTTTTTAACTGGCTATATATACTTAGCATGTGCAAAATATCATTACATAATTGTCAATAATTTACAAAAAATATACAAAAGTAACTATCCATATATACATGTGTCAATCAGGCTTCATTCACAAAACCGGATTTGCACAAGGATGAGTATAACGCCAGTCACACCCAACCATGTAGATAGATCAACACGGAAGTCAGCCATCCCTCCAAGGACAACAGACAACACCATGTTCGAACCAAAATCCATATCTAAATGAAAAAGAAACAAATAAATAAAAAAAATTGTATTAGGTTCATCGATAAGTCCAGTACAATGTTTACTGCACAAGACCTTTTGACAAGCGAAGGCCACAGGCCGTCCACAACTTGCTACAGCGTGAACCACAACACGGTTGCACCAAACCCAACTTATTTTGAAATAAAGCATAATAAAATAAACAAAGGCTTGACAAAGCGCAACACAGCGCGAAACAGCTGTAGCCTGTCTATTCACCTGTGTCCTGTCTGCGTCCACGATGCATATTTGAAAAATAAAACTGCAAACAGCAACTTTGTGACCAGTGGTGAGTGCCGCGGTGCTTTCTTTCTTCTGTTATCATCATAACTACTATATCACCGACAGAGCACCACCGTGAAGGTTCGGGATCCAAGTGTTCTATGTGCTCCAGTGACTGCATGGGTGCATGTAGCAGTGCCGGTTGCGTTCTTTTCTCTTACTCTCTGTCATAATAAAATAAAGTAAAATAATTTCATTTTGTGAATGAAGCCAAACAGCGCAAGATTCTATTTTTTTAAAAATATTATTTATATACATATTTAAGCGTCTAAATATTGACAATACATAATTAACAGAGCACATGCGTGAATATGAAACACGCAAACCATGTTAAGAGAATTCCACACTCTACAGGGTGGGCCTTTTATATGGATACACCTTAATAAAATGGGAATGATTGGTGATATTAACTTTCTGTTTGTGGCACATTAGTATATGTGAGGGGGGAAACTTTTCAAGATGGGTGGTGACCATTTTGAAGTTGGCCATTTTGAATCCAACTTTTGTTTTTTCAATAGGAAGAGGGTCATGTGACACATCAAACTTATTGGGAATTTCACAAGAAAAACAATGGTGTGCTTGGTTTTAACGTAACTTTATTATTTCATGAGTTATTTACAAGTTTCTGACCACTTATAAAATGTGTTCAATGTGCTGCCCATTGTGTTGGATTGTCAATGCAACCCTCTTCTCCCACTCTTCACACACTGATAGCAACACCGCAGGAGAAATGCTAGCACAGGCTTCTAGTATCCGTAGTTTCAGGTGCTGCACATCTCGTATCTTCACAGCATAGACAATTGCCTTCAGATGACCCCAAAGATAAATGTCTAAGGGGGTCAGATCGTGAGACCTTGGGGGCCATTCAAAAGGCCCACGACGACCAATCCACTTTCCAGGAAACTGTTCATCTAGGAATGCTCGGACCTGACACCCATAATGTGGTGGTGCGCCATCTTGCTGGAAAAACTCAGGGAACGTGCCAGCTTTAGTGCATAAAGAGGGAAACACATCATCATGTAGCAATTTCGCATATCCAGTTGCCTTGAGATTTCCATTGATGAAGAATGGCCCCACTATCTTTGTACCCCATATACCACACCATACCATCAATTTTTGGTTCCAACAGTCTTGGAGGGATCTATCCAATGTGGGTTAGTGTCAGACCAATAGCGGTGGTTTTGTTTGTTAACTTCACCATTCACATAAAAGTTTGCCTCATTACTGAACAAAATCTTCTGCGTAAACTGAGGGTCCTGTTCCAATTTTTGTTTTGCCTATTCTGCGAATTCAGTGCGCCGATCTGGGTCATCCTCGTTGAGATGCTGCAGTAGCTGGAGTTTGTAAGGGTGCCATTTGTGAGTAGCTAATATCCGCAGAAGGGATGTTCGACTAATGCCACTCTCCAGTAACATGCGGCGAGTGCTACGCTGTGGGCTCTTGCTGAATGTAGCTAGGACAGCCACTGATGTTTCTTCATTAGTGACAGATTTCATGCGTCCACATATTGGCAAATCCAACACTGAACCAGTTTCACGAAACTTAGCAAGCAGTTTGCTAACTGTAGCATTGGAGATGGGTGGTCTCGTAGGCTGTCTTGCATTGAAATCTGCTGCAATGACCCGGTTACTGCGTTCACCAGACATCAGCACAATTTCTATCCGCTCCTCATGTGTTAACCTCGGTGACATGTCAATGGCTGTAAACAAAGAGAAACTTGTAAATAACTCATGAAAGAATAAAGTTACGTTAAAGCCACACCATTGTTTTTCTTGTGAAATTCCCAATAAGTTTGATGTGTCACATGACCCTCTTCCTATTGAAAAAACTAAAGTTGGATTCAAAATGTCCGACTTCAAAATGGCCGCCATGGTCACCACCCATCTTGAAAAGTTTCCCCCCTCACATATACTAATGCGCCGCAAACAGGAAGTTAATATCACCAACCATTCCCATTTTATTATGATGTATCCATATAAATGGCCCACCCTGTATACTTGTTAAAGTGCAAAGTAGAAAAAGTGATCCATGCTGGTTGTCTACGCACAATCATGACGTTCATGTTGTACAGTTAACACTGTAGTAGAATGCCGACTCGAAAGTTATGATTCGCAAATTATGACTCATAACTATGCAAAATAACGGCAGAAAATAACCAGTAAGTACACTGCTATTTAAAAAAAATAAAAAAGAGACTAAAGTGGGGAAGGTCTGGACTGTGGTTTGTACCTGGGTTAAAATTATGTCTAATGCTCCCTGAACCACTATTTCACATTTTATACACGATGCATGATGGCATTGTCATCTTCAACACTGCCCCTGCCATCATGGAAGAAAAAATGCATTGATGTATTAATAACCTGGTCACTCGATCTGTTCAATTACTCATGTGACCTCATTCTTGGAAAACATACTGTTGCTGAACATAGACTTGACCAACTGCAGCAACCCCAGACTATAGCACTGGACCCACAGGCTTGTACAGTAGGCACTAGGCATGATGGGTGAATCACTTAATCTGCCTATCTTCTTATTGAGCCTATCACTCTGGAACATGGTAATTTTGGAATCTTCTGACCACATAACATTCTTCCATTGCTCCTGAGTCCGATCTTTATGCTCCCTAGCATATTAATTTTTGATTCAAATTTCAGTCACTATTAATTTTTTTTCATACGGGTACACAACTGTTCAGTCCCAATGTCTTGAGTTCCTTTTTCATTGTGCTTTTATAAAAAGCACTTACTTTCACTAGTAAACATAGCCCTGAGTTAGACTGTTGTTTTCTCAAGATTTTATTTCACAAAATGTTTTAGTTATTGCCTGGCAGGATAATAAAGTATATATTTACAGCTATCCTAAATATTCAGCTTTTTACGTGTCCCTGCTAGACAGTGTTTAGAACATTTATTACACCAATTTTAGGACTCACGTCAATCTTTTTAATTGTTCGCCTCTATGCTATGATACTTGCCACTGTTTTGACCTTTTTCTAAATGACAAACATATTTTATTACCCAAGCAGAAGATATGTGTTTCAACATGGTTGTTTATGAAATAAAAAGAAAATGAATATGGAGCAGAAATATAAGAACACATGCATTAATTTTCTAATAGGTGGCTCAGAAATATTATCTTATAGAAATCACGTATTTAATTTTTTATGTGTACAAAAGCCATTGTAGTAAAGCTACAATTTAAGGCTTAAAAATCTACCGCCAAAACAAACTATAATCATGTAAGACAGCAGCATTGAAATGTCAAATATGTAGTAAAAGGACTACAACATTTATTGACTCAACAGAGCAGGTAATTTAGGTCCCTAGATAACTCAGCTTGATCAGGACAGGCAGCAGCATCAACAGCAGGATTTTTGAAATGGTCTAGTTTGAGGCCCACATATAGCTTGGACCAACTAAGCAGGACAGGCAGCACCAGCAGGCAATCTAGCGTTACTAGGCCCCTAGATGACTCAGCTAGATCAGGACAGGCAGCAGCAACCACCGCAGGATTTTTAAAATGGTCTAGTATGAGGCCCACATATAGCTCAGACCAACTTAGCAGGACAGGCAGAACCAGCAGGTAAACCAGTGTTATTAGAACCCTAGATAACTCAGTTTGATCAGGACAGGCAGCAGCATCAACTTCAGGATTTTTGAAATGGTCTAGTATGAGGCCCACATATAGCTTGGACCAACTCAGCAGGACAGGCAGCACAAGCAGGTAAACTAGTGTTATTAGGCCCCTAGAGAACTCGGCTTGATCAGGACAGGCAGCAGCATCCACCGCAGGATTTTTTAAATGGTCTAGTATGAGGCCCACATATAGCTCGGACCACCTCAGCAGGACAGGCAGCACCAGCAGGTAATCTAGTGGTATTATGCTCCTAGATGACTCAGCTTGACCAGGACAGGCAGCATCATCAACAGCAGGATTTTTGAAATGGTCTAGTATGAGGCCCACATATAGCTCGGACCAACTCAGCAGGACTGGCAGCACCAGCAGGTAAACTAGCGTTTTTAGGCCCCTAGATGATTCAGCTTGATCAGGACAGGCAGCAGCATGAACAGCAGGATTTTTTAAATGGTCTAGTATGAGGCCCACATATAGCTCAGACCAACTCAGCAGGACAGGCAGCAACAGCAGGTAATCTAGTGTTATTAGGCCCCTAGATGACTCAGCTTGATCAGGACAGGCAGCAGCATCAGCAGCAGGATTTTTGAAATGGTCTAGTATGAGGCCCACATATAGCTTGGAACAACTCAGCAGGACAGGCAGCACCAGCATGTAATGTAGTGTTATTAGGCCCCTAGATGACTCAGCTAGATCAGGACAGGCAGCAGCATCAACAGCAGGATTTTTTAAATGTTCTAGTATGAGGCCCACATATAGCTTGGACCAACTCAGCAGAACAGGCAGCACCAGCAGGTAAACTAGTGTTATTAGGCACCTAGATGACTCAGCTTGATCAGGACAGGCAGCAGCATCAACAGCAGGATTTTTTAAATGGTCTAGTATGAGGCCCACATATAGCTCAGACCAACTCAGCAGGACAGGCAGCACAAGCAGGTAATCTAGTGTTATTAGGTCCCTAGATGACTCAGCTTGATCAGGACAGGCAGCAGCATCAACAGCAGGATTTTCGAAATGGTCTAGTATGAGGCCCACATATAGCTTGGAACAACTCAGCAGGACAGGCAGCACCAGCATGTAATGTAGTGTTATTAGGCCCCTAGATGACTCAGCTAAATCAGGACAGGCAGCAGCATCAACAACAGGGTTTTTTAAATGTTCTAGTATGAGGCTCACATATAGCTCAGACCAACTCAGCAGGACAGGCAGCCGCAGCAGCAGCTAACTGTGCAGCAGGAATATGTTACCCGGAATGGCCCCCACCACCAAACAGGGCAGCACCAACACTAAAAGAATACACCTCAGATCGCATTAGTTTCTAAATTTGCAGCAGGAATGTAAAATCATGAATGGACCACTCATCAGACCAGGACCACAACCAAAAATTAATTAAACACACGTTACAGTAGTAGTTTCAGAGTCAAAAACAGTAATGTGGTAACATGCATATTTTATTAAATATTTAAATTGTAAATTGTTTTATGTAAAGCAATTTTACCTTTAGAACACACTCTATTTTTAAGTAATCAATAAGCTATCCTCTACGCCAGGCATGGCCAACCTGCGGCTCTCCAGCTGTTGTAAAACTACAACTCCCACCATGCCCTGCTGTAGGCTGATAGCTGTAGATAGTCTGGGCATGCTGGGAGTTGTAGTTTTGCAACAGCTGGAGAGCCTCAGGTTGGCCATCCTTGCTCTACGCCAACATTTAGCTGTAATTTTCCATATAAGGCACATCAATTCTGTAGCAGACAACTGCCTTTACGCAGCCTGACACACCGTGTTCTGATTCCTCCGAGCCAGAGGGATAAAGGACTGCAAGGGTTTAGTAGTGTCTCTGTTGTCCTCCGTTTGTCTGTGAGGAGGGATGTGTAACAGAGGTCGCCAGACCCATACATGATCGGCGCTGCTCACACCCAGCGCTAAGGACATGGGCACGAACACACCGTCCTCTGATCTTCAGAGCCCAGAAGTCAGTGAAGAAGTTGCTTGCCTTGGGCCACGTGTGTTAGTGTCACCGTCTCCGCCACCTGGGTCAGTTCACCTTCCCCTCGTTCATGACTCTGTCATGGTTCCTGTCTACTATCGTCGGCTGCCTCTAGTGCGCAGCCTGGTTCATCTATTGCCGGTCATGCAGCAAAAATAAGGCTATAGTTGCGAGGCTTCACCAGGGAGGGGCTGACAGGCACAAGGGAGCACCTACACTGTTATCCAGCAAAGCGTTGTTTGTAGACTTTTTGGAATGCAACATGCGTGCTGGAGTGACATCAAACAGCAGTTACAATTAACCAACATAACTTAAGTATCAGTGCTTCTTGTATGTGGACTTGACACCTAAAATCATAGCCAGTTTCTTTGTGAAAAACACACAGTAATCCATTCCTCTATAATGGCAATATTTTGGTTGATATATCATTTCTGGTCTACTTTGTAGAGATAGTGTATCTAGATAATTTATTCCAGGATGGACCACTTGTATATATCTATCTACCCCTGCATTATTCTTCCCTTTAACAAGAACTACATTATAGAGCACTGTATTACTGTCTTATTTTACAGACCTTAAATCAATAATAATTGACATGTAAAATCGACCAAAAATAACTGCGCTTCTCTGTAACAACAGCACACATGTTGGCTTACAGAGTCAAATATTTGCTCTGCAGGATGACAGTGTTGTAGCTCCCCTGTGCCTGTCAACCCCTCCGCGGTGAAGTCTGCTCCAGGCTTGGTGACATTACTCCCCATTAGTGATGAGCGGGAGGTGCCATATTCGATTTCGCGATATTTCGCGAATATTCGAATGAATATTCGTGTTATATTCGTCGAAATCGAATATTCGTAATTATTCCAATTATCGCGAATAATATACGATTTTTTTTTTCGCGTATTGCGATTATTTATCTTGATAGTATAAGGCAACGTTCCTATGCTAATTGACTATGGCTAGGCTAATATGTGTATTTTACGAAATTTCGTGATTTGCTCTAACTTCGTCTCTTAGAATATTACGAATATTCTAAAAGACGAAGTTAGAGCAATATTACGAAATTTCGTAAAATACACATATAGATTGTAATTTAGCTAATATACTGCTATAATCCCTTTTTTTGCCTCTAATTTTTTTTTTGCCTCTTCTGAACTTAAGTTTTGTAAAATATGTACACTATTAAAAAATAATACTATAGCAGTATATTAGCTTAAATACAATCTATGTGTATTTTACGAAATTTCGTAATATTGCTCTAACTTCGTCTTTTAGAATATTCGTAATATTCTAAAAGACGAAGTTAGAGCAATATTAAGAACATTTGCAAAAGCCGAAATTGCGATGCGAGTAATATAATACGAAATAATCGCATGAAGATTTCAACTTAGCACTGCTATATTCCATATTCTAGCCTAATATGGAATATAGCTGTGCTAAGTTAGCACTGCTCTATTCCACACTAGGCTAGAATATGGAATATAGCAGTGCTAAGTTGAAATCTTCATGCGATTATTTCGTGTTATATTACTCGCATCGCAACTTGCGAAATTTGCAAATGTTCTTAATATTGCTCTAACTTCGTCTTTTAGAATATTACGAATATTCTAAAAGACGAAGTTAGAGCAATATTACGAAATTTCTAAAAGACGAAGTTAGAGCAATATTACGAAATTTCGTAAAATACACATAGATTGTATTTAAGCTAATATACTGCTATAGTAATATTTTTTAACAGTGTACATATTTTACAAAACTTAAGTTCAGAAGAGGCAAAAAAAATTAGAGGAAAAAAAAAGGGATTATAGCACTATATAAGCTAAATTACAATCTATATGTGTATTTTACGAAATTTCGTAATATTGCTCTAACTTCGTCTTTTAGAATATTCGTAATATTCTAAAAGACGAAGTTAGAGCAATATTAAGAACATTTGCAAATTTCGCAAGTTGCGATGCGAGTAATATAACACGAAATAATCGCATGAAGATTTCAACTTAGCACTGCTATATTCCATATTCTAGCCTAGTGTGGAATAGAGCAGTGCTAACTTAGCACAGCTATATTCCATATTAGGCTAGAATATGGAATATAGCAGTGCTAAGTTAAAATCTTCATGCGATTATTTCGTATTATATTACTCGCATCGCAACTTGCGAAATTTCGTAAAATACACATATAGATTAGATTGTAATTTAGCTAATATGGAATATAGCAGTAAGTTGAAAACGCCACTGACTGGAGCAGCCAGGAAGCCAGGAATCCAAAGGACAGGTAAGAACAACTTTAGAGAAGTGGGAAAGAAAAAAAATATTATAATAAAAAAAAAAATACGAATATTCGAATTCGCGAATATATAGAACGATATTCTAAATATTCGCGAAATCTCGAAATTGCGATATTCGAGAAAAAAATTCGTAATTCGAATATTCGCGCTCAACACTACTCCCCATGTGTAGTCAAGCCTCACATCTACATCCTTATTCTGCTGCATGGCTGGCAATAGATGAACCAGGCTGCACACTAGAGGCAGCCAACGAGGGCCACACCAATAGACGGGGACCATGACAGAGTGATGGACGAGGGGAAGTTGAACTGTCCCAGGTGGCAGAGATGAGGACACTAACACACCTGGCCCAGGGCAAGCAACTTCTTCACTGACTTCTGGGCTCTGACGATCAGAGGACGGTGTGGTCGTGACCATGTCCTTAGCGCTGGGTGTGAGCAGCGCCAATCGTGTATGGGTTTGTCCACCTCACAGACAAACGGAGGACAACAGAGACACTACTAAAACCCTTGCAGTTCTGGAATGGAGCTGATGACCCATAACATACAACACCTTGGGAAGTACCGGGTGGAAATACTCCTATGGAATGGTATGTTCTATAGTAGAATAAGAAACAGATTGGATCTATGACGGAAGTCGACCGTCGCAACCATTACAGCCGTAGCTTTGCCTGGGAGGGTGGGAATGGGGGGGGTTTATTGGGAAAGATTGTTGGTTATGGAGGGAGGTAGTTGTGTATTTATCTGGGGCTATTTTTATAGGTTGGCATCGACCGGCAAGTTTAATGTAACATGTCAGAATCCTATCGCATATATATTATGAAGATTATACGTTTGAGGATGAATCTGTGCATGCATTATGTCCTTTCTGTTGATTTTTGAGAAATTTAATAAAGAAAAAGTTTAATAAAAAAAAATAAAAAATAAAACCCCTTGCAGTCTTTCACCCCTCTGGCTCACAGGAATCAGAACATGGTGAGTCAGGCTGCGTTAACGCAGTGGTCTGCTGCAGAATTGATGTGCCTTATATGTAAAGTGTTATAGGGCAAACTCTATACATTTTAAAAAGATAGTAAAAAAATGTATACATTATTACAGTTAATAAAAAAAAATTTAGATTACGAATAATATTTGGAAAACAGTAATCAATAAATATATACACAAAGTACTCAACAATCGAACAATAGATAAATAATAAAAACCAACATGATTTGTAAAAAATCCATGTATATATTTCGCAATATAAAATAAATAAATAAAGGAATCAAGAAAAACATGATTTGAAAAATTCATAAATTTACAAAGACAATTAGACATTACATGATTAAAACATTTAACAATTCATAAATAATAATAATAAAAAATTAAGAAATACATGATTTAAAATGTACAATAGATATAGATAGAATAAATAATAATATGTTAATAGGTAAATAAATAATTTAAAAACTATCAAATTTTCATAAATAAAAAAAATAACAGAATTTTGGAGGGAGAGCAAAGGAGAGGGATTGTCAAGGGACCCTTCAGCACCCTGAACTGACAGCGGGGGCCAAGAAGTCACTAACGATCCAGGACTTATTCCATTGAATGTGAGTCTGTCCACGGAGTCAGTGGACAGACAGGTCCTCTTGTCGGTGACCACCCCACCTTCCGCGCTGAATGTCCGCTCAGACAGTACACTGGAGGGGGGGGGCAAGAAAGTAACCTCAGCGCATACTAAGCGAGCTCACGGCAGGTGTCCAGCCTGGCAACCCAGTACTCCATGGGGTCGTCGGTGCTCATGCTGTCGGAAGCACCAATGGACCCCATGTAGTCTGCCACCATGCGGGCCAGCGCTGGTGGTGACTGATGCTGCTGCTGCTGGGCCGCGCAGACTGGTAGAACAGCTTCATCTCACCCATAAGGTCACCGGAGAGAACTGGAGCGTGAGGCCGAGGGTTTGCCTCCTCCAGCCGTTGGACCAGAAAGGCCCACCATTTTTCAATATGGGCCTGCATCCGGCGGGCTGGGATAAAGTGCTCCAGTTTCCCCTTGCAGTGAGGGTCTAAAAGGGTGGCCAACCAAAACTCATCCCTCTCCTTTATTTTCCTGATCCGGGGGTCCCTCCTGAGGCATCGCAGTATATGGGCAGCCATGGGGAAGAGCACAGCCCGCTGTGACTCTTCAGGGCTGCTCGGGACCATGACCTCTTGGTCCTCCTGCTGCTGATGCTGCTGCTCCTGGTCGGAGCTGCCCCACCCCCAGACTAACGGTGCCCCCAGCATCGGCTCTCCCTCCTGACCAGGCCCAGACTCCTGGATGTCCACTAATTCATCATCCTCCTCGTCCTGGGCCTGGTCCTGGTGGAGGATGGTTGACTCTTCATGTTCCACCAAGGCACTTTCCCCAGCCTCAAGCAGGTGATCTAGTGTCCTGTCCAGCAGGAACACTAAGGGGAGCACGTCATGATCAGCCGACATGCTCCCTGCTGACCATCTTTGTCGCTTGCTCGAATGGGGCTAACATGTGGCAGACTTGCTGTATCTGCCACTACTCCACATTAGTGATGGCCCTGGAGTGCCTAGCTCCAGCAGGTATTCCCTCACCTCCCGTCACTGCTCCCACAACCTCTCCAGCATGTTGAGGGTGGACTTCTACCGTGTCACACTGTCCACAATCAACCTGTGGGGGGGCAGGCTGTTATCCTGCTGCCATTTGGACAGGGATGCGCTAGCGGTTGGGGATCGGTGGAAGTGGCTGGCAATCCTACGTACCCTTTGCACAATGTCACTCAACCCTGGGTAAGTGTGTAGGAATTTCTGGACCACAAGATTGAGGACATGTGCCATGCAGGGCACGTGTGTGAGACTGCCAGCATGAAGGGGGCGGCAAGTAGGTTGCTGCCGTTGTCACAGACAACCATACCTGCCTGTAGCATTCAGGGTGTCAGCCACTTCTGGACCTGAGCCTGCAGTGCGGCCAGAACCTCAGGTCAGGTGTGTCTCAGTTCCCCTAAGCTCACAAGCTGGAGCATGGCCTGGCAGCGGATGTGCTCCACACTTGTGTCGCAACGGGGATGTTTGCTGGGGGGCTCAGAAGCCGTGGAGACAGTGGCTTGCAGGAGAGCAGCAGTTCTCCCCTGGACACCCCGGGGCGGCACCACAAACTCTGATGCTGGCCATCCCTCCCCGGCGCCTCGGAGGACACCCAATGGGCAGTAAAACGTATGTATCGCCTCCCCATGCCTGCTGGTCAAATCATCCATTATGAGATGCACCCTGTCGCTGACAGCATGATCCAGCGAAAGGGATACATTCTGCCCAAAGTGCTGGTGTAGGGCAGGGACGCCAGTCCTGGCAAAGTAATGGCAGCTGGGGACATGCCATCTGGGTTGTGCTTGCTCCAACATCTGCCTAAATGGAAGGCAGCAGATGTTGGGTGATAACCCTTGCCAGGAGCCCATTGAGTGAATGCACACATCGGTCCCCGGGGGGCGTAGAGCATGGTGCATTCAAAAGCGTCTGTAAATCTAGGATATTTTTCACTGTAGGGTGTATTTTAGGTTAGTTAGGGAAATAGTGTTATTAGTGTAGGTTCTGTCTGTCTGTTTTGTCTGTCAGTTAGAAAAAAAAGTATTTGTCTTATTGTCCGTCCAGTTAGTACTATAAATTCTTTTTTTTTTTGGGTAATTTAAAAAAGTATTGCCTCTGTGTTTTCGGTACTGTTTGTGTTTTAGGTTTAAAAAAAAAAGCAAAAAAAAAAAGTTTCAAGGTTTACGTGTTTAGTCTATAGGTTAGTTTTTTGTGTCCTTTGTTAAATCGTCTTTTTGTGGCTCTCGTGGGTGATTCTAGTGCCAGGGAGTACTCGGCCCTGCCGCAGCAGTTGTAGCACTCCGCCTCCTGTAGGACCAACCCCCAGCCCCCAAGAATTGTCCCTGCTCATGTTCGAAGACCAGGACACAGAGCTGGACATCTTGGGAGAGGAACAGCAGAAGGCAGATTTACAGTTCAGCCCTCAAGATGGGCAGGACTTGGAAGGGATGGGGGATGATGAGGAGGAGGGGTTAACACCAATAAATACCCCTTTGAAATCACTTCCAACTGGTGTGGGTGGTGTCAGCCACACAACCCACGCACCTAGTCAGACCCAGTTGTCAGCGAGGGGATAGCGGAGCCCGGTCAGGGGCTTCATGTCTGCTGTTCCCCTCAGTCCACCACTAGTTGGCCCTGGGTCTGACATTATAGAAGAAGAGGAGGGTGATGCCGAATGGGTGCCACCTACTTTGTCCGATGACAGCAGCAAACGGTGCGCAAGGTCAACAGGGAGCCCAGCAGCAGGAGCTCCACTGGTAATGGCAGCAGGAGTAGGCAGCAGCTTCAGCAGCCAGCTCCACCTGTCCGCACCGAGAACGAACAGGCGCAATCCATCACCTCCCCAGCTGACAGGAGGTCGGTGCGGAAGTCGCTGTTTGGGCTTACTTCACCCTGGCAGCAGATGATGTTGCAATTGGCATTTGTAACCTTTGCCATGCCAGGGTGAGGAGAGGGAGGTCGGTGGCTCGCCTAGGTACCACTGCCCTTACCCAGCACATGCGAGTCAACCATTGGCGGGAGTGGGAACAGATGAAGGATTGTCGCAGCAGCAGCACCACTAGCAGTGTGTAGGGGACAGCAGCTCTTGCCATTGTACTGCTGCCACCCTAAACCCTTCCAACAATTTATTCCCAATCCCCCGCTCCCTCTAGTAGAGGTACTGGTACCGGCAGCCATACCTCTGCCACCACTGCACCCTTCTCTCACCCAGCATGGGTATATGTAAAAATACACCCCAAAACACATTGCTCTACTTCTTCTGAGTACGGTGATGCCACATGTGTGACACTTTTTTGCAGCCAAGATGCGCAAAGGGGCCCAAATTCCAATGAGTACTTTCAGGATTTCACAGGGCATTTTTACGCATTTGGATTCCAAACTACTTCTCATGCTTTAGGGCCCCTAAAATGCAAGGGCAGTATAAATACCCCACATGTGACCCCATTTTGGAAAGAAGACACCCCAAGGTATTCCGTGAGGGGTATGGTGAGTTCATGTAAAATTGTATTTTTTGTCACAAGTTAGTGGAATATGAGACTTTGTAAGGAAAAAAAAAAGAAATCTTTTTCCGCTAACTTGTGCCAAAAAATATATATATTCTAGGAACTCGCCATGCCCCACACGGAATACCTTGGGGTGTCTTCTTTCCAAAATGGGGTCACTTGTGGCGTATTTATACTGCCCTGGCATTTTAGGGACCCTAAAACGTGAGAATCCAAATGCCTAAAAATGCCCCCCTAAAAGATACTTATTGGAATTTGGGCCCCTTTGCGCACCTAGGCTGCAAAAAAGTGTCACACATGTGGTATCGCCGTACTCAGGAGAAGTTGGGCAATGTGTTTTGGGGTGTATTTTTACATATACCCATGCTGGGTGAGCGAAATATCTCTGTCATATGACAACCTTGTATAAAAAAAATGGGAAAAGTTGTCTTTTAGAGAGATATTTCTCTCACCCAGCATGGGTATATGTAAAAAGACACACCAAAACACATTGCCCTACTTCTCCTGATTACGGCGATACCACATGTGAGACACTTTTTTTGCAGCCAAGATGCGCAAAGGGGCCAAAAATTCCAATGAGTACTTTCAGGATTTCACAGGGCATTTTTACGCATTTGGATTCCAAACTACTTCTCACGCTTTAGGGTCACTAAAATTCCAGGGCAGTATAAATACCCCACATGTGACCCCATTTTGGAAAGAATACACCCCAAGGTGTTCCGTGAGGGGTATGGTTAGTACATGTAAAATTTTATTTTTTGTCACAAGTTAGTGGAATATGAGACTTTGTAAAAAAATAAATAATAATAATCATTTTCTGCTAACTTGTGACAAAAAATAAAAAAAAATTCCATGAACTCACTATGCCCATCAGCAAATACCTTAGGGTGTCTACTTTCCGAAATGAGGTCATTTGTGGGGAGTTTCTACTGTCTGGGCATTGCAGAACCTCAGGAAACATGACAGGTGCTCAGAAAGTCAGAGCTGCTTCAAAATGCGGAAATTCACATTTTTGCACTATAGTTTGTAAATGCTATAACTTTTACCCAAACCAATAAATATACACCTATTGCATTTTTTTTATCAAAGACATGTAGAACAATAAATTTAGAGAAAAATTTATATAGAAAAATGTTACAACTAGGGATGAGCGAACTCGAACTGTATAGTTCGGGTTCGTACCGAATTTTGGGGTGTCCGTGACACGGACCCGAACCCGGACATTTTCGTAAAAGTCCGGGTTCGGGTTCGGTGTTCGTCGCTTTCTTCGCGCTTTTGTGACGCTTTCTTGGCGCTTTTTGAAAGGCTGCAAAGCAGCCAATCAACAAGCGTCATACTACTTGCCCCAAGAGGCCATCACAGCCATGCCTACTATTGGCATGGCTGTGATTGGCCAGAGCACCATGTGACCCAGCCTCTATTTAAGCTGGAGTCACATAGCGCCGCCCGTCACTCTGCTCTGATTAGCGTAGGGAGAGGTTGCGGCTGCGACAGTAGAGCGAGATTAGGCAGATTAACTCCTCCAAAGGACTTGATTAACTGATCGATCTGCAGCTGTGGATCATTGAGCTGCTGATCCTCAATTGCTCACTGTTTTTAGGCTGCACAGACCGTTTGTCAGTCACATTTTTCTGGGGTGATCGGCGGCCACTTTGTGTCTTGTGGTGCGCCAGCACAAGCTGCGACCAAGTGCATTTAACCCTCAATGGTGTGGTTGTTTTTGGCTAAAGCCTACATCAGGGTGAAGCTGTCACACCAAGTGCATTTAACCAGCAATAGTCTGTTCATTTTTTGGCCATATACAAAATCAGGGGCAAGCTGCGCCTGTCACCAAGTGCATTTAACCCTCAATGGTGTGGTTGTTTTTTGGCTAAAGCCTACATCAGGGTGAAGCTGTCACACCAAGTGCATTTAACCAGCAATAGTCTGTTCATTTTTTGGCCATATACTAAATCAGGGGCAAGCTGCGCCTGTCACCAAGTGCATTTAACCCTCAATGGTGTGGTTGTTTTTTGGCTAAAGCCTACATCAGGGTGAAGCTGTCACACCAAGTGCATTTAACCAGCAATAGTCTGTTCATTTTTTGGCCATATACTAAATCAGGGGCAAGCTGCGCCTGTCACCAAGTGCATTTAACCCTCAATGGTGTGGTTGTTTTTTGGCTAAAGCCTACATCAGGGTGAAGCTGTCACACCAAGTGCATTTAACCAGCAATAGTCTGTTTATTTTTTGGCCATATCCCAGTCTAATTCTGTCACTAAATCCATACCGGTCACCCAGCGCCTAAATACTAGGCCTCAAATTTATATCCAGCTAAATCTGTCCCTAGTGCTGTAGCTGGGCGAGTTATTTAGTGTCCGTTCAAGCACATTTCTTGTTCTGGGTTGAAATACAATTCCCAATTTAGCAATTTCATAATTTAGTGGTTTCTGCTATATCAGAGCTATTTGAAATCTATCCCTAAAAGGGTATATAATATTCAAGGTGCACATTGGGTCATTCAGAATAACTTCACACACACCCGCTACTGTGTATTTCCAAGTCTAATTCTGGCACTAAACCCATACCTGTCACCCAGCGCCTAAATACTAGGCCTCAAATTTATATCCCGCTAAATCTGTCCTTAGTGCTGTAGCTGGGCGAGTTATTTAGTGTCCGTTCAAGCACATTTCTTGTTCTGGGTTGAAATACAATTCCCAATTTAGCAATTTCATAATTTAGTGGTTTCTGCTATATCAGAGCTATTTGAAATCTATCCCTAAAAGGGTATATAATATTCAAGGTGCACATTGGGTCATTCAGAATAACTTCACACACACCCGCTACTGTGTATTTCCAAGTCTAATTCTGGCACTAAACCCATACCTGTCACCCAGCGCCTAAATACTAGGCCTCAAATTTATATCCCGCTAAATCTGTCCTTAGTGCTGTAGCTGGGCGAGTTATTTAGTGTCCGTTCAAGCACATTTCTTGTTCTGGGTTGAAATACAATTCCCAATTTAGCAATTTCATAATTTAGTGGTTTCTGCTATATCAGAGCTATTTGAAATCTATCCCTAAAAGGGTATATAATATTCAAGGTGCACATTGGGTCATTCAGAATAACTTCACACACACCCGCTACTGTGTATTTCCAAGTCTAATTCTGGCACTAAACCCATACCTGTCACCCAGCGCCTAAATACTAGGCCTCAAATTTATATCCCGCTAAATCTGTCCTTAGTGCTGTAGCTGGGCGAGTTATTTAGTGTCCGTTCAAGCACATTTCTTGTTCTGGGTTGAAATACAATTCCCAATTTAGCAATTTCATAATTTAGTGGTTTCTGCTATATCAGAGCTATTTGAAATCTATCCCTAAAAGGGTATATAATATTCAAGGTGCACATTGGGTCATTCAGAATAACTTCACACACACCCGCTACTGTGTATTTCCAAGTCTAATTCTGGCACTAAACCCATACCTGTCACCCAGCGCCTAAATACTAGGCCTCAAATTTATATCCCGCTAAATCTCTCGTTACCGCTGTCCTGTTGTGGCTGGGAAAGTTATTTAGTGTCCGTCAAAGCACATTTCTTGTTCTGGGTTGAAATACAATTCCCAATTTAGCAATTTCATAATTTAGTGGTTTCTGCTATATCAGAGCTATTTGAAATCTATCCCTAAAAGGGTATATAATATTCAAGGTGCACATTGGGTCATTCAGAATAACTTCACACACACCCGCTACTGTGTATTTCCAAGTCTAATTCTGGCACTAAACCCATACCTGTCACCCAGCGCCTAAATACTAGGCCTCAAATTTATATCCCGCTAAATCTGTCCTTAGTGCTGTAGCTGGGCGAGTTATTTAGTGTCCGTTCAAGCACATTTCTTGTTCTGGGTTGAAATACAATTCCCAATTTAGCAATTTCATAATTTAGTCGTTTCTGCTATATCAGAGCTATTTGAAATCTATCCCTAAAAGGGTAGATCATATTGAAGGTGCACATAGGGTCATTCAGAATAACTTCACACACACGCTTCTGTGCATTTCCAAGTCTAATTCTGTCACTAAATCCATACCGGTCACCCAGCGCCTAAATACTAGGCCTCAAATTTATATCCCGCTGAATTTGAATACAATACATTGGGCCAAATAATATATTTGTTGTTGTGGTGAACCATAACAATGAGAAAAACATCTAGTAAGGGACGCGGACGTGGACATGGTCGTGGTGGTGTTAGTGGACCCTCTGGTGCTGGGAGAGGACGTGGCCGTTCTGCCACATCCACACGTCCTAGTGTACCAACTACCTCAGGTCCCAGTAGCCGCCAGAATTTACAGCGATATATGGTGGGGCCCAATGCCGTTCTAAGGATGGTAAGGCCTGAGCAGGTACAGGCATTAGTCAATTGGGTGGCCGACAGTGGATCCAGCACGTTCACATTATCTCCCACCCAGTCTTCTGCAGAAAGCGCACAGATGGCGCCTGAAAACCAACCCCATCAGTCTGTCACATCACCCCCATGCATACCAGGGAAACTGTCTCAGCCTCAAGTTATGCAGCAGTCTCTTATGCTGTTTGAAGACTCCGCTGGCAGGGTTTCCCAAGGGCATCCACCTAGCCCTTCCCCAGCGGTGAAAGACATAGAATGCACTGACGCACAACCACTTATGTTTCCTGATGATGAGGACATGGGAATACCACCTCAGCATGTCTCTGATGATGACGAAACACAGGTGCCAACTGCTGCGTCTTTCTGCAGTGTGCAGACTGAACAGGAGGTCAGGGATCAAGACTGGGTGGAAGACGATGCAGGGGACGATGAGGTCCTAGACCCCACATGGAATGAAGGTCGTGCCACTGACTTTCACAGTTCGGAGGAAGAGGCAGTGGTGAGACCGAGCCAACAGCGTAGCAAAAGAGGGAGCAGTGGGCAAAAGCAGAACACCCGCCGCCAAGAGACTCCGCCTGCTACTGACCGCCGCCATCTGGGACCGAGCACCCCATAGGCAGCTTCAAGGAGTTCCCTGGCATGGCACTTCTTCAAACAATGTGCTGACGACAAGACCCGAGTGGTTTGCACGCTGTGCCATCAGAGCCTGAAGCGAGGCATTAACGTTCTGAACCTGAGCACAACCTGCATGACCAGGCACCTGCATGCAAAGCATGAACTGCAGTGGAGTAAACACCTTAAAACCAAGGAAGTCACTCAGGCTCCCCCTGCTACCTCTTCTGCTGCTGCCGCCTCGGCCTATTCTGCTGCTGCCGCCTCGGCCTCTTCCTCCGCCTCTGGAGGAACGTTGGCACCTGCCGCCCAGCAAACAGGGGATGTACCACCAACACCACCACCACCACCTCCGTCACCAAGCGTCTCAACCATGTCACACGCCAGCGTTCAGCTCTCCATCTCACAAACATTTGATAGAAAGCGTAAATTCCCACCTAGCCACCCTCGATCCCTGGCCCTGAATGCCAGCATTTCTAAACTACTGGCCTATGAAATGCTGTCATTTAGGCTGGTGGACACAGACAGCTTCAAACAGCTCATGTCGCTTGCTGTCCCACAGTATGTTGTTCCCAGCCGGCACTACTTCTCCAAGAGAGCCGTGCCTTCCCTGCACAACCAAGTATCCGATAAAATCAAGTGTGCACTGCGCAACGCCATCTGTGGCAAGGTCCACCTAACCACAGATACGTGGACCAGTAAGCACGGCCAGGGACGCTATATCTCCCTAACTGCACACTGGGTAAATGTAGTGGCAGCTGGGCCCCAGGCGGAGAGCTGTTTGGCGCACGTCCTTCCGCCGCCAAGGATCGCAGGGCAACATTCTTTGCCTCCTGTTGCCACCTCCTCCTTCTCGGCTTCCTCCTCCTCTTCTTCCACCTGCTCATCCAGTCAGCCACACACCTTCACCACCAACTTCAGCACAGCCCGGGGTAAACGTCAGCAGGCCATTCTGAAACTCATATGTTTGGGGGACAGGCCCCACACCGCACAGGAGTTGTGGCGGGGTATAGAACAACAGACCGACGAGTGGTTGCTGCCGGTGAGCCTCAAGCCCGGCCTGGTGGTGTGTGATAATGGGCGAAATCTCGTTGCAGCTCTGGGACTAGCCAATTTGACGCACATCCCTTGCTTGGCGCATGTGCTGAATTTGGTGGTGCAGAAGTTCATTCACAACTACCCCGACATGTCAGAGCTGCTGCATAAAGTGCGGGCCGTCTGTTCGCGCTTCCGGCGTTCACATCCTGCTGCTGCTCGCCTGTCTGCGCTACAGCGTAACTTCGGCCTTCCCGCTCACCGCCTCATATGCGACGTGCCCACCAGGTGGAACTCCACCTTGCACATGCTGGACAGACTGTGCGAGCAGCAGCAGGCCATAGTGGAGTTTCAGCTGCAGCACGCACGGGTCAGTCGCACTACAGAACAGCACCACTTCACCACCAATGACTGGGCCTCCATGCGAGACCTGTGTGCCCTGTTGCGCTGTTTCGAGTACTCCACCAACATGGCCAGTGGCGATGACACCGTTATCAGCGTTACAATACCACTTCTATGTCTCCTTGAGAAAACACTTAGGGCGATGATGGAAGAGGAGGTGGCCCAGGAGGAGGAGGAGGAGGAGGAGGAAGAGGGGTCATTTTTAGCACTTTCAGGCCAGTCTCTTCGAAGTGACTCAGAGGGAGGTTTTTGGCAACAGCAGAGGCCAGGTACAAATGTGGCCAGCCAGGGCCCACTACTGGAGGACGAGGAGGACGAGGATGAGGAGGAGGTGGAGGAGGATGAGGATGAAGCATGGTCACAGCGGGGTGGCACCCAACGCAGCTCGGGTCCATCACTGGTGCGTGGCTGGGGGGAAAGGCAGGACGATGACGATACGCCTCCCACAGAGGACAGCTTGTCCTTACCCCTGGGCAGCCTGGCACACATGAGCGACTACATGCTGCAGTGCCTGCGCAACGACAGCAGAGTTGCCCACATTTTAACCTGTGCGGACTACTGGGTTGCCACCCTGCTGGATCCACGCTACAAAGACAATGTGCCCACCTTACTTCCTGCACTGGAGCGTGATAGGAAGATGCGCGAGTACAAGCGCACGTTGGTAGACGCGCTACTGAGAGCATTCCCAAATGTCACAGGGGAACAAGTGGAAGCCCAAGGCCAAGGCAGAGGAGGAGCAAGAGGTCGCCAAGGCAGCTGTGTCACGGCCAGCTCCTCTGAGGGCAGGGTTAGCATGGCAGAGATGTGGAAAACTTTTGTCAACACGCCACAGCTAACTGCACCACCACCTGATACGCAACGTGTTAGCAGGAGGCAACATTTCACTAACATGGTGGAACAGTACGTGTGCACACCCCTCCACGTACTGACTGATGGTTCGGCCCCATTCAACTTCTGGGTCTCTAAATTGTCCACGTGGCCAGAGCTAGCCTTTTATGCCTTGGAGGTGCTGGCCTGCCCGGCAGCCAGCGTTTTGTCTGAACGTGTATTCAGCACGGCAGGGGGCGTCATTACAGACAAACGCAGCCGCCTGTCTACAGCCAATGTGGACAAGCTGACGTTCATAAAAATGAACCAGGCATGGATCCCACAGGACCTGTCCGTCCCTTGTCCAGATTAGACATTAACTACCTCCCCATAACCATATATTATTGGACTCCAGGGCACTTCCTCATTCAATCCTATTTTTATTTTCATTTTACCATTATATTGCGATGCTACCCAAAGTTGAATGAACCTCTCCTCTGCCTGTGTGCTAGGCCTAAATATATGCCAATGGACTGTTGCAGTGGTGGCTGACATGAAGCCTGATTCTCTGCTATGACATGCAGACTAATTCTCTGCTGACATGAAGCCAGATTGTCTGTTACGGGACCTCTCTCCTCTGCCTGGGTGCTGGGCCTAAATTTATGACAATGGACTGTTGCAGTGGTGGCTGACGTGAAGCCTCATTCTCTGCTATGACATGCAGACTGATTCTCTGCTGACATGAAGCCAGATTGTCTGTTACGGGACCTCTCTCCTCTGCCTGTGTGCTAGGCCTAAATATATGCCAATGGACTGTTGCAGTGGTGGCTGACGTGAAGCCTGATTCTCTGCTATGACATGCAGACTGATTCTCTGCTGTCATGAAGCCAGATTGTCTGTTACGGGACCTCTCTGCTCTGCCTGTGTGCTAGGCCTAAATATATGCCAATGGACTGTTGCAGTGGTGGGTGACGTGAAGCCTCATTCTCTGCTATGACATGCAGACTGATTCTCTGCTGACATGAAGCCAGATCCTCTTTTACGGGACCTCTCTCCTCTGCCTGGGTGCTGGGCCTAAATTTATGACAATGGACTGTTGCAGTGGTGGCTGACGTGAAGCCTCATTCTCTGCTATGACATGCAGACTGATTCTCTGCTGACATGAAGCCAGATCCTCTGTTACGGGACCTCTCTCCTCTGCCTGGGTGCTGGGCCTAAATTTATGACAATGGACTGTTGCAGTGGTGGCTGACGTGAAGCCTGATTCTCTGCTATGACATGCAGACTGATTCTCTGCTGTCATGAAGCCAGATTGTCTGTTACGGGACCTCTCTGCTCTGCCTGTGTGCTAGGCCTAAATATATGCCAATGGACTGTTGCAGTGGTGGGTGACGTGAAGCCTGATTCTCTGCTATGATATGAAGACTGATTCTCTGCTGACATGAAGCCAGATTGTCTGTTACGGGACCTTTCTCCTCTGCCTGGGTTCTGGGCCTAAATTTATGAAAATTGACTCTTACAGTGGTGGGTGACGTGAAGCCTGATTCTCTGCTATGATATGAAGACTGATTCTCTGCTGACATGAAGCCAGATTGTCTGTTACGGGACCTTTCTCCTCTGCCTGGGTTCTGGGCCTAAATTTATGAAAATTGACTCTTACAGTGGTGGGTGACGTGAAGCCTGATTCTCTGCTATGATATGAAGACTGATTCTCTGCTGACATGAAGCCAGATTCTCTGTTACGGGACCTCTCTCCTCTGCCTGGGTGCTGGGCCTAAATTTATGACAATGGACTGTTGCAGTGGTGGCTGACGTGAAGCCTGATTCTCTGCTATGACATGCAGACTGATTCTCTGCTGACATGAAGCCAGATTCTCTGTTACGGGACCTCTCTCCTCTGCCTGTGTGTGTGCTGGGCCTAAATATATGCCAATGGACTGTTGCAGTGGTGGCTGACGTGAAGCCTCATTCTCTGCTATGACATGCAGACTAATTCTCTGCTGACATGAAGACAGATTCTCTGTTACGGGACCTCCCTCCTCTGCCTGGGTGCTGGGCCTAAATATATGCCAATGGACTGTTGCAGTGGTGGGTGACGTGAAGCCTCATTCTCTGCTATGACATGCAGACTAATTCTCTGCTGACATGAAGCCAGATTGTCTGTTACGGGACCTCTCTCCTCTGCCTGTGTGTGTGCTGGGCCTAAATATATGCCAATGGACTGTTGCAGTGGTGGCTGACGTGAAGCCTCATTCTCTGCTATGACATGCAGACTAATTCTCTGCTGACATGAAGACAGATTCTCTGTTACGGGACCTCTCTCCTCTGCCTGTGTGTGTGCTGGGCCTAAATATATGCCAATGGACTGTTGCAGTGGTGGCTGACGTGAAGCCTCATTCTCTGCTATGACATGCAGACTAATTCTCTGCTGACATGAAGACAGATTCTCTGTTACGGGACCTCCCTCCTCTGCCTGGGTGCTGGGCCTGAATATATGCCAATGGACTGTTGCAGTGGTGGGTGACGTGAAGCCTGATTCTCTGCTATGACATGCAGACTAATTCTCTGCTGACATGAAGACAGATTCTCTGTTACGGGACCTCTCTCCTCTGCCTGTGTGTGTGCTGGGCCTAAATATATGCCAATGGACTGTTGCAGTGGTGGCTGACGTGAAGCCTCATTCTCTGCTATGACATGCAGACTAATTCTCTGCTGACATGAAGCCAGATTGTCTGTTACGGGACCTCTCTCCTCTGCCTGTGTGTGTGCTGGGCCTAAATATATGCCAATGGACTGTTGCAGTGGTGGCTGACGTGAAGCCTCATTCTCTGCTATGACATGCAGACTAATTCTCTGCTGACATGAAGACAGATTCTCTGTTACGGGACCTCCCTCCTCTGCCTGGGTGCTGGGCCTAAATATATGCCAATGGACTGTTGCAGTGGTGGCTGACGTGAAGCCTCATTCTCTGCTATGACATGCAGACTGATTCTCTGCTGACATGAAGCCAGATCGTCTGTTACGGGACCTCTCTGCTCTGCCTGTGTGCTAGGCCTAAATATATGCCAATGGACTGTTGCAGTGGTGGGTGACGTGAAGCCTCATTCTCTGCTATGACATGCAGACTGATTCTCTGCTGTCATGAAGCCAGATTGTCTGTTACGGGACCTCTCTGCTCTGCCTGTGTGCTAGGCCTAAATATATGCCAATGGACTGTTGCAGTGGTGGGTGACGTGAAGCCTCATTCTCTGCTATGACATGCAGACTGATTCTCTGCTGTCATGAAGACAGATTCTCTGTTACGGGACCTCCCTCCTCTGCCTGGGTGCTGGGCCTAAATATATGCCAATGGACTGTTGCAGTGGTGGCTGACGTGAAGCCTCATTCTCTGCTATGACATGCAGACTAATTCTCTGCTGACATGAAGACAGATTCTCTGTTACGGGACCTCTCTCCTCTGCCTGGGTGCCGGGGCCTAAATATCTGAGAATGGACTGTTCCAGTGGTGGGTGACGGGAAGCCAGATTCTCTGCTATGGAACCTCTCTCCAATTGATTTTGGTTAATTTTTATTTATTTAATTTTTATTTTAATTCATTTCCCTATCCACATTTGTTTGCAGGGGATTTACCTACATGTTGCTGCCTTTTGCAGCCCTCTAGCTCTTTCCTGGGCTGTTTTACAGCCTTTTTAGTGCCGAAAAGTTCGGGTCCCCATTGACTTCAATGGGGTTCGGGTTCGGGACGAAGTTCGGATCGGGTTCGGATCCCGAACCCGAACATTTCCGGGATGTTCGGCCGAACTTCTCGAACCCGAACATCCAGGTGTTCGCTCAACTCTAGTTACAACCTAAAGTGAAAAATGAATTTTTTTTGCAAAAATTTCGGTCAATTTCAATTAATATAAAAAAAGTAAAAATTTCAGCAGCAATGAAATACCACCAAATGAAAGCTCTATTAGTGAGAAGAAAAGGAGGTAAAATTCATTTGGGTGGTAAGTTGTGTGACCGAGCAATAAACCGTGAAAGTAGTGTAGTGCAGAATTGTAAAAAGTGGTCTGTCATTAAGGGGGTTTAAGCTAGGGGAGCTGAGGTGGTTAATTACCTTATTGGGTCAGTGGAAAGCATTATCAGCATAAAGATGAAGGGTAACCACAAGCAAGATAGTTTTAGTCATCAGAGAAAAGACAGTGATTAACCTTTCACTCAATTACGAGTTTTTGCATTTGATATTTATTGTCGCTTTTTTACATGATCGGAAGAGTGGATCTGATTATTCTCTATAATAATATGTTCACGGTATGATTATTGGATAGCATGTATTCATCAATATTATAGAACACTATTTTATATTATGTAATATCAATAGTTTAATTAATTCTTATAGTTTATTAAGTTGATTGTAATATAATATTTATTATCATGTGTTTAATTATCACTTATATTAATATACACTCACCTAAAGAATTATTAGGAACACCGTACTAATACGGTGTTGGACCCCCTTTTGCCTTCAGAACTGCCTTAATTCTACGTGGCATTGATTCAACAAGGTGCTGATAGCATTCTTTAGAAATATTGGCCCATATTGATAGGATAGCATCTTGCAGTTGATGGAGATTTGAGGCATCCAGGGCACGAAGCTCCCGTTCCACCACATCCCAAAGATGCTCTATTGGGTTGAGATCTGGTGACTGTTGGGGCCATTTTAGAACAGTGAACTCATTGTCATGTTCAAGAAACCAATTTGAAATGATTCGAGCTTTGTGACATCGTGCATTATCCTGCTGGAAGTAGCCATCAGAGGATGGGTACATGGTGGTCATGAAGGGATGGACATGGTCAGAAACAATGCTCAGGTAGCCCGTGGCATTTAGACGATGGCCAATTGGCACTAAGGGGTCTAAACTGTGCCCAGAAAACATCCCCCACACCATTACTCCACCACCACCAGCCTGCACAGTGGTAACAAGGCATGATGGATACATGTTCTCATTCTGTCTCAACAGAAATCAAGACTCATCAGACCAGGCAACATTTTTCCAGTCTTCAACATTCCAATTTTGGTGAGCTCGTGCAAATTGTAGCCTCTTTTTCCTATTTGTAGTGGAGATGAGTGGTATCCGGTGGGGTCTTCTGCTGTTGTAGCCCATCCGCCTTAAGCTTGTGCGTGTTGTGGCTTCACAAATGCTTTGATGCATACCTCGGTTGTAACGAGTAGTTATTTCAGTCAACGTTGCTCTTCTATCAGCTTGAATCAGTTGGCCCATTCTCCTCTGACCTCTAGCATCAACAAGGCATTTTCGCCCACAGGACTGCCGCAAACTGGATGTTTTTCCATTTTCACACCATTATTTGTAAACCCTAGAAATGGTTGTGACATACTCAGACCGGCCCGTCTGGCACCAACAACCATGCCACGCTCAAAATTGCTTAAATCACCTTTCTTTCCCATTCTGACATTCAGTTTGGAGTTCAGGAGATTGTCTTGACCAGGACCACAACCCTACATGCATTGAAGCAACTGCCATTAATATAATGAGTCATTATATTTATTGATTGGGCTGCATTATTAGTATTTTATAAAAAAAAATTATATTTACATGTATTAATTGTTTATTGGCACAGTTTATCACATTAATCACTTATATATTATAATTAATCACTGATCACATAAGGTCCGCAATATGAACAGTCTCAATGGGCACAATAAATATGAACACGTAGATGGATATATAACAAATTCATACTTCCCTTATTCCCATATTCACTTATTTTCTAATAATGGATAATCCCAGTATATATATATTTTTCAGTATACTGTTGGTTTTGTTGTGCATGACAGTCTCACCATGCATGCGCTTGCACCGTCATCTACCGAGATCGGGTGCCGGACAGTTCAATCCACGTCACAAGTGACATCAGTGATTGCCCTCTCCGACACTCGACTCAGGGTGAGGGCGGAAGACGCTATACGTAGGAGGAAGAGGCGGGTCATGCGCCGTGTTCATTACCTGAACAGCATAAGGTAATTATATTTGACACATGACCCAGGCTCAAGCCTGTGATAGGACAACATGTAATTTAAATACACCACCATTCTCCCCATTAAAAGTTCACTCCTCTTGAGGAAGTCACTGACGACGAAACGCGCGTCGAGGAGCGGTACCTTCGTCCATATCGTCACCTTACAGGTATTGACAGATCATCGATCTTATCTACTATTATGCACTAGTCACTTTACATTGCATGACAGATCATCGATCTTATCTACAATTATGCACTAGTCACTTTACATTGCATGAGATAAATGTTCGGACACACTTGAACTTTAGTCCAGCCGAGATTACCATACCCTGCAGTTCATAAAGCCACGCATATAGTGTTTCCCTTGCATATTGAATCGCAACCCATTCATATGTATTAAATTAATTATTGGACGCTATAGATGTTGTATTAATAACTTTGGAAACTCATACTATATGTTATTCATGACAGTGTTTTGTACACTGTTTTAATCATTAATGAAAATATATATTTCATATGTAAGGTATTATACATACTCTTCTTTTTGTTGTTGTATTGAATCTTAGAGTATACCGGTCACGCAGGACCACATAAGCTGCAGACCTTGTTGTAAAGTATAAAAGCCAAAAGAAAAATTGCTTAACGCCCTTACGCGAATCGATTTAAGCGAATATTCAGTACCGTTTTTTTTGCATAAAACTTCAAAGTCAGTAAGTGCTGCACGGTATTTTAGCAAATTTTTTATTATGGTTTATATTATGTGAAAAAACGGTACTGAATATTCGCTATAATTGATTCGCGTGAGGGCATTAATGCAATTTTCCTATTGTTTTTTTTTGTAGAATTTTCATGTGGAGAAAATTCTACTAAAAAAACTATAGGAAAATTGCATTAACGCCCTCATGCGAATCGATTATAGCGAATATTTAGTACTGTTTTTTCACATAATATAAACCATAATGAAAAATTCAGTCAGTACTGAATTGTATTTCAGCTGTCACTAAAAGTGACAGCTAAAATACCGTTCAGCACTTACTGACTTTGAAGTTTTATGCAAAAAATCGGTACTGAATATTTGCTTAAATCGATTCGCGTAAGGGCGTTAAGTAATTTTCCTATTGTTTTTTTTTTCGTAAAATTTTCCATTATGTGGAACATACACTAACTGTGTATTTTAAGAATATTCGCTATATTGCTATGCTATAGATTCTTGTTTTAGAATATGATGAATATCATATGATGAATAGCAATATAGCGAATATTCGTAAAATACAGATATAGACTGCAATTTAGCTTATATAGTGCTATAGTATATTTTTTTAATGGTGGAAATTTTTTCCAAATCTGAAGTTCAGAAGAGACCAAAAAAATGAGACTATATAAAAAAAAATTATAGCACTATATTAGTTAAATTGCAGTCTATATGTGTATTTTACGAATATTCGCTAAATTGCAATATATTCTTGTTTTAGAATATTACAAATATTCTAAAAAATGAAGTTATAGCAATATAGCGAATATATTCGTTATTTAGAATATTAGTCTTTTTTTCCATATGTCATGATTCTCTCCTGCTTAAGTTGCTTGTGGGCCAATGACTCATTGACCCACCTGAAAGAAGCAGAGAGGAATCATGTTTTCAGTTTGTCACATGTTAAAAAATGACAAATATTCGAAATAGCGATTAGAAAGCACTATATTCGAAATATTTACGAATTAGCGAAGTTAATTTGCTATTCGAAATATTTGCGCTCAACACTAGTGGTGTGACCCGCAGACACAGGTTGTGGACCCAGGCGTTCGGTACACCAATTATGGTGCTGTGATGCCATGTGGTGGTGAGGTTGCTAGTGTTCACACCCCTGCTCATTTTTGTGTGGCACAGGTTGCAAATTACAATTCTTTTGTTGTCCGCACTTTCCTCAAAAAAGAGCTGCGGAACACCTACCCCTTGTCAAGGGAAATTTCAGCAAGAGGGTGCTTCAGGGCACAGTTGCGGGCCTGTTTGGTGTGGCCCGCCTTCTCCCTTTTGCCACCCCACTGCCTCTTCCAGCATGTTGCGGTGCAGCATATCCCTCCCCCTCTGTACTGCTGTCCTCGCTCGGCTTTCTACCATCCCAGGTTGTGTCAGTGACTTCATCGTCCACCACCTCCTCTTCCACTTCCTCACTCTGCTCATCCTCCTCACTTGTTGACCTAACCACTACCTCAGTGATTGACAGCTGTGTCTCATGCTCTTCATCAACCTTTTGACACAGTAATTGCCGTTGAGTTATTGGCAACTGTGTCTCATCATCATCCACCTCACTAAACAGTAATTGCCATTCCCCACCGTCATCTTCTTTTGATTGTGGATGCTCAAGAGTTTGGGAATCAGGGCACAAGATCTGTCCCTCTGCAAGCATGCTTGGCGAGAGGGCCAAATCAAGGATGTCGCTGAAAAGAGCTCCTCGGAATATACGAGTGTGGGATCACTTGCTTGCCTAGACTCTCCATGGTAGGAGGAAGGAGAATCAGGGTGAGGATTGGCTTGAGCAGACTTTTGGCTACTGAGACAGGACTTGGTGGAAGACAGAGTGGTGCTTAACCGACTGGAAGCATTATCTGCTGCAATCCAACCAACCACCTGGTCGCTCTGGTCTGACTTCAAGAGTGGTGTCCTGTGCCGCCCTGCAAACTGGAACATGAAGCTAGGTACCGTGGATGATTGTTGCCACGGCCTCTACGTGCACCATCAGCATCACGGTCACTGCCCGTCTCTTACTGCTCGCCTTCTTCATAATAAATCTTATATATGATTGAAATTCTGTCACCAGCAGCTAATGAAAAATTACAGGGAATGTCACAGGTATTTGGAATGAGGAAACATTATACAGGAGAGGTACCACCACTAATGTCACTGTCCGCCGCGTCTTTGCAAAAAAGTACACTGTATGTCACAGATACATTTTTTCAGCGCACACGTTACACTGCAAATGTGGCACTGGTTATGTCATTTTCTTTCTCTCTTACTGGTTATGTCACTGTCAGAAGCGGACACCGTCTATTGAAAAAGTACACTGTATGTCACAGATAAATGTTTTCAGCGCACACGTTACACTGCAGATGTGCCGCTGGTAATGTCACTGTACGCAGCAGACCCCATCTACGGAAAAAGTACACTGAATGTCACAGATAACTTTTTTCAGCGCACACGTTACACTGCAGATGTGGCACTGGTTATGTCACTGTCAGGAGCTGACACCGTTTATTGAAAAAGTACACTGTATGTCACAGATATTTTTTTGATGCGCACACTTTACACTGGAGATGCGTCCTTAAAAGGACTTTTGGGTCTCTGAAAAGTTTTGGTGGTAAAAATATTCTTAAATCACTCCCTACACTGTCTGTCCCTGCCTCAGCACAGCTCTCCCTGACTAAGAATGAGCTGAACATGCGTCATCGGGTGCTATATAGCACTCAATGACGCGTTCCGGCCAGCCAATCACTGTAATGCCAGCAGCCAACATGGATACAGCATTTCAGTGAGTGCAGCACTTACCTGCAAGTTTATTGGCAGCGTAGCAGCATGCTCGATCATTACTAATAATAAGGGCCATCCAGTGATGACCAGGTTTTAGGGTTTGTCCCTGAAACTTTGTCATAGAAAGCAAAAGATAACTTTAGTTGAAATAAAATATAATTTAAAAGTATTCTTTAATTGTATTTTATTCTCTGTGACTCCATGAGTAAGTTAATGCATCAGAAACACAAGCTAAACTAGAAAGGTATTACTTGATCTTCAAGTCTTCTGCTTTCCTCAACACTTTTAATTTTCTCATTTAACTAGGATGAAATATCAAGAAAAAGACACTTTAGTGATGGGCACACAGATGGGTAACTGCTTTTTGTGAGTTTTACTCAGATTTATGCTTCTCTGTAATGTTTGTATTTATTAACAAAGCCTTAAATATGTCAAAAAGCATGGCACACAAATTATAGTGGTGTGGTATGAGACAAAGATGGAGAAGAATGAAAAAATCTATAAAGTTAACTATTATTTGAGCCTTGTGCCATAGACTACTGGCTGTGATAATGGATGACTTCCCAATTTTTGTGGACTAATTTCATAGTGATATTAATAAGTATTTAGTACAAGCACACACTGTATACCCACAGGTTTAATACTCACATGTACGGTATATGCACACTAACTACTTGCATATGCACTTCATACACATATCAGTAGAAAATTTCAAATATGTGCACATACCGTACGAATACTTTACATATGGGTACACACATTAACAAAGCACACATAGACATGCAATAACACATTGTGAAGATTAAAGAATGCCTCCAAGATTATGGACCCCCCACTGCTATTCCGCTCTAGACACTATAACCGGTACCATATAAAGTTCTTGCAAAGAGATCCTTTGTTGCTGGTGTCTGCCTCTGGATTGACTACCCATATCTTAACCCAGAGGATACCAGAGTTTTTTTTTTCCGTTTCGTTTTCATATTTTTTCATATCTTCCGTGAGCCATAATGTTTTTATTTTTCCGTTAACATAGCTGTATGAGGGCTTGTTTTTTGCGGGACAAGTTGTACTTTCTATTGCCACCATTTAATGTGGCATACACTGTAGTGGGAATCAGGAAAAAATAAGAATTTGAAAAAAAAAACACAATACCTCAACTATTTCATGGGTTTTGTTCCCACGGTGTTCCCTTTGTAGCAAAACTGACCTGTGCACTTCATTCTCAGTATGGGTCAGTGTGATTACAATAATACCACATATGTATATGTTTTTTTATGTCTAAATAGTGTAAAAATAAATGTCAACTTTGAAAAATAAATGTTTTTTTTTACATCACCATATTCTGACCCCCATGACTTTTTTAAATGTATATCTATTGAGCTGTGTGGGGGCTCATTTTTTGCTGGAAAATCTTTATTTTGCAGTGTGTGTGACTTTTTCATTATATTTTATTACACTTTTTGGGGTAAGAGAGGCGATAAAAAAATGGCTAATTGGCCATTTTGACCCTTTTTTTCAATTACGCTATTTGCTGTATTGTAAAAATATTTTTATATTTTAATAGTACAGGTGTTTTTGTAAGTGGTGATGCCCATGATTTTTCTATTATTTTCCATTTATGTATTTAATTTTTTATTCTAAGGGGGTTGTTTTAAACTTTAATATTTTTTAATTTTTTATATATTTTTTGAAGCTCGTATTTGAGCCTACTTTTAATTCTGAACCCTCATGTTTTTTTTAGACCCATTATTTTTACAGAATTGCTCAATTCTTATGTTACCTGCCACCTACTGGCCAAAATAAGAATTGCAGCTTCAATACCCTGGGTCTCTTCAGATTGACCCAGGTTATTGATATCAATTACTGGCATCCTCATTGGTCGCAGAGAATGAGCGGTCTTCTGGGTTTTTGACCCTTCAGATGCCGTGGCCTCACTTGATTATGGCATCTAAAGGCTTTAATGACCGTGATCAGCATTATTGCCAGTCACAGTCATTAGCCTTGGGTCTCTGCTGTTTGAAACAGCAAAGACCTGCCGGGCCATGATGCCCGTTGCACGAGCGTGCAGGCACTATAATTACACTTTGCTCAGGTACAGTACATGTACGGTGCTGGTAGCGAACAAGTTAAACTAAGATATTGAAAACATTTTTTAGTAAAAAAAGCTCCTATGACATCAAAACTGTATTCATGTCATGTAAGGGGATGTGACACTACAAGCAGGGGCAAAATGGGAAGTTAAATTGGCCATGGAAAAAAAACTAAAAGTGGACCCATGCTGTAGACGAGTCCAAATTGACAGAAGACAGGGCAAACATATCTAGGAGGGGCCAACAATATATAGTGCAGCACTAAATACCTCACGAGCAAAACCAAATACCACAATACAAAATCAGATACTGCCCAATCACCATACTGAGATGATTTCATGTTAAATGCAGGAAGGCTTCTGTAGATGCTGGCCAGGGCATCAGTACCTCATAAACTTAGTAGTAATTACTACTTGATAGCATCAAATTATCATGTACCTGGAGAGCGGCCATGAGGGGGGCTCAAGCACCCGCTAGGGCATTGGCCCACAGGGAATTGTCTCTGTAGGGTCTTTGGCCAGTCCACCCCTGACTGAAAGTGGGTTTCCAAAAGATAGCTGGCAGGTACTTGTAACAAGACAAGTTGGTTTCAGTCAGGAGAACTGTTGTCAGCTTCTGTAACATTATTAGTGCATTCAAAAGTATCTGTCAGCAGGTTCATGCCGACCTATATTCGGACAGCATAAAGTCAGGCACCCTGGCAACTCCATATTACTTTAGGCTGAGTTCACACTTCAGATATTTGGTCAGTTATTTCCATCAGTAATTGTGAACCAAAACCAGGTGCCAGTAAAAAACAAAGATCTGTCCATTTTAACTTATCTCTGAGTAAGCTTCACTACTGGTTTAGGCTCACAATAACTGATGTAAATAACTGACCAAATAACTGAAGTGTCATAGTTTTATACCGGCTGCCTCCCATTATAGTCAATGGGCCCAGAGTGATAGTCCGGGGGCACGTGTCCGTGTGCACTTGTGCACAAGCAGCAGCACGGATCTGACAGGCTGTTCACCTGCCGGAGTTCCTTGCTGCTACTGTGAAAGTAGCCTTACTTGTTTTCTTGTGGTAATACATAAAATCATTTATGGATTTAGTTATGTTTGTATTTTATTGCCTATATTTCTATGTAAAATGGGGAAATGGGTAATTTGAATTTATTTCTTAAAATATTTTTAATATTTTAAAAAAAATGATTTTATGTTATATACTTTATATCTTTACTGGACGTCCTATAGCAGCACGGTCCTCCTAGGTGTACAACTCAGGGTACAACAACAGAGACTGATTAGTAGGCAGTAATCAATCAAGTAATTAATCACTATAGACTCTATAAAGTTAAGCAGCAAGAAGGAGCCAGTACATTTTATTTCTCTCAAAAAAATTATATTGTATTTACCTTATCCATTTGAGTGGGAAGTGGCTGCTGCGGCCATCTTGATAGAATATCCAGCACAAAATCTTGTGCGGTACGTGATGGATCGAAGTCTACTTCGGATACTTTGATTCGCTGAACACTATTTATTGCATTGCACCTCTTGCAGTATATTATAGAGACATCTCCAGTGCTCTCAAAGCCTTTCCAGGCTCCCTGTCTGTATACTACCTTCCTTCTCTGAGAGATAGGTGAGGTGCCTCTCTAAAGCCTCTGCCAGCCTGATTTTTCTGAGCATGTGTCGTTAGGTAGAGAGAAGTTGATAATACAGTGCATGCAGTGGTGTATCTTGGTTTTGTGCTGCCCTAGGCGAGACTAAACTCGGGCACCCCCCTAACATAAATTTGACCCACCCCTTCCTGTCAAGGCCAAACCCCTTTCTCTCTAAACCCCACCCCTTCGTATGTGCCATCCACAGATCCTCCTCCCCTGAACAATGCCATCGGCAGATCCCCCTCCCCTAAACAGTGCAATCCACAGATCCCCCTCCCCTAAATAGTGCCATCCACAGTAATAGTGCTCTTCAAAGTCCCACCAACATAAATAATCTGCCAGAGTGCATAGTGTTAACAGTGCTACCAATAGTAATAATGCTCCCATTATGCCCATACTAGTAATCATGTTCCCCCCAGTAGTAATACTTCTCCTTATAATGTGTGCCAGTATAAAATACCCACTAATGTGTGCCAGTACAAAAATACTCCCTTATAATGTGTGCCTGTACAACAACTCCTCCTTATAATGTGCATCAGTGCAAATACCCCTTATAATGTGCGCCAGTACAAAAAATACCCCCTTACTTTTCAGATAAGATCCCCATATCAGACCTCAGATCAAACCCCTATATCAGATCCTCATATCAGACCTCCATATCAAACCTCAGATAAGACTCCTCGTCAGACCTTTATGTTAGACCTCCATATCAGACCTCAGATCAGACCCCCTTTAGACCTGTATGACAAGAGAATGCCAAGAGTGTGCCAAGCAGTAATCAAAGCAAACGGTGGCTACTTTGAAGAACCTAGAATATGACATATTTTCAGTTGTTTCACACTTTTTTGTTATGTATATAATTCCACATGTATTAATTCATAGTTTTGATGCCTTCAGTGTGAATCTACAATTTGCATAGTCATGAAAATAAAGAAACTTTTTGAATGAGAAGGTGTGTCCAAACTTTTGGTCTGTACTGTAGGTGAGCCCTATAAAACCCCTAGAGCTCTCCCTGACTGCTATGCCCATGCAAAGGTCTTTATGGTAGACGATTGCATGCCCACGTACCTAATACTATGTGACACCTGAAAACCCTATAATAGTGAGGGGACACGACCACCGACTCCCTGCACTTAATACGGACGGAGTCAGGGTCATCTAGACTCAAGCCAGCAAGGAAACACAAATAAAGGAAACAGACTTATCTGAGGAATCAGCAGAAGCAGCCTCCAGCAGTGAACACAATCCAGGAAGAAGTATAAATCGCAAAGTGAGGCAGTATGGGAGGGAATATAAAGGGAGACAATTAGTGTAAATAGGTGACAGCTGGGAGAAGGAAAGGAGATGACAAAGTGAAACCAAAACAAAGAACGTCATGCAGGTAGAGAAGAACATCTAACAGACCTTCTCACAGAAGTGGCGGTGACAGTACCACCTACTTCAAGTATAAGGACAAGTTCTACAAGCAAAAACATGGCTGTGCTATGGGATCGCCAGTCTCACCTATTGTAGCGAACCTGTATATGGAGGAAGTAGAAAGGAAAGCCCTGACCACTTTTATGGGAATTACACAGAGTCATTGGTTCAGATATGTGGATGACACTTGGGTTAAAATTCATAAACAAGAGTTACAGGCTTTCACCGACCACATCAACTCAGTGGATCATAACATCAAGTTCACGCGGGAAGATATGCAGAACAACAAACTGGCATTTCTGGACTGTCTTATAACAGTGGAAGAGGGAATGAAGCTGCAAATAGAGGTCTATTGAAAACCAACACACACAGACCAGTACCTGCTATTTGATTCCCACCATCCTCTAGACCACAAACTGGGAGTCATCCAGACTCTACACCACTGGGCAGAGAAAATCCCCACCAGCACAGAGGCCAAGGCGAAGGAATTCAAACACCTCAGAGGGGCACTTAAAACTTGTGGGTATCCAGATTGGGCCTTTGTCAAAACAGAAGGAAGAAAAAGAAAGAGCACCAAGACTACCAGTGAGGGCGAGAAGCATGACAGACGCAAGAATATGGTTATCCCATATGTAGCTGGGGTGTCTGAGAAACTCAAAAGAACTTTTAATAAACATCACATACCTGTCTGCTTTCAACCCAGCAACACACTAAGGCAACAACCAGTTCACCCAAAAGACCCAATGCCTAAACACAAGATGGACAACATTTTGTACGCAGTCCAGTGCAATGAGGAATGCTCAGAACTGTATATCGGCGAAACAAAACAACAACTACATCAGCATGAGAAGCCAAGCTTGAATAGAGGCGGGGGTGGGGGGGGGGTTAGACATCTATTGTCTGCCACATACAATGCTGTCTTGACACCTTTTTCTGGTAGGTCATTATCACCTACTGACTCCAATTAGGATAATGGGAACAACACCTTTGACCCCATGCTGGGTATAATGACCTCTGACCCCATGCTGGGTATAATTACCAGATGTTGATTCAGTTACATATTTATTCCCAGAGAATTATTGTACAGTCACTCAGAATTGAGAAAGCTCGTTGGAAGAACGAGTGAAATGTTTTCAAGAAATCTAGACCTTTGGGCCTGTTTTGAAGAGATACAGAGTGGCCAATGGAAAAGTAACCCGTCTCCAGCAATAGTATGACAAGATGAACAAGCAAGTGGATTTTTTTTTTTTTATTACCCACAAGTCAAAAAAGATTTTGAAAGTGGTCCCCGGTCACATCCATGCATCTTTGGGCACGTCGGATTATGTTGTCTGATATTGTTGAACTGTAAACAAAGGGTTATGGCCACAACATTCCCCAGACTTGTCCACATGCAATTTTCACAAACACTATCCATAGCATCAGAAGCCATATCAGCCAACATAATCCGACATACCTAAAGATGCATAGACGTGAGCAGGGACAACTTTCAGGATCTTTTGTGACTTTTAGGTAATTTAAAAAAAACAATCCACTTGCTTGTTTATCTTGTCATACTATCGCTGGAGGCAGGCTACCTTTTCGTGGACCACCCTGTATAGTAAGACTGTCTACAATGTTCTTTTTATTACATTATTTTACATGGTCAGTGCTCTGTGCACATGTCCATGACATGTGCATGATGTTTAAATGATAAAGACAAAGAGGGGGATTTGTAAAAGTGTCTTTAAAAAGTTTCATATTAGAGTGAATGCCATATTTGCACCATAATTTAGGACTTTCTGTACTTCTCATCACTTTTCTAAAATGTTGAGAAAAGGGGTGGGGCTTAGTGGGAGGGCTGTGACCCATGATTTTTACAATAATTTTATGGCATAGAAAATGCCAATCTTAATAAATCTCCCCCAAAGAGGTTTATATTTTAAGGTCATATTTCTCTAAAATTGATGAACTGACTAAACTAACTACAGTATATTACAGTCTATCTATCTATCTATCTATCTATCTATCCACTCTATCTATGTAGTGGTCCCTCAGGTTACAATATTAATTGGTTCCGGGACAACCACTGTAAGTTGAAACAATTGTAACTTGAGTCCATAACTGTATGGAAAACTTATAATTGGTTTCAAAGCCCAGACATATCAGATAAGAGAAAAGGAAAATTTAAGAACAATAAACACATAACTAAGAAAGATATAGCTATTCGTTTCATATAACAGGCAGGAATAGATGCTGGAAGCTGTAAATCACTTTTTATGATGAGGACAGGGGCTTCTACAGTGTACCGCAAAAGTAAAATCGAGCCATCCACACCTGGTATCTGAAGGAGAAGTTCATTTTCTTACAGACAGACGACAGAACAGAACATGTAGTATCACATTGTACTGTAAAGAGGAGCTATTAGCAGGTGTTTTACCAGAGAAAGAACATTGAGACATTGCATGTTGAGTCTAATTTTTAACTTACGATTACCCAGGAAAGACCATTGTAAGTAAAAAATATTGTATCCTGGGGTCATTGTATCTTGAGGGATCGCTGTGTGTTGTGGGGTTTTGCTCTGATATAGAGGGTAAGCGGATGCAGTAAAGAGGCAAAAGACAAGTTCTTAATGCAAAACTTCAGTGTTTATTCACACTTGAGGCAAATTCACAAAACAATTTGTTACTTTGCAGTCTTGGTGTTTACTTCACACACAATGGAAAGTACATCTTGGTGTTACTTCACACAAATTGGAAAGTTTATATAAGACAAGTCAGTTCTGCCTCCAGTCCTCCAACCTGGCACCAAGCCTCAGATCCCAACACAGAGATCCTGCTGCTAAGCCCAGCTGCCTATTTAAGGACAGCCAGGTGCTGTCAAAAACCTGAATCAGCAATTAAAACCCAGTCCGGTATTTGACCCCACTTGGCTGCAAATCAGTAGCACACGCTGGGAGGAAAATACCTTTTTCCCAGACCATTGCCCTTATTGTGTCAAATACCCCCCCTTTGTTCAACCCTGAGGGGGTGAACACTCGCCAGACAATGTACTCGGGAAAGGATATCCGCGTTTCCCTGCAACCGGCTTGCCCTGTGTTCCACTGTAAATCTCAGTCTTTGGCCTGGCTCATCCACTTGAGAGGGGAGTGACGGTCTCCAGGTGGAATTTTCTCCCCAACACTAATGTAAAACAAGAAAAGATCTTCTCGGAATGGTAAATGCCGATGCGGAGGAACAAGGTATGTGATTCCATGGCGATAGGTCCCGTCTTTAGGGTGCTGCCATCCACCAGATGCAGCTGGGATGGGTTCTTCTTAGGGCGCAACGGGATGCCTAGTTGGGAAGCCAGATCCTTGTCCATAAAACAGCTGCTTGCGCGCGAATCAATGATGGCAGAGAGATCAATATTGTTGTTGCCCAGCTGCAGGGAAACAGGGATGGTGAGATGAGACGAGTTGTTATACATAGGTAGGTTAATGCATACCGTGGGTGTCTCCGGCCTACCTTCGGGAGGTTTGATGGGACAGTCCTTCAGGAAATGGCCCGGTTTTGCGCAATATAAACACAGATGCAAGGTTCTTCTCCTGGTTCTCTCCACCGTGGACAGGGGACCCCGAACAGCCCCGATCTGCATCGGCTCCTCCTGGTTACCGTCTGCTGCCACAGGAACAGGAAGCCTTAAGGGTTCCGACCGGCGCTCCGTTAGAGGCGGGGTCTGTTGTCGCTCCTGTCGTCTTTCCCGGAAGCGGCGATCCAGGTGGGTTACTGAGTCCATCAGGCCCCCCAAGGAGCCCGGCACCCCAATGCGGGCGAGCTCATCCTTGAGCTGCTCGGACAAACCGATGCGGAACTGGTCAATCAAGGCCACCTCGTTCAAGCCCGTATCCGGGGCTACCTCACGGAATTCCATGATGTAATCCTCCACTGGACGTCTGCCCTGGCGGAGGGTGCGCAAGGTACCCCTGGCGGTTGAATAACGCAGGGGGTCATCATAAAGTCTTTGCATAGCTGCGGCAAAGGACTTCCAAGATGCCAGCACTGGGTCATCGGCTAGTAGGAGTTGGTGCGCCCAGGTCTGGGGAGGCCCTGAGAGCAAGGAAATTGCCGTGCGTACCTTGACGAAGTCCGTGGCATATGTAAGTGGCTTCAGGGAAAACAACAGCTCGCAGGAGATTATGAAGGAGCGGTACTTCCTCCGATCTCCTGAAAACCGCTCAGGGAGGCTGGCTGACTGACGGCTCGCTAGAGACCACTTCCAGGGTGCGCGCCGGCGTAGGGGGAGGCGAGGGTGGTAGCGCGGTGCGCTCTGCGATGCGCTGCTCCTGTGTGGCAACCCTCTGCAGCAGGTGCTCATGACTCGCTTGCATCTCCTGGAAGGCCTGCGTCATGAGGTTAAGTTGCTGGGTCATGGCCGTCATGGGATCCACTGCTTTTGCGGGTTCCATGGTGAAGGCTGAGTTATTCTGTCAGAACCTCCCAGGGAGCCAGTAGTGGGATGAGGAACCCACTGGCAGTAAGCAGCTGACAGCCCAGAATGCGGTACAAGTTTAGGGATAATCCAAGAGGGGTAGTCAATGTCCAATCCGGGTCGAGGCAGGCAGAGAAGGTTCAAGGCGGAAGACAGTCCAGGGGTCAGTAGCCGGGAAGGATACAAAGAAACAACAGGCAATAGAAGGATCTGCAGGGAGGCTAGGTGTTCACCATAAGGTGGAATAACTCAGCAATGAACCAGAGCTCAGGCCAGGTCTTTATAGCCAGGGAAGGCAGGAACCACCCTCCCCAGGAACCAATGGCAGGCGAGGAAGGTGGAAGGTGTGTACTGGGAATCTCCCTCAGCAAGGCTCACACCTGACAGCCGGATAATGCAGGAACTCTATGCACCTGGAAATGTGCGAGCAGCCTGTGTACTGCGCACACGCCGTGCACCCGCACCTCGGGCACCAGGTGTTCTACCGAGCTGAAGGGGAACCCGTGCCCTGCGCCGTGCCCGTGGTCCCAGAGTAGGGGTAACACCCCCTGCTTCCTGACACAGCCTACGAAACTAGTCTCTTACAGAAAGGCTTGTCCTTCTGTCCCCCAAATAAAATTAGTCAACTAGAATTGTTCATTGATGTACAAAAATCCTGACGCACGCTCAATCTAAAAATACACTTCGAAATTGAAAGTATAAAACAACCTAACAAAACAAACACAGAAACCGAAACCTTTGACAACGACCACCCACCAAACTTTTTTCCCCTTTATAGCCAAGGTCATATTTTACCAACATTCTTTGATCTAGTACTATCCGAGATACAATTATTTGCCAATGACACCAAGTTTAACTACAAAGGGAATTTAAATAAAAGGGAAAAATTAGCCCTGAACCACCTAAAAAAAAGAATAGCCAAATAACCTTATACGCCCTGCTGATAAAGGTGGTGGCATAATAATACAGAACAAATAAGATTATGAATCTGAAGCATTATGCATCTTCAGCGACACATCATACTATGAAAAAAACGATATAAACCCATTCCAGGAGATAACAAAAAATCTCAATATACTAAGCAAAAAGGCCTTTGATTAGAAACATATAAATCAAAAAGTAAAAAAAAAATGTTATGCCAAAAACCACATGCACACCATATTTTTACCACCTACCAAAAATTCATAAAATCATTAAGAACCCCCCAGGCCGACCAATCGTTTCTAATACCAACTGTGCAACCAGCAACCTATCCCAATATGTAGACCTGTTCCTTCAACCATACGTACAACAACTCACCAGTTACCTTCACGACTACAGCCAGCTCATCCAAGAATTGAAAAACATCAATTGGCAATCTGGTTACTCCCTACTCACATTAGATGTCACAGCACACTATTCCAATATTGAACACGAACTAGGCACTAAATGTGTGAAAAATACATTGCTCAGAGACAAATCACAGATTGAGTTTCTTATAGAGGGCCTGAACTTCATACTCAATAACAATTACTTCATATACAACAACACAATATATCACCAGTGCAAAGGGACCGCTATGGGGACACGGGTAGCGCCGTCCTTTGCAAACCTGTTCATGGGGGAGTCTGAGGAAGTCCATATTTGGAACAATACACAATACAAAGACCACACCGCCATAGATTTTTGCCAAACTCTCAATTATACAAATTGGGGCATCACTTTCACCCTGAACTATAACAAATCCATCATCAAATTCCTAGATATCGTAGTTACCAGTACAAACAACAAACTTACCACCAAAACATTTTTTTTTTTAAGTCGATACCAATAGTTACATACATTTTTCCAGTTTCCACCACAAAAAATGGTTAAAAAATATCCCATATAGTCAGTACAAAAGAATCTGTAGAAGCTGCACCAACAAGGAAGACTTCCAAGAACAGGCAAAAACCTTGGAAAAGAGATTTACGGAGAAAAAGTACCCTAAAAAAAACTCCAGAACGCAAGCAAAAAAAAAAAGGCCTTAAAATAACGCAGACAGAGTGTTTAGAAAAAAAGCCAAAAAAACTACAGGATCACAAAAACACCAATCTAATTTCTCAGTATAGTACTTCCAATAGAGAAATCCAGAAATTACTACAAAAACATTGGCACATTCTCCTTAAAGACCCCCATCTGAAAAAACACCTCTCAACAAAACCAAAAATCACCTACAGGCGAGCACCCACAATCAAGAACCTTGTGGCCCCAGTATACCAAAACAACAAAAAACAGGTCAATATGACACAAATCGACCAATTAGGCAGCAACAAATGCAGAATACCCCGATGTCTATGCTGTCACACTATAACATAATAAACAGACATTTACATCCAACACCAACCAAACCACTTTTCAAATAAAACATCACTTCACAGGCCAGTCATCATATGTCATTTATCACATTGATTGTGCCTGCGGCCTACAATATGTCAGCCGCACAATTCAACCACTACACTGCAGATTAAACCAGCACAGGCACAATATCCAGAAACTCTACCCTAACACAGTGTCTCTAAACACTGTGCCAACACCCCAGAGAAATAAAAACACCAAATCAAAATTACTCCGATCGATCATATTCCATATAATTAGGGATGAGCGAACTCGAACTGTATAGTTCGGGTTCGTACCGAATTTTGGGGTGTCCGTGACACGGACCCGAACCCGGACATTTTCGTAAAAGTCCGGGTTCGGGTTCGGTGTTCGTCGCTTTCTTCGCGCTTTTGTGACGCTTTCTTGGCGCTTTTTGAAAGGCTGCAAAGCAGCCAATCAACAAGCGTCATACTACTTGCCCCAAGAGGCCATCACAGCCATGCCTACTATTGGCATGGCTGTGATTGGCCAGAGCACCATGTGACCCAGCCTCTATTTAAGCTGGAGTCACATAGCGCCGCCCGTCACTCTGCTCTGATTAGCGTAGGGAGAGGTTGCGGCTGCGACAGTAGGGCGAGATTAGGCAGATTAACTCCTCCAAAGGACTTGATTAACTGATCGATCTGCAGCTGTGGATCATTGAGCTGCTGATCCTCAATTGCTCACTGTTTTTAGGCTGCACAGACCGTTTGTCAGTCTCATTTTTCTGGGGTGATCGGCGGCCATTTTGTGTCTTGTGGTGCGCCAGCACAAGCTGCGACCAAGTGCATTTAACCCTCAATGGTGTGGTTGTTTTTTGGCTAAAGCCTACATCAGGGTGAAGCTGTCACACCAAGTGCATTTAACCAGCAATAGTCTGTTCATTTTTTGGCCATATACAAAATCAGGGGCAAGCTGCGCCTGTCACCAAGTGCATTTAACCCTCAATGGTGTGGTTGTTTTTTGGCTAAAGCCTACATCAGGGTGAAGCTGTCACACCAAGTGCATTTAACCAGCAATAGTCTGTTCATTTTTTGGCCATATACAAAATCAGGGGCAAGCTGCGCCTGTCACCAAGTGCATTTAACCCTCAATGGTGTGGTTGTTTTTTGGCTAAAGCCTACATCAGGGTGAAGCTGTCACACCAAGTGCATTTAACCAGCAATAGTCTGTTCATTTTTTGGCCATATACAAAATCAGGGGCAAGCTGCGCCTGTCACCAAGTGCATTTAACCCTCAATGGTGTGGTTGTTTTTTGGCTAAAGCCTACATCAGGGTGAAGCTGTCACACCAAGTGCATTTAACCAGCAATAGTCTGTTCATTTTTTGGCCATATCCCAGTCTAATTCTGTCACTAAATCCATACCGGTCACCCAGCGCCTAAATACTAGGCCTCAAATTTATATCCAGCTAAATCTGTCCCTAGTGCTGTAGCTGGGCGAGTTATTTAGTGTCCGTTCAAGCACATTTCTTGTTCTGGGTTGAAATACAATTCCCAATTTAGCAATTTCATAATTTAGTGGTTCCTGCTATATCAGAGCTCTTTGAAATCTATCCCAAAAAGGGTATATAATATTGAAGGTGCACATAGGGTCATTCAGAGTAACTTCACACACACCCGCTACTGTGTATTTCCAAGTCTAATTCTGTCACTAAATCCATACCGGTGACCCAGCGCCTAAATACTAGGCCTCAAATTTAATTCCCTCTAAATCTCTCGTTACCCACCGCTGTACTGTTGTTGCTGGGCAAGATATTTAGTGTCCGTCAAAGCACATTTTTTGTTCTGGGTTGAAGTACAATTCCCAATTTAGCAATTTCATAATTTAGTGGTTTCTGCTATATCAGAGCTATTTGAAATCTATCCCAAAAAGGGTATATAATATTGAAGGTGCACATTGGGTCATTCAGAATAACTTCACACACACCCGCTACTGTGTATTTTCAAGTCTAATTCTGTCACTAAACCCATACCTGTCACCCAGCGCCTAAATACTAGGCCTCAAATTTAAATCCCTCTAAATCTCTCGTTACCCACCGCTGTACTGTTGTTGCTGGGCAAGATATTTAGTGTCCGTCAAAGCACATTTTTTGTTCTGGGTTGAAGTACAATTCCCAATTTAGCAATTTCATAATTTAGTGGTTTCTGCTATATCAGAGCTATTTGAAATCTATCCCTAAAAGGGTATATAATATTGAAGGTGCACATAGGGTCATTCAGAATAACTTCACACACACGCTTCTGTGCATTTCCAAGTCTAATTCTGTCACTAAATCCATACCGGTGACCCAGCGCCTAAATACTAGGCCTCAAATTTAAATCCCTCTAAATCTCTCGTTACCCACCGCTGTACTGTTGTTGCTGGGCAAGATATTTAGTGTCCGTCAAAGCACATTTTTTGTTCTGGGTTGAAGTACAATTCCCAATTTAGCAATTTCATAATTTAGTGGTTTCTGCTATATCAGAGCTATTTGAAATCTATCCCTAAAAGGGTATATAATATTGAAGGTGCACATAGGGTCATTCAGAATAACTTCACACACACGCTTCTGTGCATTTCCAAGTCTAATTCTGTCACTAAATCCATACCGGTCACCCAGCGCCTAAATACTAGGCCTCAAATTTATATCCCGCTGAATTTGAATACAATACATTGGGCCAAATAATATATTTGTTGTTGTGGTGAACCATAACAATGAGAAAAACATCTAGTAAGGGACGCGGACGTGGACATGGTCGTGGTGGTGTTAGTGGACCCTCTGGTGCTGGGAGAGGACGTGGCCGTTCTGCCACATCCACACGTCCTAGTGTACCAACTACCTCAGGTCCCAGTAGCCGCCAGAATTTACAGCGATATATGGTGGGGCCCAATGCCGTTCTAAGGATGGTAAGGCCTGAGCAGGTACAGGCATTAGTCAATTGGGTGGCCGACAGTGGATCCAGCACGTTCACATTATCTCCCACCCAGTCTTCTGCAGAAAGCGCACAGATGGCGCCTGAAAACCAACCCCATCAGTCTGTCACATCACCCCCATGCATACCAGGGAAACTGTCTCAGCCTCAAGTTATGCAGCAGTCTCTTATGCTGTTTGAAGACTCCGCTGGCAGGGTTTCCCAAGGGCATCCACCTAGCCCTTCCCCAGCGGTGAAAGACATAGAATGCACTGACGCACAACCACTTATGTTTCCTGATGATGAGGACATGGGAATACCACCTCAGCATGTCTCTGATGATGACGAAACACAGGTGCCAACTGCTGCGTCTTTCTGCAGTGTGCAGACTGAACAGGAGGTCAGGGATCAAGACTGGGTGGAAGACGATGCAGGGGACGATGAGGTCCTAGACCCCACATGGAATGAAGGTCGTGCCACTGACTTTCACAGTTCGGAGGAAGAGGCAGTGGTGAGACCGAGCCAACAGCGTAGCAAAAGAGGGAGCAGTGGGCAAAAGCAGAACACCCGCCGCCAAGAGACTCCGCCTGCTACTGACCGCCGCCATCTGGGACCGAGCACCCCAAAGGCAGCTTCAAGGAGTTCCCTGGCATGGCACTTCTTCAAACAATGTGCTGACGACAAGACCCGAGTGGTTTGCACGCTGTGCCATCAGAGCCTGAAGCGAGGCATTAACGTTCTGAACCTGAGCACAACCTGCATGACCAGGCACCTGCATGCAAAGCATGAACTGCAGTGGAGTAAACACCTTAAAACCAAGGAAGTCACTCAGGCTCCCCCTGCTACCTCTTCTGCTGCTGCCGCCTCGGCCTATTCTGCTGCTGCCGCCTCGGCCTCTTCCTCCGCCTCTGGAGGAACGTTGGCACCTGCCGCCCAGCAAACAGGGGATGTACCACCAACACCACCACCACCACCTCCGTCACCAAGCGTCTCAACCATGTCACACGCCAGCGTTCAGCTCTCCATCTCACAAACATTTGATAGAAAGCGTAAATTCCCACCTAGCCACCCTCGATCCCTGGCCCTGAATGCCAGCATTTCTAAACTACTGGCCTATGAAATGCTGTCATTTAGGCTGGTGGACACAGACAGCTTCAAACAGCTCATGTCGCTTGCTGTCCCACAGTATGTTGTTCCCAGCCGGCACTACTTCTCCAAGAGAGCCGTGCCTTCCCTGCACAACCAAGTATCCCATAAAATCAAGTGTGCACTGCGCAACGCCATCTGTAGCAAGGTCCACCTAACCACAGATACGTGGACCAGTAAGCACGGCCAGGGACGCTATATCTCCCTAACTGCACACTGGGTAAATGTAGTGGCAGCTGGGCCCCAGGCGGAGAGCTGTTTGGCGCACGTCCTGCCGCCGCCAAGGATCGCAGGGCAACATTCTTTGCCTCCTGTTGCCACCTCCTCCTTCTCGGCTTCCTCCTCCTCTTCTTCCACCTGCTCATCCAGTCAGCCACACACCTTCACCACCAACTTCAGCACAGCCCGGGGTAAACGTCAGCAGGCCATTCTGAAACTCATATGTTTGGGGGACAGGCCCCACACCGCACAGGAGTTGTGGCGGGGTATTGAACAACAGACCGACGAGTGGTTGCTGCCGGTGAGCCTCAAGCCCGGCCTGGTGGTGTGTGATAATGGGCGAAATCTCGTTGCAGCTCTGGGACTAGCCAATTTGACGCACATCCCTTGCTTGGCGCATGTGCTGAATTTGGTGGTGCAGAAGTTCATTCACAACTACCCCGACATGTCAGAGCTGCTGCATAAAGTGCGGGCCGTCTGTTCGCGCTTCCGGCGTTCACATCCTGCCGCTGCTCGCCTGTCTGCGCTACAGCGTAACTTCGGCCTTCCCGCTCACCGCCTCATATGCGACGTGCCCACCAGGTGGAACTCCACCTTGCACATGCTGGACAGACTGTGCGAGCAGCAGCAGGCCATAGTGGAGTTTCAGCTGCAGCACGCACGGGTCAGTCGCACTACAGAACAGCACCACTTCACCACCAATGACTGGGCCTCCATGCGAGACCTGTGTGCCCTGTTGCGCTGTTTCGAGTACTCCACCAACATGGCCAGTGGCGATGACACCGTTATCAGCGTTACAATACCACTTCTATGTCTCCTTGAGAAAACACTTAGGGCGATGATGGAACAGGAGGTGGCCCAGGAGGAGGAGGAGGAGGATGAGGAAGAGGGGTCATTTTTAGCACTTTCAGGCCAGTCTCTTCGAAGTGACTCAGAGGGAGGTTTTTTGCAACAGCAGAGGCCAGGTACAAATGTGGCCAGCCAGGGCCCACTACTGGAGGACGAGGAGGACGAGGATGAGGAGGAGGTGGAGGAGGATGAGGATGAAGCATGGTCACAGCGGGGTGGCACCCAACGCAGCTCGGGTCCATCACTGGTGCGTGGCTGGGGGGAAAGGCAGGACGATGACGATACGCCTCCCACAGAGGACAGCTTGTCCTTACCCCTGGGCAGCCTGGCACACATGAGCGACTACATGCTGCAGTGCCTGCGCAACGACAGCAGAGTTGCCCACATTTTAACCTGTGCGGACTACTGGGTTGCCACCCTGCTGGATCCACGCTACAAAGACAATGTGCCCACCTTACTTCCTGCACTGGAGCGTGATAGGAAGATGCGCGAGTACAAGCGCACGTTGGTAGACGCGCTACTGAGAGCATTCCCAAATGTCACAGGGGAACAAGTGGAAGCCCAAGGCCAAGGCAGAGGAGGAGCAAGAGGTCGCCAAGGCAGCTGTGTCACGGCCAGCTCCTCTGAGGGCAGGGTTAGCATGGCAGAGATGTGGAAAACTTTTGTCAACACGCCACAGCTAACTGCACCACCACCTGATACGCAACGTGTTAGCAGGAGGCAACATTTCACTAACATGGTGGAACAGTACGTGTGCACACCCCTCCACGTACTGACTGATGGTTCGGCCCCATTCAACTTCTGGGTCTCTAAATTGTCCACGTGGCCAGAGCTAGCCTTTTATGCCTTGGAGGTGCTGGCCTGCCCGGCAGCCAGCGTTTTGTCTGAACGTGTATTCAGCACGGCAGGGGGCGTCATTACAGACAAACGCAGCCGCCTGTCTACAGCCAATGTGGACAAGCTGACGTTCATAAAAATGAACCAGGCATGGATCCCACAGGACCTGTCCGTCCCTTGTCCAGATTAGACATTAACTACCTCCCCATAACCATATATTATTGGACTCCAGGGCACTTCCTCATTCAATCCTATTTTTATTTTCATTTTACCATTATATTGCGATGCTACCCAAAGTTGAATGAACCTCTCCTCTGCCTGTGTGCTAGGCCTAAATATATGCCAATGGACTGTTGCAGTGGTGGCTGACATGAAGCCTGATTCTCTGCTATGACATGCAGACTAATTCTCTGCTGACATGAAGCCAGATTGTCTGTTACGGGACCTCTCTCCTCTGCCTGGGTGCTGGGCCTAAATTTATGACCATGGACTGTTGCAGTGGTGGCTGACGTGAAGCCTGATTCTCTGCTATGACATGCAGACTGATTCTCTGCTGACATGAAGCCAGATCGTCTGTTACGGGACCTCTCTGCTCTGCCTGTGTGCTAGGCCTAAATATATGCCAATGGACTGTTGCAGTGGTGGGTGACGTGAAGCCTCATTCTCTGCTATGACATGCAGACTGATTCTCTGCTGACATGAAGCCAGATTGTCTGTTACGGGACCTCTCTGCTCTGCCTGTGTGCTAGGCCTAAATATATGCCAATGGACTGTTGCAGTGGTGGGTGACGTGAAGCCTCATTCTCTGCTATGACATGCAGACTGATTCTCTGCTGACATGAAGCCAGATTCTCTGTTACGGGACCTCTCTCCTCTGCCTGTGTGTGTGCTGGGCCTAAATATATGCCAATGGACTGTTGCAGTGGTGGCTGACGTGAAGCCTCATTCTCTGCTATGACATGCAGACTAATTCTCTGCTGACATGAAGACAGATTCTCTGTTACGGGACCTCCCTCCTCTGCCTGGGTGCTGGGCCTAAATATATGCCAATGGACTGTTGCAGTGGTGGCTGACGTGAAGCCTCATTCTCTGCTATGACATGCAGACTGATTCTCTGCTGACATGAAGCCAGATTCTCTGTTACGGGACCTCTCTCCTCTGCCTGTGTGTGTGCTGGGCCTAAATATATGCCAATGGACTGTTGCAGTGGTGGCTGACGTGAAGCCTCATTCTCTGCTATGACATGCAGACTGATTCTCTGCTGACATGAAGCCAGATTCTCTGTTACGGGACCTCTCTCCTCTGCCTGTGTGTGTGCTGGGCCTAAATATATGCCAATGGACTGTTGCAGTGGTGGCTGACGTGAAGCCTCATTCTCTGCTATGACATGCAGACTAATTCTCTGCTGACATGAAGACAGATTCTCTGTTACGGGACCTCCCTCCTCTGCCTGGGTGCTGGGCCTAAATATATGCCAATGGACTGTTGCAGTGGTGGCTGACGTGAAGCCTCATTCTCTGCTATGACATGCAGACTGATTCTCTGCTGACATGAAGCCAGATTCTCTGTTACGGGACCTCTCTCCTCTGCCTGTGTGTGTGCTGGGCCTAAATATATGCCAATGGACTGTTGCAGTGGTGGCTGACGTGAAGCCTCATTCTCTGCTATGACATGCAGACTGATTCTCTGCTGACATGAAGCCAGATTCTCTGTTACGGGACCTCTCTCCTCTGCCTGTGTGTGTGCTGGGCCTAAATATATGCCAATGGACTGTTGCAGTGGTGGCTGACGTGAAGCCTCATTCTCTGCTATGACATGCAGACTAATTCTCTGCTGACATGAAGACAGATTCTCTGTTACGGGACCTCCCTCCTCTGCCTGGGTGCTGGGCCTAAATATATGCCAATGGACTGTTGCAGTGGTGGCTGACGTGAAGCCTCATTCTCTGCTATGACATGCAGACTAATTCTCTGCTGACATGAAGACAGATTCTCTGTTACGGGACCTCTCTCCTCTGCCTGGGTGCCGGGGCCTAAATATCTGAGAATGGACTGTTCCAGTGGTGGGTGACGGGAAGCCAGATTCTCTGCTATGGAACCTCTCTCCAATTGATTTTGGTTAATTTTTATTTATTTAATTTTTATTTTAATTAATTTCCCTATCCACATTTGTTTGCAGGGGATTTACCTACATGTTGCTGCCTTTTGCAGCCCTCTAGCTCTTTCCTGGGCTGTTTTACAGCCTTTTTAGTGCCGAAAAGTTCGGGTCCCCATTGACTTCAATGGGGTTCGGGTTCGGGACGAAGTTCGGATCGGGTTCGGATCCCGAACCCGAACATTTCCGGGATGTTCGGCCGAACTTCTCGAACCCGAACATCCAGGTGTTCGCTCAACTCTACATATAATCCTTACAATAGGTTAAGCGTCCTCCAAAAATGGGAAATCTATTGGATATACCAACTGAATACACTCATGCCAGAGGGTCTAAACGAAATCCAAGAACTAATTGTATAATACATCCAGCCGTCTGCCTCAAATAACATCCAAGAATGCATAATAATTTACTAATTCCACTACTAGATCAACCAGTCCATAAAATAGGTATATAAGTAAGCCCTGACCAGACAAAAGATACAAGAACAAAACTGCGATAGGATGTCATAGAAAAAAACGTGCACACCTCACAATAATACAGATCAATGCATGGCCAATGTTATTGGTTTCATTTTTTTTTTATTTCTCCGATATGTACACCTGTTTTATTTTATTTTTCTCTCCAAATCTTTCCCTTCCATCCATGTCTGAAACCAAGCGCTGGAAAAAGCGGTATATGTGTATATATGTGTATATGTATATACTGCCACCCCAGAGTTAAAATACATAAAATATTAACTTGAGGCAATTTTTTTTTTTTTACCTGACTGCCATTCTGTGAGGCAAACCACACACACATACATACGAATGCGACCCCAGAAACATCCTTAGATACTTTACATATAGGTATCCGCACACACATCACTGCTGGAGAGACACAGGGCGCCTGCCATCAAAATATATATTTTAAAAACTACTATAAGCAAAGAGTATACTTTTATTTATTGATCTGTTTTAATTAAGCATACACCATTGCTGCTATATAATGTATAACGGGAAGGGTAATGTCAATTAACCCAACCCAAACATGCCACGATCCCCCCCCCCCCCCCTTGGCTTGCGTGCCAAAATTCTAATTTTTAATATGTTTTAAATGTGCTGTAATTCCCCTCAGTGTATACAGTCTTGAAGAAGAGGGCCACCCAGCCCTCGAAACGCATTGACTACCCTGCAAATAAAAGTTAAACCCTTATCTGTCCGATGACTTGGGTCTGAATCCTTCCAAGCAAGCACCGGAAAAAGCGGTCAAAATACGTTTTTTTTACCCGTTTTCCTTTTAATACCCCAACAAATAATAATGGAGAGACTCAAGTGCCCACTTGATAGCCAGGCACTCTCTCTCCACTATACTGTACCTGGTCTTGGCTGGGGTGAGCTTATGGCTGAGGAAGGCAACGGGATGCTCCTCCCCGTTGACTTCCTGAGGCAGTACAGCACTGAAGCCTACTTTGGAGGCATCTGTCTGTACTATAAACTCCTTTTTGAAGTTGGGCGTCACCAAAACCGGGGACCCGCACAGGGCCGACTTCAAAGCGGAAAAAAACTCTTCCTCCTGATCATCCCAGTGAACCATCACTGATTTGCATCCCTTCAAGTGCTCTGTCTATGGTGCTGCCAGCGTAGCAAACATGACATACCCCAGGTATTTAGTCTCCTCTAACCATATCGCACATTTTTTGGGGTTAGCGGTTAATCCAGCCTTCTGAAGGGAGTCCACTACGGCCTGAACTTTGGGTAGGTGACTTTCCCAGTCGGTACTGTAGATGACAATATCGTCCAGGTAAGCCGTGGACGAAGCACAATGTCCATAAGTCGTTGAAAAGTGGCAGGGGCGCCATGAAGACCAAAGGGTAACACCTTGTATTGGTACAGCCACTCTGTGTGATAAAGGCAGTTTTCTCTTTTGCAGCCTACATCAAGCGTACCTGCCAGTACCCTTTGATAATGTCCAAAACAGAAAAATACTGGGCTCGTCCTAACCTCTCGATAAGCTCATACACCCGGGGCATGGGATATGCATGGAATTTGGAAATCTCATTTAGCTTACGAAAATTGTTACAGAACCGTAACGTCCCGTCCGGTTTGGGTATTTAAACTATAGGACTGGCCCACTCACTTTTAGACTCCTCAATAATGTCTAGTTGCAGCATTAGCTGGACTTCCTCCGAGATGGCTTGTCACCAAGCCTCGGATAGCCAATATGGTTTTAATCAGACTTTTGCCTGAGGCTCAGTCACAATTTCATGCTGGATTATGGAAGTGCGACCAGGGAGATCCAAGAACACATCTGTCCGACTAACGAACTCCCTGGCCTCTCGAGTCTGTTTAGAGGAGAGGCTGTCAGCAATTTCTACCGTGGCAGCCGCCTCTCTTGCATCAGAAAGAGGGGCTGGAACCTCTTCCCCTAGAAAACTCAGCCGCGGGCTGTTGTCAGTACTGGTCTCCCTATCTTTCCAAGGTTTGAGTAAATTCGCATGGTACACCTGCTCCGGCTTTCCCCTCCCTGGCTGGTGCACCTTGTAGTTTACCTCTCCAATTTTTTCGATTACTTCGTAGGGTCCCTGCCACCTAGCCAGGAACTTACTGTCCACGGTCAGTAACAGAACCAAAACCAGATCTCCCGGGTTAAATATCCGGACCCGAGCCTGCCGATTATAGACTCGACTTTGAGCTCGCTGAGCTGCCTCCATATGCTCTCTTACCAGAGGCAATACTGTTTCCATACAATCCTGCATCTGGGTGATGTATTCAATAATACTTTTATACGGGGTGGATTTTTGCTCCCACGCCGCTTTGGCTATGTCCACCAGACCACGAGGATGTTTGCCATATAGCGGTTCATAGGGTAAGAACCCAGTAGAGGCCTGGGGCACATCTCGCACGGCGAACATGAGATAGGGCAGAAGCAGGTCCCAGTCCTTCCCATCCTTAGACACCACTCTTTTTAACATGTTTTTTAATGTTTGATTAAACCTTTCTATTAGGCCGTCAGTTTGCGGATGATAAACGGACGTCCGTAACTTTTTGATGTGCAGCAACTTACAGAGTTACCTCATGACCTTGGACATAAAAGGGGTCCCCTGGTCAGTCAGAACCTCTTTTGGTAGCCTCACTTGGGAAAACATCTCCATTAACTCTTCAGCTATAAGTTTGGCCGATATATGTCGCAGTCGCACCGCATACCGAGTGGCGTAATCTAGGACGACCAAGATGTGTTAGTCCTCTAGCGGACTTCGGTACTGGGCCCTTGAGGTCCATAGCAATTTATTCAAATGGTACCTCAATGATCGGGAGAGGTACTAAGGGACTGCGGAAAAGGTGCTGGGGGCTAGTTGTTTGGCAGGTTAGGCAAGACTTGTAAAAAATTCATCCACCTCTCTAAACACACTGGGCCAGTAAAATCATTGTAATATCCGGCCCTGATGACCCCCAAGAACATGTTGGTGGGCTAACTCTAACATGAGTTTGCGATAAGCCTGGGGCACCACTAATGGTTCAATATGTTCACCCCGCAGCTGGTTTACCCGATACAGCATATTCTGATGAACCACAATAACGGAGAAACATCGACTCGGCCATTGTTTTGGTTCACCATTAATTATTACCACTTTCTCCAAAGCTCGGTATAGGGTTGAGTCCCAGTGTTGTGCTGTACCGAAATTTTCCTCGGAGACATTGAGGTCTGCCAACTCAGGACCTGGTGGCAAGTCCTCCACGTTTCCCACCATTACACTCAGTGGGTTGTCTGCCCCTCTCCCACCAAAGTGTCAATGACCCCTACTGCTGGCCCTTCCTCCTGAACAAGGCTAATCTCCTGAGTTTACCCCTGACTCAGGGGTATCAGTAACTCTAACATCTGGCCATAGGGCCGGGAAGCCCGGAAAGTCTCTCCCTATTATGAGTTCGTAGTGTAGATTTGTGGCGACTGCCACCTCATGGGTCCATCTGCCGGCTACCGTGGTTAAAGACACCAGTGCGGTGGGGTAGTCTGTTAAGTATCCATGGATGCACATCACCCCGAATTTCCGTCCAGTATACTCAGTGGACCACACTAGGGTAGTCCTTACTAGGGTCACCAGGCTCCCTGAGTCCAGCAGCGCCACTGCTTGAATGTCTCTCACTTCCACCTGGCACAAGTGGTCTAGAGATTCCGGGGTACCTGTTGCACACAGTTTCCTGGCATATAACGACTGATGGTAACCACAATTAGTGTCCATGGTCTCAACCCGATGAGGACAGTTAGCCCTTACATGGCCAGGCTCCTGACACTGCCAGCAGACTAACGGAGCCAGGCCCATAGTGGGTACATCCCGGGTGGGTTTCATCGGCTCAAATCTCCGGGCCTGGGGTGAAGATTTCTGGGGTTTGACTACCCCCTCCCAAAAGAACCCCCCCTGTAGATTCTTAGTAGACTCATAGCGTTCCACCAGGTCCACCATCTCCAGGGCATTGCCCGGAGACACCTGGCTGATCCAGTGCTGGAGAGGGGGTGGCAAAGCCCTCCAGAACATATCAGCTAATAGTCGATCCAGCATAGCCTTTGGACTCAGCACATCAGGCTGTAAACACTTTTGCAAGAGGTGAAATAAGTCATAATACTGGGGTCTCGTGGGCTCAGCCGGGTTAAACCCCCACTGGGCTCGGACCAATACATTCCCCCCCAGTCTTGCCAGAATCTCACCCTTTACTTTCTGGCAGTCGGCCGCTTGATCATCCGGCAAGTCAAAATACACCCGCTGAGAATCGGATGCCAGGAATGGAGCGACGACCTCAGCCCACTGGTCTCGGGGTAGTTTCTCCCTTGTGGCCACCTTCTCGTTTGTTTGTTGCTGTTGCCTGTTAGCCTCCGATTGTTGCAGGTTGGTTTCTCGCTGCTGCTGGTTAGCCTCCACAAGAGCCTTCACTATGGCCTCCATTTTGTTAAGGGTCATGGGTTGAAATTTAGCGGGTTTAATGCAAGACATACCACCGTGCCCGGAGCAAAAATGAATAACAACAATATTACGGCGATCACGCCTGCCTCACTGCACTTGCCCGCATCCTCCACCAATTCTGGGGTTTCTCTCTGGTAGATAGGGTAAGCAGATGCAGTAGAGAGGCAAAAGACAAGTTCTTAACGCAAAACTTCAGTGTTTATTCACACTTGAGGCAAATGCACAAAACAATGTGTTACTTTGCAGTCTTGGTGTTTACTTCACACACAATGGAAAGTGCATCTTGGTGTTACTTCACACAAATTGGAAAGTTTATATAAGACAAGGCATCTTGATGTCAGTTCTGCCTCCAGCAGTCCACGGCAAGCTTTATGGGGCCTGTTTACTCGACCCATGAGTCTCAGCCCTCCAATCTGGCACCAAGCCTCAGATCCCAATACAGAGATCCTGCTGCCGAGCCCAGCTGCCTATTTAAGGACAGCTAGGTGCTGCCAAAGACCGGCAATTAAAATCCAGTCCGGTATTTGACCCCAGCTGGCTGCAAATCATTTACATATCTGCCTGAGACATAACTGCATGCTAAGTTTTGCAGCAATTCAATATTGCATTTTTTCTTAGAGTACAAGCACGAGCACCACTGATGGATTGCAGTGTGGTTGTAACTAGGGATGAGCGAATCGACTTCGGATGAAACATCCAAAGTCGATTCGAATAAAACTTTGTTCCAATACTGTACAGAGCAGGTGCTCCGTACAGAATTAGAATGTATTGGCTCCGATGAGGCAAAGTTATTGCTTTGCAAAGTCTCGTGAGACTTCGGGTAATAACTTCATAAATTAATTTGCACTGGGTACCTTGGAACCAAACCCGAGTTCGGGAAATGTTTTTTTTTACAATACAAATTAATTTATGAAGTTAATACATTCTAATACTGTAAGGAGCTCCTGCTCCGTACAGTATTGGAACAAAGTTTTATGCGAATCAATTCGCTCATCCCTAGACATAACATCTATAATATATATGACATATTATTTCTTCAAATTTGCCTGCTAGACATTGTTTTAAACTGCAACATACTGCTAATACTGCATACTGTTATCGCTGACTTCAATGTACGTTGTAACATGCTAATCTCCTCCCAATGGTGGCTGCAAAAGGCCAGCATCTTATGACTTAAAGCAATCCTCCAGGCTCCACCTTACTAAGGCTAGTGCTGTTCCAGCATATTTTCTAGGTAACAGCCAGATCTCTACTGGACCCCATTATACTTAATGGGACCAGTGAGCATTCAGGTTCTGTCCTGCAATGCCAGATTCAGAGAGCTCTGGCAGGCTGTTCCATGCCAGAACAGAAACATAGAAACATAGAATGCGTCGGCAGATAAGAACCATTTGGTCCATCTACTCTGCCCAATGACTACTGTGAAACTAGCCTAAGACTTCAGTACATGTGTGGCAGTTACCTACAGTAGTTATCACCTTCTTCGAATCAATGCTTTAGTAATCTCTACTTTGTAATCATTTTGGAAATCAGCTCTTCATGGTGAGCCTGTGATAGACTTGTGCTATATGTTACATGGCTGCAAATTAGAAAAGACAGGAAGGTGAGAGAAAGCAGCTGACTAAACAAAAGATGAGAAAGGAGGCGTGCCCCAGACTACCTCAGACTTCCTGTAAACACAACTCTGCCCTATCGAAAACGAGCTAAAAAAGCAACCAAGGAGCAAGCACTAAGAAAAATGCATACAACAAGTAACAATCGACTGCAACCACCGATATAATTTTTGAGTTCATGACTGGAGAGTTGCTTTAAATCTACAGTACAGACCAAAAGTTTTGACACGCCTTCTCATTCAAAGAGTTTTCTTTATTTTCATGACTATGAAAATTGTAGAATCACACTGAAGGCATGAAAACTATGAATTAACACATGTGGAATTATATACATAACAAAAAAGTGTGAAACAACTGAAAATATGTCATATTCTAGGTTCTTCAAAGTAGCCACCTTTTGCTTTGATTACTGCTTTGCACACTCTTTGCATTCTCTTGATGAGCTTCAAGAGGTAGTCACCTGAAATGGTTTTCACTTCACAGGTGTGCCCTGTCAGGGTTAATAAGTGGGATTTCTTGTCTTATAAATGGGGTTGGGGCCATCAGTTGCATTGTGGAGAAGTCAGGTGGATACACAGCTGATAGTCCTACTGAATAGACTGTTAGAATTTGTATTATGGCAAGAAAAATGCAGCTAAGTAAAGAAAAACGAGTGGCCATCATTACTTTAAGAAATGAAGGTCAGTCAGTCCGAAAAATTGGGAAAACTTTGAAAGTGTCCCCAAGTGCAGTCATAAAAACCATCAAGCGCTACAAAGAAACTGGCTCACATGTGGACCGCACCAGGAAAGGAAGACCAAGAGTCACCTCTGCTGCAGAGGATAAGTTCATCCGAGTCACCAGCCTCAGAAATCGCAGGTTAACAGCAGCTCAGATTAGAGACCAGGTCAATGCCACACTGTCCAGTTAATCTGCCGCCTGGAGGCTGGTTTTAAAGTCAATATAAAACTGAGTCTGCTTATACAGCACCTACCAGTAGCCATTAGGCTCCAGGAGAAGTATATAGTGGGCTCAGCATGCATGTGAGTACTTGCATCCCTGGATCCGTTGAAAGCTGTAATGGCACCGGAAGGGGTTAAAAGCAGAGTGTGCTTGGCGTGCATGCTGTGCCTGCGCTCCCTGGACTTTATGTGGCTGTCATGGCCCATAAAAGGTAGGAACTAGTGTTAGGGACCACTCATGAAGGCGACCTTGACGTGGTAAGTGGCTTATTACGCTTTGGTCAAAATGTACACCAATGCCTTATTCAACATCCAGCATAAAGGCAGGGCAGAGTGCTGGTTGCAGTGTGCGATTGCATTTTGTGTTTTTACATCAATGCCACACAGAGTTCTAGCAGCAGACACATCTCTAGAACAGTGTTTCCCAACCAGTGTGCCTCCAGCTGTTGCAAAACTACAACTCCCAGCATGCCTGGACAGCCTTTGGCTGTGCGGGCATGCTGGGAGTTGTAGTTTTGCAACAGCTGGAGGCACACTGGTTGGGAAACACTGCTCTAGAACAACTGTTAAGAGGAGACGGTGTGAATCAGGCCTTCATGGTACAATATCTGCTAGGAAACTACTGCTAAGGACAGGCAACAAGCAGAAGAGACTTGTTTGGGCTAAAGAACACAAGGAATGGACCTTAGACCAGTGGAAATCTGTGCTTTGGTCTGAGGAGTCCAAATTTGAGATCTTTGGTTCCAACCACTGTGTCTTTGTGCGAAGCAGAAAAGGTGAACGGATGGACTCTACATGCCTGGTTCCCACCGTGAAGCATAGAGGAGGAGGTGTGATGGTGCTTTTCTGGTGACACTGTTGGGGATTTATTCAAAATTGAAGGCATACTGAACCAGCATGGCTACCACAGCATCTTGCAGCGGCATGCTATTTCCTCCGATTTGCATTTAGTTGGACCATCATTTATTTTGCAAGCGGAAAATGACCCCAAACACACCTCCAGGCTGTGTAAGGGCTATTTGACCATGAAGGAGAGTGATGGGGTGATGCGCCAGATGACCTGGCCTCCACAGTCACCGTACCTGAACCCAATCGAGAGGGTTTGGGGTGAGCTGGACCGCAGAGTGAAGGCAAAAGGGCCAACAAGTGCTAAGCATCTCTGTGAACTCCTTCAAGACTGTTGGAAGACCATTTCAGGGGACTACCTCTTGAAGCTCATCAAGATAATGCCAAGAGTGTGCAAAGCAGTAATCAAAGAAAAGGTGGCTACTTTGAAGAACCTAGAATATTACATATTTTCAGTTGTTTCACACTTTTTTTATGTATATAATTCCACATGTGTTAATAGTCATAGTTTTGATGCCTTTAGTGAGAATCTACAATTTTCATAGTCATGAAAATAAAGAAAACTCTTTAAATGAGAAGGTGTGTCCAAACTTTGGTCTGTACTGTATGTCTAAGCAGGGGGTTTGGAGCTTAGGTAAAAATAGGTCCAATTATTAAAAATATACACTAAGAAATTAATCACCACTAAATATTGAATGTACTTTAGATAAAAAGTAATATTCAAGGGTGGACATTTACTTTCATACTATTTACTGTGAGGTGTCTGAGGTTGTTTTGTTTTGAAAATGTTTTCCCTACTTTTGAATTGTTATATATATGTGTTTTGCACTTTTATCATATTTCTATGCCTATTTCAAATAATAGAAACATGCCTTAAAGGCTATGTTCAAAGAGTTAAAATCCAAGAACTTTTGGGGTCATTTATTAAGACTGGTGTTTTAATACCCCTACGCTGGCGCATGATGTGCCTAAATTATATAGAGGTGCTGACCTCTACATAACTTAGGCGCATCGACCTCCTGCCTAAATCTACACCAGCTCCCTTGCTGGAGTAGATTTAGATAATTTTCTATGCCTAAAACAAGAGTGGAAAATGATAAATGAGTCCCCACCCATGCTACGTACGACCTTTGCAACATAAGCTGCGACAGATATACGCAAAAAAAAAAACTGCCTAGTTCTGGGATTGGTCAGAAAGCCAGGAACCTGATTGGCTCATATTCAAACTTCACTGATAGGTGAACCAGATGGGGGTGACTACTTAGCCTGGCAACTCTCCTAGTACAGCCATGCACAGTACCTTAACTGGGTAAACTCGTAACATAGAGCTTACTAAAGTGCTGTTTTTTTGTAGGAGTTGTGGGGCTTTTTTCTACGTGTGTGAGTCATCTCTTGGGTGTATTAAAACTAAGGTTAGGTAAGGGTTGTTTGATGAAAACTTGTATTCTGAGGATTATTTGGTGGTGGGGCTTGATTCTCTTAGGAGCCCATACATTTTAGGCATGGCTGTAGGGCTTCATCACATCCATTCCAGGACCTTTCATGCAGAATTGTCACTTTTAAGCAGTACTCTAAGAGAGAATAACACGGTCTAGCTAAGAAAACAAGGGATCAAGAGGCCCCTCTATCAAGATCTTTAATATAACCTCCCAGCTCTGAATTATTAGGCAGAAGACATAGAGCAAATAGTTCAGCATTGAGAAAAGATACTTCATATACATATCACTAAGGGGTTGTCTGAAATGTGATCTAAAATTCAGCATAACATATTACAAGCGCTGTGAAAGCAACACGTAGCAGAGGACGATGAAGGCAGTGTCCTTAGAACGGTGTAAAACAAATTGTTTGCCTTTGTCAAAATATTCAATTTAAGTGATATATTAATCTCCAGAAAATGTTAATGAACGCTGCTTAATAAATGTGGATAAAATTTCAATTACAGTGACATTCTCCCAAAGAAGTTTAAGTTCACTTTTCTCTGTTTTGCATATGCCAACTTTTAATGGAGTTGTAATGAGCAATTAAACCCAAATGATGGAAGACTAGCTTAGATAAACGGCCCTTGTGTAATGAAAGTAATGAACTAATATTTATTATGAGTTTGGTTATTGTCTTGCAAAGCTCTATTATTTCCTGCACTGATATATGAGCTAAGGACAGATGATACATGAGGTTTGTTTATTGTCTTCCCACATCGGGAGTATGATGTATCAGGTCCATTTCACCGCAGTGCTGCCTATAATATTAGCTTCGCTTCTGTGGTAAACAATTTCTGAAGAAATTCCTTAAATGGCGTATTCCCTTCTCAATAATGCAATAAATATAGTTATAAACATCATATTAAAGGCATAGGCAACAATATTTGTCTTAATGATGACCATCCTCATCTTTTGCTGGCTGCACTTCTTTGAAATCATCCTTCAAAGTCTCCATGTCATAGAAAAGTCAGCAAGATGCAGAGAGAGAAGGAGCTGGACGTTCCTGATGACAAATTCTCATCGATATTAGATGATGTGGAAAAGGAAGAAAAGCAGATGGCAGAAGAAGGGCTCCCACCTATAGGGCAGGAGAGTGCTAGGGTTAGAGAAGTGGGCATGCCAGAGCTGATTAATATTTTGTGTTTACTGTCAAATAACCCACAGGATATTGCAGGCAACAACAGCAATAATATTCATATTGTGCCCCCACCTAACCAGCCTCATTGCAGCATGGCTGCAACCTGATCGCAACACGGTTGCTCCATTTGGCCGTAGGCAGAGTAGCCTGGGTATACCTGATTTATATTGATTTGTGAAAAATTCATTTGGAAGAAAACTAATTTCTTGGAGAACTTCGACGAAGTTGCTGAAACAAATTTTTCAAAACTTCGTTCATCTGTAGCGGATATACTGTACATGCAATCCATAAGGCACTTACATGGCAAAGACCAAGGACACACATGAAAAATATCAAGGACACTCATGACATAAAACAGTGACATTGAAACATAGTTTATAAAGCCGAAAAAAGACATCTGTCCATCCAGTTCGGCCTGTTATCCTGCAAGTTAATCCAGAGGAAGGCAAAAAAAAAACAGGACATGCTAGACTTAGAGCTGTGTCGATGACACCAGAGGGACCTACGCAATATTAGGTAGGCGGTTTCAATGTTATGACTGATTGGTGTATATAAGAGCCAATGAAGAGTAGAATGAGAATTGTCTGGGCAATAATGTCTTGGGTTCCTTACAGTCCATTATGTTTTTGAATCATTATTTGAAAGATGTTTCCATGTTCAACTTCCATTTCTAAGTAATATTCTGGGATTTGCCAAACTTTACAATCAAAGAAAAGAGACGCTCCTTTATTACTGTTAAAAAGAGGTTAAGAGAAAGGGATATTGAGTACTCACTTGTTTTCCCAGCCAAACTCCGGATTATTTTTAAGGATAGAACCTTTTTTTTTTTTTGATACGCCGGATAAGGCTGCAGAGTGGCTTGAACTAAATGATATCTGATGTTCTATACTTTTCCCTTTCTCTGTTTAACTGGTGGGGAGGTGACGAGCGGTGGTGTGTGGGGAAGGGATGGTCATATGCTCGGGATCTGCTGCGATATGCAGTGGATTCATTGGATTGGGGGGTGGCTGTGGGCTGTGATATGTCTAGTGTGGGGAGGAGAGGTTCCTTATTTTTATTTTTATTTTTATTGCTTTTTATAATGTCAATCAGAATTCTGACTTGGAATGTTCGAGGTTTGGGGGATAGAAGAAAGAGACAAGCGTTTTTTTATCTGATGTGTGTGCACCTCCCAGCCATTGTATGTTTGATAGAAACACATCTTAGGGGGGGAGACCTCCAGGGTGGCCACCAGTGGATGGGCTGCGCACACGTACCATTCTACCTTCTAGGGGAGTGACTTTCTTTATTCATAGAACGATTGACTTTATGTGCGAGGCCTCCTCTGTTGACCACCAGGGGAGATTTGTCTTCCTATATTGTAAATTGGCGGGGAAGATGTGTATTCTAGCCTTTGTCTATATTCCACCTCAATTCTCTTTCTTAGTACTTAATTCTTTGCTAGAATTTATCGATAAATGGCCAAAATGTCCTACATTGATTATTGGAGACTTCAACTGTGTTATCAACCCTGCGGTAGACAGGGTCTCTATGGGTGTCACAGGAGACTCCTCCGTTCAGGGGTTCCCCTTGGCATGTTTTTGCGCTGAGGCTGGGTTCGAAGATGTTTGGGGAAGTCTGGGACAGGGGAGAAGGGTTTTATCATGTATTAGTAAATCAGGTAGATCTATGTCCAGAATAGACCATGCCCTGATTAATAAAAGATATGCGCGATATGTAAAACGCATGAAGTACGAGATTAGGTCATTCTCGGACCATTTACCCCTATGCCTCGAACTTTGCCTGACTCATGATAAACAAATAGGGAGGTCTCCATGCAGACTAAACCCCTATTGGTTATCAGTAATAAAGCATCATGAAATTATACAAAAGGAAATTAACCAATTTTGGGATAATTGTGGTTCAGCTAAAATCCAAGTAGTATGGGATACTTTTAAGGCCTATATGAGGGAAATAATGGTCAGCAACATTGCCAACTTGAGAGTAGTACGGGAAAAATGAGAAAAACTTAAAAGAACAAGCCTCTTCAGCTATACAATCTTTCTATATAAATAGATCAGAGGGAAATAGGGAAACTATGCAGAAGACTACACAAGCATACTCATATACATTTTTGCTGGAGAAGGCCCAACAGAGTCTATTCTTTAAGGGTGATCTATCTAGAGTGATCTCGAGTCAGGAATCCAAAATATATAGATAGCATTCGATTGGCTAATGGGAGGATAGTTGGTGGACAAGACTTCATAGAGGAAGTTTTCCTCGACTACTTCTCAGATCTTTATAGAGCCGATTAGAGGATTACGAATGAAATGATGGATTACTATCTCAATGGTATTGTTTTTCCTACTATTACCCCGGCTAAGAAGAAGGTACTAGAGGCTGACTTCTCAATTCAGGAGCTTGAAGGGGCAATTAAACTATGCTCAGGTAACTCCACCCCAGGTTCAGACGGACTTCTATATGAATTTTATAGTAAATATAAGGAGGTTATTTTCCCTAGACTGTTGGGGGTCTTTGCGGAATAGGCGGAGGAGGGGAACTTGCCGAGCTCAATGATGGAAGCTGTAATAATACTAATTCCAAAAAAAGGTAAAGACCCAACAGATTTGGGATCCTATAGACCGATCTCACTGCTGAATGTGGATGTAAAGCTCCTGGCAAGGATTTTGGCCACAAGACTTTCCGGGGTCATCTCCTCCATTGTCCATCCAGACCAGAATGGTTTCATTCCAAATAAAGATACTCATCATAATCTCCATCGGCTCTTCGCTAATATACAGGCTCCTGGGGGGTTTGCTTACTCCATCCTTTCATTGGATGCCTCTAAGGCCTTTGACAGGGTGGAGTGGCGATTCCTGTGGAGAGTTCTGGCCAGGATGGGCTTTGGGGAGAGATTCATAAATATGATTAAATTACTCTATAGATTCCCCACGGCTAAGTTCAGTATCAATGGAAGCCTCACTACTAGTTTTGACTTAAACAGAGGTACTCGCCAGGGCTGCCCACTATCAACTCTCTTATTTGATATTTATATTGAGCCTTTGGCTCTGGCTATTAGGCAGGACATACAAATTAAAGGATTTAGAATACTAGGCGTGGAGGATCGTATTTCTTTGTAAGCAGACAATATTCTTTTTTTTTTTTTATAGATAATACAGAAATAACTGTCCCAAGAATTATCCGCATGGTTAAACTATCTGGTGAGGTAGCAGGCCTAGATATAAACTGGTCGAAGACAATTTTGATGCCATTAGATTCGGTGTCCCAAAAGGAGTCCTCGATAACCCAGCTAGATGTTGTCAACACTTTCCAATACTTGGGTATGATGATATCTCCCAAGGTTGAAAACTCTGTACAACTCAATCTGATTCCACTAATAACAAAAACTAGGGCAAAAATAGGGATTTGGTTGAGACTCCCTTTATCTAGAGCTGACCGAGTCTCACTGGTCAAGAAGGTGATTCTACCCCAATTACTTTATGTTCTTAGGAATATACCTATTTGGATAGAGGATAAATAATTTAAACTTATGGAAAGAATAATAAATTACCTAGTCTGGGGAAGAAAACATGTGAGACTCAAATTGGAATATCTATATAAACCTTTGGAGCAGGGGGGTTTAAATCTCCCATGCTTCAAAGGCTATTTCATTGCTGCTCAGCTATGGATGTGTTTTGAATGGCACTACTTTTTTTTAAGTAGTTTGGTAAGAAGCTCCTCACATAATAACATATTAACGCTCCTGGAATCAGGGCTATTGATTAATAGAGACCAGGGCCACAAAAAGACCACAATCATTATTAAAAATGTGGGCTACCACTAGAGGATGGTTGGGGGTAAAGGGATCACATATATTCACGCCTCTTTGGCATAATATTCACTTACACATCCTAGAGGGTATAGCAATGGATGACTTCTGGCAAAAGAATGGGATTCTTTTTATCACACAGGTTGTTAAGAATAGAGAGATTAAGTCGTTCGTAGAATTATCACATAATGTAGAGAACCTTTCTTGGTTCCGGTATTTTCAGCTTCGGTCGGCATTTTTTAGTTTTGATGATAAATCACTGTTAGAAATTGATAATTCTTCTCCGTTAAATGAGTGGTTAGGGAAGATATCACTGAGAATGAAGATTTCAAATATATATATAAACTATTACTTAAGTCACAATTTCGTGAGACACAATCGTCGGGTCAAAGGGCCTGGGAAAAGGATTGCCCAAATATACAATTGGTAGGGTGGGGAAGCATTTTTACTAACCCAAATGTACTATCTCACAATTTTAATCATGTTCTAATACAATTCAATATTTATCATAGACTATATGTTACCCCCATCTGGTTAAACAAGTGTGGATTAAGAGATACCTCTAAGTGCCCTCGATGTGATATGGTAGGTGCGGATTATCTGCACATGATCAGGGCATGCCCAAAACTTGGAGAATACTGGAATGGTATTGTTACTTTTCTCTCCGACAAATTAAAAATACAGATTCCTCTTGACCCACAATAGTTTCTACTGAACAATCTTTCGTCATTAAGTATTCATAAATATCAAAAGATCTTATTAGGGAGAATATTATTACTGGCCAGACTTCTGATTAGTCGGAGCTGGTTTGCACGCCATACTCCAAGTTCTGATCTGACTGTATTTGGGAGATAATAACAAATAATATATTTTTTTCCTCTACTTCTCTTTCCCCTCTCCTCTTCCTTTCTCCCCTCCTCTCTCTTCTTTTTTTTAATGGGGGTTAAAGGAATTAGGGGGGAGAGGGCGGACTCATCGCAGGGCGGGGGGTTGGGGGGAAATGGGGTTAGGGGGAAAATGGTATTAATTGTATTAATTATATTGAGTTTGAGCTCACTTTGTGTATTTGTTTTGCATATCAAAGATGTTGAATAAAAATAAATAAAAAGGAATGTATTGCAAAATCACTAGTGGAGGTCCATTATATTATAAAGTTATGTCACTAGTACTTGATTAAACTAGACCAGTCCCATTTTAGATGGGATAAAAAGATGGTATGTGCTGACAAAGGGATCATCTTCTTGAATCAGCTTGGGATGGTCATCTTCATGGAAACATCTTGAAACATCTTAAGACCTAAAGACATCTTGATCCATCGAATCCAGCCGCTTGACCACCTTTTCAGCCATTGGAGGCAGCCATCTTAGAACCATTGAAACTAATTTCTGCTAACTGACATTTTGGTATAGTATAACCTTACCTATATTTTATAGGATAATTATATCTACAGTACAGACCAGAAGTTTGGACACACCTTCTCATTCAAAGAGTTTTCTTCATTTTCATGACTATGGAAATTGTAGATTCACACTGAATCATCAGAAGGCATCACAACTATGAATTAACACATGTGGAATTATATACATAACAAAAAAGTGTGAAACAACTGAAAATATGTCATATTCTAGGTTCTTCAATGTAGCCACCTTTTGCTTTGATTACTGCTTTGCACACTCTTGGCATTCTCTTGATGAGCTTCAAGAGGTAGTCACCTGAAATGGTTTTCACTTCACAGGTGTGCCCTGTCAGGTTTAATAAGTGGGATTTCTTGCCTTATAAATCGGGTTGGGACCATCAGTTGCGTTGTGGAGAAGTCAGGTGAATACACAGCTGATAGTCCTACTGAATAGACTGTTAGAATTTGTATTATGGCAAGAAAAATGCAGCTAAGTAAAGAAAAACGAGTGGCCATCATTACTTTAAGAAATTAAGGTCAGTCAGTCCGAAAAATTGGGAAAACTTTGAAAGTGTCACCAAGTGCAGTCACAAAAACCATCAAGCGCTACAAAGAAAGTGGCTCACATGCGGACCGCCCCAGGAAAGGAAGACCAAGAGTCACCTCTGCTGCGGAGGATATGTTCATCCGAGTCACCAGCCTCAGAAATCTCAGGTTAACAGCAGCTCAGATTAGAGACCAGGTCAATGCCACACAGAGTTCTAGCAGATGACACATCTCTAGAACAACTGTTAAGAGGAGACTGTGTGAATCAGGCCTTCATGGTAGAATATCTGCTAGGAAACCACTGCTAAGGACAGGCAACAAGCAGAAGAGACTTGTTTGGTCTAAAGAACACAAGGAATGGACATTAGACCAGTGGAAATCTGTGCTTTGGTCTGATGAGTCCAAATTTGAGATCTTTGGTTCCAACCACCGTGTCTTTGTGCGACGCAGAAAAGTTGAACGGATGGACTCTACATGCCTGGTTCCAACCGTGAAGCATGGAGGAGGAGGTGTGATGGTGTGGGGGTGCTTTGCTGGTGACACTGTTGGGGATTTATTCAAAATTGAAGGCATACTGAACCAGCATGGCTACCACAGCATCTTGCAGCGGCATGCTATTCCATCCGGTTTGCGTTTAGTTGGATCATCATTTATTTTTCAACAGGACAATGACCCCAAACACACCTCCAGGCTGTGTAAGTGCTATTTGACCATGAAGGAGAGTGATTGGGTGCTGCGCCAGATAACCTGGCCTCCACAGTCACCGGACCTGAACCCAATCGAGATGGTTTGGGGTGAGCTGGACCACAAAGTGAAGGCAAAAGGGCCAACAAGCGCTAAGCATCTCTGGGAACTCCTTCAAGACTTTTAGAAGACCATTTCAGGTGACTACCTCTTGAAGCTCATCAAGAGAATGCCAAGAGTGTGCAAAGCAGTAATCAAAGCAAAAGGTGGCTACTTTGAAGAACCTAGAATATGACATATTTTCAGTTGTTTCATACTTTTTTATGTATATAATTCCACATGTGTTAATTGATAGTTTTGATGCCTTCAGTGTGAATCTACAATTTTCATAGTCATGAAAATAAAGAAAACTCTTTGAATGAGAAGGTGTGTCAAAACTTTTGGTCTGTACTATATATATAGACTTTGATATCCTAATATCTGTGCTGTATAACAACCATTTTGTCTTATTTTGAAAGGGCAGGATGAGTTCAGGATCTTATGAATTACTAACTTTAGCTTAACAATCTGTACAAAAGTGTTTACCGAAGTCTGTTTTTGTGAGAAGGAGGTTTCACAAGGTCTAATGTAAAGTATTTATTTAGATAAGTCATTGGAGTAGAAATTTGCTAAGTTTTAGTTTATCTTCAGTGAATAGAAAAAGAGTGATTCACATAATTAGATATTATATCCTACATGTTATTATCCAAAAATATAGCAAGTAGTATCATCATATAAGTACCTTATATATAAGTATATTCATGGTACCTATTATAAGAATTAGGTGAATTTCTTCAAAGAGTCTCAATGTGCACGTGAAAGAATTACTTCAGTCTCAGGAAACTTTTTCTTGGGATGTAGACACAGGTGATTATTATAAGCAAATAGTGTATTTTCAGTTTAACAGAATAGACCAAAGTATCACCAGAAATTGGTCTCTCCCAATGAATAGAAAAGGGACTTTACAGTATTTGTCTTAATTAAATAGATTTAAACCTAGATTTAGAAATAGAATGGATGTCTGGGGGAATTATATACAAAAGGTGTTTGTATGAATAGAGTAGGACTTAGATTGAGTAATTAGACTGGAAGTTAACAAAGTGTATATATAATTGCTTGGTGAGAGTCAACATTCTATTGTTTCCCTGTTAGACATTCCAAATCCTGTTTTGAAAATCCGTTAATAAGTAAAATCCAAATTAATTCTCAGATGCCATCTGGTGGTAGATTAGAATTAAGGAATGTATTGCAAAATCACTAGGGGAGGTCCTAATAGTTATAAAGTGATGTCACTAGATGTTGATTAAACTAGACCAGTCCCATTTTAGATGGGATAAAACAGATGGTATGGGCTGACAGAGGGATCATCTTCTTGACTCAGCTTGGGATGGTCATCTTGAAGAAAACATCTTGAAACATTTTAAGACCTGAAGACATCTTGATCCATCGAATCCAGCCACTTGACCACCTTTTCAGCCATTGGAGGCAGCCATCTTAGAACCATTTAAACTGATTTCTGCTAGCTGACATTTTGGTATAGTATAACCTTACCTATATTTATAGGATAATTAATTAATATAATATACAGTCGCAAGAAAAAGTATGTGAACCCTTTGGAATGATATGGATTTATGCACAAATTTCTCATAAAATGTGATCTGATCTTCATCTAAGTCATAACAATTGACAATCAGTCTGCTTAAACTAATAACACACAAAGAATTAAATGTTATCATGTTTTTATTGAACACACCATGTAAACATTCACAGTGCAGGTGGAAAAATTATGTGAACCCCTAGACTAATGACATCTCCTAGAGTGAGGTGTCAGCCAACTGGAGTCCTATCAATGAGATAAGATTGGAGCTGTTGGTGACAGATGCCCTGCCCTATAAAAAACACACACCAGTTCTGGGTTTGCTTTTCACAAGAAGCATTGCCTAATGTGAATGATGCCTCGCACAAAAGAGCTCCCAGAAGACCTACAATTAAGACTTGCATAAAGCTGGAAAGGGTTTTAAAAGTATCTCCAAAAGCCTTGCTGTTCATCAGTCCATGGTAAGACAAATTGTCTATAAATGGACAAAGTTCAGCACTGCTGCTACTCTCCCTAGGAGTGGCCGTCCTGTAAAGATGACTGCAAGAGCACAGCGCAGACTGCATAATGAGGTGAAGAAGAATCCTAGAGTGTCAGCTAAAGACTTACAAAAGTCTCTGGCATATGCTAACATCCCTGTTACCGAATCTACGATACGTAAAACACTAAACAAGAACGGATTTCATGGGAGGATACCACAGAGGAAGCCACTGCTGTCCAAATAAAACATTGCTGCACGTTTACAGTTTGCACAGTAGGAAAGGCATGTGGCAGCAACTCGAAATAAATGCCCACCTGGTTAAGGAAACCTCAGCACTGAGTTGGCTCTCCCCCAAAGCGCTGTGGAAGGGGGGCAGAACCGGTCATACCCCGAAACACCGCAGGCGCAGCAACAGGTGTCGGGGTAGACTCTGGCGCAACAACCGGAGCGGCAGTAGGAGCGGGCCCAGGAGCGACAACCGACCCATCGGCAACGGAAGCTAAATGAGCCGTGCGTTCAAGCAGGGTTTGCAACGCCACAGCGAACCGACCCAACAGGTGATCCTGCTGATCAAGTCTGGCAACCAGCGTAGGTAGCGAGGATGGCCCTGTACCGTCAGAATTCATGGCTTGGTCCTAATGTCAAGGAACCATGAACCAGACGTACAACAAGAGATAAGTGGAAATAAGAAGGCTTTATTGAAAATCAAGCTGTCAGGCAAAAGTCCAAACGGATGGCTAAACCGAAGCAGGGTCTTGCGAAGCCAGAGGTCAGGAACCAGAAGGGTAGTCAGACGAAGCCTGGATCAGGAACCAGCAGGGTAGTCAGACGAAGCCAGGATCAGGAACCAGCAGGGTAGTCAGACGAAGCCAGGATCAGGAACCAGAAGCAGCAGCAGTCTTAGAAGCATGTGAACACAGGAGGACCAAGCAAGGAACTGAAGCCACAGACCTCCTATATATATGAGCTAGGCATCCAGCTCCTCCCAGTGGGAAGGAGAAGCCGCAGGGTGGGAGGCTACAAGAAACCCAGAAACCAAGATGGCCGCCAGCACATGTCAAACGAAGGAGAACAGCAAGAAGGTAAGACCATGACAAGGAGAAATGAATTCCCAAGTTTATCAAGACATTCTGCAGGAAAAGTTAAGGCCATCTGTCCACCAGCTGAAGCTCAACAGAAGATGGGTGTTGCAACAGGACAACGACCCAAAGCATAGAAGTAAATCAACAGAATGGCTTAAACAGAAGAAAATATTCCTTCTGGAGTGGCCCAGTCAGAGTCCTAACTTCAACCCGATTGAGATGCTGTGGCATGACCTCAAGAAAGCAATTCCCAAGAACAGTTCTGTAAAGAGGAATGGTCAAGAATCACTCCTGACCATTGTGCATGTCTGATCTGCAACTACAGGAAACGTTTGGTTGAAGATATTGCTGCCAAAGGAGGTGTAACCAGGTATTAAATCCAAGGGTTCACATACTTTTTCCACCTGCACTGTGAATGTTTACATGGCGTGTTCAATAAAAACATGGTAACATTTAATTCTTTGTGTGTTATTAGTTTAAGCAGACTGTTATTGTTATTGTTATTGTTGTGACTTAAGCCTCATGCACACGACCGTTGTGTGCATCCGCGGCCGTTGTTCCGTTTTCCGTTTTTTTCCGCGGACCCATTGACTTTCAATGGGTCCGTGGAAAAATCTGAAAATGCACCATTTGGCATCCGCGTCCGTGATCCGTTTTTCCAGTCCGTGAAAAACATATGACCTGTCCTATTTTTTTCACAGACAGCGGTTCACGGACCCATTCAAGTCAATGGGACTGAGAAAAATCACAGATGAACACAAGATTGTCACCCGCGTCCGTGATCCGTGTCCGTGATCCGTGTCCGTTTTTCCTATCATTTCCAAGGCAAACTTGACTTTGATTTTTTTTTTTCATTTTTCATGTCCGTGGATCCTCCAAAAATCAAGGAAGACCCAAGGAAGAAAAAACGGACACGGAACAACGGAAACCGTTTTTGCGGACCGCAAAAAAAAGTCTGTGTACATGAGGCTTTAGATGAAGATCAGATCACATTTTATGACCAATTTGTGCAGAAATCCTTATCATTCCAAAGAGTTCACATACTTTTTCTTTCAACTGTATATCTATATTTATTCAATTGACCATACTTTGTGTATAGTATCTGTTTTGGAATAAGATTGGGGTGTACCTGCAGCATCATCCTAAAACTTGATCCGATTCAGGGAGATTTATATGTACTGTTGGAAACACGGTATCATCTCCAAAGAACTGATTTCAGTTTTAGGCCGGTATGGTCAATTATGTATATATATTTGTATCAATAAAATAGGAAATCTGAAATAGACCAGATTTGAATTTAATCAGACATTTGTCGGCTGAGAGAAATCAGGTATCAAACAGATTTAAACTATAATTAAAGGGTATTGTCATAATAAGGCATAGTAGCATATATATATATATATATATATATATGTGTTTGTACAGTACAGACCAAGTTTGGACACACCTTCTCAAAAGAGTTTTCTTTATTATCATGACCATGAAAATTGTAGATTCACACTGAAGGCATCAAAACTATGAATTAACACATGTGGAATTATATACATAACAAAAAAGTGTGAAACAACTGAAAATATGTCATATACTAGGTTCTTCAAAGTAGCCACCTTTTGCTTTGATTACTGTTTGGACACTCTTGGCATTCTCTTGATGAGCTTCAAGAGGTAGTCACCTGAAATGGTCTTCCAACAGTCTTGAAGGAGTTCCCAGAGATGCTTAGCACTTGTTGGCCCTTTTGCCTTCACTCTGTGGTCCAGCTCACCCCAAACCATCTCGATTGGGTTCAGGTCCGGTGACTGTGGAGGCCAGGTTATCTGGCGCAGCACCCCATCGCTCTCCTTAATGGTCGAATAGCTGCAAGATGCTGTGGTAGCCATGCTGGTTCAGTATGCCTTCAATTTTGAATAAATCCCCAACAGTGTCACCAGCAAAGCACCCCCACACCATCACACCTCCTCCTCCATGCTTCACGGTGGAAACCAGGCATGTAGAGTCCATCCGCTCACCTTTTCTGCGTCACACAAAGACACGGTGGTTGGAACCAAAGATCTCAAATTTGGACTCATCAGACTAAAGAACAGATTTCCACTGGTCTAATGTCCATTCCTTGTGTTCTTTAGCCCAAACAAGTCTCTTCTGCTTGTTGCCTGTCCTCTGTGTGGCATTGACCTGGTCTCTAATCTGAGCTGCTGTTTACCTGAGATTTCTGAGGCTGGTGACTCGGATGAACTTATCCTCTGCAGCAGAGGTGACTCTTGGTCTTCATTTCCTGGGCGGTCCGCATGTGAGCCAGTTTCTTTGTAGCGCTTGATGGTTTTTGTGACTGCACTTGGGGACACTTTCAAAGTTTTCCCAATTTTTCGGACCGACTGACCTTCATTTCTTAAAGTAATGATGGCCACTTGTTTTTATTTACTTAGCTGCTTTTTTTTTGCCATAATACAAATTCTAACAGTCTATTCAGTAGGACTATCAGCTGTGTATCCACCTGACTTCTCCACAACGCAACTGATGGTCCCAACCCCATTTAGAAGGCAAGAAATCCCACTTATTAAGCCTGACAGGGCACACCTGTGAAGTGAAAACCATTTCAGGTGACTACCTCTTGAAGATCATCAAGAGAATGCCAAAAGTGTGCAAAGCAGTAATCAAAGCAAAAGGTGGCTACTTTGAAGAAGCTAGAATATGACATATTTTCTTTTAGTTGTTTCACACTTTTTTGTTTTGTATATAATTCTACATGTGTTAATTCATAGTTTTGATGCCTTCAGTGTGAATCTACAATTTTCATAGTCGTGAAAATAAAGAAAACTCTTTGAATGAAAAGGTGTGTCCAAACTTTTGGTCTGTACTGTAAATATATATATACTGTAGATTATTTTGACTTTCTTAAAATTTTGCCTATCATTGATTGAATTTCAATTGTCACCTATTTTCTTATATATATTAGTTTGCACCGTATTATTTAATAAATATATATTTTGATTTACCACCGCCTTCTTTTTGTCGTCTAACTTAGCTGAGATCACGAGCTCGTTTTAGCTTGGTATTTATGATAATAGATTAGAATCTCCTTCATTACAGATTCTACTTTATTTACATAAATAATATAAACTGTTAATCGGAGACAGCATAAATATTCTGACAGTTTTGCTCGTTCATCAGGTGATTGGCTGCACCTTTAGACAGGCATATTGTCGGGAATGGGCATTGGTTCCCAATAATCTGCCCAATTATCTGGCCGTGTAAATCCACCTTTACATGATCCAATGCAAAATACAAGCAATTCATAGATTTTTAGACTGGCTACCACATTAGTAGCCATTAGAACCCTATTGCTTGAAAATGCTTGAAGTGTATTTCCATATAGGAAGTAAATAAAGTGAAAAAAAAATCCATTGTGGATTTTGCTGCATATTTGCCACTGACTTGATTCTATGATTGAAAAGGATGATATCAATAGTCAAAATCCGCTAAATAAATTGGCATGTTGCTGATTCAACATTTGCACCGCAAGGCAACTTTTGCACCAATTTGTTCCACATCGTGTACATGAAATTTGGTCAAGTCTCATTCATTTAGCTGTTACCTGATTATATTGCTGTTTTTCAGTCCACAAAATGTCCAACGTAATGGTCCCCTGTAAATACTGTATGCCTAATGAAGTCTCAATTTTATATAATATATAGCATAATGGTGAAGAGAGGCAGAGGACTTCCAAAACACAGAAAGATATAAGACTTTTTCCTCATTATATAGAATGTTTTCTTTTTCCATGCCATACAATGCCCCTTCTGATGTTGATGCCATGTAACATAGTACAGTATATATACAATACTAAATGACACAATTTATAGTGGACTTTTAATTGTGTGAAGAATTTCGGGACTTGAAATGGTGACTGACATAACATACTTTTTTTTTAAAGAAACTCTCCAGTTTTGTATCAGTCTAAGCAATGTAAATCACAAGATTGATCCCAAAAAAGGTGAAAAATGCATTGTATTTGCTATTACACAATAATCTCCATTGGACAACTGGTGCTGTTGCAATCGATGGTCTACAGTTTGAAATGCAGAAAATATGTGGTGTCATAAGGTTTTATCTAAAATGTGCTACAGTGTTTGTAGTATTTTATAGAAGAAACATTATAATAGTCTACATATATATGTTGTCCTACTTTTCCATTTCACAGGGTTAACATTTAGAAAAAGGGGTTGTCTAAGGATAGCAAAATGGGTCTGTTTTCAGGTAAAAGGTGTTGTGTTTTTGAAAATTGCTTACCAAATTATTCTTTTACCTGGTGAATTAAATACACATTGAATATCTATCATATCAATTATTTATACTTTTCTAGGAAGTGCTATTTTCAACAACAAATGGTTATACCCATCTCAGACATTGTTGGCATATTGCTAAGATATGTCACAATATCAAATAGGTGTGGGGGCCCCAAAGCAAAGGAGAGCACACCGAGCATGCATGGAGTGCTCCCCATTCACTTCTTTGGGAGTTCAGAAAATAGCCAAGTGAGAGCACTCAGTTATTTTTGGAAGTTATATAGTGTTGAATAGAAAGCGCACCACGCAAGGACTGCCACTTCTCCATTCATTACTATGGAACTACCAGACATAGCAGAGCACTTGCTTGGCTATTTGGCTATTTTCGGAACAGTGCCATGCGCCCTCCTTCACTTTGGAGGGCCTGTTTTGGACACAGGAACGAGTACTAGAGGTGGGACCTGCATCTTTCTTACTTTGCTGGCATATCCTTGTGATATGCTATCAATCTATGAGATGAAAATACTCCTTTAAGGGGTTAGAATAATCTCCTCATCACCGTATGATAATTTCAACAAAACATCTTATTTTTCTGTCTTTTCTTAAGCAAACTACTCATATATTTATTTCTAACTATTTTAGGTTTAAATAAAATAAAGCTATTGACTAGATTAGTGACTCTTCTAATGAGAAGACACTGGTGAATAAATCTGACACGTTCATTAAGAAGTAGCACATTAATAATTATTCTGGCCATCAAAGGGATGAAGGTCCCAGTATCTGTGAACCTCTCGTCCAGATAGATCAATCAGGTAATGTAATTATTTATCTATGAATGAATTTGTACCTTAAGGAACAGATAAGATTTGTTCCATTGTACTGTAACAGTGGCACAGATGAAGATCTTCTCTATGACCAAACCACACCTGCACAATGATCTTGCCAGTGCTTTTATCAAACCGTTGGGGTAATGACAGCAACTATTTTTTTTGCCCATTGGTGATTATTGCTTACTTACATTTGCATCTTATTTACATCTTATTTTGCACAATTAATCACACATGCTGATATGAGGGATGCTCTGTTCTCTTGTATAGGAAGTACAATAAAAAGGCACATGATCATTCATTGTAGGAATTGTGCACCAGTCTGTAACATTAAATTTACCAGCAGAGAGAAGCTTTTTATTATACCCTTCTGAAGTACAAACACAAACTTTTTCCAGTCTTTTAATCCTCCAACTTTGACGTGCTCTGCCCATCTCTTCCTTTTGGTATTTCCACACGGAATCCATGACAGCCTGTCCGCATAGTGGGATGGCTATTATCATGTGATGTTCAGTGGTCCATGAACAGATAGTAGAAAATGTCCTCTTTTCTTGTGTTTAACCAAGAAGGCATCTCTGTATGTTCCTCGAGTCTAATTAGAACACCTCCTCTCCAATAACCATCAATTCCGACCATGTTTTATCCAGTTTCTTATAATCCATTTCTGTCCAGAGCATCTCTGCACCACGAGCCTCAGTCCAAAATTGGCATCCTTGGACATCTCTACCTCCAGACAGCGGCCTGTGTCCTTGCTGACAATGGGGCTATTCTGTATGTTGGATAGAAAGCTGAATTTATTATCTCATATGCTATAACATAGCATTTAAGTTGAATGCAAAAGGTACAGTGGACCAACATTCTCTAATTTATGCATTTTTCTACAAGTAAAATAAAACAGTACATACCGTAGGTACATACAAAGGTTATAGCTAGGCCAAATACAATGCTCGGCTATCTCCAGCGCTCCCATAAAAATGAATGGAGCGGCGTTGCACATTTTCCACCAGCGCTCCATCTATTTTAGGGGTGGTGCCCTGTTCTCGTGATCATGGTGGACCCATCAGTAGGACCTCCATTGATCTAATAATTATCCACCATCCTGTGAATAACTTTCTCTAACTGGAGTACCCTTTTAATGCAAAATATTAACTGAATAAATTATTACTTCATTTGTTTATTCTAGAGGTGGGACAAATCCAATTTTTTTCAAATCCGAATCCGAAAAGGTTCTTCAATATATATATATATAATATATATGAATCTCGAATCCTGCGAATCCTGTAAATAAGAATTATGGGGATCTGTGGATGACACTGTTATGGAGGGGAATCTGTGGGTGACACTTATGGGGGGGATCTATGGATGACACTGTTATGGAGGTATCTGTGGATGACACTGTTATGGAGGCATCAGTGGATGACACTGTTATGGAGGGGGATCTGTGGATGACACTGTTATGGAGGGGGATCTGTGGATGACACTGTTATGGGGGGGAATCTGTGGATGACACTGTTATGGAGGGGGATCTGTAGATGACACTTATAGAGGGGATCTGTGAATGACACTGTTATGGAGGGAGATCTGTGGATGACACTGCTATGGGGGATATGTGGATGACACTGCTATGGGGGGGATATGTGGATGACACTGTTATGGAGGGGGATATGTGGATGACACATACCGTATATAGCATTTTATTCTATATGTGTCATCCACAAATCCACCCCATGACAGTGTCATACAAAGACCCCCGCACCATAACAGTGTCATCCACAGATCCCCCTCCTTATAACAGTGTCATCCACAGATCCCAACCCATAACAGTGTCATCCACAGATCCCCCTCCCTATAACAGTGTCATCCACAGATCCCCCCCACCATAACAGTGTCATCCACAGATCCCCCTCCTTATAACAGTATCATCCACAGATCCCACCCCATAACAGTGTCATCCACAGACCCCCCCACCATAACAGTGTCATCCACAGATCCCCATCCTTAGAACAGTGTCATCCACAGATCCCACCCCATAACAGTGTCATCCACAGATCTCCTTTCCCGCCGCTCACAGGAGTGTACATTTGACAGTCACATTTCTAAACTGTAATCCATATCCTGCAGTAACTTTAACTTTAAATAAGTGGCCGCTAATCTCTACTAATACATTACACCACTTCTCAGCTAGCTTTGGTAACAGGGCCAGGCTACAGCCTACAGGCAGTGCGCACGCGGCGCTCACAGTGACATCACGCACCTGCGTCACCTAGTGGGAGGAGCAGGCGTGCCGCCCGCACTGCTTGTTAGTTGTTACCGAGCGAGCGCTGATTTAAAGTTAAAGTTAAAGTTACTGCAGGACCAGGTCAGAGGATACCGATTACAGTATAGAAGAAATGTACACTCCTGTGAGCGGTAAAAATGAATGGGGGCACTTTTCAGTTGGGGGGCACACGGGGGGGGCACAGCCACTGGGAAAATAGCAGGCGTCTCGGGAGGCGCGGGGATGTGGAGTGGGGACGTGACGTTGCGGCGGGATTCGTCAGATTCAAATTTCGCAAATTACGACGGGATTCGAGTCCATGAATCCCACGAATCCAGCAAGATTCGAGGGATTAATGGATTTGACGGATTCATCGTTCCACCTCTAGTTTATTCATTCTTTTAAATAGAAACAGAGAGAGAGAACAGAGAGAAAGATGGCATGAAGCAAAAAGATGGAATTTCACAGCAAGTAGTGGATTACTAAATTCAGCAGAACTTTATGACAATGAAGATTATTCATTATTCAAATTTATGACAATGAAGATTAAGCGGACCAATATTATTTTAACATGAAGTATAATGTTTTACCTATACATTATATGTGTATATATATATATATATATATATATATATATTGAAAGCGGCACAGCGATCAAAAAAAGTTACGGTGTGCCAGCAGCTGTGGAGGTGATCCAACATCCAATAAAATATAAAATTACACGGCACTCCCACAGATATGATTCAAAAGTAATGTTCTTTAATCACCAAAGCTTTGGTAATTAAAGAACATTACTTTTGAATCACATCTGTGGGAGTGCCGTGTAATTTTATATATATATATATATATATATATATATATATATAAATTTATGTTGTCTGTATCTGTTTTACACACAGCCAAATGACTAGACCAATCTGCACCAAATTTGGCATATAGGTAATTCAGGGGGTTAGAGAGGTTTTAGCTCTCTAGGACCTACCATTCTTGAGGTATTCGCAAAAAAGCACATATGCCATCATCTTATTACCTGTATTAGCGAATAGAACTCACCGGTCATTCCTTGACTGACATACACACAGTCAAATGACCCCTACTGGCCAATAGAAGCTTGCAGGTTCTTTACTATTAGCCTCACTTAAAGTCCCGGCAACCCCTGCAGATGAGCTGTTTCAGGGAGCCGCTGTGCTCACAGAAGCTCTCGGCAGCTTTCTAAGGACAGCGGCGTATGTTGCATAGTGACTTGAATGGGGCTGAGCTGAACTAGGCTATGTGACCAATATACAGTGATGCTTGAGGCTGTGGTGCTGATCGGCAAGGGTCCCAGGTGACACGCCCCCGAAGATCTCATACTGGTGACCTATCCTGAGGATGTCATAAATATATTTTCCTGGATAACCCCTTTAATTCGTACTCTCACTGACATATGTTAGCCTCACTAACATATGGTTGAAAGAAAAAGGAAAAAGTCTGGTACACGGTACCTCACTAACATACACACAGTTTTACACCAGGTTGCTACTATTATAGGGACACAGTGGATCATGTCACTATTATGGGGAAACTGTGGATGTTACTGTTATAGGCCACTGCCGAAGTCACAGTTATATGGGTGCTGTGTATGTCACTATTATGTAGGAATAGTGCATGTCATTGTTATGGGGGCACCGTGGATGGGCGCACTGTGGATTATGGCATTGTTATGGGAGCAGTGTTATGGGGCGCTGTACATGTTGCTATTATGGGGGTACTGTAGATGTCCCTGTTATAGGGGTATTGTGGATGTTACTGTTATGGGGGCATTGTGGATGTCACTGTTATGGGATACTGTGGATGTCTCTGTTATAAGTGCACTGTATATGTCACTGTCATAGGGGCACTGAGGATGTCACTGTAATACTGTCAATTTAATGGAAGAGCTGTGGATTTTACTGATATGGGGCAGTGTGAATGTCACTGTTATGGGGGCACTGTGAATGTCACTGTTATGGGGGAACTGTGAATGTCACTGTTATGGGGGCACTGTGAATGTCACCGTTATGAGAGCACTGTGGATGTCACTGTTGAGGGGGCACTGTGAATGTCACTGCTATGGGGGGACTGTGTATATTTGTTAACCACAAACAACAAACAAAATAGACCAGTGTAAAACCAGGGAATTTTGCTAGTGTGTGTATATATATATAAATATATATATATATATATAGAGAGAGAGAGAGAGAGAATCCAGAAAAAGAGTATTAGCTGCGGTATGACACCCATGGTGTGGACCTGTTTACACACTGCGGTTTCCGTGTGTGTACAGGATTGACACCAGGGTATGGTCTGTTGACACATTGGTTCACCTTGTTGTCACTACCTGTCTTGACCGCCACACTCTGGTTCTATACAGGTTGGATGCTTTAATACATCTTGGTATGTTGTCACACAGGTTAAGGGTATTTTTCCAGCTCTAAAGATGGCGTTCTGTAACATAGATCGATACTGGGCATGCGCCGCTACCAGCCAGGGGCGTCTGAATGACGCAGTGATGTCGGCAGGCTTTGATGACGTTTCAAGTCCGGGATGAAGGCCACGCCGTGTCTATGTGCTGGAATGTTTACCATACTATATAGCCGCATGGAATGTGTCTCCAGGTGATGTCAAATATATCCACATCTTCATGCTCCCACTCTGTTTTTTACACGCATGCGGTACCGGACGCACGCATCGATCGGTCATGTGTGCTCGATCGATGCATGTGTCCCTGGATCCACATGAATTATGGATTATGTAATTTATAAATGCACTTGCAATGTGTAACTATGCAATATATATGCGCTTTTTATCCAGCACTTAGTGTTTTGCACTTTCCTATTATGGCATTGATTTGTTTTGTGAACACACCCGATGTGGTATGTGTCTTTAGGATTTACTCACATGTTTGTAATTGTGTAGCCACCCCCTGGGTGTGTTAATTGATTCACCTATAAGTTTGTTTCCATTCACCTTGTATCTCTGCTTGAAAAAGGCTCATTCAGAGCCGAAACGTTGCACCGGATGGTTGAATAAAGGTATCCTTTTCTTTTCATCTTACTGGAGTGCCGTCCTTTTTCTGGATTCTACTTGTGGGGTGAGAAGTCTATACCCTAGGATCGTGCACCCTATTTTCATCTAATTACAGCCAGTGCCGCCATTTTTCCTTTGTACATATATATATATATACAGTACAGACCAAAAGTTTGGACACACCTTCTCATTCAAAGAGTTTTCTTTATTTTCATGACTATGAAAATTGTAGATTCACACTGAAGGCATGAAAACTATGAATTAACACATGTGGAATTATATACATAACAAAAAAGTGTGAAACAACTGAAAATATGTCATATTCTAGGTTCTTCAAAGTAGCCACCTTTTGCTTTGATTACTGCTTTGCACACTCTTGGCATTCTCTTGATGAGCTTCAAGAGATAGTCACCTGAAATGGTTTTCACTTCACAGGTGTGCCCTGTCAGGTTTAATAAGTGGGATTTCTTGCCTTATAAATAGGGTTGGGACCATCAGTTGCGTTGTGGAGAAGTCAGGTGGATACACAGCTGATAGTCCTACTGAATAGACTGTTAGAATTTGTATTATGGCAAGAAAAAAGCAGCTAAGTAAAGAAAAATGAGTGGCCATCATTACTTTAAAAAATGAAGGTCAGTTAGTCCGAAAAATTGGGAAAACTTTGAAAGTGTCCCCAAGTGCAGTCACAAAAACCATCAAGCGCTACAAAGGAACTGGCTCACATGCGGACCGCCCCAGGAAAGGAAGACCAAGAGTCACCTCTGCTGCGGAGGATAAGTTCATCCGAGTCACCAGCCTCAGAAATCGTAGGTTAACAGCAGCTCAGATTAGAGACCAGGTCAATGCCACACAGAGTTCTAGCAGATGACACATCTCTAGAACAACTGTTAAGAGGAGACTGTGTGAATCAGGCCTTCATGGAAGAATATCTGCTAGGAAACCACGATGCAGGCGTTGTCTCCAAGCATAGTTGGATGTGAAAACATCATCACGTCAATGAGACCTGGAAGTCGCGATGACATTATGATGTTTGCGCCGGGCATCAGGGAACTTAGGCCGTCAGCATGCATACTGTAGCAGATGGTGGCATAGAGCAAGAGTAAGGTGACTATATTTTTTTTTTTCTTTCCCAGAACTACTGGTGCCAGTACAGAGGCATTACAAAGGGCCATTATAAATACTGGTGGCATTAAACATACTGTACTGGGGGAAGTACAGAGGACCATTATAAGTACTGGAGGGAATTACAGGAGGCCATAGTAAATACTGTGGGCAGTACAATTATAAATACTAGGGACATTAAATACTAGGAGCAGTGTAGAGGCATTATAAATATGAGGGCACTGTTACTACTGGGGGTTCTGAGAGAGCATTAATATGGGGCACAATATGGAGGGCACTACTACTAATAGGGGCACTTTCAAGGAGCATTAGCACTGCAGGGGGCACTATTACTAATGAAAGCCCTCTGGCAGAGAACTATTACTTGGTGAGACTTTTGGGAGAAGTTTAGGGACTATCTGTGTGGCAGTGTTATTTCATATGTATAGTATTTTGGGGTATTGGGGATCACAGTGGACACAGTATTGAAAGTATCAGCAGTATGTAGTACTGTTAAGGCACCAGGAGGGGGAGGATGATGGAAAAGTGAGGAATGTACTATAATATGTCTATGTACTCTGTTCATATGTCTATGAACTCTGTAGAGACGAGACGTGGCTGAAATAATTTATCATGCCGATCTGGTCCAAATAGAGAAGATGAGGAAAGAGAACTCCTGTATCAGATAACATCACAACATTTACAGGTACTATTACACCAGCAAATGTCATTCAAGATCACTATAAATGATCAAAGATGTAGCGATTTGTTAATGATGAAAATTTTGCTTGTTATACACATAGATAATCGTTCATACTTGTGGTAGTTACTTGTTCACTTTTAAATCGTTCCTTGTTATTACATGTGAAGGTATGTATGAGATTGTTAGCGAGTAGATAACTCCATATTATATGAACAGATCTATTAAAGGGGCCTGTGAGTGCCTGTGAGATCCAGCCCCCTGTATCTCACAGGCCGGAAGCTACGTGAGTAAAACAGAAGTATTGGAATGCATTGTAAAGGATTAGACCCCCAAAAGTTCAAGTCCCAAAGTGGGACAAAAAATAAAGTGAAAAAAAAGTTGAAAAAATAGTTTTCCCCCCAAAAATTAAAAGTTTCAAGTAAAAATAAACAAAAACGTCATTTTCCACAAATAAAGTTAAAAAAATTGGTAAAAAATAGGGAGAAAAAAAGTATGCATATTAGGTATCTCCGCGTCCGTATCAACCAGCTCTATAAACATATCACATGACCTAACCCCTCAGATGAACACCGTAAAAAAAAATTGGGGTCACCTTATATCACAAAAAGTACAACAGCAAGCGATCAAAAAGTCATATGCACCCTAAAATAGTGCCAATCAAACCATCATCTCATCCCGCAAAATAATAGCCCCTACATGAGACAATCACCCAAAAAATAAAAAAAAATATGGCTTTCAGAATATGGAGAAAACATGATTTTTTTTTGCTTCAAAAATGAAATCATTTTGTAAAACTTACATAAAAAAAAAGTATACATATTAGGTATCGCCACGTCCGTCTCGACCAGCTATATAAAAATATCACATGACCTAACCCCTCAGATGAACACCGTAAAAAATAAAAAATAGAAACTGTGCTAAATAAACCATTTTTTGTCCCCTTACATCACAAAAAGTGTAATAGCAAGCAATCAAAAAGTCACACGCACCCCAAAATAGTGCCAATAAAACCGTCATCTCATCCCACAAAAATCATACCCTACCCAAGGTAATCGCCCAAAAACTGAAAAAATTATGTCTCTCAGACTATGGAAACACTAAAACATGATTTTTTTTGCTTCAAAAATGAAATCATTGTGCAAAACTTACATAAATAAAAAAAAGTATACACATTAGGTATCGCCGCATCCGTGACAACCTGGTCTATAAAAATACCACATGATCTAACCTGTCAGATGAATGTTGTAAATAACAAAAAAATAAAAACGGTGCCAAAACAGCTATTTCTTGTTACCTTGCCTCACAAAAAGTGTAATATAGAGCAACCAAAAATCATATGTACCCTAAACTAGTACCAACAATACTGCCACCCTATCCCGTAGTTTCTAAAATGGGGTCACTTTTTTGGAGTTTCTACTCTAGGGGTGCATCAGGGGGGCTTCAAATGGAACATTGGGTCAAAAAAAACAGTCCAGCAAAATCTGCCTTCCAAAAGTAGTATGGCATTCCTTTCCTTCTGCGCCCTACTGTGTGCCCGTACAGCAGTTTACAACCACATATGAGGTGTTTCTGTAAACTACAGAATCCGGGCAATAAATATTGAGTTTTGTTTGGCTGTTAACCCTTGCTTTGTTACTGGGAAAAATGGATTAAAATGGAAAATGTCCCCAAATATTTTAATTCTGAAATTTCATCTCCACTTGCCAATAACTCTTGTGGAACACCTAAAGGGTTAACGACATTTGTAAAAATCTGTTTTGGATACCTTGAGGGGTGTAGTTTCTTAGATAGAGTTTCTACTCTAGGGTTACATCAGTGGGGCTTCAAATGGGACATGGTGTAAAAAAAAACAGTCTAGCAAAATCTGCCTTCCAAAAACCGTATGGCATTCCTTTCCTTCTGCGCCCTGCCGTCTGCCCGTACAGTACAGTTTACAACCACATATAGGGTGTTTCTGTACACTACAGTATCAGGGCCATAAATATTGAGTTTGTTTGGCTGTTAACCCTTGCTTTGTAACTGGAAAAAAAAATTAAAATTGAAAATCTGCCAAAAAAGTGAAATTTTGAATTTGTATTTCTATTTTCCATTAATTCTTGTGGAACACCTAAAGGGTTAACAAAGTTTGTAAACTCAGCTTTGAATACCTTGAGGGGTGTAGTTTCTAGAATGGGGTCATTTTTGGGTATTTTCTATTAGGCCCCTTTCACATGGGTGAGTATTCCGCACGGATGCGATGCGTGAGTTGAACGCATTGCACCCGCACTGAATCCGGACCCATTCATTTCTATGGGACTGTTCACATGAGCGGTGATTTTCACGCATCACTTATGCGTTGCGTGAAAATCGCAGCATGTTCTATATTCTGCGTTTTTCACGTAACGCAGGCCCCATAGAAATGAATGGGGTTGCGTGAAAATCGCAAGCATCCGCAAGCAAGTGTGGATGCGGTGCGATTTTCACGCATGGTTTCTAGGTGACAGTCTATTCACTGCATTATTTTCCCTTATAACATGGTTATAAGGGAAAATAATAGCATTCTGAATACAGAATGCATAGTATAACAGGGGGCGTAAAGGGGTTTAAAAAAATAAAAAAATTAACTCACCTTCTCCTCTTGATCGCGTAGTTCCCGGTCTCTTCTTTACTTCTTTTATGATTAGCTGTGGGCTAAAGGACCTGTGGTGACGTCAGATCACATGCTCCATCACCACGGTGATGGAGCATGTGATCTGACATCACCACAGGTCATTTAGCCCACAGCTCATCATTAAAGAAGTAAAGAAGAGACCGGGAACTAAGGGAAAATAATACAATCTTCAAAACATCAATCCCAATCAATGTGAAGAAGTTCGGGTTTGGGTACCAAACATGCGCGATTTTTCTCACGCGAGTGCAAAACGCATTACAATGTTTTGCACTCGCGCCTAAAAATCGCGAGTGTTCCCGCAACGCACCCGCCTCTTATCCGGGCTAAAAATATGACGCCCGTGTGAAAGAGGCCTTATGTAAGCCTTGCAAAGTGACTTCAGACCTGAACTGGTCCCTAAAAATTGGAAAATAAATTAAACTTCTAAGCTTTGTAACATCCCCAAAAAATAAAATATCATTCCCAAAATGATCCAAACATGAAGTAGACATATGGGGAATGTAAAGTAAAAACTATTTTTGTAGGTATTACTATGTATTATAGAAGTAGAGAAATGAAAACGTGGAAATTTGCAATTTTTTACAAATTTTTGGCAAATTTGGTATTTTTTATAAATAACATTTTTTTTTTTACTTCATTTTACCATTGTCATGAAGTACAATATGTGCCGAAAAAACTATCTCATAATGGCCTGGATAAGTCAAAGCGTTTTAAAGTTATCACCACTTAAAGTGACACTTGTCAGATTTTCAAAAAATGTCCTGGTCCTTAAGGTGAAATAAGGCTGTGTCCCAAAGGGTTTAACCTCCCTGGCGGTATGATTATGTCAGGAATTTTGGACCAAAAGTGGTACAATTTTTTGCATGAAATTTGGTGTTATGTATTGTAGGCTTGCAATTCTTAGTAATTACTTACTTAAACCTGACCAAACAAGACTTTAGTAGACATCCCAGATGTGATAAAGTTTCAAACACAAAATCATGAATTATAATCTAATAAAAATTATAATTTTATTTAATAATGTAATAAAAATAATGAAATAAATAAATTTTGAAACATGGGACTGCACAAAATCCGACGTCACAATTAGGACAATGGAACCTGGTTTCTTTTCGGACTTTCTTTCTATTGCCATCTCTCTTTGAGCAGCAAACCACACACATCTTGGTAGGTGCTGCCTTTTTTGCGGTTGGCGGGATGAAGTCGATAAAGTGACGACCAGTCAGGCGTTCTGGGTTGACAACGTCAACAGCACGACGTCCAGGTCTGTTCACAGCTACTGATGGCATCTGGTGGTTGACAAAAATCTGCTCAACCACCTTCCATATAAAGTCAGAATGAACAAGAGGCTTGTCACTCTTTGCTCTGTGCAGGATATATGCATTCCAAAGGCATTGTTCCAGAAGATGCCTGAAGATCTTCTTATAATATTTTTTTAGCTGTTTGCGCATAGCCGGATAAAATGTCATTGCCTGATCGGCTCTGTCGACACCTCCCATGGTATTATTATAGTCTATCACGACATGCGGCTTCAGCACATCTTTTCCACCTTTTGTGTGGACCATGGCAGTAGAGGTATTGTGCACAGTACTCATGAGACACACGTCCTTCTTGTCTCACCATTGCATTGCCATCATCTTACCCTTCTGCCAGGCAACCATTTCTCTGGTTTTGAGTTTTTTCTTGGCAAACATAGATGGCATGTCACGTCGGTTAGGCCTAACGGTACCATATGCATCAGTCTTGTTTTGTAGCAAAACCTCATACAGTTCCGGAGACGTGTAGAAATTGTCTGTGGTCACACAATATCCCTGATTCAGCAATGGCTCCAGCAGTGTAAGGACAGATGATGTGGCCATCCCATAGCCACTGTACCTGGAGTTGAACTTCGTGCCTTTACCAGTGTAAATGACCGAATTCCAGATGTACCCAGTGGATGACTCGCACAGCATGTAGGATTTGATGCCAAACCGCGCTCTTTTGGATGCTATGTACTGTATCCAGCTTAGGCGTCCCTTGTAGGCCATCAAACTTTCATCTACGCTGACGTCCCTTTCTGGCACATAGGTCTGCTGGAAATTGGTCACAATAATTTGCCATACCTCCCAGATTTTTTTCAGTTTGGGTGCAGGATGCGTAGCCTCATCAAATTCTTCATTGTTTGTGAAGTGGAAATACTTCATGGAGAGGGAAAACCGGTATTCTGACATCACAGTGCCAAAAAATGGAGTGGCCAGTAACTTATTGGCGGTCCAGTACCATTTCTGGAGCGGTTTCCCCATCAACCCCTGAAGAATGATCAGTCCCAGAAACTGTTACATGTCCTCTTTGGTCACCGGTTCCCACTTTCTGCTTCTGGAAAAGGTGGCATGCTGCGTAGCGGATTGCTGCTCTTGGTAGCGATTTGTCTCTGTGACAATTTTTTCAATTACCTCCTCAGTGAGGAATAATTGCAGGTATGCCAGAGGGTTGTCACGCTCAACATCTACCTTCATCCCAGGTGATCCAGTGAACAGGAATCTTGGGGGCGCTACCTGGTCTGTGTCGCAGTCAATAAGGCACCAAGTGCGCACATGGCTGAGATCAGGTGCAGGATCATCGCCGTTGTCACTTGCCAGATCAGTGTCAGTGTCAGACGACAAGTCTCCCCACGACTCACTATCGCTCAGTTCTGCGAGCACCTCCGTGTCACTGTCGCTGTCACTCAACTGGTCCAAAACCGCTTTTGTAGTAAAGTTGCGCTTTTTTGATGCCATGTTATACATTTATTTTATGGGCACAAATTACAGTAAAATGGCAGGCAAGGGGCACTGTACAGTAATCACATACAGTAATCACATGTCAGATCTGAGGTTATACAGTGTAATCCTCTCAGATTACAATGCATAACCTATTTTATGTGTGTGTGTCACTTTTAGTGTTTATATTTTTTTGAATTTCCCACCCAGTTCCGCCCCCATGCGCAGCTGCAGCTCGCAGGGGACGGAACCAGGAAGTCAGATGCCGGCCGGCGCACACAGCAGAGGACATCTGCCGGATCGCCGGCAGAAGGTGAGGGGGGACTTTGCAATGTTACCCCGAGCGTGACTCGGGGTTACCACTCCTGGCAGCGAAAATTAACCCCGAGTCACGCTCGGGAATACCGGCAAGGAGGTTAAATAAAACAGGTCACCCACTCACACCTGATTGTCACTAGTGATGAGCGGCATAGGCAATATTCTAATTCGCGATATTTTGCAAATTTTTGGCCAAATATTTGCCCTAAATTTGCCATGATTGCGAAATCGTAAATGTAATATATTTGCGATAAAAATTAGTGATTAGAATATTCGCAATAAACACTAAGGGGTAGGCAACTTTCCTGTTGGTTGCTAGGGATGTTGCTTAGTGTCGATATTCGCGATCATTTTGTGATAAATTCATGAATAGGAATATATAGCACTATATTCTAAATATTTGCGAATTCTCAAAGTGGCGATATTCGCGATTAAAATTTGCGATTCGAATATTCACGCTCAACACTATTGAAAACATGTGATTTTAATTTTACCTTCAAATTTTCTGCTACTCCCAAAGGTTCAAATACATTTTCCACTTACAGACATATGATATTGGATCATTTTCCTCAATAAATAAATAATATTTATTTTTTTGCTTATTTGATTTAGTTAGCTTTATCTCATTTTTGGAAAGTAAAAATGTGATGTAGTTTTAGGTCAAATTTATGCAAAAATATAGAAAATTTTGCAGGGTTCACAAACTTTCAAGAACCACTGTACTTGAGGTATGTTAACTATAATTATGTATGAACTATGCCGTATGATTTCCTCATCTATATCTTCTGTGTCTATCATCTGAACTCCATATAATCCCATATTCTATGTCAAGTGTTTTCTTGATCTATGTTATGTGTGTTCTTTTTTCTATGCCATGTATGTGCCTGATTTATGGCATGCATACCCCTGATCTACACCAATCAGCTATAATCAATAGTGATGAGCGGCATATCCCTTATTTGAATTCACGATTATTTGACACTTCCGATTAATCGTAAATGTTAAAAATAGCGTAATGCGAATTTCATCAAAAAAGAACATATAGCATTAAATTTAGTGCTATATATTCCTTTGAAGAATATTCATCATATTATAAAACATTAATATATACCAATATAGCGAATAGACAATAAAAAAAGATTCTACCACTATATTAGTTAAATCACTATATATTATAAATGGTTCTATATAAATGCTAAGCTCTTTGCCTCTCTCTTCAGGGATAAGAGCCGATATTCGCAGCTCAAATAAATTCGCATTACGAAGATTCGCGCTTCAATCACTTACTCGTCAATGTAAGTAAGATTGGAGCCTTTCGACTTTCTGGACACAATGAAGAATATGTGTACTGTGAATTTGTGCATTAAAAATCAAAAACAAACAAAAAAAAAGAATATTTGTTTTTACCAATCTATATCACTATATTCGAAATATTAGCGAAATCGCAAATTGCCGATATTCGCAATAAAAATTTGCTTTTTGAATATTCGCGCTCAACACTAATAATCAACTACCTAATATTGTGTAGGTCCCCTTGTGCTGCCAAACCAGCTCAGACCTATTGAAGCATGGACTCCGCAAGACCTTTAAAAGTGTGTGGAATCTGTCACAAAGACATTAGTAGAGTATCCTGTAAATTAAGTAATTTTCAGGGTGGGACCTCCATAGATCAAACATGTACAGCATAGGACTGTAGGTGCTTTCCAGGGATGGACAAGGGTCAACATAGGTGCTCTGGTCTGCAGCTATGCAGCTGTATATGCAGCTGTGATGTGTCCTGACAACCACCTCCTTACCATAACTAGCATTCTCTTTTTTAGCAATTTTTTGCTACAGTAGCTTTTCTGTAGCATCAGACCATATGGGCAGCCTTTGCTTTTCACATGCATCAATGTTGGTAGTTTACCACTCCTTCCTTGTAGCACTGTTGGTTGGTTGAGAACACCTCCACAAGACCCTTTGCAGTGTTGCCAACCAGAATTTTTCTTTCTTCTGGACAATTTTTTCCCCAAATCACGGACAGACAACATTTTTTACAAACAAATTGGAAAACCATAATGAATGATAAGGATTATAAGTAATACATGTCTATCGCTCAATATACTGATAAACACTCATTACTATGAGCTGTAAAATGATGATAATTACCACCTGAATGATCTAGTTAAGTACAACTAGCCTCCAAAAAAATCACAGACACATCTATTCTTTTTCACAGACACAGGAAAAATACTAACCTATTTTTACAGACTGTCCAGACATTTCTGGACGGTTGGCAACCCTGACCCTTTACTTTGGGGATGCTCTGAACCAGTCATCTCACAATTACAGTTTGGTCCTTGTCAACGTCATTCAGATCCTTACACTTGAACAGTTTTCCGCTTCCAACTCATCAACTTCAAGAACTGTCTGCTCACTTGCTGTCTAATATATCCCATTGTCATGCGATAATGTTAGTCACCAGTCAGTTTTCTAATGTTACAGCTGATGATATGTGTGTCCCTGATGTATACAATGTGTGCCCCTATTCTATGTCATGTGTGTCCCAAATTTACAGGATGTCATATATTAGGAAATGGTGTTATTTCAGGAAAAATAATTTATAGATGTAGAAAAATAGGAAAATACTCCTGGCCTGATATGTTAAAGCTGCCTCAGAAAAAATGCTATTTGTGGTCATATTATCCAGTCCAGTGGTTTTTTTTTTTCCAGAGTAGGTTAGAAAATTAAAATAAATGAAAAAATATATAATAAAATACACGATTCAGACTTTAATACTGACATTTATTAACATAAATTTGGACTCTGAAAGGGGTTGAGTAGTATAACGTAAGTAATTTTGTAATAGCAGAATGCAGAGGCCCAGATTTACTATTAGTTAGTCAGTGTAAACCTGGACAAGGTGGTTTTAAAATGTGCCAGATTTATCACAGGGGCTCAAGCTGTATGATAAATCTGATGTATGTTTAGATTGCCTGTCTAGCCTGTGGCAAGTTTTCAGATACAATTTTCTCACAATATGGTGCATTTTGTAGCAATTTAAGCCTTGTCCCCTTTCCAGTGAAGCCCCATCGCCTTACACTAAGCTTTGAAATTTCTTTAGTGAGGCTAAAAACATTCCAGAAAGCCCTGTTGCTCCAAATTGCGCAGAATTGTGCCAAACTGTGGGATTTTATTGATTCTGGGGCATAAAGTGGCGTAGTTTACCACTATGTACACCAAGCAAATACAGAGATCAGGGGGTACCCTGCTGGCAACAATCAGCCGGCTGTAGAAAAAAAAAATAACTAAAGGGGCGGACATGCTGCTTGTGTACTCTGTTCAGCTGCAAAGGGGCCTGGGGCCCCTCCTGACTGTATAACAGTAGCAGAAGTGCCCAGTCTGCACCACTAAGTGAGGCTTAGTGGGCCGACAATGGGGGGGGGCTTAGCGGTGTGAAGGATTGATCTTAAAAGTGCCAAAGAGGCCCGTAGACATGCCAAATCCAGCCCTGGAGCCATAGTGTTGTATTATGTAGTAATATAAACCTGCTTAGTACTGGTCCCTGATACCTGTTCTTCAGGACATTAGCAGGAATGGTGTCAGTGTTTGTGCACATGCTGCTTGACTGCACTGCAGCTGTTTAAATGCTCATACCCCAAATTGGTTTACTTTACTTGCTTGCTTATAGTAATTTTGGGAATCTTACTGCAATATATGGCTATACTGAAGTTATACTTTTCAGATTTAACAGCTTCTCACCTGTGTGAATTCCCAGAGTTTCTGTGTTGGTCTTGGAACATCATCACATTTCTTAAGAGTAGGGGTTCTTCCTTTGCCATCATCAATGAGACACTTCGTATCAGGTAAGAAGGCAGTAGAGCCAAGGGGACCTAACTGCAGCAGCCCCTCAGCACTGTATCGAACCAACTGTATGAAAGCAAAAAAAAACTGTCAAAGACCATCCTACTGCTTTTGGATATATTCTACATTTTTCAAAGAACCACCTTGGTCTGAATACTTTTGTAAAAAAACAACCAAAAAACAAACAAACAATAATAATAATAATAATAATAATAATATAATAAAAATGTTTGTATAGCCCCTGATTATTCAATAAAATCTATTGGCATAGCACCACCTGCGGTTTGTTCTTGTCCTTACTTCTCTGTCAACTTTGCTGAGGTGGACACACATGCTCAGTTCCATCCTTCAACTGTCATAAGCTGTATGTACAGTGGCATTTGTAGGAGAGAGGTACAGTAGAAAGGACATGTTCCCTGAGAAAGGACACACCACTGAGAAAGGACATGCTCCATGAGCTACCAGCTGGGAATACATCTAGCAGAATAAATAGCAGGACAATACTATTGACTGTACATTTATATGTGAGTGTATCAGAAATACTCACAATTCATGACGCATGACCAGTGGCGACTCTAGGAACAATATATAGGGGGGGCACAAAGATACCACAGTCAAAAATGGGGGGGCAAAAACAAAATAAGTATATAGAAATAAGATTACAAAATACTAGAGAGTTGCGGTATGCAGGGATACATTTATAATAAAGCAATTTACTTACAAAAGAAGCTATTCAGTCGTCTGCTGTGCCGTCCTCTGCTTGCTTCCGCGGATTCTTTCCCCTACTTTCTGTCTCTCGTCAGTGCACAGGCGCACTGTTATGGTGGATCTGTGGAAGACACACTGTTATGGGGGCATCTGTGGATGACACATTATGCCTCTCATTAGCCCTCATTATGCCTCTCATTAGCCCCCATATCAGCCCTTATGCCTCATTAGCCCCCATTATTCTTCATATTAGCCCCATTATGCCTCATTAGCCCACATTATGCCTCATTAGCCCACATTATGCCTCTAATTAGCCCCCATTATGCCTCTTATTAGCCCCCATATGCCTCCTATTAGCCCCCATATGCCTCCTATTAGCCCCCATATGCCTCCTATTAGCCCCAATTAGCCCCCATATGCCTCCAATTAACCCCATATGCCTCCAATTAGCCCCATAGACCCCATATGCCTCCAATTAGCCCCCATATGGCTCCAATTAGCCCCCATATGCCTCCAATTAGCCCCCAATTAGCCCCCATATGCCTCCTATTAGCCCCCAATTAGCCCCTATATGCCTCCAATTAGCCCCTATATGCCTCCAATTAGCCCCTATATGCCTCCAATTAGCCCCCATATGCCTCATATTAGCCCCCATATGCCTCATATTAGCCCCCATATGCCTCCAATTAACCCCCATATGCCTCCAATTAGCCCCATAGACCCCATATGCCTCCAATTAGCCCCCATATGCCTCCAATTAGCCCCCAATTAGCCCCCATATGCCTCCTATTAGCCCCCAATTAGCCCCTATATGCCTCCAATTAGCCCCTATATGCCTCCAATTAGCCCCCATATGCCTCCAATTAGCCCCATAGACCCCATATGCCTCCAATTAGCCCCCATATGCCTCCAATTAGCCCCCATATGCCTCCTATTAGCCCCCATATGCCTCCTATTAGCCCCATATGCCTCCTTTTAGCCCCCAAATATGCCTCCTATTAGCCCCCAAATATGCCTCCAATTAGCCCCCAAATATGCCTCCAAATGCCCCCATATGCCTCCAATTAGCCCCCAAATATGCTTCCAATTAGCCCCCAAATATGCCTCCAATTAGCCCCATATGCGTCTAAATGCCCCCATATGCCTCCTATTAGCCCCATATGCCTCCTATTAGCCCCCATAATGCCCCCAGCAGCCACATTTTTTATAAAATAAAATAAAAAAACACTTACCTCTCCTGCTCCTGGACGGACGCCGCCTGCCATTTTCTCCCTCCTCAGTCGACTGTGCTCTAAACTGGCGCGCACAGCGTGAGGTCACAGAGCGACCTCACGCTGTGCGCAGCCCTGCACAGCCGACAGCCGAGGACCAGGAAGTGGTGAGTACAGAGCGTTCACCACTTCCTGGTTCTTCGGTACTAATGAGCGCTTCCATAATGGAAGCGCTCATTAGTATTCACTCAGGGGAATCAGCGGGGGGGCACCCGGGGGGGCAAGGAACAACATAGGGGGGGCAATTGCCCCCCCTCGCCCCCCTCTAGCGACGCCACTACGCATGACTAAGGGGGTGTGACCTCTGTAATGTCGGGCAGGAATAGGATAAGAGAAGCTCAGCATTCTCATATAAGATATAGGCCTGCAAGGCCTTTTTTGTATATGAAAGATATGATAAAAGGACTGAAAGCACTTTAAGTACTGGATGAATCGGGAGTATTTCTGATACAATCACATATATACAGTCAAGAGTATTGCCCTACTGTTTATATTGCAATTGTTGAAGTGGAGCTGACTGAGGCTCCAGAATCAGACTGTGATTGTTACTCCACATGGGAGCTATATATACTAGAATAAATCTAGCAGAGCAATTAAGTGGTCACATACTGTGTCTTGCACAAACATTTAAGGATTTATTTGACCACAACCCTCTCAGATCTGTATTCTGTGTACTTAGGGTACACAGTCAAAAAAGACGACTGAGGGGAGATCTAATAACTATGTATAAATATATCCGGGGGACAGCACAGGGATCTCTCCCATCATCTATTTATATCCAGGTTTGTAATGAGGGGACATCCTCTTCTTCTAGATTAAAGAAGGTTTGTACACAAACATAGAAGAGGATTCTGTACGGTAAGAGCAGTGAGACTATGGAACTCTCTGCCTGAGGAGGTGGTGATGGTGAGTTCACTAAAAGAGTTCAAGAGGGGCCTGGATGTATTTCTGGAGTGTAATAATATTACAGGATATAGCTACTAGAGAGGGGTCGTTGATCCAGGGAGTTATTTTGATTGGAGTCAGAAAGGATTTTCTTCCTCTAAAATTTGGAAAATTGGCTTCTACCTCACAGGGTTTTTATTCCTTCCTCTGGATAAACTTGCAGGATGACAGGCCGAACTGGATGGACAGATGTCTTTCAGCCTTATAAACTATTACTATGTTGCTATCACCCTCTCCTTCAAATTATTAAAAATAACCTAGAACGCTGGTCTAAAGGAACATTTACATGGCTTGGTCAGATTGCTATTTTCAAAATGAATGTCCTCCCTAGGATTGTATATTTCTTTCATGCCCTGCTCATTAACATACCAAGATCTTACCGCCAAGCTGACCATTTAGTGAGAATTGTATTCTGGGTTACACACAAAGAACATAAGCAATGGGTGGATATGGAACAATGCTTTCTTTCTACACCCTTTCCCCCACAACTCCTGGTTGGGTCCATACACGCCATTGGTGGTGCATACTCACCCTACTATAGACTCAAAGTTCCGACTAGCAGCCTCTGTTTTTCTTAACTCTGACATCTGCTTCCCCATATCCAATGTTTCATATCCCCTCAGGTATGGATCAGGGATCCTTCAAGCAGTGGATTGGTGCTCCCTTGCTGGCGTATATTTAAGACATTTTCCATACCAAAAACTGGTGTGGAGAATGATAAATGAGCCGGGCTTCCCCGCTCAGGCCATGCCGCCTTTTCTCGCCATTCTGTAAAGGTGTCTTGAGCAGGAAAAGCTTCAGATTTTGCTGCAAAAATGCAGTTTGACAAAATCTGCAACTTTAGTACTCCAAAAAGTGGTGTATAAGAGTTAGTAAATGTCCCCCATATTCCTTATTTTTTGAATTGGTTCTCATATGGAAGCCTTAGTGCATTGTCAAGGTATTGGCACTTATGTACACTGAGTAATTCATATGTTTAGGAATGTATTTCAGTCACAGATGGACAGATATTTGACTTGTCCTTCTGGATTTATGTCTCAAATCTCACTTTTATTGCTTTTTATTTCTTGCAAATGTTAAATAAAGAATTTAACAAAAAGAAATAGATTGTTACACACTATATGATGTCTGATTTTCATTCTTTACATTAATCATGGCATAACCCCTTTAAAGTGGCTTAAATCTAGTCTTTGATGTAGCTGTTTTCTCTTTCAGTCATATCCGCTGCCCGTCTACACCATTGCTTGCTGGGGACATGGATTGCCATCACTTGAATATACTGCGCTGTTTCAAACAATCACTTTGCTTTTACTCACCATATGTTCCACTGACATAGACTGTTAACATCTTTTCCTGCCTGTGCTGCCTGCACCTCTGTATAATAACTGTCTGTTCCGAAAACCCCTTTGCGTTTGTGATATCTCTGACAATAGGGAGTAACTCAGCAGAAAGCACAGGACACAGACAATGTAATGTTGTGACACATGACACTTTCATTTAGTGCATTCATGCAGAGCCAAGACTCTTGATGATCATAAAGGAAACCACTCTGATTCTAAGGAAACATAACCATATCCTTTAGTTTTTTAGTCTTTTAAGTCTTAGTATATTTAAATTTAAATTTGCTTTATTCAATGAAAATATTTGCTTTTCATTGGAGATAACACTGATGAATAAATTTGACATAACATTTATACGAAAGCATTATCTTTCGTACAATTTATCGACATTCGGAAAAATCTCTCATGTTATAATTTAGGAAATTAGTGCTCAACTTAAAATGAATTGATTAGCTAATAGGCAGTGAACACTTCCATGGTACTAGGTTGGTGACAATTTTTTTATATGCTGTACAGATATCAAAACTACATATACTAAAACTTTGTTTCTGTCTATTCTTGGCCATTTCAAAAAGTCTTTCTCCCTCTATCTGCAAGATACTACAGTAAGTTCTTATACATTATATATAAGTCTCTGTTCAGACTAGTGCCATGGCTTCTGGTTACTAAGGGCAATGACTGATTGCAGTGGTCAGTTACCATCAAGGACAACAGGAACAGTGGTGCTGGAGTGGAAGGGATTGTCTGAGTAGTATTTCAGCTTGGACAACTCCTTTCAGTGTACTAAGTTCTTGGCTAATTATTTTGTAAATATGGATCCTATTAAATCCCTTTGATTCATATTTGACTTTATTTATATTCTACAGTTGTGTTCAAAATTATTCAACCCCCAATGCTGTAAAGGGTTTTAGGGAATTTAGTGTACATTTGTAATTGTGTTCAGAATGAAATCTTACAAGAACTTTTTAAAGAACCAAATGCAACTAAAATGACATCAATTGTTTTTGTAATACAGTATTAAATGTTTTTTTTTTGTGATTTCTTCATTGACACAATTATTCAACCCCTTAAAGACTACCACTCTTAAGAACAGAGGTTCATTCAAGTGTTTTCTATCAGGTATTGAAAACACCTGTGGATGTCAAGGAGCAGCAATCAAGCATAATAAGCACCAATTAGGCAAATTTAAATGGACTGTGATACTCAGCTCCTTCTAGACATTTACTGGTGTGTTTACAAACATGGTGAAGTCAAGAGAATGGTCCAGGAAGACAAGAGAAGAGGTGATTTCTCTTCACAGGAAGGACAATGGCTATAAGAAGATTGCAAAGATGTTAACCATACCAAGAGACACCATAGGAAGCATCATTCGCAAATTCAAGGCAAAGGGCACTGTTGAAACCTGGTCGTGGCAGAAAGAAGATGCTGACTTCGACTGCTGTGCGCTACCTTAAGCGCAAAGTGGAGAAAAGTCCCTGTGTGACTGCTGAGGAACTGAAAAAAGATTTGTCAGATGTGGGTACTGAAGTTTCAGCTCAGACAATAAGGCGCACACTGCGTAATGAAGGCCTCCATGCCAGAACTCCCAGGCGCACCCCCTTGCTGTCTCCAAAGAATAAGAAGAGTCGACTGCAGTATGCCAAAAGTCATGTGGACAAACCACAAAAGTTTGGAATAGTGTTCTGTGGACTGATGAAACAAAATTAGAACTGTTTGGGCCCATGGATCAACGCTATGTTTGGAGGAGGAAGAACAAGGCCTATGAAGAAAAGAACACCTTTCCTACTGTGAAGCATGGCGGGGGGGTCAATCATGCTTTGGGGCTGTTTTGCTTCTACAGGTACAGGGAAGCTTCAGCGTGTGCAAGGTACCATGAATTCTCTTCAGTACCAGGAGATATTGGATGAAAATGTGATGCAGTCCGTCACAAACCTGAGGCTTGGGATACGTTGGACATTTCAACAGGACAATGATCCCAAGCATACCTCCAAGTCCACTAGAGCATGGTTGCAGATTAAAGGCTGGAACATTTTGAAGTGGCCATCGCAGTCACCAGACTTAAATTCGATTGAGGACCTCTGGTGGGACTTAAAGAAGGCAGTTGCAGCGCGCAAGCCTAAGAATGTGACTGAACTGGAGGCATTTGCCCATGAAGAATGGGCGAAGATACCCGTAGATCGCTGCAAAACACTTGTGTCAAGCTATGCTTCATGTTTAAAAGCTGTTATAACTGGAAAAGGATGTTGTACTAAGATTGAATGTCACTTGGGGGTTGAATAAAACTGATAATGATGTGAGCACAGAAAAGACATTTGTGGTTATTTCATTATAAATGTTATGTTATATTTGTCTGACTTACAAGTGCCTCTTTGATTTAATTGTAAACAAGATGACTGAAATGATCAAAATCAATGTCAAACTGGCCAAAACACTCAATTTCAGTGGGGGTTGAATAATTTTGAACACAACTGTATAATAAACTGCAAGACCAGCAATTACTGATGTCTCTCAAACTGTGAAAATGACAAGCCATAGATTTTTGTATGCTTTATGGGTTGAAGAAAATAGACAATACAAAGATGAATTGCTTAGTCTAATCCTTGAGCAAAACATACAGACCAAGATTTTAAGGAAATCTGAACTCAAGAGCAAATGCAGTGGATCAATCAAGATAAATGAGTGTCACGGGATGACATATGTAGCCCGATGTTGCAAGCAAACAAAGGAAAGGAAGTGTTTCTTCTAGACAATTGCTTGCTCATCAATGGAGATGACTGCTGAATTCAGCTAGCTCCACCTTCTTAAAGTTCCTCCCTGTGAGTCAGTCTTTTTTTAATTTTTTATAAGCCTTGGAACATGACAAGGGAAAACCGCCAAGCCAAATATCCATCTATAGACAGCTTCTTTGGGGTGCTTGCCCCTCATCAGCATAGAGTAAGATTCTGGCTTGCTGAGCGCGATGCTGTGTGTGCTGTGTATCCATGTCTATGGATAGATATTTGGCTTGGCTATTTTCCCTTGTCATTTTCCAAGGCTTGCTAAGAAATTGGACTTTGATTCACAGGGAGCTACTTCCAGAGGGTGGCGCTAGCGAGATTGTTCTCTTTCCCTGGAAGAAACATCTTTGCATATGCCATTCAAGGCTTACAGACATTCTTTATCCTGTCTTCGACTTGGTGTCTGCAAACTGTTGTACTTGTAATGGCTAGTCCTGAGGACCGTAACATGCAGCAGAAGGTCGGTCTGTAACTTTTGCTAATATTTTTTATTTGCAAATAAATATGGTAGTTAAACATTTCAGCTTTGTCAAAAATACTTAACATAGTTAAATATGCAAATAAAATCTCTCCAGCCTTTGTCACCCGGATTCTTGTAACAAATGGAAAAATAAAGAGCAGCGGGAAATATCTTTGCTGTGAAGATGGCGTTAACAAATAGCCATTATGAAAACAAAGTGTTCAGCTGAGTGTTATCTTAAATTTATAGGGCAGCGCCTGCTGTTGGTAATAGGAGAATTTATGCTTGGGTAAATATAACTAAACAGACAGGAAACATTATTAAGATGTGTTGGGACAATAAACTAGACATAGAATATTCTTTTTTACACAGTGATAAACCTGCCTTGCTGTTTTTCATGTCTTAATTACATAAATACACATGTATTTCCATTACCTTAATAAAGTATAATCCTTTTCATTAAGTTTTACATCTCTCCAAATGTAAAGAACATAAAGCACAAGACGACTGAGAACAGTTTGTATTAACATACCTGTAGCTAGGCAGCTGTATACTGTATGTGTATTAGGACTCTTTCACACAGTCAGCTTTTGGCCAGTAATTTCTATCAGTGATTGTGAGCCAAAACCAGGAGTGGAGGCTACACAGATATGAGATATAATAGAAATATTTATTCTTTGTGTTTCACCCTCACCTGGGTTTGGTTCACAATTAGTGTTGAGTGAAGCAAAGCATCCGAAGTAGAATTCGATCAGAAGTTTAGGAAAAATTTGATTTGCAACAAATCCGAATGTCCTCGCGCTTCATGGTAACGAATCGTTCCCCCCCCCCTAAAATGGCGGCTACACGTGCTACAAAATTAAAGTAAGAAGCCTGGGAATGCAAGATCACCCATAATGCAATGCAGACAGCCAATCCACAGCTAGCCAGCCCCTATGATGTCACAGTTCTTTAAATGCCTCATCTCATGCTGTCGCCATTTCAATGTGAGCCATGCATAGGGAGAGATATGACAAGCACTAGAAAGAAAGCCTTTAATTGTAGAATATTGGATAGGGAGAGTGCATGGACAGTGTAGGGGTATCGTAGGGAGAGCACAGGGAGAGCATAGGGAGACTGCAGGACAGGGCAGAGAAAGTGCAGGGACTGTAATCTGAAGCCGAAGGGATCCATAGGAGACAGGGTAGTTTGCATTAATCTCTGAGTAGGGCACAGAGCTATCTAATTGAACAGTGTTCACCTTGTTTAATAGATAAGCTTTTCTATTAGGCTTTGATTCTTAAATTGGGTTGAATAGACTGTCTAATTCTACTGTTATTGGGTTGTCCACCTTGTTGAATAGATAAAAAAAAATCTATTATGCCTTGATTCTCAAATTGGGATGACTAACCTGTCTGATTATACTGTTATTGGGGTGTCCACATTCTTTAATAGATAAACAGTTCTATAATGCCTTGATTCTCAAATTGAGCTGAATAACTTATCTCCTTTAACTGTTATTGGGGAGTCCACATTGTTTAATAAATAAAAATTCCATTAGGCCTTGGGTCTCAAATTGGGTGAATAACCTGTCTACTCCAACTGTTATTGGGATGTCCACATTAACAAATCTAGAACCCCTTCATTCTCATATTGGGGTGAATAACCGGTATTGTTCTACTGTTATTGGCATATCCACATTGTTTAATAGATAAACAATTCCATTAGGCTGGGCAGTGTTAAAAATGTTCCTGTAGCTAGCACAAGTAGTTGCAGAAGAAGTGTGTGTGGGGGGGGGGGGGGAGGGCAGGGGGTGTTAGCAGCAGCCACAGCAAAAGGCCAGAGCTGCCACTGTCAACCAGCAGTCATGTTTTGAAGACCAATCCTGCTATCCATTAATGGTGACTTGGTCTTCAACATCATCTCAATTGACATTAGTCACGCACAGCCAGGAGTCGGTGGGTTCTTCTGAAACCACACTTATTTGACATGGCCCAGGAAGAAGCTCTGTGCTCTCACCTGTCCTGAACCTGCCTCTTTCATTTGCTGCTACTTCTGCCAGGCAAGCAATGCATGCCGTCAACTCTGCTATGCTTTTCAGTGACAATGAGCTTATTGAAGACAGTGAGCAGCTACTGGCCAGCCCATATGTGGAGGGGAGGTCCACTGCTTCCTCATGTAGGTGTGCAAGTAGGAATGATGACAGTCACATAGGAGCAGGTTTTGTCAACGGTCAGCAACGCGGCAATGAGACTGGTGAGGGTGACAAAAGTGACATGCAGACAGTAGTGGATGATGATGTAGACAGTGGTGTTGCCAGGGGGGGGGCCAGAGGGGGCCACGGCCCCCCCTACATCATGCTGTGCCCCCCATGTGCCCCCCCCCAACTAAAATGGCCCCCAAAGTGAGCCACCGCAGTCGGGCACAGGGAGATTAGTGATGTCCGGTTCATGAGTCAATTCCTCTGACTGAGCCGATCCGTGTGAACAGCTCTGTCAGATAGCAGAGCAGAGAGACGCTGGCAGCAGGGAGGGAGGAGCGTAATCTGATCCTAGAGTGGAAGCCAGCCATTCCCCTCCCCGCCCACCCCGGCCTGCAACCAATCAGAGCTCAGGCAAGCAGCTCTGAGTCCCACACTGTACAGGAGGGAGTCTAAGAATCGAATGAGTCATCTAAAGATCCGACTTAGTTAGAGACTCATTCGATTCTTTGAGTTAAAAGAACAGTGAGTCACTAGAACAGCTTACACTGAGGGCCGGAAGAGGCTGCACCGCATCGCCGACATGGAGGTAAGTATAAGTGTTCTTTGTTTTTTTTACAATAGTTTTACAGGTACATTAGGGGGGCTCTTGTTACTGGCACATTGGGGGGGCTTATTACTGTCACATGATGGGGGGCTTATTACTGTCACATTGGGGGGGCTTATTACTGGCACATGATGGGGGGCTTATTACTGGCACATGATGGGGGGCTTATTACTGGCACGTGATGGGGGGTTTATTACTGGCACATGATGGGGGGCTTATTACTGTCACATGATGGGGGGCTTATTACTGGCACGTGATGGGGGGGCTTATTACTGGCACGTGATGGGGGCTTATTACTGGCACGTGATGGGGGCTTATTACTGGCATGTGATGGGGGGCTTATTACTGGCACGTGATGGGGGGCTTATTACTGGAACATCGGGGTGGATCTTATTACTGTCACGTGATGGGGGCTGGGCTCTTATTACTGTCACATTGGGGTGCTCGTGTTACTTGCACATGATGGGGGCACTTATTACTGGCACGTTATTGGGGGCACTTATTACTGGCATATTATTGGTGGGCACTATAGGGGCATCTACTGAGGCCACAAAGAGGAATATTTTATATGGGGGGCTCTGTATAGTAGAATTTCATACTGGGACACATGGTGGGTACTATGGGGAAGGTGGGAGAGGAGTACTATAGGGTCATCTACGAGGGGCACTAAGAAGGGGTATTTTATACTTGCAAATTATGGGGGACACTGAGGGCATCTACTGGGGCACGATATATGGGGCATTTTATACTGGTACATTATGGGGGGCACTAGGAGGAAGGGGGGAGAGGAGCACTATGGCGGCATTTACTGGGGGTACTTTATAGGGGTATTTTATACTGGCACATTATGGGGGACATTAGCTCAACTAGGGGCATTACAAGGGGGTATTTTTTGCACTGTCACATTATAAGGAAAACTATTTCTACTGGGGGGGGGGACATTATGGTGGGCTTTATTACTACCCATGGTAGGACCCCCTAGTAGCAGAACCAGCCTCTCCTTGCTCTGCTATCCCTCTGCCCCTTCTCCAAATCCTTATTATGAAATATTTCTCATTAGGATGAAACACAACATCAGCTCTGCAAAGTGTGGAAGTGGTGTCCGAGATCCCCAAGGGCCAAGCCAAGTAATTGTAAGTTTTCATAGTTCTATAAGCACCCTTGTTCTGCGGCGGCAGACAGAAAATAATCTGGAAGTGCCCCTCCCGAGACCAGGCTCTGGATCCGCCACTGGTCTGGACCGCTCCCAGGAGTGTACATTTCTTCTATACTGTAATCCGTATGCTCTGACCTGCAGAAATAGGCACCCGCTTGGTAACAACTAACAGGCAGTACCTGTAGACTGTAGCCTGGCCCTGTTACCGAAGCTAGCCGAGTGGTGTAAGGTTAAGGTACTAGTAGAGATGAGCGGCCGCTTAATCCTGATTTAAAGTTTAAGTTACTTCAGGATATGGATTACAGTTTAGAAATGTCAAATGTACACTCCTGTGGGAGGCGGGGAGGGGGATCTGTGGATGACACTGTTATGGAGGGGGAAATGGGGATGACACTGTAATGGGGTGCATCTGTGGATGACACATATAGCATAAGATGCTATATACGGTATGTGTCATGCACAGATCCCCCCATAGCAGTGTCATCCACAGATCCCCCTCCCTATAAAAGTGTCATCCACAGGCAGCTAGGACATTGAAAATCTAGGAGGTTGAAATCTGAGAGATTTTTTATATATTTTTTTAAACCACAGACAGCAGGACCTTTCTTTCCTGTTGTGGTTTTAGGTATTGGGTAAAGTATCGCAGCATTTCTAAGCATACTTGTGTAAATGTATCGTTGCTAAAGCTGCCCCCCCTACTTTTGTCCTGGCCCGCAGTGTGCCCCCCCAAAATTTGAAAGCTAGAGACGCCACTGGTAGTTGATCACACATGGGAGCAAGGTGAAGAGGGGGCTTAATCATCATCATCATCAGGAGGTGAGGGTGGTAGCCTACCCATGAGACAGTGGCAGGGTGGCAGTGTGCCACTGAGCCAGCTGGGTGCAAGCATGGCCATGAGCCAGTAGGGTAACCACAGTGTGAGATCTGGAGCCAAATGTGCCTGGGGTAGACTGTCTGTTACTCAGGAGCCTATCTGTCTAGAAACGTCTAGCAGTGCATGGCTTCATAGAGGAAGTGGCAGGCAGTCATCACAGATGTGATTCTGGTGCAAATTTTTTCCTCTGCGTCCTCATCTTCCACCTTGTCCTCAGCCTCCACTGTAGGCACAGTTCTGAGTGATCCTCCATCATACCACCTATACAGAAAATGGTGGAGGAACTGCTCCACGTTCCTTCAAGAGGAAGTCAAATCCTGACAATCTCTTTGCTAACTGAAGATCGTAACCATGTTCACCAATAATGGGAAGAATATTCTGTTGGAGCTGCATCAAAGACGGCTGACCCATGCGTCCTGCATGGCAAACGTCTTTCATCTGGTTGTAAGCTGGTTTCTTAAGTCTTCAGCAGCATTAGCACCACTTATGCTATCACTGTCACTGTTGTTTCCTCCCCCTCTGTGAATGGGCCACTATGTTGACTCCTCATGTTGTTCTGGGGCTACTAGTGTCCCTGTTTGGTCTTGCTGACATCACCATTTATTTTACCCTTCTTCTGATCTATCAGAAGAACTGAAAAATTCAAAACACTATGGATCTTGCCTTTGGAGCACCCATAAGGCCTCGATCACACAGTCAGTATTTTGCATCAGGATTTCATCATGATTTGGAATCCAAAAGCAGGAGTGGGTCCAAAACACATGCAAATACTTCCATCACATGACATGTCTGTTTTGGACCAACTCCTGTTGTTGCCTTTCAAAACCTGCTCAATTACTGACCTGGTGAAGGCATTTGCTCAAAAGACAGGATACGTTTCTTTTTGGGTTGTTCTGATGGATCAGAAGAAGGGAAAAATAAACAGTGATGTCAACACAATCTTACTGCTGACACCCTCCCTACTCTATCATGGGGCCACTAAATGCATCAGTGGCTAACAAAATAGTTTATCTATTAATCTATGCTGACGGTGTAAATTGAGACATCTCTCCCACTATAGTAGAATATTTGGCCACTGCGTGCTTAAGTATATTATACCTGAGGCTAACATTGACCTGTTAGACTGAGTTCACACTTCAGCTATTTGGTCAGCTAATTCCAGTATTTAATGTATGGTGAGTCAATATCAGGAGCCAATCCTACTTCCAGATAAGGTATCATAAAAAGATCTGCACCTATTATCTGTTTTTGACCTGTAACTGACCAAATAAGTGAAGTTTGAACATTTCAATGGCCCCACAAAAAAGATAGAGTAAGTCCTATTCTTGTCCACAATCGCGGACAAGAATAGGCATTTCTATATAGGGCTGGCCATGTGTGTTCCACAAATTGTAGAATGTACACGGCTGATATGTGTGTTTTGCGGATCCACAATTTGTGGACCGCAAAACACTTACAGTCGGCTAAATGTAGCCTAACAGTGACAAACAGTTATTTATCAGCTAACTGAAGTGATACAAAAGCATGCGTTTGCACTGCCACAACATGGAATAAAAGAACTTTTTTTTCTCCACTACTTTAATGACACTGCCTCCATGTCCTTCTTTTGTTCCACTAAAGAGTCATTGGGACACAACTCTTTCAGGGGTGCACAGTTTTTTTCCCCCTTTACTAAAGTCTGCTGTATGTTTTTTTTGTAATTAGCTAGGACTGGCCTGCATGATGATCCGCATGTCCATATACTGTATGAGCCCTCCAAGTAACTGTTTCCTTACCAGAAAGGGCTATGTTTCTTACCAGAAAGGGCACTGTTGCTGCAATGCACAGTGATATACACTGAGATACACTCTCCCTGCAGGGCGGGATATAGCTGATTTAACGCACTTTGTGATAAATTAATTCGGAATGAAGCTAATTTCTTGCAGAATGCTGTGTAAATGATCATGTTCTCCCTATAATTGTTCTGAGCAGGGTTGGCTCTTCCTGGTATGGATCTGGAGAACTGCATTTTCTGATATGACCAATCAGCTGTTCCCTCTCCCATCTCACAGCATGAGTCTCACACGTAAAAGAAAAGCAACAAAATATTTTTAAAAGGGTTATGCCGTGATTAATGTAAAAGATGAAAATCATATATTACATAATAACCTATTCCAGCAGACCCAGCCCTATACCTCGCATGGGTCCAGAGATCTCCACATACACTGCTCCAATTGCTCTGCTAGATCTTTTTCAGGATGACAGCTCAGGGAACATGTCATTTTTGCTGCAGCTCTCTTTCTGTAACTGTCACAGCTTCTTACAGAACATATGGCTGGTGACAGCTGAAGATTTCACCAGCTCAGTGAGATAAACAAAAAAGAAGAAAAAGAACAAACAGCAGGTGACACTTTACAGACACAGTCTATTGAATAGCTCACTGGCTATACTAAGGCTACTTTCACACTAGCGTTCTTGCGGGATCCGGCAGGGTTCAGCAAAAGTGCTTCCATTACTGATAATACAACCATCTGCATCAGTTATGAACAGATCCGTTTGTATTATCTTTAACATAGCCAAGACGGATCAGTCATGAACTCCATTGAAAGTCAATGGGGGACTGTTCCGTTTTCTATTGTGTCAGATTGTGTCAGAGAAAACAGATCCATCCCTATTGACTTGCATTGTGGGTCATGACTAGAGATGAGCGTATTTCTTGAAAATTCGATTCGGCTGATCCGCCAAATTTCACAAAAAAATTTGCTTTGTGATGAATTACTTCGCCACGAAGCGCATTTTTTGTAAGTAGCAGGTGCAATGACAGGGAGCTGTGATAGCGCCTCCCCCGTCATTGTACCCCTCAGATGCCACGTTCATACATGTTCGCGGAATCTGAGTGTACAAACAGTGTGAAATTAACATTAAAAAAAACATTACATCAAACTTACCGCATCCACTTGCGCGTGTTTGGCCGGCCGCCACCATCTTGCTTGAAGATCTCGGCTGAAATTACACGTGCAGCGCGAGATTTCGGCCAAGATCTTCAAGCAAGATGGAGGCGGTAAGATTGAATTTCAGGATTAATCAATTAGCTGACACGAAGCATGAGGAAATTCGACTTATAGGCGAATCGAATAATTCCTGAAATTCGGATCGAATTCCACTTTGTGGGATTCGATTCGCTCATCTCTAGTCATGACAGATCCGTCATGCTCCGCATCCCTGGACGTGCTGCGGTTTGCTCTCCAGTATGAGAACGGAATAGAATGCATTTTGGAGCACTCCGTTCTGTTCAGTTACGTTTTGTCCCCATTGACAACGAATGGGGACAAAACTGAGGCATTTTTCTCCGTATTGAGACCCTATGACGGATCTCAATACCGGAAAATATTAACACTAGTGTGAAATTAGCCTAAATTACATGCAATTGCAAAAATATTCAGGTGCTGGTCTGAAAAATGTAGAATATGCTTTATGACACAACCCCCTTAAATTATGTCTTTTCTCTTTTAGTCACTGTGTTTCGGAGAACTAGCTTTTTAGTGGCTGAAGAAAATTTAGGAGAAGACATTGCATTTTGATTTTTATTAGCACTCATGCCGCAAAAGAACTGTGGTAAAAAAACATGGCATTGGTGGTCTGACTCCCTACACCTACTCCAGTCAGCTGTTTGAAGTGGCAGTAGTACTCCAGTGAGTGAAGTGGCCTCCTCACGGCTTACCAAGTACAGCACCATATTTTGTATTACACATTTGCTTGGTATTGCAGCCCAGGCCCATTCACTTTAATGTGAACGAGCTGGACCTAGGCTATGTGACCAAAAACATGATGTCATTGGCCTAGGAAGAGGCTGCAATGCTCACTGGAGATCTGCAGTCTCTTTTAACATATACCAACCAGCGCTTTACATGTATGGTCCAGGCAGGGACTTTAAAGATTGCACCTGCTCGCAAGGGGAACAGACACCAAAGCCGCCAGGTGCCTGCTGTTTCAAACACCAGGCACCCGGGACTAAGGTCCGCGACAAGCAGTAATGCCGATCGTGAACTTTGAACCCTATAGATGCCATGGTTAAAAGTGAGAGGGCATCTGAGGGAGCAAAAACCCGGATGCGCGTGAGTAGATAAGTTAAGAATTTTTTTTTTTTTTTACTGGATTAACCCCTGAAAGCCCTCAATTTAATCTCAGATGCGATCAGCGATGAACACAGCACCTGAGGGGTTCAATGATGGGAGGGCGGCACGATCGCCATTCCCCATCATTATGTCTGCTACAGAAAAAAGACGACTGAGGGGAGATCTAATTAATATGTATAAATATATCAGGGGGCAGTACAGAGATCTCTCCCATCATCTATTCATTCCCAGGACGGTGACTGTGACGAGGGGACATCCTCTGCGTCTGGAGGAAAGAAGGTTTGTACACAAACATAGAAAAGGATTCTTTACGGTAAGAGCAGTGAGACTATGGAACTCTCTGCCTGAGGAGGTGGTGATGGTGAGTACAATAAAGGAATTCAAGAGGGGCCTGGATGTAGATTGCCTGATTGGAGTCGGGAAGGAATTTTATATTCCCCTAAAGTGGAGAAAATTGGCTTCTACCTCAAAGGGTTTTTTTTTTTTGTTTTTTTTTTTTCTTCCTCTGGATCAACTTGCAGGATAACAGGCCGAACTGGATGGACAAATGTCTTTTTTCGGCCGTATGTACTATGTTACTATGTTACATACAAAGAAATGCACTTTGTCACAAAGTAATTTGTCCCAAAGCAAATTTATTTGTGAAATTAGGCAAAATAGCTGAATCAAATTTTTGATAACCTCGCTCAACACTAGCTACCATGAATGGAGACGAGGCCAGACAAGCATGGCTCTATCCATTCCCTTCAATCAAAAAAATAAAAGTGAGGCTCTATTTATTCACTTCTATGGAAGTTTTAAAAAGAAGTAAAGCATGCTGTGCTACTTTCAGGGGGGCCCATTCTCGAGATAGGAGTGAGTACCTTAGGTGAGATCCACATCTATCAGATTTTATCCAGGCGGGAATATATCTATCATAAATTTCCAGGTAGGTATATCCCTTATAATAAAATGAAAAGTTTACATAGCCCCGCCTACTGGAATTTTATCAAACTTTGAGCTCTAGATAGAAAGTTGTTAGAACTTAAATTGTCTCATGTATCAAGCTCTATTTAAAGGGAACCTGTCACCGGGAATTTGTGTATAGAGCTGAGGACATGGGTTGCTAGCACATCCGTAATACCCAGTTCCCATAGCTCTGTGTGCTTTTATTGAACGATTTGATACATATGCAAATTAACCTGAGATGAGTCTTGTCCCTGAGATGAGTCCAGCGTGGACTCATCTCAGGGACAGGACTCATCTCAGGTTAATTTGCATACGTATCAAATCTTTTTTTTTTTTTTTACACAAAAGCACACAGTATTGCGGATGTGCTAGCGGCCATCTAGCAACCCATGTCCTCAGCTCTATACACAAAATCCCGGTGATAGGTTCCCATTAACATTCAAGCAGACATAGCAGTAAACCTGAAATACGTGTTGCCAAACAGCTCCATGCACCGCTTACCTGGGAGGACATGCCATGGCAAGGGTACAAAATGGCTTTGTTGTCATCTTCAGAACCTTGATCCAAACAATAGCCTGTTGCTTTACTGTTACGAAGCTGAAATAACAAAAAGTCATCAAAAGAGTCAATAACTCTATTAAAGCAGTACAAAAATGACATTACAGAGAAAATTAATTCTATACATATTTTTTTATTACAGTTTACACTTTCACCTTGATGTTTATTGAACATAGTACTTTTGTCACGTACCATACTGCTAGTGCTGAACTGCTCTGCAACAACAAGATGAACCTCATCTTTTGGTTCATACAGTCTGTTCTGCTTCACATTAATTCCATGTACAGTATACTGGCCCATAAATATTCTATTCATGATGTCTTTCTGCTAATAGGGGAAATCCAACCAAAGATGATAATCTGACATGCCATAGATATGTGTCAGAAGATAACATAAATGCAGTTATGTAGTTCACCAGTTTGGACTGTCCAGCTCATGATAAGGCCTCCTGCACACGACCGTATGGCTTTTTCAGTATTTTGCAGTCCGTTTTTCACGGATCCGTTGTTCCATTTTTTTGTTTCAGTAGTGTTTCTGCTTCTTTTCCATTTTGCAGTTCCGTTTTTCCATTTGGTTTCTGTTTTTGACCCGTTTTTTGCGGGTTAAAATTTTTTCAATAGATGTTTCTGAAAAAATTGAACGGATACGGAAGACATACAGATGCATTCCGTATGCATTCTGTTTTTTTTGTGCACCCATTGACTTTAATGGAGCTTCAGATGGTTATTTGCAGGCAATAATAGGACATGTTCTATGTTTGAACGGAACAGAAATACAGAAGCGGAAGGCATACAGAGTACCTTCCGTATTTTTTGCGAATCCATTGAAATGAATGGTTCCGTATACGGAACGTAAAAAAGGAAGGCCTAAGAGAGAGTTCTGACAACTGTACTGCGGTGCAACGGTAATGAGCTGAGTCGTTGTGTCAAATAATCCGATTTTTGGGTACCATTAAAAAAAGATGACAGGTATAATGTATACAGCTACACAATTCAAAGTAAAAGGTTGGAGGGAACTCAAATCTCTGGAGATTATAAGGAGATATAGTACATTATATTCCTATTATAGTACATTTATTATTTAAATTGAGAGTCAACAGAATCATGAAGAATATATAAAATGTAATACATAAAAAAATGATACAATGTGCTCTAATTATATAAGTCCCCTTTCAATAGTCCATATGGAAAGCAGTGCATCAGTACACACTGTGAGATGTATCTAGGGTACAGTGTGTTCAAACTATAATTATACGGATCACCAGTTCCACCTAGACTATTCAGCTGTGGGTATATATTCCCCAAAAATTTTAAAACCTAGGAAATAAGAATAAAAACAAAACAAGAAACAAAAAGCAGATGAGAGCTACTCAGGTTCCTTTGAAAAAACGGCAAGAGGTGCTCCTCCTAAGTCACTGCTATTACCGCTTGTGGTATATCAGCCAATGGTGTTTAATTTTGCCACATGGCTACCCGGAATACAGGCCTCAGCCTCCCGGACCATGAGCCAAGGGACATAGAGCCCAGTTGAAAGCAGCGTTTCCTGCCACCCACTGAGGGAATTCACCCCCACTCAGCTTTTTACACCCTGCGGCCACAATCCGGTTACACTGAAGAAGGCTATTCAGCCGAAAACGTTTTTTTGACTGGAACCGCACCAAATAAAGCTTTGTACTGAAAACTCAAAGTGGAGTACAGGAGTCCTTCTATACTATATATCTGGTTTGGGAACCATCTCCTAATACCCACGCTATCCGATTGGAGAACCATCCAACCTTATAACGCCTTTACATCTGCTTATTATCATTCACTTCTACTCCATTTGCTTGCCAAGATCTTCTCTGTCCCATGAGATTTCAGCAATTTGGTTACACTGTGATCAGTGATCTGCTACAATAACATGGATTGATGCATAAATAGCTAGTGTGATTTTGGGTTCCTCCTTCATTCTTAGCCTTGCTTCAAAGAGATGTTCCTTCTCTGGAATTGTTGTTGATGATGACCATCTATACAGCCAGACTAATGACTGGTTCATGTAATTGTAATGTCTGTCTTCACTCGCGTCTGTTCCAGGACACTTTGTATTTGTCTCATGATCTTGTTTTTAGACATGATAATAGTGATTTGATTGCTGTTAGCAGCCTAGACAGATGTATACTTTCAAAGACAGGTAGTTTTCCTTTGCATTACTCCTTTGCAATTCTGCTGTCTTACATTTCATTGTAGGCATTTATCTATACATTTATCTATATAGATGTCACATCATATTTTTGCTCAAGTTCTGCATTCCATGTATGGGTCTTATGGGAAAATTAGATTGTTAGCATTAATGAAAGCATTAATTAAAGTTTACTCTAGTTTAAGGTCTGTACATTGGTCACAATTTTTGTGTATAGTTTGTAATTATTCATTGTTTGCAGAGTGGCCACCTTTAGAATACAATTTTTTTTAAAGGTAATATACTTTTTAGTTTGCTATTTACATATTATATATTATTTATGCTTACCCCTTTATCTTAAGAATTAATTGTCAAATTGTATTTCTTTATCCTTGATCCTCCCACATTTAAAAAAAAAAATAATGATATACAATTATAATAAACCTTGTATTAAATAGTTCCTAGCGGGTCAACAATAGAAAAAAAATGCAGGATTGTACAGGCCTATTTTGGTGGATTGCAGCAAAAGCGGATGGCTCTATTTCTGCTCACTTATATCATTAAAGCAGTTCTCATTACCATGATGTGCAATGTAATATTACATAAAATAATACAGTTCTATTCTAAGTTTTCACAGCGTTGGAAGGTAGACAGAGCAGACTTAGAAATTCAAGGAGGTTACATTATTGATTTTATAGTACATTGCTTGGCTTAACTCCTTCAAGACCAAGCCAGAATGCATTTAGTTATCCAAGCGATTTTTGTGGCATATTATACTTCATGTTAGTGGTAAATTTGAGTCAATATGTTTTAAATTTATTTATTAAAAAAATCCCAAATTACAGAACATTTTGAAAAATTCCTTATTTTATAAATGTTAATGTTTCTGCTTTTAAGACAGTGATACCTCACAAAATAGTTATTACTTAGCATTCCCAACAAATTGACTTTATGTTGGTATCATCTTAAACATTAGAAGGCTTTGAATTTTAGAAGCAATTTTTTAATTTTTACAGAAAATTTCCAAACCAACTTTTTTAAGGACTAATTTAGTTATGAAGTCAATTTGTGCGGCTTACATAGTAGAAATCGCCTATAATCCCCTCAAAGTATTCAAAACTGTTTAAAAAACACACACATTGTTAACCCTTTAGAAGTTTCATGTAAATTAAAGGAAATAGAGGTGAAATTTCAAAATTTCACTTTTTTTTGCAGATTTCCCATTTTTAATCCATTTCTTCCTGTAATATAAAACAGCAAAAAAAAAAAAAAAAATCAATACTTATCACCCTGATTCTCCAATTTACAGAAACACCCCATATGTGAAAGAGCACCATATGTATTTTTGAGGGCAGATTTCACTGAAATAATTTTAAGTTACCATGTGGTATTTGAAGCCCCGCTGTTGCACCCCTACAGTAGAAACTCCCAAAAGTGACCCAATTTTGGAAACCATGGGTATCATGTGTTTCAGTTTTACATATTTACAGTGTGCATCATGCCGGTGTACATCATGTGATATTTTTAAAGAGCAGGCCATTATGGATGCAGAAATACCTAATAAATTAGCTTGCATCATTCTCAAAGTGCATCATTTCTAAGTGCACTAGAGATATTCAGGAGACTAACTTAGAGCTTTCCACTGTAGTAGAACTTCAGCTGTGTTTTTGGTGGCTACTCAGAAAACTCTGCTTCAAAACAGGTAAGGAATTTGCTAGACAGGTTTTTGCTATTGTCTGATTGCAAATGAGCATAGGGCCATTAAGGTGTTAAATTTGTTGTTGGGGAGGAGCTTTTGTGGGAGTGCGTGTATATATAGCAACATAGTATTAGCTTGCCTAATTATAGCTGGCATCATTCTCAAAGTGCATCATTTCTAAGTGCACTAGAGATATTCAGGAGACTAACTTAGAGCTTTCCACTCTAGTAGAACTTCAGCTGTGTTTTTGGTGGCTAATCAGACACTCTGCTTCATAACAGGTAAGGAATTTGCTATACAGGTTTTTGCTATTGTCTGATTGCAAATGAGCATAGGGCTATTAAGGTGTTAAATTTTTTGTTGAGGAGGAGCTTTTGTGGGAGTGTGTGTATATATAGAAACATAGTATTAGCTTGCCTAAATATAGCTTGCATCATTCTCAAAGTGCAGCATTTCTAAGTGCACTAGAGATATTCAGGAGATACTCAGACGGTAATCTGAAGGTGGATACAATCTAAAATGTAAGTTTTGTTTGTTTGAAATCGTTCCCCTCTTTAAAATGGCAGACCTGGTTCAGTGCAGGAATTGTTGTGCTTTTATTTCATGTTCCACTCTTCAGAGGTTTGGATGCTGTCTGATCTGTAAACAGCTCTCCGTAATGCAGCAGGAGACAGTGGGTGAGGAGCAACCATCTCCTATGCCTAAGGTATGCAAGACTGCAGCCAAAGACAAAAAGGATAAGGTGAGGATTGAAAGTAAACAGCTGTTGTTGGGCGATTCTATCATAAGAGGTGTGAAGTTTGAGGAAAATGGTTTTGTGAGATGTCTCCCTGATGCTACCGCTAGCAGGTACAGACAAGGAATCCTTAATATTGTTAAGCAAGGAAAGAGAGGTGGATGTTATTGTCCATCTTGGGACAAATGATCTGGCTTGCAATGAGGTTTCAAAGGTGTTTCACACACTTGGTAATGATATATGGTAGGTTGCATAGAATTTTTGATTCTCTGCAGTTTTGCCTGTGCATAACATTCAGCATGACAGGCAGATGCACATTAAGGAATTCAATATATGGCTTGGTGAATGGTGTCGGAACCAAGGATTTGGATTTGTGCCTAATGTTAGCTCTAGTTGGAACAGAAAAGGACAGTATACAAAAGATATCACATGAGTAAAGGAGGGGGCGGCACAGTTACACAGTCAGTCCACAAGACAGCAAAGCGGCTCTCAAGGCTGCTGGGAATCTAAACAATCATGGTGGTGCACAGCTGATGACGGCAGGCAAGGCAGTTAAATCACAGTAGAGAAGAAATAAAATACAGCGTCACTCACCGATGTGTTGTTACAACACATCGTTGATTGCCGCTGTATATTCTTTCTTCTCTACTGTAAGTACACGAAAGATGATTTGCATCTTTCTCTCAAGGGAACGAATGTACTCAGTAAACAGTTCAAAGTATTTGCTAAGGCCTCATGCACACAACCGTTTTTTGGGTCTGCATCCAAGCCGCCGTTTTGGTGGTTCGGAGATGCGGACCAATTCACATCAATGGGGCCGCAAAAGATGCGGACAGCACTCCGTGTGCTGTCCGCATCCGTTGCTCCGTTTAGTGGCCCCTCTAAAAAAATATAAAATGTCCTATTCTTTTCCGCGCTTTGCACGGCTGTCCGTGCCGTTGAGCAAATTGCGGAACTCGCACAGACGCCATCATTGTTTTGCGGATCCGCGATTTGCGGACAGCAAAGCACACCACGGTTGTGATGATAGTTTCATTGCCACACTTGCACATTTTATTGTGGCTCACGGAAAAGATCCAGCCAAAGCAGATTGAATCAATCATTAGTGCTAAAGTATCCAACAAAGAAGTTGATCCTGCACTCTGTCAGATTACCAAACATATGATTCATGGCCCCTGTGGACCAAATTACCTGAATCCAGGCTGCATGGACCAGGACAAATGCCAAAAGAGATACCTAAGGCAGTGGTTAGCTAAAACACAGATTTATAGTGATGGCTACCTATTGTATTGCCATAGAAATTCTAGTGAAGGTGGTTTCTCATTTGTCAAAAGGATTAAAGTGTGAGGTCAAACATCAAGCACTCATGATAGTCAATGGTACTATTTGTCACGCATACCAAAATGCATGCTTGAGACTTGCCTTGCTCAACAATGTCCAACAATGGCATGATTGCTTTCAGGAGAGGAGTGATAAACAGATAATCTATCTGTCAAAATCAGAGAGCCGTTTGTGATCATTCTCATATGCTGCCACCCTTGCAAACCTCAGAAGCTCTGGGAACAAATGGCTGAAGATTTCCTGGATCTTACCCAGCAACAATCAAATTATAACTTGCTGTAGTTGTCTACTGCAATGGAGATTCAGGCACACATTTTTTTGGAAGATAAAATCCTGCAAATGATCGGTTTACATTTGTCAAAGTTTGGTTTGCAATTACCACAATGACAAGGTCATCAACAAGCCATGACTTTCTCAAATAACTTATGATCTCAATCAATTGAGACAATATGTAAGAACAAAAGACAGTTTATGAAACACTTCTTCAAAACACTCAAAGCAACACCAGAGGCAAATACTTCCTCAATGCTCCTGAAGGAACTGGAAAAATGTTTCTGATTAGGCCTCATGCACACGACAGTTTATTTTCACGGTCCGCAAAAACGGGGTCCGTAGGTCCGTGATCCGTGACCGTTTTTTCGTCCGTGGGTCTTCCTTGATTTTTGGAGGATCCACGGACATGAAAAAAAAGTCGTTTTGGTGTCTGCCTGGCCGTGCGGAGCCAAACGGATCCGTCCTGAATTACAATGCAAGTCAATGGGGACGGATCCGTTTGACGTTGACACAATATGGTGCCATTTCAAACGGATCCGTCCCCATTGACTTTCAATGTAAAGTCTGGAGTCCCTTTTATACCATCGGATTGGAGTTTTCTCCAATCCGATGGTATATTTTAACTTGAAGCCTCTATGTAAGAATATACTGTCGGATATGAGTTAGATCGTGAAAACTAATTTCCGACAGTATATTCTAACACAGAGGTGTTCCCATGGTGATGGGGACGCTTCTAGTTAGAATATACTACAAACTGTGTACATGACTGCCCCCTGCTGCCTGGCAGCACCCAATCTATTACAGGGGGCCGTGATCAGCCCAATTAACCCCTCAGGTGCCGCACCTGAAGGGGTTAATTGTACTATCATATCCCCCTGTAAGAGATCAGGGCTTCCAGGCAGCAGGGGGCAGACCCCCCCCACTCCCCAGTTTGAATATCATTGGAGATCAGTGCGCCCCCCCTCCCTCCCTCTATTGTAATAATACGTTGGTGGCACAGTGTCTGGCCCCCCGCCCCCCTCCCTCCCTCTATTGTAATAATTTGTTGGTGGCACAGTGTGCGCCCCCCCCTTCGTCCCTCTATTGTAATAATTCGTTGGTGGCACAGTGTGCGCCCCCCCGGCCCCCCCTTTGTCCCTCTATTGTAATAATTCGTTGGTGGCACTGTGTGCGCCCTCCCTCCCTCTATTATTGTAATAATTCGTTGGTGGCACAGAGTGCGCCCCCCCGGCCCCCCCCTTTGTCCCTCTATTGTAATAATTCGTTGGTGGCACTGTGTGCGCCCTCCCTCCCTCTATTGTAATAATTCGTTGGTGGCACTGTGTGGGCCCACCCGGCCCCCCCCTTCCTCCCTCTATTGTAATAATTTGTTGGTGGCACAGTGTGCGCCCCCCCCCTGCACCCCCCTTTGTCCCTCTATTGTAATAAATCATTGGTGGCACTGTGTGCGCCCTCCCTCCCTCTAATGTAATAATTCGTTGGTGGCACTGTGTGCACCCCCCATTGGCCCCCCTCCCTCTATAGCATTAACAACATTGGTGGCCAGTGTGCGGCCTCCCATCTCCCCCCCCGATCATTGGTGGCAGCGGAGTTCCGATCGGAGTCCCAGCTTAATCGCTGGGGCTCCGATCGGTAACCATGGCAACCAGGACGCTACTGCAGCCCTGGTTGCCATGGTTACTTAGCAATAGTACAATAGTAGAAGATTCATACTTACCTGTTGGCTGCTGCGATGTTCGTGTCCGGCCGGGAGCTCCTCCTACTGGTAAGTGACAGTTCATTTAGCAATGCACCGCACAGACCTGTCACTTACCAGTAGGTGGAGCTCCCGGCCGGACACGAACATCGCAGCAGCCAACAGGTAAGTATGAATCTTCTACTATTGTACTATTGCTAAGTAACCATGGCAACCAGGACTGCAGCAGTGTCTTGGTTGCCATGGTTACAGATCGGAGCCCCAGCGATTAAGCTGGGACTCCGATCGGAACTCCGCTGCCACCAATGATCGGGGCGGGGGGGAGATGGGAGGCCGCACACTGGCCACCAAAGTTGTTAATGCTATAGAGGCAGGGGGGGCCGATGGGGGGAGCGCAGACTGTGCCACCAATGAATTATTACAATAGAGGGAGGAAGTGGGGGACGGGGGGGGGGGGCGCACACTGTGCCACCAACGAATTATTACAATAGAGGGAGGGAGGGGGGTGCGGGGGGGAGCGCACACTGTGCCACCAACAAATTATTACAATAGAGGGGGGGGGCGCACTGGCCACCAATGATATTCAAACTGGGGAGGGGGGTCTGCCCCCTGCTGCCTGGCAGCCCTGATCTCTTACAGGGGGATATGATAGTACAATTAACCCCTTCAGGTGCGGCACCTGAAGGGGTTAATTGTGCTGATCACGGCCCCCTATAAGAGATCGGGTGCTGCCAGGCAGCAGGGGGCAGTCTTGTACACAGTTTGTAGTGTATTCTAACTAGAAGCGTCCCCATCACCATGGGAACGCCTCTGTGTTAGAATATACTGTCGGATATGAGTTTTCACAAAGTGAAAACTTAGATCTGAAAAAGCTTTTATGCAGACGGATCTTGGTGTCCGCCTGGCCGTGCGGAGACAAATGGATCCGTCCTGAATTACAATGCAAGTCAATGGGGACGGATCCGTTTGACGTTGACACAATATGGTGCCTTTTCAAACGGATCCGTCCCCATTGACTTTCAATGTAAAGTCTGGAGTCCCTTTTATACCATCGGATTGGAGTTTTCTCCAATCCGATGGTATATTTTAACTTGAAGCGTCCCCATCACCATGGGAACGCCTCTATGTTAGAATATACTGTCGGATATGAGTTAGATTGTGAAAACTCATTTCCGACAGTATATTCTAACACAGAGGCGTTCCCATGGTGATGGGGACGCTTCTAGTTAGAATATACTACAAACTGTGTACATGACTGCCCCCTGCTGCCTGGCAGCACCTGATCTCTTACAGGGGGCCGTGATCAGCCCAATTAACCCCTCAGGTGCCACACCTGAAGGGGTTAATTGTAATATCATATCCCCCTGTAAGAGATCAGGCAGACCCCCCTCCCCAGTTTGAATATCATTGGTGGCCAGTGCGGCCCCCCCTCCCTCCCTCCCTCTATTGTAATAATAGGTTGGTGGCACAGTGTGCGGCCCCCCGCCCCCCCCTCCCTCTATTGTAATAATTTGTTGGTGGCACAGTGTGCGCCCCCCCTTCGTCCCTCTATTGTAATAATTCGTTGGTGGCACAGTGTGCGCCCCCCGGCCCCCCCTTTGTCCCTCTATTGTAATAATTCGTTTGTGGCACTGTGTGCGCCCACCTGGCCCCCCCTTCCTCCCTCTATTGTGATAATTTGTGGGTGACACAGTGTGCGCCCCCCATCGGCCCCCCTCCCTCTATAGCATTAACAACAATGGTGGCCAGTGTGCGGCCTCTCACCCCCCCCCCCCAACGATCATTGGTGGCAGCGGAGTTTCCGATCGGAGTCCCAGCTTAATCGCTGGGGCTCCGATCGGTAACCATGGCAACCAGGACGCTACTGCAACCCTGGTTGCCATGGTTACTTAGCAATAGTACAATAGTAGAAGATTTATACTTACCTGTTGGCAGCTGCGATGTTCGTGTCTGGCCGGGAGCTCCTCCTACTGGTAAGTGACAGTTCATTTAGCAATGCATCGCACAGACCTGTCACTTACCAGTAGGTGGAGCTCCCGGCCGGACACGAACATCGCAGCAGCCAACAGGTAAGTATGAATCTTCTACTATTGTACTATTGCTAAGTAACCATGGCAACCAGGACTGCAGTAGCGTCCTGGTTGCCATGGTTACCGATCGGAGCCCCAGCGATTAAGCTGGGACTCCGATCGGAACTCCGCTGCCACCAATGATCGGGATGGGGGAGATGGAAGGCCGCACACTGGCCACCAATGTTGTTAATGCTATAGAGGGAGGGGGGGCGATGGGGGGTCACACGGTGCCACCAACAAATTATTACAATAGAGGGAGGGGGGGCGATGGGGGGCGCACACTGTGCCACCAACAAATTATTACAATAGAGGGAGGAAGGGGGGGCGGGGGGGGGCACACACTGTGCCACCAACAAATTATTACAATAGAGGGAGGGGGGGTGACGCACTGGCCACCAATGATATTCAAACTGGGGAGGAGGGGGGTCTGCCCCCTGCTGCCTGGCAGCCCTGATCTTTTACAGGGGGATATCATAGTACAATTAACCCCGAAGTGAAAACTTAGATCTGAAAAAGCTTTTATGCAGACGGATCTTCGGATCCGTCTGTATGAAAGTAACCTATGGCCACGGATCACGGACACGGATGCCAATCTTGTGTGCATCCGTGTTCTTTCACGGACCCATTGACTTGAATGGGTCCGTGAACCGTTGTCCGTCAAAAAAATAGGACAGGTCCTATTTTTTTGACGGACAGGATACACGGATCACGGTCTCGGCTGCAAAACGGAGCATTTTCAGATTTTTCCACTGACCCTTTGAAAGTCACTTCTAACCATTGCTAGTGTGAACAGCATCCAAAGATAGTATGGTGATTCCAATCAGTATTGATAGGAATGGTGCTAGTTTTTAAACTCATGTTAGCTTATGTGATACCCCTCCATGTGGGGATTTATTCCCCTCTTATATGGATGTTATATGTATAATTACTTTATTACAACAAGAATTTCATGGGATTGGGGTGTTGGAGGATTTGTTCTGTTTTATAGTTATATCGGTTGAATTTCAGTGTGTTTTTACAAGTCTAAGTGAGCAGTAAAGGGTTAAATGCAAGGAGTGGTTGACATTATAATCACCTGTGTGGCAATGAAAATCCTAATCTGGTTGGTGCAGGTTTTTGCTTCCCAGGTATATAGGAGCGTCATACTTGCATTTACCCCATACCTTGATTAAGATAGAGATTCAAACACGTTGGTGGCGTCACCATTATCTATGTGAAAAAACTGCATTCTTTTAAATTTAAGAAATAAAGACTGAAGATTTTTATTTTTCTCGGTGCTGGACATCTCATACTACTTTTCTGGATCTGTACTGACTGGACTGGGTCCTTGCACGAGACACCATATGTGGAGGTGCTGGCTTACTCTTCTAATCATTGTATATAATTCTGTTAGTACCACAAAAATCCCGGAGAACATGATGCAAACTTATTAAAAGGCATGACAAGTAAAGTTTGCATTGCTTTCCGCGAGGACAAGAGGTCAAAGTTTAAGAGACTGTCCAGTCAGACAAATGCCTTACATGTCAGGGCTGAATAGTTATATTGGCCTCGCAATTCATCCTCATTAGGATCACAGTCACTTCTAAACGGCAGTTGCAGGAGACTTAAGGTCACTGTTCCCCTGTATGGTGTAGGAGAGTACCTGGGGTGGTAGTAGACGGGAGGTACGTGCCACCGGGGGTCCTGGCCCCGGTGGAGTAAGAGCCAGAAAAGTGCATTTTGCAGCGGTTATGCTGTTAACACAGCGGATCCGGGCCGGCTCTTATTGGGAGCAGGCAGATATGCGGGCGGGTGCCTGTCTCCCCACGGTCCAGGCCAGGTTTTGCAGGGAAGGGTTAAAACCTGACCAGCAACAAGGGTGTGGTGTGCAATGTGAAGCTTCTGTGTTCTCTGGCTGTGAGAGTGAGAAGTGGAGGTGAGCTGGGCTGTGTGCTGAGGCCTGTGGAGGACTGTGCAGGATCCTGCAGCTGAAACCAGGAGGGATCCGTGTCCTGTGGCTAGAAGCAAGACCCATGGACTTACTTCACCAAGGAGAAAAAGGTGACATTACTCCTGGCTTTAAATAGACTTTGCTTTATGTGACTGAAACAGGCCTCAAGTAGCCTGCAGCAGGGACTTGCTGTGTTTGAACTATTATTTTGCTGTTGTGTGTGACCACCCTCCCTATGAACTGCACCGTCTTTCACAAATATGCACCGTGTGAATAAACAAAGCATCGTGTTTTACACCAAGACCATTCTGTGTTGCCTCTATACTGCACTCGCTACCACTGCCTACCAGAGCGGATCCCCACAATTGGTGGCTTCAGCGGGCAAACGGCAGTGAGGCCGGAAATTGTGTTGTTTTGACTGTATGTCATATATTAAGCCGGCAAGTTTTGTGGCTCCAGATAAGATGGAGGAGGCCATTAGACACTTGGTGCAAAGTAATGAGGAGGCTACTCGGAGACATGAGGAAGCCCTGAGAGACCAGCGGCAGTTGAATAGTCTAGTGGCCCAGCAACTGGCGACTATGCAAGAGTCCATGCGTGTGTTACAACAACAAGCCGTCCCGGGGGGGACCGCAGTCCTACCTGCTGCCCGGGATAAGGTGCGCTCAGCATTACGAAAGATGGGCCCCGAAGAGGATATCGAGGCGTTCCTGATGGTCTTCGAACGCACTGCGGAACAGGAAAGGTTACCGGCAGAACAGTGGGCCGAAGTAGTGGCGCCATTTTTAGTGGGAGACGCACAAAAGGCCTACTTCGACCTCAGTCAGGAGGAAGCCAAAAGCTATAAGAGGCTGAAGGGGGAGGTGTTTGCTCGTCTTGGGGTTAATACCTATGTGCGTGCACATCGAGTCTACCGGTGGGCCTTCTCCGAGTCCCGGCCTGCTCGGTCCCAGGCCTATGACCTGTTACACCTGGTAAGAAAATGGCTGCAGCCTGAGACATTGAGCCCCTCGCAGATGGTGGAACGGGTGGTGGTCGATCGTTTGGTGCGCACACTGCCAAGGGCCATACAGCGCTGGGTTGGTCAGGGAGACCCCGGCAACCTGGATCAGTTAGTAAGCCTTGTCGAGAGGTATGTGGCAACCCAGGACTTGGTGCGGGACTCAACGCAGGCGCAGGAATCCCGTCGGGCTCCCTCTCAGGCTAGGGATCCGGAAAAAGGGACCCAACCACAAAGGGGGGGGAAGACTAGTCCTACTCCAGGGAAGAGAGACCGGGGAGGGACCACGGGGATTCAATGTTGGCACTGCCACGGCCTGGGACATAGGGCAGCGAACTGTCCTCAAACACCTGAACCCATGGACTGCGGGTTCGCTTGCCAATGCTCTTTCTTTGCCCTGCCTGTATGTACCGCGGATGCCAGGCCGACCACCGATATGCCACCTCTGTGCCAAGTCTTGGTCGATGGGCATCCGATTAATGCTTTGCTGGACTCTGGGAGCCTGGTGACCCTAGTGCATGAGTCCTTAGTGTCTGAGACACTCCCAGAGAAGCAAACCCTGTCCATTGTCTGTATCCATGGGGACCGCCGGGAGTACCCCACTGCCAGGATTACCATGTCCGTGTTGGGCAAAGAGGTGCAGCATGTCATCGGAGTGGGACGCCAAATCCCTTATGCCGCCATACTGGGAAGGGATTTTCCTTTGTTCTGGACTCTATGGAAGAGCAATATGCCTTCCCTTAGGGACAGACGACAATCGGGCCCAGTGCCCGAGGATCCCGATGCAGGGATACCAGCTGTAGGGGTCACCACATCACCTGTAGAGTGTCATCCCGATAGGTTTCCCCTAGAGGTGTTGGCAGGCGAATCCGTGGAAACCCCGTCCATCCCAGACCTGGAGGTATCCCGTGACACGTTCGGGACCGCCCAGCTCCAGGATCCGACATTATTACGGGCGAGGGAAGGGGTGACAGTGGTAAATGGGGTGGCTCAGCACCCAGGGGCCGACTCGGTGTTTCCCCATCTGGCTTTTAACCAGGACCTGCTGTATAGGGTGTACAAAGTGCAGCACGAGGTAGTGGAGCAGCTGGTGGTACCCCAGCCATACCGCCGTGTGGTACTGGACTTGGCCCACTCCCACGTGCTGGGAGGACATTTGGGCGTAAAAAAAAACCAAGAGCGGATTCTGCAAAGGTTCTATTGGCCCGGGGTTTATGAGGAGGTCAAAAGGTTTTGCCAATCCTGTCCAGTGTGTCAGATGACGAGCCCCCAGCCCCACTATCGCAGTCCCCTAGTACCCATGCCCATCATCGAGGTCCCCTTCGAAAGAATAGGGATGGATCTGGTAGGCCCCATAAACAAGTCGGCCAGAGGGCACCAGCATATCTTGGTGGTCTTAGACTATGCCACCAGATATCCTGAAGCGATCCCACTACGTCATACTTCTGCTAAGCTCATAGCTAAAGAACTCATGGGTATGTTCGCAAGGGTGGGGATTCCAAAAGAGATCCTGACCGACCAGGGGACGCCCTTCATGTCTAAGGTGACGAGGGAGCTCTGCAAGCTTTTAGGGGTTAAACGGTTGCACACGTCCGTATACCATCCTCAGACCGACGGACTAGTGGAACGCTTTAACAAAACCCTAAAAACTATGCTTAAAAGAACCGTAGCCAAAGACGGAAAGGATTGGGACCTGTTGCTGCCGTACGTATTGTTCGCAGTGCGAGAAGTGCCCCAGGCATCTACGGGATTCTCGCCCTTCGAGCTATTATACGGTCGACGGCCAAGAGGGTTGCTGGACATCGCTAAAGAGGCGTGGGAGCAACAGCCCACCCCCCACAAGAGTATTATAGAGCATATAGAAAAGATGCAGGACCGTATAGAGAAAGTCCTACCAATCGTCCGGGAACACATGGAAGCCGCCCAACTGGCACAGAGCCGGGTATACAACCGGAGTGCCCAGGTCCGGACATTTAACCCGGGTGACCGGGTACTGGTGCTAGTCCCCACCATTGACAGTAAGTTTTTGGCACGGTGGCAAGGTCCCTACGAGGTGAAAGAGAAGGTAGGGTCAGTGAATTACAAGATATCCCAGCCAGGCCGGCGGAAGCCAGAACAAGTATATCATGTAAATTTACTGAAATCGTGGAGAGATAGGGAGTGTCTCATTGGGGACAGCCCAAGCACTGTCTTGTCTGCGGGGAAGATCCCAGCTCCACCCGAGGTCCCGGAGGGCACCTCCGCGGTAAAGATAGCGGGTGGTCTGTCGACTAAACAAGCTCAGGAAGCCAAAGAGTTGGTGAGTCGAAATAGGGACGTATTCTCTGAGCTTCCTGGTCGAACTTTGGTAGTCCGACATGACATCGTCACCGAGCCCCACGTCAGGGTACGGTTAAAGCCGTATCGTGTACCGGAGGCCCGGCGACAGGCCATTTCAGAAGAAGTAAGGTCCATGTTGAGGTTAGGGGTGATTGAGGAGTCAAGGAGCGAGTGGGCCAGCCCCATAGTCCTCATCCCAAAACCTGACGGTACTCTGCGCTTCTGCAATGACTTTAGAAAGCTCAACGAAGTGTCGAAATTCGATGCCTACCCCATGCCCCGGGTAGACGAGCTCATAGAACGGCTAGGGAAAGCTCGCTATTTCTCGGTCCTCGACCTCACAAAAGGATATTGGCAGGTGCCTCTCACGGAGGCGGCAAAGGAGAAGACTGCCTTTGTCACCCCCGAGGGGTTATTTCAGTACCAAGTTTTGCCCTTTGGCCTACATGGCGCTCCAGCCACCTTGATGGACGTCATCCTACGGCCCCATCGTCCATATGCTTCGGCATATCTGGACAACATCATCGTGTTTAGCCAGGACTGGGAGAGTCACCTGCCCAAGGTACAGGCCGTAGTCGATTCACTTAGAAAAGCTGGACTGACGGCCAACCCAAAAAAGTGTTCGCTCGGGTTCGAGGAGGTCCGGTACCTGGGATACGTGATTGGGCGGGGAGTTGTCAAACCCCAGGTAAACAAGGTTGAGGCGATCAAGAGCTGGCCCAGACCTCTTACCACCAAGCAAGTACGTTCGTTCCTAGGGATGATAGGATATTACATGCGCTTTATCCCCAACTTTGCCACAGTAGCGGCCCCATTGACAAGACTTTTAAAGGGGAGGAAGACGGTGATGGTCCGCTGGGATGAGCAGGCGGAGGAGGCATTCTCCCGTTTGAAGTCGGCTCTGTGTGGGTCCCCGGTTTTGGTGACACCCGACTTCACACGGGAATTTGTAGTTCAGACGGATGCCTCTGGAGTGGGCCTAGGGGCAGTACTCTCTCAGGAAATCAGTGGGGAGGAACACCCTGTTGTCGTCCTGAGTCGCAAACTCACCCCAGCGGAAACCAGGTACAGCGTGGTAGAGAGAGAATGCCTGGCCATTAAGTGGGCCCTCGAGTCCCTTAGGTACTATCTGTTAGGGAGAAGGTTCCGTCTGGTGACCGACCATTCCCCTCTCCAGTGGATGAGCCGGGCCAAGGAGGGGAGTGCCCGGGTCACCAGATGGTTCTTGTCCCTCCAGAATTTTAAGTTCAGTGTCGCACACAGGGCAGTGTCGCATTACAGGGGAATGCCGATGCCCTGTCCCGGGTACACTGTTGTACATGTGTCCAACCCCTCAGGATTGAACAGGGTGTGCAACCCTTCAGGGTTGAACAAAGGGGGGGGATATGTAGGAGAGGTTTGCAGGGAAGGGTTAAAACCTGACCAGCAACAAGGGTGTGGTGTGCAATGTGAAGCTTCTGTGTTCTCTGGCTGTGAGAGTGAGAAGTGGAGGTGAGCTGGGCTGTGTGCTGAGGCCTGTGGAGGACTGTGCAGGATCCTGCAGCTGAAACCAGGAGGGATCCGTGTCCTGTGGCTAGAAGCAAGACCCATGCAGGGCCGGACTGGCCTACCGGGATACCGGGAAATTTCCCGGTAGGCCGCCGCCTCTGGGGCCGCTTTAATATGTGCCTGCACTTTCAGCCGCATAATATTATTTCTAGCCTCATTCTATGGCTGCGCAGTCTCTAACGTAGGACAGCGTTATCGTTCAGCTGGGTGGATTGTGAGGCGGAACCGAAAGTGGTGAGGATCGTTTCCGCCGGAAGACATCACCAGTGCACCTTACCAATGTGAAGCCGCTGCTTTTGGTTTTCACTTACTGGATCGGTCGTGTCATCAAGCCGGCGAGAGGTGAATGTGCATGCTGTGTAACGGGTGACGGGGCAGTGGTGTGTGAGTAGTTAATAGCCGCTCCGTTATGGGGGATGGGAGGTGTTGTGTGCTGAGAGCCGGGCACCTCCTTGCAGAGAGGGCAGTTTGCAGGAGGAAGGTCACAGGAGGCAGCCTCACACACTGGGCACATTGTCAAATAATAGTAATACTGCTGCCCTTCTATGTAACAGACCTCCCAAGTGGCCCTCTTTTGGACAGACAGTCCCTATTTTTGACCCGTCCCTCTTTTCTCCTGAAATGTCCCTCTGAGGGATAGATTTGTATTATTACAATACTGATGCAGAAAGTTTGTCTGGTTCTTTCTCTTACGCCTTGTATATTTCATTTCGTTTTCCACCTCAGAATCGGCTCCAAAAGAAGACTTCAAGCAGCCTCTCATTCGCTTCAATAGGAAGCAGCCCTTTTTTTTTTCCGGGGTGGTTGGTACCACACTGGAAAAAAGAAACAACGTGCCCTATATTGGTGCAGAATGTGCCCTGAATCTCCTATCCGCTCATTTTTCATTGCATGCTTTTTAGCAAAACCACAATTTAGAAAAAGCATCTCCAAAAAGTGTAATAAAAACACGCCTTAAAAAGCCCACTTTTAAAATGGGCATGGATTCCGCAATTTTTGGAGGCAGATTTTAAAAATCCCTCGTGTGAACGTACCCATAGAGGTCAGACCTCCACCAGTGATAAAGCCATGGCATATCCTAGCAATATGCCATCACTTTTAAGGGACTATTTATTTTATTTATTTTTATTTTTAATGAAGGGCTCCTCATGGTATGAAATAAGTCAATACTCACTGTGGGGAGGGAGATGCCCAGGGGGCACCCCAAACTCTCCTTATGGCCTCTGTCTAGGTACATAATGATCTGATGCTCTCAGCATTACTTAATGCTAGGAGCTTCAGGTACTTATGCACTTGTCCAGCAGCTGCAGGCACTTTCATGAATTCAGCCGGATCACTGCCCTCAGTATGGGGAAAGGGCAGTATTTTGTGCTGCACTGTAATATTTGGTTTAGCTAGGGAGGTATTTTGTGCTGCACCATGCTATTGCTGGCCCCACCTACTTCTGTTGGCCCCGCCTCCTGTCTCTGGACCCTCCTACAACTTGGGGCCACTTTTAGTTTTTTTTTCCAGGGCCACTTAAAGTTCCCAGTCCGCCCCTGGACCCATGGACTTACTTCACCAAGGAGAAAAAGGTGACATTACTCCTGGCTTTAAATAGACTTTGCTTTATGTGACTGAAACAGGCCTCAAGTAGCCTGCAGCAGGGACTTGCTGTGTTTGAACTATTATTTTGCTGTTGTGTGTGTCCACCCTCCCTATGAACTGCACCGTCTTTCACAAATATGCACCGTGTGAATAAACAAAGCATCGTGTTTTACACCAAGACCATTCTGTGTTGCCTCTATACTGCACTCGCTACCACTGCCTACCAGAGCGGATCCCCACAATGGGCAATATGAAGAAGTAGTGAGACATTCCCTTTGACTGGATGGTGATATAGTTAAGGGCTCTTTCACACTTGCGTTCTTGTCTTCCGGCATAGAGTTCCGTCGTCGGGGCTCTATGCCGGAAGAATCCTGATCAGGATTATCCTAATGCATTCTGAATGGAGTGAAATCCGTTCAGGATGCATCAGGATGTCTTCAGTTCCGGAACGGAACGTTTTTTGGCCGGAGAAAATACCACAGCATGCTGCGCTTTTTGCTCTGGCCAAAAGTCCTGAAGACTTGCCGCAAGGCCGGACTCGGAATTAATCCTGGCAGCCATGGTAAAGTGTAGTGGGGAGCGAGGGGGGCAGTATACTTACCGTCCGTCGTGCGGCTCCCGGGGCGCTCCAGAGTGAGGTCAGGGCGCCCAAGGCGCATGGATGATGTGATCGCATGGCACGTCATCCATGCGCATCGGGCGCTCTGACGTCATTCTGGAGCGCCCCGGGAGCCGCGCGGACTGTAAGTATACTGCCCCCCTCGCTCCCCACTCCTACTATGGCAACCAGGACATTAATAGCGTCCTGCCATAGTAACACTGAAAGCATTTTGAAGACGGATCCGTATTCAAATGCTTTTAGTACACTTGCGTTTTTCCGGATCCGGCGTGTACCTCCGGCAAGTGGAGTACACGCTGGATCCAGACAACGCAAGTGTGAAAGAGGCCTAAGTCCAAGAGGGTGGCTGCTGGCCAAGTGCATAAGTACCTGATGCTCCTAGCATTAATTAATCATTATGTACCTGGCCAGCATCCAAGAGGAGGACTCGGTCGGCCCTCTGGGCAGTGGTTCATCATGAAATTTCCCTGTAAGATCTATGTCCAGTCTGCCCTGGTAGTAGTAGTACTAGTAGTAAAAGTGGCAGTAGATGCTTTGCGTTGCATAGTAGTGGCAGCAGGGGATTAACAGTGAGGAGCAGCAGCTGAGGCAAATGCAGTAGCCATATAGTACATGTTGGCAGAATGGCAGCAGCATGATGGAGGCAGCAGCAGAATTTCTCCTCAACTACAATATTGCACCCGCAGGGACAACTTACGGCTTACTACTACTAGTACTACTTCTGGCCCAATATTTGGTGCTGCTCCTACCCACATTCTAACTTTGGCTCTTTCGTTTGGAACCCTTCTGTAGCCTGGACATTTTTGGGACTCTCAGATAATGTTGTGAACTACCCTGTATATTGGTTTATATGTCCCCAATAAATAAATAAAAATACGAAATTGTATTGGAAATGTGTTTGTAACACAGAAATAAAGGGAAACTGATTTAGGCCTAAATTCGTTACCTCTCACAGATACTTTTGTGTACTGGCGTATAAATAGAATTCGCAGAAAAAGACGATTGAGGTCTGACGCTCAATTTCTCGTTATCTGTGTCATTTGGTTGTCTTTTGGTAATCATATATATATACAAGGGATATAAAAAGTCTGCTAAAATGTCAGGTTTCTGTGATGTGAGACAAAGATATATAATTTCAGAACTTTTTTCACCTTTGTGACCTATAAACTGTACAAATCAATTGAAAAACAAACTGAAATATTTTAGGTAGAGGGAAGAAACAATATTAAAAAAAAATATATATGGTTGCATAAGTGTGCACACCCTTAAACTAATACTTTGTTGAAGCACCTTTTGATTGTATTACAGCACTCAGTCTAGATTGCTGGTACACCTTAAGTTTTGCTCAGTAATCATGCATATATGCAGCTCCATTAAATTGAACCCCAACACAAAAAAAAAATTATTGCGACCATGTGGAAACCGAATACAGGTAAATAGACGATTGAGGCTTGAAACTCAATTTCACCTTAATACACATAGGTAGATTGCTTCCACACCATGGGTATTGCTGCAGTAATCACATGTATATGCAGCTTAATTAAATTGAACCTCTTCAAAAAAAGGATTTCTGTGAAAATGGGGGAAATATGAAAGTATTTGCTTGCAGGTAGTTGCTTTAAAGGTCTGCTACACTGCAGGATCTGCATTTCTGGCACATCCTCCTGTCTTCTCACTCTGTCAGTTGCTCTGTTTGTCCGTATTATACACAACACACACAATTCTTCTTTGGAATCCTAGCCTTTCCCTTCACTCTCCCTGGCAATAAGTTTGTTTGATTTCTGACTGACCACCCTCATTCACAGCCCAGCACAGAATAACATTCTGCTTGTTCTGCTATGGCACCTCCCTGCCTGCTGCAGCACTCACTGGCTCATACAGGCTGTCTGTCAGCCTGGGAGCCAATCATGGCAAGCCCTCCCTCCACTTCCTCTCAGTGTCATGTGAGAACCCTTATTCTTTTCCCTTTATTGCTTTTTACCCTGGTAACATGTGCACTAAAGTGGCCTTTGTGCCGTTTTAGTGGATTTGTCGAAAACAAACCTAAAAATATTTGAGTTCGCCTGCCATCCGTAAAAAAGCTAAGTTTGGACTGAACCTGTGCAATTCGGAATTCGTTTGCCCATCTTTAACATGAGGGATTTGATTTTTTTTCCTAATATTTGTATATATTTTATATAGTATTTGAAAACCAAAAATCACTGTATATCTTTTACACAGTTTATATGCTCTTAACATTGCTATGGTAACTGGCTGGCTGTGTTAAAAGACTTAAGACTATGATAACCACTGACAATCTCAGAGTCATGTGCAATTAAAGTAACTTTGGTAATGGCACTTGGGACAAGTATCTTTCTCTCTGCAAGTTCCTTAGAGTAGACAGTCAGAGCAGGACAAATATAATTCTCTTCACAGCCCGAGGACAGGCACACAGAGAGGGTTGATCGTATCATGTAACAAAGTAACATTACACAATGAAGAACTAAAGTACTTGAAAAATCTAAGTGGACAGCCCTTCTCTTATTGTAGCTTTGTTGCCAAGAGGGTCGGAAGACAACAGGAGATAACTGCATAAAATAATCTGATATAAAATAAAGAAAAGCACTACTTTAAAACACAAAAATAAAGAAAATAGTCAATAAAACCTATTTAAGACCCCATCGGAGGAGAATCAAACCCTGCACCTTATACAGTAACTTGTTATGCTGTATACATGAAGTGTTCCTTGTAACTTGAACAGTTACATGCTCTATATAATAGTTGTCCAAATGAGAGGTGAATGCAATCTTTTTTTTTTTTACAGTGCTGTCCGCCTATGCAGCAAAGCCATCTTTGTCGGATATACTCTTATTTGTGATCTGTGGTTCAAAAAAGTTAAAATGTACCTGTTATTACAAAAAAAAAAAAAAACACCTTTCACATTTATCTGTATGGTATGATACATTTTCTATAACTCTATAACTGTGCTGAGTGGGCAAACTCTTCTTGGTGCAATGTGAGAACTATGTTGTGTGCTCTGACCGCACATGCTCCTGCTGCTCCCCATTCACAGCATGAGTCTCCTGCATAGCCACGTACCTATGGGTGGGGGGTAGAACAACAGGGGCATATGTTGGCCCTGTGTACAGATAGGACTGAAGGAAAGGTCAAGTAGAGAAGAAGATGATGCCTGATCAGCTGCTTTGTTAAGATGATAGATATGCAAAGTCATTAGGAGAGCAGATGATGCAGCAGCCACTTGATCTGGCACATCAAGACCATACTGGAATTAAAAAGCAGCACTGGCATACAAACCCTACCAGCCCACATAAAATATTGGCCCAACCCCTGTATTGCAGAAACATGGTGGCATGCGTTGCCGCCTTATCTTGCTTTTCTTGGAACACCTAATCGTATGGTCAAAGTCAAGTGTCTCTTTTTTAGTCAGGGACAGGAGTATGGTATCACAAAACAGGTACCCTAAAAATGCATCACTTTTAATACAATTAAATAGATATAGTATACACCCCAAAATAAATTAGATGCCAAATAATATGCAAATATTTATATTTTGCAGGTAAACATCATAAATATATATATATATATATATATATATATATACTGTATTTAATTAATGACATAGACCACACAGCAAAACACATACACTAGAACTGCCAAAGTATTCATATGAATACTAATATGATACCACTAAATCCAATACATCAAGATATCTCAAACGCTTTCAACAAGTATTGCAACACAGGGCCAAGTACTATCATATAGTGCCCCTATTACCCCCCAGCAGCACTGACTAAATACCCCAATAAATTATACCTGCATAATGCACAGCAGCAACAAATACCACTGTGCTGAACAACGTAGCTCCCAGCAGTGCCAAACAAGTGCCACACTGCAGCACAAAATACCTCCCCAGATGTGCTAAACACATACTATGGTATAGCACAGAATACATTCCTAGAAGCACCAAATAAATGTCAAAGTGTAGTACAAAACATCTACACAGAAACACACACAAAAAAGTGCCAAAAACAGCATACCAGTAGCAGACTGGCAAGACTGTAGGCTCCAGCTCATTCTTGGTCTCCAGACTTCTGCTGAACAACACTGGGTGCAGTACCTGCAGCTATACCATCATATTACTGCAAGTCTTTTACCAAGTTTATCGATGGAAGCTGCATGAATAATTCAGCGATGACATCATTAGTGGTTTAGCAGCTCTTCCCCGCCATGTGTCCCCCTGACCAACCTGAGCAACTGCAATGAAGGGACAAATTTTCGGGGTGTCTTTAGAGACATGGTGGGTAGTCTTTAAAAATTTAAATACCAGATGTAGCCAAGCTAAAATTTACTCTGATAACAAATCACAGTGTTATCTTGTGACAAAAGCTATTGAAAAGATAGTTACTTTTTCTTGCCATTCTTTACTTAAAGGGAACCTGTCACCGGGATTTTGTGTATAGAGTTGAGGACAGGGGTTGCTAGATCACCGCTAGCACATCTGCAATACCCAGTCCCCATAGCTCTGTGTGCTTTTATTGTGTAAACAAAAACGATTTGATACATATGCAAATTACTCTGAGATTAGTCCTGTCCCTGACTCATCTCAAGTGCAGGACTCATCTCAGGTTAGTTTGCATATGTGTCAAATAGCTTTTTTTGCACAATAAAAGCACATGGAGCTATGGGGACTGGGTATTGCAAATGTGCTAGCGGCCATCTAGCAACCCATGTCCTCAGCTCTATACACAAAATCCTGGTGACAGGTGGAGGGCATCATAAAGGAGGGCATCATACACAGCCTTGAAAAATTATGATTAATGGCCTGCCGGTGACCCTCAAAAACATTTGGAGCAAGGGTCTGACCATCTAAAACATTATGGGCGAGGGCCTGCTGCCGCTTTGGTGATTATAGATAACCTCTGGACGATTGCATGTCCCCGTGACGGCGACAATCTATTCGGATGTCTGCCCTATCAACTTTCAATGCTATTTTCAGCCCAAACCATGTAGACTATGGGTAATGGGGGAATCATGGTTCGATTCCAGAGAGGGAGCCTGAGAAACAGCTACGGCTACCACATCCAAGCAAGGCAGCATACACGCAAATTATCCTATTAGGTACAATTAGGTGAGGGCCTGACCCTATAAAAGAAACGCATTTCGGAGTGTTGCTTTACTCCTTCCTCAGTGCTAAAGAGGAAGGAGTAAAGCAACACTCCGAAACTCGTTTGGTGCTTAATCTATTGACTTGCACAGTGGGGACATAACCATAATCCACACTTACTGGACTTTGCTTATTGGAAGAAGAAAAAAGATTAAAGAGCACGTACTTCAATTACCCGAAAGACACAATATTTGGAGAGGAAAGCCTACAGGATCGAGGAAGAGGCAAGCATCTAATCTTACTGCACCCGAAAAAGATCCATCGAATGTGCGTGACTCGATTATTACAGTGCCTGGGTTAACTATCGAATCCATGTTCGAAAGTAACGACACGTGGGACACCAAGTCCGCTACACGTGGAACGCCATATACAAGATCTTCATACCCTATAGCGGATTATTTGACCACTGCTACAGTGCTTATCACCAGGCCTGCTAACAAGCTTCTATACACAAAGCTAAGTAAAGATTTCTATCATTTATTTGTCGAACATTGCTGTTGTGCCGATTTTAATACCATTCGAAAATGTAGGACGCCACAAAATGGTTTTAATATAGACGGCCTAAGACTATACGAATATATATTAGGAAAATATCTAAAGTCCCCACAACTGCAGATTTAGGACCCTAATCTGTTTATAGAGTTGACCTTTTATTGTGTAAACAAAAACGATTTGATACATATGCAAATTACTCTGAGATTAGTCCTGTCCCTGACTCATCTCAAGTGCAGGACTCATCTCAGGTTAGTTTGCATATGTATCAAATAGCTTTTTTTGCACAATAAAAGCACAGGGAGCTATGGGGACTGGGTATTGCAAATGTGCTAGCGGCCATCTAGGAACCCATGTCCTCAGCTCTATACACAAAATCCCGGTGACAGGTACCCTTTAACGCGTTAACCTTCAAGTTTAGCTTGACTGCATCTGTAAATCACCAAATAAAAAATATCTAATGACGAGTTATAACTTGATTGAAATGGTGTGGCTCCATTTGTTGTTTAAAATGTATAGAAATGTGCACATCCACCTAATGAGCAGAGTGCTGGTGGACATACATGCTCACTTACTCCCCCATGGTCAGAGAGCAGCTGAAATAAATAGTTCTATGCATGGCTGGGAAGGACCAGAGCATCTGCAGTAATATGAAACATGTATCTGTGAGTTCCTGTGATAAAGGCCTGAAGAAAAGCCTGGTCCAGGAAATCTTCATCCCTGAGCTAAAAGCTGCTAGAGATCATCTGAACTGAGAGACTACCCCTGAGAGAAGAGAACAGACATTCACAGATGGTTAAGAACCACTTCAGAAGCTGTGGCTTAAAAAACAGTAAGTTATTGCTTGTGCATGGCAAAGGACTTTACTGCTTGTGGAAAGGGTATATTGCACCACACTTTGAGATGGTCTGGCCGCCCAATCTAACATCTGCACACCATAGCCTAGAAATTGCAGAAACAGTTAATTAGAATGGAATTGCACGGCTGTGTTTATAGAGTTGACCTGCGTTTTTTTGTGGTACGGGACATTTTTATTGGAACTCCCACCATCTTAACATATCTATATTGCTCGTTTGATTGCTATTTTATGTCGTATTTTATGCCTTTATGATACGCCTTTTATTGTGTGTTTTACTTTTGCTGTTTTTACCACTCCAGTTGTTTATTTTAGATTGTGTTCAATAAATCGCTATATATTCGAATTCCTATGTTTCGATGTGACTCTATATGTTGAGTGCCCTTCTTCACATCATTACCTTATAACCTTTACCTCTTGATCTGGGTGCATCAATTGCAGTTGGAGCACCATAGAAGTCCTAAAGCAGGGTGAGCCGCCCCATTTATTCTTTGTTTCCTGTAGTGAGCTGACCCTGTAAAAGATTTGAGGTGCGAACCTGCTGGTGAGCTGACCCTGTAAAAGATTTTATGAGCGGGCCTGCTGGTGAGCTGACCCAGTAAAAGATTGTAGGTGAAGGCCTGCTGGTGAGCTGAACCTCAAAAAAATTATATTCGAGTGCCTGAAGGTGAGCTGACCCTGTAAAAGATTGCAGTTGAGTGCCTGCTGGTGAGCTGACCCTCTAAAAAATTATATGCAAGAGCCTGCAGCTGAGCTGACCCTCTAAAAAATTATATGCGAGGGCCTGCAGCTGAGCTTTCCCACTATAAAATGATATGTGAGGGCCTGCAGCTGAGCTGACCCTCTAAAAAATTATATCCGAGGGCCTGCATTTGAGCTGACCCTGTAAAACATTATATGCGAAGGGCATATATGCGAGGGCATTATATGTGATGAATAAGCATGTTGATATGATGGAAGAGGAGGAGGAGGATGAAAAAAGGAAGATTCAACCATATACCCTTGTTTGTAGTGGAAAGGGTGCATGGGAATAAAGTGTATTCAGTACATAAACAACACATTTAGAGTGCATTTATGTTCAGCTGCTTTCTTTTGGAGGAGCCGAGAAGTCATGGTCATTCCAGGCCTTGTTCATTTTTAAAAGAGTCAACCTGTCAGCATTTTCAGTTGACAGGCGGATATGCTTATCTATTATAATGCCACCAGCAGCACAAAATACACGCAGGCCAGCACCTCCAAGGCATAGAGTGCATGTTCGTGCCACGTGTCCAGCTTGGACACCCAGTAGTTGTCAGGCACTGAGGGATCATTGAGGACGCTGACATGGTCTGATATGTACTCCTTCACCATCTTTCAAAATTTTCCCCTCCTTGTGACAATAGGCCGCTTATCAGCGTGAGGGTGCTGGCGAGGTGTCATTAAACTGTCCCAGGCTTTGGAGAGTGTTGCCCTGCCTCTGTTGGAACTGCTGTGCGTTCCCCTTGTCTCCTCTCCTCAGTTGGCCAAGGAACTACGGACTCTGCCGCCAGCGCTGTTAGATGGAAGGATCTTCTGGTATTGTACCGTTTTGCTCATCCTCTCCACCAGAGGAATGAGAGATGAGAAGTTCTCTTTGTAGCGGGGGTCGAAAAAGGGTGAACAACCAGTAATCCGTGTTGTCTAAAATTGAGTATAACGCGCGGATCGTGAGAAATGCAACCTAACATGAAGTCAGCCATGTGTGCCAGAGTACCAACAGGCAAGACTTAGCTGTCATCATTAGAAGGATCACTCTCGATCTCCTCAACCTCTTCCTCCTCTTCTGCCCACCCAGGCTGAACAGATGGAATTAAACTTCCATGTGTACTACCCTCTGTAGCGAAGGCAACCATCTCCTGTTCCTCTTCCTCTTCATCATCCAATTCGCGCTGAGAAGACAGGGTGGTGCTTAACTGACTGGAAGCATTATCTGCTGCAATCCAAACGACCACCTGGTCGCACTGATCTGACTTCAAGAGTGGTGTCCTGCTCCACCCTGCAATCTGGGATATGAAGCTAGGTGTCTTGGATGAGTGTTTTTCTTGCTCTCTGGCAGCAGGCACTGTTTCTTTGTGCCCAGGGCCATCGCCTCTGCGTGCACCATCAGCATCACGACCACTTCACCATCCCTTACTGTTCGCCTTCTTCATTTTAAATGTGATATATGCTTAAAAAGTATGTCACACGTACAGTAGCATAGAATTTTGAAGTGTATGTGTAAAAACATTTACAAAGGTATTTGTGATGAGGAAACGTTATACAGGTACCACAGGTAATGTCACAGTATGCAGTGTCTACGTAAAAAGTGCACTGGATGTCACTGATATTTTAAGGGATGCGCACACTTTAAACAGGAGATGTGGCGTGAATAATTTCATTATCCGCAGCAGACACAGTCCACGGAAAGACTGCACTGGATCTCACTGATATTTTAGGGATGCGCACACTTTAAACAGATGCATCAAAAAAAGATGTGGTGCGGATAATGTAACTTTCCACAGGGGACACTGTCTATGGAAAAAGAAAAGTGTACTGGATGTCACTGATATTTTAGGGATGCGCACACTTTAAACAGGAGATGTTGCACGGATAAATTAACTGTCCACAGCAGACACCGTCTACGGAAATAGTGTACTGGATGTGACTGATATTTTAGGGATGCACACACTTTAAACAGGAGATGTAGCACGGATAATTTAACAGTCCGTAGGGGACACTGTCTATGGAAAAAGTGCTCTGGATGTCACTGATATTTTAGAGATGCGTACACTTTAAATAGGAGATGTGGCGCTGATAATTTAAGTGTCCGCAGCGGACACCGACTACGGGAAAGGGGAACGGGATGTCACTGATATTTTAGGGATGTGCACAATTTACACAGGAGATGTGGCGCAAGTAATTTAACTGTCCGCAGCCGCCTATTACATGGTATTTTGCGCAGGATGCGCTAAAAATGTATACTGCTGTTGTCACAAACAATAGTCCTTACAAGGACTTTTGGGTCTATGAAACGTTTTTGTAGAAAAATGAAATTCAATTACACTCCCTACACTCTCTGTCTCTTCCTATGCTCAGCTCTCCCTGACTTAAAATGAGCCGAACACGCATCACTGGGTGCTTTATAGCACCCGATGACGCGTTGCAGCCAGCCAATCACTGTAATGCCAGTAGCAAACATGGCTATTGGTATTACAGTGAGGGCAGTACTTACCTGCACGTTTATTGGCTGCTTAGCAGCTGTGAAACGTGCAGGGAGCAGACTCAAGCATTGCGCTCGAGCACATGCGGTACTCGGCTGAGTAACGCCATGTGCCAAGCATAGCGATGCTCGAGCCAAACTGCTATTCGGCTGAGCATGCTCGCTCAACACTAGCCCCAATACCAGAATTGTGCTGAGGAAAGCCACTGTGAACCACCAACACTCCTCTCAGTGCCACACCTACACTCCCTTCCTCCTTCCTCTCCCCCTGTGGGATCGCTGCACTCTCAGTTTTGTTAGGATTGGAAAGTAATAAGGGACTATATTTGTCAACTACGAGAAGGAGACTGATTCTGCACCATCCTAAACAGTACAGACTAGCAATAGCAGCAGCAATACATGGAAACAAAAAATAATGAAAAGGTATTTTTATGTTAGAAACTATGCAGATTAATTTAAAACAGCTATTAACAGATTTTTAGGATGTTTGGTATGGAAGTAGTTCATGGGTAGAAATGAAAGACTGTCTTAAAATTCATTTTGTGTCGAACGATTCAGCCATCATATCAGTTTCGATCTGAATAAATTCAACCAGAATCAAGAGTGCCCTAATTGCCGTATAAACTTATGTATGACACTTTGGGGTTTATTCTTGAACTATATCCAGCCCTATCAATTTAAAGTATTTAACATCAAGACAGTATTAGTAATGACAAGATGACAGTGACATATATAGCTATAGATAAACGCATGGTAGCCGATGGTGAAAAACAGCCTATTAAAAAACACACTGCACTATCAGATTGTTTTTATATAAATGAAAAAGCGGTACAGAAATTATGCCTTTTTGGTGTCAGATGCCTGCTTCTCTGTTTTTGATCTGTAAAATGGCAGATACCATTTTGAGCGGTTTGTGTGACACAAATTTCAACAGGTTCAGATTTATTGGAATCTGAGGTTTATTGGGAAATTTGCAACAAACTCCTGTTCGAACTTAGAGTCGATTCCCTCATCTCTATTCATAAGATAACCCTTTCACATTGAAGTGAATTTAAATAAGTATGGATGTAAATGTAAGCCCTTAAGCATGAGCATGCCTACTTTATTCTTTATACTCAATAAAGACACATTAAAACTTTTTGAAGCCCTTGAAATAACTATTAGATGAAACTGAAGTAACAGATGAATGAACTGTATTCTGTGATTATCTAATATTTATATGCATTATCATTGTTTTATAGGAATTGTTTTAATGGTCTGCATAGGAGAATGCTTTAACCCTATAGATGTATCCAAGGACCTTAATTGTTCTATAGAGAAAGAACTACTGAACAGTAATATTCTGGCTTCCTTGACATTATATGTGAGTCCATTAGTTGCAATAGACTGCCTGCTAGGTTGCTAAACTGCTGTATTGTAGATACAATAAAACTATATGAAGCAAAAAGCCAAGTAAAATTAAATTGCTAACAAAATGATCACAGTTTTGTGATTCTAATTAAATGCTACATGCATATCTTAACCCCTTAGTGACCAGCCTGTTTTGGGCCTTACTGACCAAGCGTTTTTCTTCCTTTTTTCATCATCGCAATCCAAGAGCTATAACTTTTTTATTTTTCCGTCTATATTGCTTTATAAAGGTTTTATTTTGCGGGACAACTTGTATTTTTCATTAGTATTGTTTTGGAGTAAATGGCGCTTTTTGATCGTGTGTTATTAGTTTTTTTCGGTGGCAACTAAGAATAAATAACCAATTATGTCTTTTTTTTTACGGCGTTCACTATAGGGGATAATTTACATGCTATTTATGTATTCCGGGTCATTACAGACGCGGCAATACCAAACATATGGGGAAGTGTTTGCTATTTTTTTCATTGAAAAGCGTATTTTCAATGGAAAAAAAGCATAATTTTTGGGATTTTCTTTATTGAATAAATGTGATTTTTTTAACCACTTAATAGTCCCACAAGGGGACTATAACAGACAACATTCTGATTGATTTTAAAATGCAATGTATTATCCCTATAGTGCATTGAATTTTAATATCAGTGCTATTCTGACATTGCCCAGTAGGCTGCGCCAGAGAGGTGCAGCCTGCTGAAATTACTGAAGGCTGGACTGGGGCCTACACAAGACCCCGGCCAGCCTTCACATACATCAGCCCCCCCGCAATCGCATTTGCAGTGTGCCGATGGGAGACAGAGGGAGTTCGCCCCTTCTGTCAGCATTTTACATGCAGCGGGCGCCATTGCCCGTGGCATGCAAAGTGCCAAACAGCCCGGATCGGCACTCCAACTGGTCCGGGCAGTTAGAGCAGGGCCAAAGCTCATGTGAGAGCTGGGCCCCCTATTCCCACTGCACGGGGGACCCGTGCAGCGCTTAGATTGGGCCGCTGTAAAAAAAGCCCCCTTAGTGACTGCCGTAAAAAGGCATATGGGTGGTCACTAAGTGGTTAAGAAACACTCTTTTATTCAAGCATAAGAGTGTAGAGGCTCTTGTGTATGCATTGTGTATACCTGTTTTAGATTATATGCCAATTCTACCATCTTGACTCCTTCTTCCCCTCTGATATGGCACCCCTAATGTAGCTTACATTGCCCATTATGCAATTGACAGAGGGTCTGGATTCTTATTACACTGTTCTACTTCTATCTAGCTGTAACAAAAGTAATAGATCAATCACGTAGAACTTCTATCCCCTAACGCACACTGCTGCATACAAAATCTCCAGGGTATTCCTATGTGATGCAACTTCAGCCGGTCTTTCATGTATCCTGCCTGTGATATGTTTCTCCCATAATCAGGAGGCAAGAGCAGGAGGCACCGCCGAACGGTATGAAGCTGCATCATATAGATTGCATAGCAGTCAGTGTGAGTCAGCGCAGTATTATACAGTGAAGAACAGAAGTATTTGAAGACCCTGCAATTTTGCAAGTTCTCCCACTTAGAAATCATGGAGGGGTCTGAAATTCACATTGTAGGTGCATTCCCACTCCGAGAGACAGAATAAAATAAAATAAAAAGGAAATGACATTGTATGATTTTTAAAGAATTTATTTGTCTTGCACTGCTGAACATAAGTATTTGAACACCTGAGAAACATCAAGAATGATGGCTCTCAAAGACCTGTTACTGTGCCTTTAAAAAGTCCACCTCTGCTCCACTCCATTAATCTAACTTAGAAGCACCTGTCTGAGCTCTTTAAAGACACCAGTCCACCCCACAATCAGTCAGGCTCCAACTACTACCATGGGCACTACCAAAGAGCTGTCAAAAGACACCAGAGACAAAATTGTGGACCTCCACAAGGCTGGAAAGGGCTACTGGGCAATTGCTAAGCAGCTTGGTGAAAATAGATCAACTGTTTGTCACGGACGGTGTACAGGAAACAAGACAAAGCAACATGCATATATGACTGAGTGGATCCAAAGCTAAGGAACCAAAAGGGAGACCCCTGCACAAGACCTGAGACTTTCCCTGGCTGCTCAGCCTATGCAAAGATCCCAGAGATGGAAGGTTGCATATCCACGTACCTCGACTATATAACCCCTGAACACCCTACAATAGTGAGGGGACACGACCACCGGCTCCCTACACCAGACACGGATGGAGTCAGGGTCACCTGGGATCCAGCAAACAGAAAATAACAGATAAATGTTCAGCACTTAACTTTGTAGCAGACTGGAAAACAAGATCAGCATGCACACACACTCCAGGAAGTAGTATAAGCCGCCCAGTAAAGCATTCTGGGGAGGAATTTAAAGGGAAGCAATCAGTCCAACTCCATGACAGCTGAGAGAGGCTAACGAGATGAGGACCTGAACAGCACAACAAAGAGAACTCAAGGAGGAGGTTCTGAAAGGCCTCTGTCAGAGCTTCTCAGCTGTCTGGTTGTGACAGTACCCCTCCCTCTACGAGTGGACTCCGGACACTCAGAGCCCACCTTCTCAGGATGGGACCTATGGAAAGCCCTGATGAGACGAGAGGCCTTAATGTCCGTCACTGGGACCCACATCCTCTCCTCAGGACCATAACCCTCCCAATGAAAAAGGTACTGAAGAGAACCGCCGACAAGACGAGAATCCACAATCCTAGAGACCTGAAATTCAAGATTCCCATCAACCATAATCGGAGGAGGAGGCAAAGGCGAGGGTACAATGGGTTGAACATAAGGTTTCAATAAGGACTTATGAAAAACATTATGGATCTTCCAAGTCTGAGGAAGATCAAGACGGTAGGCAACAGGATTGATGACAGACAGGATTTTGTAAGGCCCAATAAACCTAGGACCCAACTTCCAGGAGGGAACCTTCAATTTGATATTCTTGGTAGACAACCACACCAGATCACCAACATTCAGGTCCGGACCAAGCACACGTCTCTTATCTGCCACACGCTTATATCTCTCACTCATGCTCTTTAGATTATCCTGAATCTTTTGCCAAATAGATGACAAAGACGAGGAGAATCTGTCCTCATCAGGTAAACCAGAAGACCCCTCTCCCGAGAAAGTCCCAAACTGCGGATGAAACCCATATGCACCAAAAAATGGTGACTTATCAGAGGACTCCTGACGACGGTTATTTAAAGCAAACTCAGCAAGGGACAAAAAAGAACACCAATCCTCTTGATTCTCCGCCACAAAACAGCGCAGATATGTCTCCAGATTCTGATTGATGCGCTCTGTCCGGCCATTCGACTGCGGGTGGAAAGCAGAAGAAAATGACAACCGAACCCCCAAGCGAGAACAGAAAGCCTTCCAGAATCTGGAAACAAACTGCGTGCCCCTATCAGAGACTATATCTGAAGGAATACCGTGCAATTTGACAATGTGATCAATAAATGCCTGCGCCAGCGTCTTAGCATTGGGCAAACCAGGAAAAGGGATGAAATGCACCATTTTGCTAAAACGGTCCACCACCACCAGAATCACAGTCTTCCCCGAGGAACGAGGCAGGTCCGTTATAAAGTCCATGGACAGATGTGTCCAAGGACGGGAAGGAATGGGTAAGGGAAGGAGAGGACCTGATGGCCGTGAATGAGGGACTTTGGCACGAGCGCAGGTCTCGCAGGCTGCCACAAAACCCTCAACCGACTTACGAAGCGCAAGCCACCAGAATCTCCGAGCGATGAGATCCAGTGTGGCTCTTGCCCCCGGGTGCCTAGCAAGGACCGTATCGTGGTGTTCCTTAAAAATCTTGTGTCTTAAAGCGAGAGGCACAAACAACCTCCCAGGAGGACAAAGATCAGGAGCCTCTGACTGGGCTGCCTGCACCTCTGCCTCCAATTCAGAAAAAAGAGCAGAGACCACCACACCTTCAGCCAAAATGGGACCCGGGTCTTCAAAATTCCCGCCTCCCGGAAAACAACGTGACAGGGCATCTGCCTTCACATTCTTAACTCCAGGGCGGAACGTGACCACAAAATTAAACCTAGAAAAGAACAAAGACCATCTGGCCTGTCTCGTGTTCAGACGCTTGGCTGACTCCAAGTAGGCCAGATTTTTATGGTCAGTAAATACGGTAATAGGGTGTCTGGCTCCCTCTAGCCAATGGCGCCATTCCTCAAAAGCCAACTTGATGGCCAACAATTCCCTATCTCCCACATCGTAATTTCTCTCTGCGGAGGAGAGTTTTTTTGAGAAAAAGGCACACGGTCGCCATTTGGCAGGAGAGGAACCCTGAGACAAGACCGCCCCCACACCCACCTCAGAAGCATCAACCTCAACTATGAAGGGTAAAGAAATATCAGGTTGCATCAAGATGGGAGCGGAAGCAAAACTCTCCTTGATATTAGAAAAAGCCTTACGCGCCTCTACTGACCAAGAAGAAAAATCTACCCCCTTTCTGGTCATATCAGTGAGTGGTTTAACAATAGAGGAATAATTCAAAATAAACTTCCTGTAATAATTGGCAAAGCCCAAAAACCGCATCAGCGCCTTCTGATTCTCAGGAAGCTCCCACTCAAGCACAGCGCGGACCTTCTCGGGGTCCATGCGAAAACCAGAAGCGGAGAGAAGAAACCCCAGAAATAGAATTTCTGGAACCGCAAACACACATTTTTCCAGTTTCGCATATAATTTATTCTCCCGCAGGATGAGCAAGACCTGACGTAAATGTTCCTTATGAGTTTTGAAATCAGGAGAAAAAATCAAAATGTCATCCAAATACACTAATACAAATTTTCCCATCAAATGATAAAAAATGCTGTTCACAAAATGCTGAAAAACGGCTGGGGCATTCATCAAACCAAAAGGCATAACCAAATTCTCAAAATGGCCCTCAGGGGTATTGAAGGCCGTCTTCCATTCGTCTCCTTCTCTGACCCTGACCAGGTTGTATGCCCCTCTTAGATCTAATTTGGAAAAGACTTTAGCCCCAACAACCTGGTAAAACAGGTCCGGGATCAGAGGAAGCGGATAAGGGTCACGAATAGTGATACTGTTCAGCTCCCTGAAATCCAGACAAGGTCTTAAAGAACCATCTTTTTTCTTAACAAAGAAAAAACCAGCGGCAACAGGTGACTTCGAGGGTCGTATGTGTCCTTTTCTCAGACTCTCAGAGATATAAGCACGCATAGCGATCCTCTCAGGTTGGGAAAGATTGTATAAACGAGATTTAGGCAGTTTGGCGCCTGGGATGAGATTAATAGGGCAATCGTACTCCCTGTGCGGGGGCAAATCCTGAACTCCACTCTCAGTCTTAGTACAGTCTTAGTAGCAACCTCAGAAATAGATGTCGTGAGGCAATTCTCTCTGCAAAAGTCACTCCAACCATTTATTTGCCTCGCTTGCCAATCAATGGTGGGGTTATGTTTAGTGAGCCAGGGTAGCCCCAACACTAGAGGAATAGGCAAACCGCTAAGGACGAAACATGACACATCCTCAACATGAGCATCACTCACAATTAAACGGATATTGTGAACTATGCCCTTTAATGATTTCTGAGAAAGTGGAGCGGAATCAATTGCAAAAACAGGAATATCCTTTCCCAAAGTGCGCACCTGGAAACCATGAGTTATCGCAAATTGATTATCAATGAGAGTGACCGCTGCTCCACTATCCACAAAAATCTCACAAAAAATGTTCTTACTCTCTAGCGCCACCCTAGCCGGCAGGACAAAACGGGAACTACAAGCAAATGGAAAACCTTCAATTTCCGCCTCAACCCTGCCAATAGTAACAGACGGAACATTTTTAAAAGATTTTTTCCTGTTTGTTTCTTTATTACTCCCAGAAAACTGCCTGAATCTCCTAGAGGGACAAATATTTGCCAAATGATTTATACCTCCACAACAAAAACAAACCCTCCCATGCGAGCTGAATCTTCTATTGTCAGAAGCAATCAACCCCAGCTGCATGGGCTCCTGCTCAGAAGGGGCTGACAGCGACTGAGACCCCTGCGCACAGAAAGGGACCGCTGCACTGTCCTGGGACTGAGTATGACAGGAAGGGGACATCTCTCCTCTCTCTCTAAGACACCTGTCAATACGAACGGCCTGAGACATAGCAGAGTCCAAAGAAATAGGCCTCTCATGAAAGGCAAATGCATCTTTCAATCCCTCTGAAAGACCATGACAAAATTGACTTCGGAGTGCAGCATCATTCCAACCAGTATCAACTGCCCATCTCCGAAATTCTGAGCAGTATATCTCTGCGGATTGTTTACCCTGGCATAATAGACGTAGTCTAGACTCAGCCAGAGCAATACGATCCGGATCATCATATATCTGACCCAGGGCTAAAAAGAATTCATCCACTGAACGAAGAGGCCGTGCCCCCTCCGGCAGCGAAAAGGCCCAGGACTGAGCGTTACCCCTGAGCAGCGATATAATGATCCCCACCCTCCGTTCCTCATCACCAGAGGAATGGGGAAGAAGGCGAAAATGGAGTTTGCAAGCCTCTCTAAAACGCACAAAATTCTCACTACCCCTGGAGAACGTATCCGGGAGCGAGATCTTAGGCTCAGAGCAAACTCCATGAACGCAAGCTGAACCGGTCACTTGAAGCTGAGAAAAAGTCTTACGGAGATCAGCTACCTCCAATGAAAGACCCTGGAAGCGTTCAGCCAAAAGTGAAACCGGATCCATGCTTGAGACGGTTATGGCGGCTTATAATGTCACGGACGGTGTACAGGAAACAAGACAAAGCAACATGCATATATGACTGAGTGGATCCAAAGCTAAGGAACCAAAAGGGAGACCCCTGCACAAGACCTGAGACTTTCCCTGGCTGCTCAGCCTATGCAAAGATCCCAGAAATGGAAGGTTGCATATCCACGTACCTCGACTATATAACCCCTGAACACCCTACAATAGTGAGGGGACACGACCACCGGCTCCCTACACCAGACACGGAGGGAGTCAGGGTCACCTGGGATCCAGCAAACAGAAAATAACAGATAAATGTTCAGCACTTAACTTTGTATCAGACTGGAAAACAAGATCAGCATGCACACACACTCCAGGAAGTAGTATAAGCCGCCCAGTAAAGCATTCTGGGGAGGAATTTAAAGGGAAGCAATCAGTCCAACTCCATGACAGCTGAGAGAGGCTAACGAGATGAGGACCTGAACAGCACAACAAAGAGAACTCAAGGAGGAGGTTCTGAAAGGCCTCTGTCAGAGCTTCTCAGCTGTCTGGTTGTGACACTGTTGGAGCAATTGTTAGAAAATGGAAGAGACTAAAGATGACTGTCAGTCTACCAAGGACTGGGGCTCCATGCAAGATCTCACCTTGTGGGGTATGACTGATGAAAAAAAAAAGTGAGGAATCAGCCCAGAACTACAAGGGAGGAGCTGGTCAATGACATGAAGAGAGCTGGGACCACAGTTTCAAAGGTCACTGTCGGTAGAACACTACACCGTCATGGTTTCAAATCATGCATTGCACGGAAGGTTCCCCTGCTCAAGTCATCACATGTCCAGGCCCATGTGAAGTTTGCCAATGACCATCTGGATGATCCAGAGGAGGCATAGGGACAAATTCATTTGGTACGGTGAGACCAAAGTAGAACTTTTTGGTCTAAACTTCACTCGTCGTGTTTGGAGGAAAAAGAAGGATGAGTTGCCTCCCGAAAACACCATCCCTACTGTGAAGCATGGGGGTGGTAACATTATGCTTTGGGGAAGCTTTACTGCAAAGAGGACAGGACGACTGCACTGTATTAAGGAGAGGATGAATGGGGCCATTTATTGGGAGATTTTGAGCAACAACCTCCTTCCCTCAGTCAGAGCATTGAAGATGGGTCATGGCTCGGTCTTTCAACATGACAACGACCCGAAGCACACAGTCAGGATAACCAAGGAGTGGCTCCGTAAGAAGCATATCAAGGTTCTGGAGTAACTTATCCAGTATCCAGACCAAAATCCAATAGAACATCTTTGGAGGGAGCTGAAACTCCATGTTGCTCAGCGACAGACCCAAAACCTGACAGATCTAGAGGATATCTGTGTGGAGAAGTGGGACAAAATCCATGTTGAAGTGTGAGCAAACCTGGTCAAGAACTACAGGAAATGTTTGACCTCAGTAATTGCAAACAAAGGCTTCTATACCAAATATTAATACTGATTTTCTCAGGTGTTCAAATACTTATGTAATTTCCTGATTTTTTTATTTTTATTCTGTCTCTCAGAGTGGGAATGCACAATGTGAATTTCAGACCCCTCCATGATTTCTAAGTGGGAGAACTTGCAAAATCGCAGGGTGTTCAAATACTTTAGTTCATCTCTATAATTCTACAGTTAATAATTGTAGGGACTTTTTTTTACTATATCATTGCACTCCCAGTCTCCTAGATAAGGTAGAAATGATAACCTCAGAAGGACTTTGTGCATGGAGAGACATACAAAGGAACAAAGAAGTTGGAATTTGATGGGAATGGAAAGTGAGAGCTGCCAAGAGATATATGATAAGTACATAATGTAGTACACAGGAAGTTAGTCACATATGGAATACTGACTTCTTGTCTACACAGGTGAACATGCTCTGGACTGGTAGTCAGACTGGAGATTATATGACCTAGCAATTCCCAGTCTAATTTTACACTGAAAGCCACTCCATTTAGGTTATGAAGCATCTGGATTTTATCATGCAGGGGTAAAGGGAATTGAAATAGTCATCATAGCATGCAGTGTCTGTCAAAAAAACGACCTTAGGAAGTCTGGGACAGTCAAAAATCACAATCAAGCTTGTATTGTACTGCCAGGGACATTGACTGGAACTGCTAGAATTAGAAAGAAGAATTGTCTGGGAGATTTATAAAACTGGTGTAAATAAGAACTGACTTAGTTGCCATAGAAACCAATCAGATTCCACCTTTCATTTTTCATAACTCCTTTCGAAAATAAAAGGTGGAATTTAATTGGTTGCTATGGGCAACTAAGCCAGTTCATCTTTACATCAGTTTGATAAATCTCCCCCTCTGTGTGAAGAATAGGGACAGGCAGGTTAAGGGCTGGCTGTACCAGCATATGGATTATTACACCAATACACAGGGCAGCACACAAAATTATCTGTATTTCCATCTCCAGGCACTTCCAGTGTTTTGGAGGGGGGGAAAAATTGCAGTAGCTTTTCAACTTGTGGAGTTTTTTTTAAGTTTTTTTTTAATCCTCGTATTTTATTGAGCAAAAGACATTGGATACAAATCCGATAGTGACACCAATACTGCAGTATTTCCAGAGTCAACTGTCAGTAGTAGTGTCTTCAGTGTATTTGTGGAAAGGAAAATCGTACTGAACCTTCCTGTCTTTCATTTCCAGAAAGCAGATTTGCAAACCGTTCCACACTTTAACTGTGCATATTTAGGCCCAAAAATGTCAAGGATATGGAAGGGTTTCAAACAATAGACCAAGAGCCAGAATGTGGCAGCATCAACTTTCTCTCCAGAAGTAGTAGTAGCAGTTTGCCACAGTTGTCCCTACATGGTTTGGAAAGGTGCAACATAATCGTTAAGGAGAAAGAGGATGAAATTGTGCATTGGATGGCTCAGTCGCAGCAGGATGATGTAGAGATGACTTTGGAATTTTACACAGTGTCATGGAGTCAGGGGTCATATTGTTTTTGCTGCTCCTCCTTGTAGCCCCAGGGAAGGCTTTCAGTGGAGTCCTCTCAGTCTTCACTGCCTCTTCCTAGTGGGGAGCCTTCCTTTTTCCTGAGAAGTGGCAAGAAAATTGCACTTTGCCTTATGGCACGTAGTCAAGGGATTCTCCCTGTTGGCGACTTACGTGAGAGCAGTCAGCATTCGTACTGCCCTGAGGAGGAGGTTGAGGAGGAGTCTTCAGACCCTAGTCATAGCTGTGTTGGTAGTGGCAGTAGTGACACCCATAGCCACGATATTGGTGTTGGGGGAAGCGACAGTGGCAGTCATGGCAAATGCAGAGCGAGGGAGGAAGGCCAAAGAACCCATCATGATATCCCACAGTCTGACAGAAACGGCAGGAAAGTGGAGGACTCTGATGACGATTGTGTGCTGGACAGGACCTGGGAGCCGATTTGGCGTGCTGAGGAGGAAGAGGCAACATCAGAGGAGGAGGGTGGTGGTGCAGCAGTATAAAAAAGCAGAAGTGACGTATCTTAAAATAAACAGTCAAGGCCATATCTACTTCGGTATCTGTAAAAATAGTACAAGGTATGAACAGCACTGCAGGTCCCCAAAAAAGAGGTTATTAGAGATATAGGTTATTAGAGATATAGGTTCTACAGGACCGGTCATCCAATCATGTGATTATACTGATACGATTATGTGACTGTACCCTGATTAGCTGTTGAGTTGTAGAGCTTGTAGGATATCAGTTGATCACCAAGAGCTTGGTCATATGGGCTTTAGTCACATGATCTATGTTATACATGTTACTCTTAGCAAGTAGATTTACATGCGCCACTTAACTTAATGGGAGGCGATTACAATATGACATCCCCATGGTGAAATGATGTGTCACGAGGGTGTCAAGAACCACGCCTGACTCCATTATACCCGGGGTCAGGAAGTCGCAGCGGTTGGCTGCGCGCTCTATGTAGTAAGATAGGGCTGTTTCCTTATGGTAGCTTTCTGGGTTTGCTTTGCAACCCTTTTTGGCTCACTCGGGGATCCGTAGCTCCTTCTCCTCAGCTGTTCCTTGTCCAGCACTCCCAACCTCCTTATATTCCCCTCTCACACTTCTCTGGTTGCCAGATATAGAGCTTCCTGCCTGGACTTCTATACTGACCCACTGGAGCTGTGTTGCTGCGTTCTCTGGTTGTTGGTCCAGAACGTTTCCCTCCGGATCCCTGTTGGACCTTTGTGGTCTGCTGTGGTCGCCCACCTGGGTTTATGTGTTTGTCTGTATTGTCTGTCCTCTCCCTGGTGTTTTCCTCTTAGTGTCAGTGGTGCGGACTAGCGATCCCACCGGCCCGTTCACTATCTAGGGCTCATTTTAGGGAAAGCCAGGGTTTAGGCACGTGATCGCCGCACGGGTGAGGAACCCGTCTAGGGACGTCAGGGCAGTCAGGTGCCAGCCGCAAGGTGAGTCAGGGGTCACGACCTTTCCCTCTCCCTTGGGCAGGGCTTTCCCTTTTCCCTCCCTGTGCGTGACGCCGGTCATTACATTATATCTGGCACTTATTTAGTGTAGGTAAAAAAAAAAAAAAACTTTTTTTTTTTACCTACTTAAGATCCAGTATGGATCCAAATGCTGCTCTGTCCAAGCAATTTCATGGCCTGTCTTTGGAGGTGGCAGGATTGAAGGCGTCGGTCCTCCAGCAACAGCAGCAATTACAACTGACCGCAAGCCCAGCGGTTGCTACTGGTAACCAGGTTGTTGCGGAACCCAAGGTTCCTCTCCCTGACAGATTTTCTGGGGGAAGGGACAAGTTTTTGACATTCCGTGAGGCCTGTAAATTATATTTTAAACTGCGCCCTTACTCCTCTGGTAATGAAGAACAGCAGATGGGGGTTGTTATTTCCCTGCTGCAGGGGGACCCGCAGTCCTGGGCGTTCTCTTTACCCACTGATTCCCAGGCTCTTCGGTCAGTGGATGAGTTTTTCGGGGCCTTGGGTCTCATATATGACGACCCTGACCGAGTCGCACTGGCTGAATCAAGATTACGGAGACTCCTACAAGGAGAGCGGCCGGTAGAGGAGTATTGCTCTGACTTCCGTAGGTGGGCTACGGATACCCAATGGAACGACCCGGCTCTCAGGAGTCAGTTCTGCTCTGGGTTATCCGAAAGGGTTAAGGATGCGCTTGCATTATATGAGACCCCCTTTTCCCTTGACACGGTTATGTCCCTTTCTATCCGAATAGATAGACGCCTTAGGGACAGGTTGAAAAAACCGGAGCAATTGGTAACCCCTCCCAAGCAGCAGTTAGTCTGTACGGACGTAGAAGAGTCTATGCAGCTAGGAGGAAACACTCGTCAGGTCCGTCCTCCTGAGGTTCGCCGTAGGCGTGGGGTTTTTTTTTTTTGTGGGGAGAAGGGTCATTTCATTAATGTCTGTCCTTCTTTCCTCAGAAACAAAAGACTGTCGGAAAACTACTAACCCCAGGCTGTGTGGAGGATGTCAGCCAGGGGGTATATGTTTCCTCCATACGTACATCGCAATTTGTGTCGCCAGCGGTTATTGTTTTTGGTGTTAAGACGGAGACTATTTCTTTCTTTCTAGACAGTGGAGCAGGGTAAATTTGATAGATGCCCATTTTGTCCGCACTATGGGTTTGTCTCTCTGTAGGCTACAGAGACCTATTCCCATAATAACTATTGATTCTGCTCCTTTGTCTCAGAGAAACCTCACCCACATTGTTCATAATTTACACCTTCGAGTAGGGGACCACCATAACGAGATGCTTTCGATTTATGTTCTGGAGGGGCTTCCCACTCCGGTAGTGCTGGGCCTTCCCTGGTTGGTAGCGCACAATCCAGTAATGGATTGGCAGGTCAGGGAGATATCGGAGTGGAGTGAGCATTGCAGAGAAAATTGCTTAAATAGCAATTGCTTAGTCGCCTCCATAACTACCCTACCTACATTTATTTCGGATTTTGAGGACGTTTTTTCTGAAAAGGGTTGTCAGAAGTTACCACCTCACCGTCGTTATGATTGCCCGGTTAACCTTATACCCGGCGCAAAATTACCCAAGACCAGGTTATATAATCTTTCGGGTCCAGAGAGACAAGCCATGAAAGATTATATCTCCGAGAGCTTGGCTAAGGGACACATCAGACCCTCTTCTTTACCCGTGGCTGCAGGGTTTTTCTTCGTTAAAAATAAAGTTGGGGGCCTGCGTCCTTGCCTAGATTTTCGCGAATTAAATCGGATAACCATACGAGACCCATACCCTCTTCCTCTCATTCCTGACCTGTTTAACCAGATTGCGGGTGCTAGGTGGTTCTCCAAACTTGATCTTAGGGGGGCCTACAATCTGATTCGTATCAAGGAGGGGGATGAGTGGAAGATAGCTTTTAACACCCCTGAGGGGCATTATGAAAATGTAGTTATGCCTTTCGGTCTGACCAATGCTCCTGCCGTCTTTCAACATTTCGTTAATGACATTTTTAGTCATCTAATCGGCAGGTTTGTGGTAATATACCTAGATGATATTTTAATTTATTCGTCTGATCTGAGAACACATGAGGTGCATGTCAGACAAGTACTGCAGGTCCTACGGACGAATAAATTATATGCTAAAATTGAAAAATGTGTCTTCGCCGTTCAGGAGATACAATTCCTAGGTTATTTTTTATCTGCTTCAGGTTTCCGTATGGATCCTAGGAAGGTCCAGGCAATTTTAGATTGGGATCTTCCTGAGAACCTCAAAGCACTGCAACGGTTCTTGGGCTTTGCGAATTTATATAGGAAATTCATTAAAAATTATTCAGTTATTGTCAAACCCCTTACTGACATGACTAGGAAGGGGACTGATTTTTCTAAATGGTCTGACGCCGCTAAAGTTGCTTTTTCCTCTCTAAAAGAGAGGTTTACCTCGGCACCTGTACTAGTCCAACCTGATGTCTCTCAGCCTTTTATTGTTGAAGTCGATGCGTCAGAGGTGGGAGTGGGGGCGGTGCTGTCTCAGGGTCCGTCTCCTGGCAAATGGTGTCCTTGTGCTTTCTTTTCTAAAAAACTATCTGCAGCAGAAAAGAACTACGATATTGGCAATAGGGAACTATTAGCTATTAAACTAGCGTTTGAAGAATGGCATCACTTTTTAGAGGGGGCAGTCCACCCCGTCACTGTGATTACGGACCACAAAAATCTTCTGTACCTCGAATCAGCTAAGCGTCTCACTCCTAGACAAGCTAGGTGGTCGCTATTTTTTACCAGGTTTAACTTTGTTATTACTTATCGTCCTGGGGTAAAGAATACCAAGGCTGATGCACTATCTCGTTGTTTCCCTGGAGGGGGTAATGTGAGTGATCCAGTACCCATTCTTCAAAGAGGAGTGGTTGTTTCTGCGGTACACTCTGCTCTGGAGGGGAAGGTGTTAGAGGCCCAGGGGGATGCCCTGGTCTCTTGCCCCTCAGAGAAATTGTTTGTACCGTTGAACCTGCGTTTCGAATTATTAAAGGAACATCATAATTCGGCACTTGCTGGGCACCCGGGTAGTAAAGCAACCTTGGAGCTATTGTCTCGTCGTTTTTGGTGGCCAAGGTTGCGTCAGGATTAGAGTTGAGCGAACACCTGGATGTTCGGGTTCGAGAAGTTCGGCCGAACATCCCGGAAATGTTCGGGTTCGGGATCCGAACCCGATCCGAACTTCGTCCCGAACCCGAACCCCATTGAAGTCAATGGGGACCCGAACTTTTCGGCACTAAAACGGCTGTAAAACAGCCCAGGAAAGGGCTAGAGGGCTGCAAAAGGCAGCAACATGTAGGTAAATCCCCTGCAAACAAATGTGGATAGGGAAATTAATTAAAATAAAAATTAAATAAATAAAAATTAACCAAAATCAATTGGAGAGAGGTTCCATAGCAGAGAATCTGGCTTCCCGTCACCCACCACTGGAACAGTCCATTCTCAGATATTTAGGCCCCGGCACCCAGGCAGAGGAGAGAGGTCCCGTAACAGACAATCTGGCTTCATGTCAGCAGAGAATCAGTCTTCATGTCATAGCAGAGAATCAGGCTTCACGTCACCCACCACTGTAAGAGTCCATTTTCATAAATTTAGGCCCAGCACCCAGGCAGAGGAGAGAGGTCCCGTAACAGAGGATCTGGCTTCATGTCAGCAGAGAATCAGTCTGCATGTCATAGCAGAGAATCAGGCTTCACGTCAGCCACCACTGCAACAGTCCATTGTCATAAATTTAGGCCCAGCACCCAGGCAGAGGAGAGAGGTCCCGTAACAGACAATCTGGCTTCATGTCAGCAGAGAATTAGTCTGCATGTCATAGCAGAGAATCAGGCTTCATGTCAGCCACCACTGCAACAGTCCATTGGCATATATTTAGGCCTAGCACACAGGCAGAGGAGAGGTTCATTCAACTTTGGGTAGCCTCGCAATATAATGGTAAAATGAAAATAAAAATAGGATTGAATGAGGAAGTGCCCTGGAGTCCAATAATATATGGTTATGGGGAGGTAGTTAATGTCTAATCTGGACAAGGGACGGACAGGTCCTGTGGGATCCATGCCTGGTTCATTTTTATGAACGTCAGCTTGTCCACATTGGCTGTAGACAGGCGGCTGCGTTTGTCTGTAATGACGCCCCCTGCCGTGCTGAATACACGTTCAGACAAAACGCTGGCTGCCGGGCAGGCCAGCACCTCCAAGGCATAAAAGGCTAGCTCTGGCCACGTGGACAATTTAGAGACCCAGAAGTTGAATGGGGCCGAACCATCAGTCAGTACGTGGAGGGGTGTGCACACGTACTGTTCCACCATGTTAGTGAAATGTTGCCTCCTGCTAACACGTTGCGTATCAGGTGGTGGTGCAGTTAGCTGTGGCGTGTTGACAAAAGTTTTCCACATCTCTGCCATGCTAACCCTGCCCTCAGAGGAGCTGGCCGTGACACAGCTGCCTTGGCGACCTCTTGCTCCTCCTCTGCCTTGGCCTTGGGCTTCCACTTGTTCCCCTGTGACATTTGGGAATGCTCTCAGTAGCGCGTCTACCAACGTGCGCTTGTACTCGCGCATCTTCCTATCACGCTCCAGTGCAGGAAGTAAGGTGGGCACATTGTCTTTGTAGCGTGGATCCAGCAGGGTGGCAACCCAGTAGTCCGCACAGGTTAAAATGTGGGCAACTCTGCTGTCGTTGCGCAGGCACTGCAGCATGTAGTCGCTCATGTGTGCCAGGCTGCCCAGGGGTAAGGACAAGCTGTCCTCTGTGGGAGGCGTATCGTCATCGTCCAGCCTTTCCCCCCAGCCACGCACCAGTGATGGACCCGAGCTGCGTTGGGTGCCACCCCGCTGTGACCATGCTTCATCCTCATCCTCCTCCACCTCCTCCTCATCCTCGTCCTCCTCGTCCTCCAGTAGTGGGCCCTGGCTGGCCACATTTGTACCTGGCCTCTGCTGTTGCCAAAAACCTCCCTCTGAGTCACTTCGAAGAGACTGGCCTGAAAGTGCTAAAAATGACCCCTCTTCCTCCTCCTCCTCCTCCTCCTCCTGGGCCACCTCCTCTTCCATCATCGCCCTAAGTGTTTTCTCAAGGAGACATAGAAGTGGTATTGTAACGCTGATAACGGTGTCATCGCCACTGGCCATGTTGGTGGAGTACTCGAAACAGCGCAACAGGGCACACAGGTCTCGCATGGAGGCCCAGTCATTGGTGGTGAAGTGGTGCTGTTCTGTAGTGCGACTGACCCGTGCGTGCTGCAGCTGAAACTCCACTATGGCCTGCTGCTGCTCGCACAGTCTGTCCAGCATGTGCAAGGTGGAGTTCCACCTGGTGGGCACGTCGCATATGAGGCGGTGAGCGGGAAGGCCGAAGTTACGCTGTAGCGCAGACAGGCGAGCAGCAGCAGGATGTGAACGCCGGAAGCGCGAACAGACGGCCCGCACTTTATGCAGCAGCTCTGACATGTCGGGGTAGTTGTGAATGAACTTCTGCACCACCAAATTCAGCACATGCGCCAAGCAAGGGATGTGCGTCAAATTGGCTAGTCCCAGAGCTGCAACGAGATTTCGCCCATTATCACACACCACCAGGCCGGGCTTGAGGCTCACCGGCAGCAACCACTCGTCGGTCTGTTGTTCAATACCCCGCCACAACTCCTGTGCGGTGTGGGGCCTGTCCCCCAAACATATGAGTTTCAGAATGGCCTGCTGACGTTTACCCCGGGCTGTGCTGAAGTTGGTGGTGAAGGTGTGTGGCTGACTGGATGAGCAGGTGGAAGAAGAGGAGGAGGAAGCCGAGAAGGAGGAGGTGGCAACAGGAGGCAAAGAATGTTGCCCTGCGATCCTTGGCGGCGGAAGGACGTGCGCCAAACAGCTCTCCGCCTGGGGCCCAGCTGCCACTACATTTACCCAGTGTGCAGTTAGGGAGATATAGCGTCCCTGGCCGTGCTTACTGGTCCACGTATCTGTGGTTAGGTGGACCTTGCTACAGATGGCGTTGCGCAGTGCACACTTGATTTTATCGGATACTTGGTTGTGCAGGGAAGGCACGGCTCTCTTGGAGAAGTAGTGCCGGCTGGGAACAACATACTGTGGGACAGCAAGCGACATGAGCTGTTTGAAGCTGTCTGTGTCCACCAGCCTAAATGACAGCATTTCATAGGCCAGTAGTTTAGAAATGCTGGCATTCAGGGCCAGGGATCGAGGGTGGCTAGGTGGGAATTTACGCTTTCTATCAAATGTTTGTGAGATGGAGAGCTGAACGCTGGCGTGTGACATGGTTGAGACGCTTGGTGACGGAGGTGGTGGTGGTGGTGTTGGTGGTACATCCCCTGTTTGCTGGGCGGCAGGTGCCAACGTTCCTCCAGAGGCGGAGGAAGAGGCCGAGGCGGCAGCAGCAGAATAGGCCGAGGCGGCAGCAGCAGAAGAGGTAGCAGGGGGAGCCTGAGTGACTTCCTTGGTTTTAAGGTGTTTACTCCACTGCAGTTCATGCTTTGCATGCAGGTGCCTGGTCATGCAGGTTGTGCTCAGGTTCAGAACGTTAATGCCTCGCTTCAGGCTCTGATGGCACAGCGTGCAAACCACTCGGGTCTTGTCGTCAGCACATTGTTTGAAGAAGTGCCATGCCAGGGAACTCCTTGAAGCTGCCTTTGGGGTGCTCGGTCCCAGATGGCGGCGGTCAGTAGCAGGCGGAGTCTCTTGGCGGCGGGTGTTCTGCTTTTGCCCACTGCTCCCTCTTTTGCTACGCTGTTGGCTCGGTCTCACCACTGCCTCTTCCTCCGAACTGTGAAAGTCAGTGGCACGACCTTCATTCCATGTGGGGTCTAGGACCTCATCGTCCCCTGCATCGTCTTCCACCCAGTCTTGATCCCTGACCTCCTGTTCAGTCTGCACACTGCAGAAAGACGCAGCAGTTGGCACCTGTGTTTCGTCATCATCAGAGACATGCTGAGGTGGTATTCCCATGTCCTCATCATCAGGAAACATAAGTGGTTGTGCGTCAGTGCATTCTATGTCTTTCACCGCTGGGGAAGGGCTAGGTGGATGCCCTTGGGAAACCCTGCCAGCGGAGTCTTCAAACAGCATAAGAGACTGCTGCATAACTTGAGGCTGAGACAGTTTCCCTGGTATGCATGGGGGTGATGTGACAGACTGATGGGGTTGGTTTTCAGGCGCCATCTGTGCGCTTTCTGCAGAAGACTGGGTGGGAGATAATGTGAACGTGCTGGATCCACTGTCGGCCACCCAATTGACTAATGCCTGTACCTGCTCAGGCCTTACCATCCTTAGAACGGCATTGGGCCCCACCATATATCGCTGTAAATTCTGGCGGCTACTGGGACCTGAGGTAGTTGGTACACTAGGACGTGTGGATGTGGCAGAACGGCCACGTCCTCTCCCAGCACCAGAGGGTCCACTAACACCACCACGACCATGTCCACGTCCGCGTCCCTTACTAGATGTTTTTCTCATTGTTATGGTTCACCACAACAACAAATATATTATTTGGCCCAATGTATTGTATTCAAATTCAGCGGGATATAAATTTGAGGCCTAGTATTTAGGCGCTGGGTGACCGGTATGGATTTAGTGACAGAATTAGACTTGGAAATGCACAGAAGCGTGTGTGTGTGAAGTTATTCTGAATGACCCAATGTGCACCTTGAATATTATATACCCTTTTAGGGATAGATTTCAAATAGCTCTGATATAGCAGAAACCACTAAATTATGAAATTGTTAAATTGGGAATTGTATTTAAACCCAGAACAAAAAATGTGCTTTGACGGACACTAAATAACTTTCCCAGCCACAACAGGACAGCGTTAACGAGAGATTTAGCAGGATATAAATTTGAGGCCTAGTATTTAGGCGCTGGGTGACAGGTATGGGTTTAGTGACAGAATTAGACTTGGAAATACACAGTAGCGGGTGTGTGTGAAGTTATTCTGAATGACCCAATGTGCACCTTGAATATTATATACCCTTTTAGGGATAGATTTCAAATAGCTCTGATATAGCAGAAACCACTAAATTATGAAATTGTTAAATTGGGAATTGTATTTAAACCCAGAACAAAAAATGTGCTTTGACGGACACTAAATAACTTTCCCAGCCACAACAGGACAGCGTTAACGAGAGATTTAGCAGGATATAAATTTGAGGCCTAGTATTTAGGCGCTGGGTGACAGGTATGGGTTTAGTGACAGAATTAGACTTGGAAATACACAGTAGCGGGTGTGTGTGAAGTTATTCTGAATGACCCAATGTGCACCTTGAATATTATATACCCTTTTAGGGATAGATTTCAAATAGCTCTGATATAGCAGAAACCACTAAATTATGAAATTGTTAAATTGGGAATTGTATTTAAACCCAGAACAAAAAATGTGCTTTGACGGACACTAAATAACTTTCCCAGCCACAACAGGACAGCGTTAACGAGAGATTTAGCAGGATATAAATTTGAGGCCTAGTATTTAGGCGCTGGGTGACAGGTATGGGTTTAGTGACAGAATTAGACTTAGAAATACACAGTAGCGGGTGTGTGTGAAGTTATTCTGAATGACCCAATGTGCACCTTGAATATTATATACCCTTTTAGGGATAGATTTCAAATAGCTCTGATATAGCAGAAACCACTAAATTATGAAATTGTTAAATTGGGAATTGTATTTAAACCCAGAACAAAAAATGTGCTTTGACGGACACTAAATAACTTTCCCAGCCACAACAGGACAGCGTTAACGAGAGATTTAGCAGGATATAAATTTGAGGCCTAGTATTTAGGCGCTGGGTGACAGGTATGGGTTTAGTGACAGAATTAGACTTAGAAATACACAGTAGCGGGTGTGTGTGAAGTTATTCTGAATGACCCAATGTGCACCTTGAATATTATATACCCTTTTAGGGATAGATTTCAAATAGCTCTGATATAGCAGAAACCACTAAATTATGAAATTGCTAAATTGGGAATTGTATTTCAACCCAGAACAAAAAATGTGCTTTGACGGACACTAAATAACTTTCCCAGCCACAACAGGACAGCGGTAACGAGAGATTTAGCAGGATATAAATTTGAGGCCTAGTATTTAGGCGCTGGGTGACAGGTATGGGTTTAGTGACAGAATTAGACTTGGAAATACACAGTAGCGGGTGTGTGTGAAGTTATTCTGAATGACCCAATGTGCACCTTGAATATTATATACCCTTTTAGGGATAGATTTCAAATAGCTCTGATATAGCAGAAACCACTAAATTATGAAATTGTTAAATTGGGAATTGTATTTAAACCCAGAACAAAAAATGTGCTTTGACGGACACTAAATAACTTTCCCAGCCACAACAGGACAGCGTTAACGAGAGATTTAGCAGGATATAAATTTGAGGCCTAGTATTTAGGCGCTGGGTGACAGGTATGGGTTTAGTGACAGAATTAGACTTAGAAATACACAGTAGCGGGTGTGTGTGAAGTTATTCTGAATGACCCAATGTGCACCTTGAATATTATATACCCTTTTAGGGATAGATTTCAAATAGCTCTGATATAGCAGAAACCACTAAATTATGAAATTGCTAAATTGGGAATTGTATTTCAACCCAGAACAAAAAATGTGCTTTGACGGACACTAAATAACTTTCCCAGCCACAACAGGACAGCGGTAACGAGAGATTTAGCAGGATATAAATTTGAGGCCTAGTATTTAGGCGCTGGGTGACAGGTATGGGTTTAGTGACAGAATTAGACTTGGAAATACACAGTAGCGGGTGTGTGTGAAGTTATTCTGAATGACCCAATGTGCACCTTGAATATTATATACCCTTTTAGGGATAGATTTCAAATAGCTCTGATATAGCAGGAACCACTAAATTATGAAATTGCTAAATTGGGAATTGTATTTCAACCCAGAACAAAAAATGTGCTTTGACGGACACTAAATAACTTTCCCAGCCACAACAGGACAGCGGTAACGAGAGATTTAGCAGGATATAAATTTGAGGCCTAGTATTTAGGCGCTGGGTGACAGGTATGGGTTTAGTGACAGAATTAGACTTGGAAATACACAGTAGCGGGTGTGTGTGAAGTTATTCTGAATGACCCAATGTGCACCTTGAATATTATATACCCTTTTAGGGATAGATTTCAAATAGCTCTGATATAGCAGGAACCACTAAATTATGAAATTGCTAAATTGGGAATTGTACTTCAACCCAGAACAAAAAATGTGCTTTGACGGACACTAAATAACTTTCCCAGCCACAACAGGACAGCGGTAACGAGAGATTTAGCGGGATATAAATTTGAGGCCTAGTATTTAGGCGCTGGGTGACCGGTATGGATTTAGTGACAGAATTAGACTGGGATATGGCCAAAAAATAACCACACTATTGCTGGTTAAATGCACTTGGTGACGGGCGCAGCTTGCCCCTGATTTAGTATATGGCCAAAAAATGAACAGACTATTGCTGGTTAAATGCACTTGGTGTCACAGCTTGACGCACCACACTACTGAGGGTTAAATGCACTTGGTGACGGGCGCAGCTTGCCCCTGATGTAGTATATGGCCAAAAAATGAACAGACTATTGCTGGTTAAATGCACTTGGTGTGACAGCTTCACCCTGATGTAGGCTTTAGCCAAAAAACAACCACACCATTGAGGGTTAAATGCACTTGGTGACAGGCGCAGCTTGCCCCTGATTTAGTATATGGCCAAAAAAATGAACAGACTATTGCTGGTTAAATGCACTTGGTGTGACAGCTTCACCCTGATGTAGGCTTTAGCCAAAAAACAACCACACCATTGAGGGTTAAATGCACTTGGTCGCAGCTTGGATGCACTTGGTCGCAGCACCGCACAAGACACAAAATGGCCGCCGATCACCCCAGAAAAAAGTGACTGACAAACGGTCTGGGCAGCCTAAAAACAGTGAGTGAGCATTTGAATTTCAGCAGCTCAATGATGCACAGCTGCAGATCGATCGATTAATCAAGTGAAGTCCTTTGGAGGAGTTAATCTGCCTAATCTCGCCCTACTGTCGCATCCGCAACCTCTCCCTACGCTAATCAGAGCAGAGTGACGGGCGGCGCTATGTGACTCCAGCTTAAATAGAGGCTGGGTCACATGGTGCTCTGGCCAATCACAGCCATGCCAATAGTAGGCATGGCTGTGACGGCCTCTTGGGGCAAGTAGTATGACGCTTGTTGATTGGCTGCTTTGCAGCCTTTCAAAAAGCGCCAAGAAAGCGTCACAAAAGCGCCAAGAAAGCGACGAACACCGAACCCGAACCCGGACTTTTACGAAAATGTCCGGGTTCGGGTCCGTGTCACGGACACCCCAAAATTCGGTACGAACCCGAACTATACAGTTCGAGTTCGCTCATCCCTAGTCAGGATGTATTGGATTTTGTGTCTTCTTGTTCTACCTGTGCGCGCGCAAAGGTTTCGCATACACGTCCTGCAGGGTCTCTATTACCACTCGTCATTCCCAGTAGACCATGGACACATCTGTCAATGGATTTTATCACTAACTTACCTTTGTCTGCGGGTAAAACAGTTATTTTGGTAGTAGTGGACAGGTTTAGTAAAATGGTACACTTCATTGCGTTACCCGCACTACCGCACTACCTAATGCTAAGACTCTTGCTCAGGTATTCATCAGTGAAATCGTGAAGCTTCACGGGGTCCCTTCTGATGTTGTTTCGGATCAGGGTACCCAGTTTATTTCTAAATTTTGGAAAGCTTTTTGTTTCCGTTTGGGGGTACACTTGTCGTTTTCCTCAGCTTTCCATCCTCAGTCGAATGGACAGACTGAGCGTACCAACCAAAACCTTGAGACATATCTAAGATGTTTTGTGTCTGAAAACCAAGAGTTGTGGTCATCATATTTACCATTAGCTGAGTTTGTCATAAATAATCGTCGTCAGGAATCCACTGGCAAGTCACCATTTCTTGGTGCATATGGTTTTCATCCCCAATTCTGTACTTTCAAAGAGGGGGGGGTCTTCTGGGGTTCCTGAAGAGGAACGGTTTTCGTCATCTCTTTCATCGGTATGGCAGAAGGTGCAAGCTAACTTGAAAAATATGGGAGGTAAATACAAATGCATGGCTGATAAGAGACGGTCGCCAGGTCCGGACCTAGGAGTGAATGACTATGTGTGGTTGTCTACTAGGAATATTAAATTAAAGGTTCCCTCTTGGAAACTGGGTCCTAGGTTTATTGGCCCTTACAAAATTGTAGCCATCATCAACCCCGTGGCTTTTCGCCTGGAGCTACCTCAGACTTTTAAAATCCATAACGTCTTTCATAAGTCGTTACTCAAAAAATATGTTCCACCTCTAGAACCGTGACCACTGCAACCCCCTCCTGTTGTTGTGGATGGTAATCTAGAGTTTCAGATATCCAAAATTCTTAATTCTCGTCGGGTCCGCCGCTCTCTTCAATATCTGGTGCATTGGAGAGGTTACGGTCCCGAGGAAAGAATGTGGGTTCCTGCGTCTGAGGTAAACGCCGACAGGCTAGTTCGGGCTTTTCATGCCTCTCATCCTGAGAGACCTGGTCCTGAGTGTCCGGAGGCCCCTCGTAGAGAGGGGGGTACTGTCACGAGGGTGTCAAGAACCACGCCTGACTCCATTATACCCGGGGTCAGGAAGTCGCAGCGGTTGGCTGCGCGCTCTATGTAGTAAGATAGGGCTGTTTCCTTATGGTAGCTTTCTGGGTTTGCTTTGCAACCCTTTTTGGCTCACTCAGGGATCCGTAGCTCCTTCTCCTCAGCTGTTCCTTGTCCAGCACTCCCAACCTCCTTATATTCCCCTCTCACACTTCTCTGGTTGCCAGATATAGAGCTTCCTGCCTGGACTTCTATACTGACCCACTGGAGCTGTGTTGCTGCGTTCTCTGGTTGTTGGTCCAGAACGTTTCCCTCCGGATCCCTGTTGGACCTTTGTGGTCTGCTGTGGTCGCCCACCTGGGTTTATGTGTTTGTCTGTATTGTCTGTCCTCTCCCTGGTGTTTTCCTCTTAGTGTCAGTGGTGCGGACTAGCGATCCCACCGGCCCGTTCACTATCTAGGGCTCATTTTAGGGAAAGCCAGGGTTTAGGCACGTGATCGCCGCACGGGTGAGGAACCCGTCTAGGGACGTCAGGGTAGTAAGGTGCCAGCCGCAAGGTGAGTCAGGGGTCACCACCTTTCCCTCTCCCTTGGGCAGGGCTTTCCCTTTTCCCTCCCTGTGCGTGACGCCGGTCATTACATGATGTGTGCGTTCCAACGATCTTCATGTGAACTAATCCACTATGGTCATGACAAATTATGTGTTTTTAACTATTGTTTTAGGATTCACCTGTGCACCAATTATGTAATCAACATCTTAACCTGATTATGAATTATGTGTTTATTAAAAATGTATGTATTTATTCATATTTATTATACGAGTTGATGAAATTTGATTGACCTTTATTGAGGAATGTAATTTTTGGAAATTCACGTACACTATATTGTATTTATATTGCTAATTTTTTTTATATTTTTACTTAATGGGAGTGCATTAAATCTACTTTGGATAAGTATATTTTTAAAAACATTGCTAGATGTAACAAGTACAAGCAAATACAATTAAACCCTACATTGTTCACAAATAGTGTAAAAAGGGCAATAAATGATAAAAAAAAGAGGGCCTTTAAGACATACAAAATTAAGGGAGTTTGCTGTACACTTTTAAAAAATATAAAGAACTAAATAAATTATTTAAGGGTGTGATAAAATCAGCTAAAATACACAATGAAATACAGGAAAGTAAGAAAAAACCCCAAAACATTCTTCAAATGCATTAATGCAAAGAAAACAAGGTCAGAACATATAAAATAAAAAATATTTATTTTAGGCCACGAGACTACAGCCTATGTGGCTGGAGGTACATTAGGCGTTCACTGAATAACAATTGTACTGTAGGCCAGTGAAGTATATGCCCCAAAAATTAGGCATTCACCTGACAGAAAAGAACAAGTGATTATGTGGCTGGAGGTATATTAGACGGTCAGTGGATAACAATTTTACTGTAGGCCAGTAGAGGTGTAGCGAGGGGCAGGCGACGCATGCTTCATTCGCAGCACCACCGGCAACCTGCGCAAGGAGAGAGGCAAGGACGTAGCCTGCGTCCTCGTCTCCATGGCAGCAGGTGAGCAGCAGGGGAGCCGAGCGCTGATAATGATGATCAGTGCCCGGCTGAGTTGGGCTACTAAGTCACATGACGCTGGTCACGTCATGTGACTTACCATCCAGGCCTATTTAAACAGGCAGCCTGCTTATATGCTCTTGTATATCTGGTATTGTTTTTCTGTATCCTGACCTCGGCTCTTCGAGTGCGCTTATCGGTCACGATCCCCCCTGCTACGCTGAACGTCCTTTTGGACAGGACACTAGACGAGGGGCAAGCCAAGAGTTCTATGGCAAATTGTGCCAGCTCTGGCCACAGATCAAGCCTGCACACCCAGTACAAGTAGTCCAGGAATTCCTTGCATATCAGAGCGTTCACATCTGCCGTTAACCTGATGTAGTCGGACACCTGTCGGTCTAGGTGTTCCCTGAGGCTGGATTGGGAGGGCGGCTGTCGATGGGTTGACTGCAAGAATGATCTCATATCCTAAGTGACCAGCACATATTCAAACTGCCCTCTTATTGTAGGTGTAGTAGGATTAGTACCTGTATCTGTTTCGCTGTGGGTGGAAATTCCTCTGCCAGCGCCCGCAACAGCAGAATGCAGTATCTCTTGCAGCAAGGCCTGGAAATGCTGCATTCTGCCATCCCTCTGTGGTGTCTGCCATTTTGTGTTTGTACCGGGGGTCTAAGTACATTGCCACCGAGTACTGGTCCTTGCCCTTTATGCTTTTTATACGGGGGTCCCACTTCAAACACTGAAGCATGAAGGCCCACATTTGCACTAAGGAGAATGTCGTCCTCGGTCTCCTCCCCCCTGCAACGGACAACACCAGGGATCCTCGAAAAGTTTAATGTCCCCCTCAAAGCCTGCTTTTCTTGCTCCTCCTCCTCCTCCCCCAGCCACCATCCTCCTCTGACTCCTTTTCACACTCCTGCTGACTTGTCTCAGATGGAGTTGCCCCCCCCCCCCTTGGAATTCATTCAGCATTGCAATGTCCTCATCTTTCAGCTCCTGCTCCTCGACGGCTTAATCAATGACACAATGCAATGCACGCTTAGACTCCGGCCTGGTGCACCTGCCTGACCCCCTACTGGCCTGCCTCTTTCTCTGCCTGTCATTTTCAAAATGACCCTGTGCCAAAGTCTCTAGAGAAGAGCAGTATTTGTGGAACCAGGTATATAGCAGGCCTCAATCAGTATTTGGTGGAAGCCAGTATATCAAACCCCTTAATCAGTATTTTGTGGAAGCAGGTGTATCGCAAGCCTCAATGAATATTTGGTGGAAGCGGGTATATCAATCCACCTTAATTAGTATTTTGCAGAAGCAGGTATATAAAACCCCTTAATCAATATTTGGTGGAAGCAGGTATATCGCACCCCTCAATCTATATTTTGTGGAAGCAGGTATAAATAAATGTCAGATATTTAGGCCCAGCACCCAGGCAGAGGAGAGAGGTCCCGTAACAGAGATTCTGGCTTCATGTCAGCAGAGAATCAGTCTGCATGTCATAGCAGAGAATCAGGCTTCATGTCAGCCACCACTGCAACAGTCCATTGTCAGAGATTTAGGCCCAGCACCCAGGCAGAGGAGAGAGGTCCCGGAACAGAGAATCTGTCTTCATGTCAGCAGAGAATCAGTCTGCATGTCATAGCAGAGAATCAGGCTTCACGTCAGCCACCACTGCAACAGTCCATTGGCATATATTTAGGCCCAGCACACAGGCAGAGGAGAGAGGTCCCGTAACAGAGAATCTGTCTTCATGTCAGCAGAGAATTAGTCTGCATGTCATATCAGAGAATCAGGCTTCATGTCAGCCACCACTGCAACAGTCCATTGTCAGAGATTTAGGCCCAGCACCCAGGCAGAGGAGAGAGGTCCCGGAACAGAGAATCTGTCTTCATGTCAGCAGAGAATCAGTCTGCATGTCATAGCAGAGAATCAGGCTTCACGTCAGCCACCACTGCAACAGTCCATTGGCATATATTTAAGCCCAGGCACCCAGGCAGAGGAGAGAGGTCCCGTAACAGAGAATCTGTCTTCATGTCAGCAGAGAATTAGTCTGCATGTCATAGCAGAGAATCAGGCTTCACGTCAGCCACCACTGCAACAGTCCATTGTCAGATATTTAGGCCTAGCACCCAGGCAGAGGAGAGAGGTCCCGTAACAGAGAATCTGGCTTCATGTCAGCAAAGAATCAGTCTGCATGTCATAGCAGAGAATCAGGCTTCACGTCAGCCACCACTGCAACAGTCTATTGGCATATATTTAAGACCAGGCACCCAGGCAGAGGAGAGATGTCCCGTAACAGAGAATCTGTCTTCATGTCAGCAGAGAATTAGTCTGCATGTCATAGCAGAGAATCAGGCTTCACGTCAGCCACCACTGCAACAGTCCATTGGCATATATTTAGGCCCAGCACCCAGGCAGAGGAGAGAGGTCCCGTAACAGAGGATCTGGCTTCATGTCAGCAGAGAATCAGTCTGCATGTCATAGCAGAGAATCAGGCTTCACGTCAGCCACTACTGCAACAGTCCATTGTCATATATTTAGGCCCAGCACCCAGGCAGAGGAGAGAGGTCCCGTAACAGAGAATCTGTCTTCATGTCAGCAATCAGTCTGCATGTCATAGCAGAGAATCAGGCTTCACGTCAGCCACCACTGCAACAGTCCATTGGCATATATTTAAGCCCAGGCACCCAGGCAGAGGAGAGAGGTCCCGTAACAGAGAATCTGTCTTCATGTCAGCAGAGAATTAGTCTGCATGTCATAGCAGAGAATCAGGCTTCACGTCAGCCACCACTGCAACAGTCCATTGTCAGATATTTAGGCCCAGCACCCAGGCAGAGGAGAGAGGTCCTGTAACAGAGAATCTGTCTTCATGTCAGCAGAGAATCAGTCTGCATGTCATAGCAGAAAATCAGGCTTCACGTCAGCCACCACTGCAACAGTCCATTGGCATATATTTAAGCCCAGGCACCCAGGCAGAGGAGAGAGGTCCCGTAACAGAGAATCTGTCTTCATGTCAGCAGAGAATTAGTCTGCATGTCATAGCAGAGAATCAGGCTTCACGTCAGCCACCACTGCAACAGTCCATTGTCAGATATTTAGGCCCAGCACCCAGGCAGAGGAGAGAGGTCCTGTAACAGAGAATCTGTCTTCATGTCAGCAGAGAATCAGTCTGCATGTCATAGCAGAGAATCAGGCTTCACGTCAGCCACCACTGCAACAGTCCATTGGCATATATTTAAGCCCAGGCACCCAGGCAGAGGAGAGAGGTCCCGTAACAGAGAATCTGTCTTCATGTCAGCAGAGAATTAGTCTGCATGTCATAGCAGAGAATCAGGCTTCACGTCAGCCACCACTGCAACAGTCCATTGTCAGATATTTAGGCCCAGCACCCAGGCAGAGGAGAGAGGTCCTGTAACAGAGAATCTGTCTTCATGTCAGCAGAGAATCAGTCTGCATGTCATAGCAGAGAATCAGGCTTCACGTCAGCCACCACTGCAACAGTCCATTGGCATATATTTAGGCCCAGCACCCAGGCAGAGGAGAGAGGTCCCGTAACAGAGGATCTGGCTTCATGTCAGCAGAGAATCAGTCTGCATGTCATAGCAGAGAATCAGGCTTCACGTCAGCCACCACTGCAACAGTCCATTGTCAGATATTTAGGCCCAGCACCCAGGCAGAGGAGAGAGGTCCCGTAACAGAGGATCTGGCTTCATGTCAACAGAGAATCAGTCTGCATGTCATAGCAGAGAATCAGGCTTCACGTCAGCCACCACTGCAACAGTCCATTGGCATATATTTAGGCCCAGCACACAGGCAGAGGAGAGAGGTCCCTGTAACAGAGAATCTGGCTTCATGTCAGCAGAGAATTAGTCTGCATGTCATAGCAGAGAATCAGGCTTCACGTCACCCAACATTGGAACAGTCCATTGGCATATATTTAGGCCCCGGCACCCAGACAGAGGAGAGGTTCATTCAACTTTGGGTAGCCTCGCAATATAATGGTAAAATGAAAATAAAAATAGGATTGAATGAGGAAGTGCCCTGGAGTACAATAATATATGGTTAAGGGGAGGTAGTTAATGTCTAATCTGCACAAGGGATGGACAGGTCCTGTGGGATCCATGCCTGGTTCATTTTTATGAACGTCAGCTTGTCCACATTGGCTGTAGACAGGCGGCTGCGTTTGTCTGTAATTACGCCCCCTGCCGTGCTGAATACACGTTCAGACAAAACGCTGGCCGCCGGGCAGGCCAGCACCTCCAAGGCATAAAAGGCTAGCTCTGGCCACGTGGACAATTTAGAGACCCAGAAGTTGAATGGGGCCGAACCATCAGTCAGTACATGGAGGGGTGTGCACACGTACTGTTCCACCATGTTAGTGAAATGTTAGCTCCAGCTAACACGTTGCGTATCAGGTGGTGGTGCAGTTAGCTGTGGCGTGTTGACAAAACTTTTCCACATCTCTGCCATGCTAACCCTGCCCTCAGAGGAGCTGGCCGTGACACAGCTGCCTTGGCGACCTCTTGCTCCTCCTCTGCCTTGGCCTTGGGCTTCCACTTGTTCCCCTGTGACATTTGGGAATGCTCTCAGTAGCGCGTCTACCAACGTGCGCTTGTACTCGCGCATCTTCCTATCCCGCTCCAGTGCAGGAAGTAAGGTGGGCACATTGTCTTTGTAGCGTGGATCCAGCAGGGTGGCAACCCAGTAGTCCGCACACGTTAAAATGTGGGCAACTCTGCTGTCGTTGCGCAGGCACTGCAGCATGTAGTCGCTCATGTGTGCCAGGCTGCCCAGGGGTAAGTACAAGCTGTCCTCTGTGGGAGGCGTATCGTCATCCTCCTGCCTTTCCCCCCAGCCACGCACCAGTGATGGGCCCAAGCTGCGTTGGGTGCCACCCCGCTGTGACCATGCTTCATCCTCATCCTCCTCCACCTCCTCCTCATCCTCGTCCTCCTCGTCCTCCAGTAGTGGGCCCTGGCTGGCCATATTTGTACCTGGCCTCTGCTGTTGCAAAAAACCTCCCTCTGAGTCACTTCGAAGAGACTGGCCTGAAAGTGCTAAAAATGACCCTCTTCCTCCTCCTCCTCCTCCTCCTCCTGGGCCACCTCCTCTTCCATCATCGCCCTAAGTGTTTTCTCAAGGAGACATAGAAGTGGTATTGTAACGCTGATAACGGCGTCATCGCCACTGGCCATGTTGGTGGAGTACTCGAAACAGCGCAACAGGGCACACAGGTCTCGCATGGAGGCCCAGTCATTGGTGGTGAAGTGGTGCTGTTCCGTAGTGCGACTGATCCGTGCGTGCTGCAGCTGAAACTCCACTATGGCCTGCTGCTGCTCGCACAGTCTGTCCAGCATGTGCAAGGTGGAGTTCCACCTGGTGGGCACGTCGCATATGAGGCGGTAAGCGGGAAGGCCGAAGTTACGCTGTAGCGCAGACAGGCGAGCAGCGGCAGAATGTGAACGCCGGAAGCGCGAACAGACGGCCCGCACTTTATGCAGCAGCTCTGACATGTCGGGGTAGTTGTGAATGAACTTCTGCGCCACCAAATTCAGCACATGCGCCAAGCAAGGGATGTGCGTCAAACCGGCTAGTCCCAGAGCTGCAGCGAGATTTCGCCCATTATCGCACACCACCAGGCCGGGCTTGAGGCTCACCGGCAGCAACCACTCGTCGGTCTGTTGTTCTATACCCCGCCACAACTCCTGTGCGGTGTGGGGCCTGTCCCCCAAACATATGAGTTTCAGAATGGCCTGCTGACGTTTACCCCGGGCTGTGCTGAAGTTGGTGGTGAAGGTGTGTGGCTGACTGGATGAGCAGGTGGAAGAAGAGGAGGAGGAAGCTGAGTAGGAGGAGGTGGCAACAGGAGGCAAAGAATGTTGCCCTGCGATCCTTGGCGGCGGAAGGACGTGCGCCAAACAGCTCTCCGCCTGGGGCCCAGCTGCCACTACATTTACCCAGTGTGCAGTTAGGGAGATATAGCGTCCCTGGCCGTGCTTACTGGTCCACGTATCTGTGGTTGGGTGGACCTTGCCACAGATGGCGTTGCGCAGTGCACACTTGATTTTATCGGATACTTGGTTGTGCAGGGAAGGCACGGCTCTCTTGGAGAAGTAGTGCCGGCTAGGAACAACATACTGTGGTACAGCAAGCGACATGAGCTGTTTGAAGCTGTCTGTGTCCACCAGCCTAAATGACAGCATTTCATAGGCCAGTAGTTTAGAAATGCTGGCATTCAGGGCCAGGGATCGAGGGTGGCTAGGTGGGAATTTACGATTTCTCTCAAATGTTTGTGAGATGGAGAGCTGAACGCTGGTGTTGCGACATGGTTGAGATGCTTGGTGACGGAGGTGGTGGTGTTGGTGGTACATCCCCTGTTTGCTGGGCGGCAGGTGCCAACGTTCCTCCAGAGGCGGAGGAAGAGGCCGAGGCGGCAGCAGCAGAAGAGGCTGAGGCGGCAGCAGCAGAAGAGGCCGAGGCGACAGCAGCAGAAGAGGCCGAGGCGGACAGCAGCAGAAGAGGCCGAGGCGGCAGCAGCAGAAGAGGTAGCAGGGGGAGCCTGAGTGACTTCCTTGGTTTTAAGGTGTTTACTCCACTGCAGTTCATGCTTTGCATGCAGGTTGTGCTAAGGTTCAGAACGTTAATGCCTCGCTTCAGGCTCTGATGGCACAGCGTGCAAACCACTCGGGTCTTGTCGTCAGCACATTTTCTGAAGAAGTGCCATGCCAGGGAACTCCTTGAAGCTGCCTTTGGGGTGCTCGGTCCCAGATGGCGGCGGTCAGTAGCAGGCGGAGTCTCTTGGCGGCGGGTGTTCTGCTTTTTCCCACTGCTCCCTCTTTTGCTACGCTGTTGGCTCGGTCTCACCACTGCCTCTTCCTCCGAACTGTGAAAGTCAGTGGCACGACCTTCATTCCATGTGGGGTCTAGGACCTCATCGTCCCCTGCATCGTCTTCCACCCAGTCTTGATCCCTGACCTCCTGTTCAGTCTGCACACTGCAGAAAGACGCAGCAGTTGGCACCTGTGTTTCGTCATCATCAGAGACTTGCTGAGGTGGTATTCCCATGTCCTCATCAACAGGAAACATAAGTGGTTGTGCGTCAGTGCATTCTATGTCTTCCACCGCTGGGGAAGGGCTAGGTGGATGCCCTTGGGAAACCCTGCCAGCAGAGTCTTCAAACAGCATAAGAGACTGCTGCATAACTTGAGGCTCAGACAGTTTCCCTGATATGCATGGGGGTGATGTGACAGACTGATGGGGTTGGTTTTCAGAAGACTGGGTGGGAGATAATGTGAACGTGCTGGATTCACTGTCGGCCACCCAATTGACTAATGCCTGTACCTGCTCAGGCCTTACCATCCTTAGAACAGCATTGGGCCCCACCATATATCGCTGTAAATTCTGGCGGCTACTGGGACCTGAGGTAGTTGGTACACTAGGACGTGTGGATGTGGCAGAACGGCCACGTCCTCTCCCAGCACCAGAGGGTCCACTAACACCACCACGACCATGTCCACGTCCGCGTCCCTTACTAGATGTTTTCCTCATTGTTATCGTTCACCACAACAACAAAAATATTATTTGGCCCAATGTATTGAATTCAAATTCAGGCCTTTTTTTACAGACACCTGACACTATCTGGCTATCTATTTAGGTACCGTATTACACTAATACAGGCACAGCAGTAACCACAGATTTAGCTGACTATGAATTTGAGGCCTAGTATTTAGGCGCTGGGTGACAGGTATACGTTTTACGGACAGAATTAGACTGGGATATGCACAGTATTTAAAGTAGGCTTGATACAGCAGAAACCACTAAATTAGGAAATTGCTAAATTGGGAATTGTATTTCAACCCAGAACAAAAAATGTGCTTTGACGGACACTAAATAACTTGCCCAGCCACAACAGTACAGCAGTAACGACAGATTTAGCTGGATATAAATTTGAGGCCTAGTATTTAGGCGCTGGGTGACAGGTATAGATTTACTGACAGAATTAGACTTGGAAATGCACAGTAGCGTGTGTGTGAAGTTATTCAGAATGACCCTATGTGCACCTTGAATATTATATAACCTTTTAGGGATAGATTTCAAATAGCTCTGATACAGCAGAAACCACTAAATTAGCAAATTGCTAAATTGGGAATTGTATTTCAACCCAGAACAAAAACTGTGCTTTGACGGACACTAAATAACTTGACCAGCCACAACAGTACAGCAGTAACGACAGATTTAGCTGGATATAAATTTGAGGCCTAGTATTTAGGCGCTGGGTTACAGGTATAGGTTTACTGACAGAATTAGACTTGGAAATGCACAGTAGCGTGTGTGTGAAGTTATTCAGAATGACCCTATGTGCACCTTGAATATTATATACCCTTTTAGGGATAGATTTCAAATAGCTCTGATACAGCAGAAACCACTAAATTAGGAAATTGCTAAATTGGGAATTGTATTTCAACCCAGAACAAAAACTGTGCTTTGACGGACACTAAATAACTTGACCAGCCACACCAGTAACGACAGATTTAGCTGGATATAAACTTGAGGCCTAGTATTTAGGCGCTCGGTGACAGGTATATGTTTACTGACAGAATTAGACTGGGATATGGCCAAAAAATAACCACACTATTGATGGTTAAATGCACTTGGCGTGACAGCTTGACCAACCACACTACTGAGGGTTAAATGCACTCGGTGACAGGCGCAGCTTGCCCCTGATGTAGTATATGGCCAAAAAATAAACAGACTATTGCTGGTTAAATACACTTGGTGTGACAGCTTGACCAACCACACTACTGAGGGTTAAATGCACTTGGTGACAGGCGCAGCTTGCCCCTGATGTAGTATATGGCCATAAAATAAACAGACTATTGCTGGTTAAATGCACTTGGTGTGACAGCTTCACCCTGATGTAGGATTTAGCCAAAAAACAACCACACCATTGAGGGTTAAATGCACTTGGTGACAGCTTGCCCCTGATGTAGTATATGGCCAAAAAATAAACAGACTATTGCTGGTTAAATGCACTTGGTGTGACAGCTTGACCCTGATGTAGGCTTTAGCCAAAAAACAACCACACCATTGAGGGTTAAATGCACTTGGTGGCAGCTTGTGCTGGCGCAACACAAGACACAAAATGGCCGCCGATCACCCCAGAAAAAAGCGACTGAAAAACGCTCTGGGCAGCCTAAAAACAGTGAGCAATTCAATAGCAGCAGTTCATTCATCCACAGCTGCAGATCGATTACTGGATGGAGTCTTTTGGAGGAGTTAATCAGCCTAATCTCGCCCTACTGTCGCAGCTGCAACCTCTCCCTACGCTAATCAAAGCAGGTATATAGAACCCCTTAATCAATATTTGGTGGAAGCAGGTATATTACAACCATTAATCAATATTCCATATTAGGCTAGAATATGGAATATAGCAGTGCTAAGTTGAAATCTTCATGCGATTATTTCGTGTTATATTACTCGCATCGCAATTTCGACTTTTGCGTATGTTCTTAATATTGCTCTAACTTCTTTTTTTAGAATATTCGTAATATTCTGAAAGACGAAGTTAGAGCAATATTACGAATATTCTAAAAGAAGAAGTTAGAGCAATATTGCAACATTTCGTAAAATACACATATAGATTAGATTGTAATTTAGCTAATATACTGCTATAGTAATATTTTTTAATAGTGTACATATTTTACAAAACTTAAGTTCAGAAGAGGCAAAAAAAAATTAGAGGAAAAAAAATGGGATTATAGCACTATATTAGCTAAATTACCATCTATATGTGTATTTTACGAAATTTTCGTAATATTGCTCTAACTTCTTCTTTTAGAATATTCGTAATATTCTAAGAGACGAAGTTAGAGCAATATTACGAAATTTCGTAAAATACACATATTAGCCTAGCCATAGTCAATTAGCATAGGAACGTTGCCTTATACTATCAAGATAAATAATCGTAATATGCGAAAAATAAATCGCATATTATTTGCGATAATTTGAATAATTGCAAATATTCGATTTCGCCGAATATAACACGAATATTCGTTCGAATATTCGCGAAATATCGCGAAATCGAATATGGCACCTTCCGCTCATCACTAATCGTACCCCTCAATCAGTATTTTGTGGAAGCAGGTATATAAAACCCCCTAATCAATATTTTGTGGAAGCAGGTATATCGCACCCCTCAATCTGTATTTTGTGGAAGCAGGTATATCAAACCCATTATTCAGTATTTTGTGGAAGCAGGTATATCGCACCCCTTATTCAGTATTTTGTGGAAGCAGATTTATCAAACCCCTTAATCAGTATTTTGTGGAAGCAGGCATATCAATCCCATTAATCTGTATTTTGCGGAAGCAGGTATATAGAACCCCTTAATCAATATTTGGTGGAAGCAGGTATATCACAACCATTAATCAGTATTTTGTAAAAGCAGGTATATCAAACCCGTTATTCAGTATTTTGTGGAAGCAGGTATATCTCACCCCTCAATCAGTATTTTGTGGAAGCAGGTTTATCAAGCCCCTTAATCAGTATTTTTTGGAAGCAGGTAGATCAATCCCCTTAATCATTATATTGTGGAAGCAGGTATAGCAAACCCCTTAATTATTATTTTGTGGAAGCAAGTATATCACACCTTTTAATAAGTTTTTTTGGAAGCAGGTATATAAAAAACCCTTAATCAGTATTTTGTGGAAACAGGTATATAGAACCCTTTAATCAGTATTTTGTGGAAGCAGGTATATCGCACCTTTTAATTCGTTTTTTTTTGTGAAAGCAGGTATATAAAAAACCCTTAATCAGTATTTTGAGGAAACAGGTATATAGAACCCCTTAAACAATATTTTGTGGAAGCAGGTATATCGCACCTTTTAATAAATTTTTGAGGAAGCAGGTATATAAAAAACCCTTAATCTGTATTTTATGGAAGCAGGTATTGTCATGGTCTTACCTTCTTGCTGTTCTCCTTCGTTTGACATGTGCTGGCGGCCATCTTGGTTTCTGGGTTTCTTGTAGCCTCCCACCCTGCGGCTTCTCCTTCCCACTGGGAGGAGCTGGATGCCTAGCTCATATATATAGGAGGTCTGTGGCTTCAGTTCCTTGCTTGGTCCTCCTGTGTTCACATGCTTCCAAGACTGCTGCTGCTTCTGGTTCCTGATCCTGGCTTCGTCTGACTACCCTGCTGGTTCCTGATCCAGGCTTCCTCTGACTACCCTGCTGGTTCCTGATCCAGGCTTCGTCTGACTACCCTTCTGGTTCCTGACCTCTGGCTTCGCAAGACCCTGCTTCGGTTTAGCCATCCGTTTGGACTTTTGCCTTACAGCTTGGTTTTCAATAAAGCCTTCTTATTTCCACTTATCTCTTGTTGTACGTCTGGTTCATGCTTCCTTGACAGGTATGTCACACTACTCAATCTGTTTTTTTGTGAAAGCAGGTATATCGAACCTCTTAATCAATATTTAGTGGAAGTAGGTATATCAAACCCCTTAATCAGTATTTTGTGGAAGCAGGTATATCACAGGCCTTAATCAATATTTTGTGGAAGCAGGTATATCAATACCCTTAACCAGTATATTGTGGAAGCAGGGATATCGCACCCCTCAATCAGTATTTTGTGGAAGCAGGTATATAGAACCCCTTAATCAATATTTGGTGGAAGCAGGTATATCGCACCTTTTAATCAGTTTATTTTGGCAGTAGGCATATAAAACCCCTTAATCAGTATTTTGTGGAAACAGGTATATCGCACCCCTCAATCAGTATTTTGTGGAAACAGGTATATAGAACCTCTGGAAGAAGATATATTGCACCTTTTGATCAGTTTTTTGTGGAAGCATGTATATAAAAATCCCTTAATCAGTATTTTGTGGAAATAGGTATATAGAACCCCTGAAACAATATTTTGTGGAAGCAGGTATATCGCACCTTTTAATCGTTTTTTTGTGGAAGCAGGTATATAAAAAACCTTAATCAGTATTTTGTGGAAACAGGTATATAGAACCCCTTAATCAATATTTTAAGGAAGCAGGTATATCACACCTTTTAATCATTTTTTTGGAAGCAGGTATATACAAAACCCTTATCAGTATTTTGTGGAAGTAGGTATATCAATCAATCCCCTTAATCAGTATATTGTGGAAGCAGGTATATCGCACCCCTCAATCAGTATTTTGTAGAAGCAGGCATATATATCCCCTTAATCAATATTTGGTGGAAGCAGGTATATCCTACCCCTCAATCTGTATTTTGCAGAAGCGGGTATATCAAACCACTTATTTAGTATTTTGTGGAAGCAGGTATATCATACCCTTCAATTAGTATTTTGTGGAAGCAGGTTTATCAAACCCCTGAATCAGTATTTTGTGGAGGCAGGTATATAGAACTTCTTAATCAATATTTGGTGGAAGCAGGAATATTGCACCCCTCAATCTATATTTTGTGGAAGCAGGTATATCAAACCCCTTAATCAGTATTTTGTTGAAGCAGGTGTATCGCAGGCCTAAATCAATATTTGGTGGACGCAGGTATATCGCACCCCTCAATCAGTATTTGTGGAAGCACGTATATTAAACCTCTTAATCAGATATTTTGTGGAAGCAGGTATATAGAACCCCTTAATCAATATTTGGTGGAAGCAGGTATATCGCACCTTTTAATCAGTTTATTTTGGCAGTAGGCATATAAAACCCCTTAATCAGTATTTTGTGGAAACAGGTATATCGCACCCCTCAATCAGTATTTTGTGGAAACAGGTATATAGAACCTCTGGAAGAAGATATATTGCACCTTTTGATCAGTTTTTTGTGGAAGCATGTATATAAAAATCCCTTAATCAGTATTTTGTGGAAATAGGTATATAGAACCCCTGAAACAATATTTTGTGGAAGCAGGTATATCGCACCTTTTAATCGTTTTTTTGTGGAAGCAGGTATATAAAAAACCTTAATCAGTATTTTGTGGAAACAGGTATATAGAACCCCTTAATCAATATTTTAAGGAAGCAGGTATATCACACCTTTTAATCATTTTTTTGGAAGCAGGTATATACAAAACCCTTATCAGTATTTTGTGGAAGTAGGTATATCAATCAATCCCCTTAATCAGTATATTGTGGAAGCAGGTATATCGCACCCCTCAATCAGTATTTTGTAGAAGCAGGCATATATATCCCCTTAATCAATATTTGGTGGAAGCAGGTATATCCTACCCCTCAATCTGTATTTTGCAGAAGCGGGTATATCAAACCACTTATTTAGTATTTTGTGGAAGCAGGTATATCATACCCTTCAATTAGTATTTTGTGGAAGCAGGTTTATCAAACCCCTGAATCAGTATTTTGTGGAGGCAGGTATATAGAACTTCTTAATCAATATTTGGTGGAAGCAGGAATATTGCACCCCTCAATCTATAATTTGTGGAAGCAGGTATATCAAACCCCTTAATCAGTATTTTGTTGAAGCAGGTGTATCGCAGGCCTAAATCAATATTTGGTGGACGCAGGTATATCGCACCCCTCAATCAGTATTTGTGGAAGCACGTATATTAAACCTCTTAATCAGATATTTTGTGGAAGCAGGTATATTGCACCCCATAATCCGTTTTTTTTTGGGGGGGGCAACAGGTATATCACACCTATTGCAAATAGTTGCTCCAATAGCGCTTGTCCCTTTATATAGCTGCTTTATAACAGCAGAACCGCACACAACTGCTGCAGAATACAAATCCACTATAATATACTTTCTAAGATTAGAAAGTATATTATAAGAATATCACACCCCTTAGTAAATCACACCTATTTATAGCACACCTATACCAGTCCTTAAAAGGACTTTTGTGGCCATATTAGCTAGCGTTTGGTGTCACTAACAGTCTGTCCCTGCTGCACAAAGCAACCTCTCCCTACAAAACACAGAATGTAAATTGGCTGCCAGATAGGGTTCTGTTATTGGGTGGGGGTGTGTCCATGTGCTGAAATGTCTCAATTGGCTGTCTTGTCCCACCTGATTAATGTGTCATGGGTCAAAGTTCAGTGCAATGCAAAAAATATGGCGCATGCAAACATCGCTATATGTTTGCAAGTTTGCCAAAACGCGAACTAGCAAAGTTCGCAGCAAAACAACTGCCGGGTGAACCGCAAGGGTGAACCGCAAGGCCATCTCTAATATCCATATATGGAATCAGTGCTATGACCATGAAGGGGTATCCCCAAGCATTGTCAGTATGCATGGAGACACTTTGTGTATTTAAGTCTAATTACCCTCTCTTTCTAAAAAGTTCCTGCTGGAATTCAAACTCACAACCTTCTACATAAAATGCAAGAGTCATAACCAGTGTAAGTGTAAAAAAATATATGGCACAAAATAAATGTGTAATTACAAAAAAAAATACAGTACAGACCAAAAGTTTGGACACACCTTCTCATTCAAAGAGTTTTCTTTATTTTCATGACTATGAAAATTGTAGATTCACACTGAAGGCATCAAAACTATGAATTAACACATGTGGAATTATAAACATAGCAAACAAGTGTGAAACAACTGAAAATATGTCATATTCTAGGTTCTTCAAAGTAGCCACCTTTTGCTTTGATTACTGCTTTGCACACTCTTGGCATTCTCTTGATGAGCTTCAAGAGGTAGTAACCTGAAATGGTTTTCACTTCACAGGTGTGCCCTGTCAGGTTTAATAAGTGGGATTTCTTGCCTTATAAATGGGGTTGGGACCATCAGTTGTGTTGAGGAGAAGTCAGGTGGATACACAGCTGATAGTCCTACTGAATAGACTGTTAGAATTTGTATTATGGCAAGAAAAAAGCAGCTAAGTAAAGAAAAACGAGTGGCCATCATTACTTTAAGAAATGAAGGTCATTCAGCCTAAAAATTGGGAAAACTTTGAAAGTAAGGGCTATTTGACCATGAAGGAGAGTGATGGGGTGCTGCACCAGATGACCTAGCCTCCACAGTCACCGGACCTGAACCCAATCGAGATGGTTTGGGGTGAGCTGGACCACAGAGTGAAGGCAAAAGGGCCAACAAGTGCTAAGCATCTCTGGGAACTCCTTCAAGACTGTTGGAAGACCATTTCAGGTGACTACCTCTTGAAGCTCATCAAAAGAATGCCAAGAGTGTGCAAAGCAGTAATCAAACCAAAAGGTGGCTACTTTGAAGAACCTAGAATATGACATATTTTCAGCTGTTTTACACTTGTTTGTTATGCATATAATTCCACACGTGTTAATTCATAGTTTTGATGCCTTCATAGTCATGAAAATAAAGAAAACTCTTTGAATGAGAAGGTGTGTTCAAACTTTTGGTCTGTACTGTATATAAAATCATACCTCTGATATATAGGAATGCATAATATGTGGGAAACTACTACTGAGGTTTTTAGCCATAATATAGTTACAGCAGGTTAACATGAAACTCTATAGCTCAGTGGTGAGGTTCTTGACTGTAGAAGGCTGTGCGTTTGAATCCCAGCAGAAGCATTTAAAAAATAGATGCCAAATTCAAATAAAATTGACACACCAGCCTTTTTAATTTGTGTACCTATTATTTTTTGTTGGGAAAGGTGGCAACCCTAAAAGAACCCCTGCTCCCCAGTGACCCCCATAACTTTTTTTTTATAGTTATGTCTATGGAGATGTATGGGGGCTCATTCGAGGCAAATCTGTCTTTTTTGACAGTACCATTTTAGGGTGTGTATGACTTGATTAATTTTTATTCACTTTTCTTGGGAGATAAAGTGATGAAAAACGGCAAATTTAGCCTTTTTTTATTTTTTTCTGTTACATCTTTCAACATATGGGCGAATTTTTTTATATGTTAATAGTATGGGTGTTTTTGCATGTGACGATGCCCATAATGTTATTTTTTTTGTTTATTTTTATTTTGGGAAAAGTGGGGTGATTTTTCTTTTCATATTTTTTTATATTTTCAAACCTTTTATTTTTAACTTTATTACTTTTAATCAGCTCGCAATTTATACAGAATAATGGAAATTGCTCCATTATTCTGTATAGAAATCACTATATCACAGTTTAGTGCTGCCACCTAGTGGCCTGAACTGGGACACACTAATAATGAATGGCTCATTTTTAGAAGAGGGTGCTTTCTCTGATCTCCGCTGGGGGATAGCTCATCTGAGCAGGAAGCCTGCGCTTCAGTTATTCAACACTCTCAGATGCCGTAGTGAAATTTTAAAAATGCCACAAGGGGGCCTACTGAGATTTATCACCCACATGAACCTGGAGCCGGCCCTGTATGGAATATGCGGTTCAGTTCTGGGCAGTGGTTCATAAAAAGGATGCCCTGGAGTTAGAAAAAGTGCAAAGGAGAGCAACTAAACTCATAAAAGGCCTGGAAGATCTTAGATATGAGCAAAGAATAAAAGAACTGAATGTGTTTAGTGTTGAAAAAAGACGTCTAAGGGGGGACATTAATAACCTGTACAAATATATAAATGGACCATACAAAAAATATTGAGAGAATCTATTTTGTGTTAAATCTCCTCAAAAGAAAGGGACCACTCCCTATGCCTGAATAAACCAATTTTTCAGTCATAAGAGGTAATAAGATCTTATGGGTCTCATAGGCAAACTATCAGTGTGTTACACAGTGTAATACACTGATAGTCAATGCAATGCAGTACAATACAAATGTATTGTGCTGTTTTGAAACAGGGATCAGACCCTGTAATGTTGAAGTCTCATAGTGGGACAAAAATAAAAAATAATAAAAGTGAAAAAAAGCGTTTTTAACAATAAAAAAAATATAGTTTCAATAAAAAAAGCCCCTTTTCTATAAAAAGAGTAAAAAATTGAAAAAAATAAATTAAAAAGACATATTAGGTATCACTGCGTGCGTAACAACCTTCTCTATAAAAATATTACATGATCCACCCCATATGGTCCCGTAAAACACCGTGAAAGTAAACAAATCAAAATTTTCCCCAAATAAAGTTAGAAAAATTGGTAAAAAATAGAAAAAAGAAGTAGACGTATTAGGTATCGCCGCATCCGTATAGACCAGCTCTATAAACATATCACATGACCTGAGATCACAACACCTCAGATGAACACCGCAAAAAATAAAAACTGTGCTAAATAAACCATTTTTTTGTCACCTCACATCACAAAAAGTACAACAGTAAGCGATCAAAAAGGCCTATTCCCACCAAAATAGTTCCAATCTAACCATCATCTTATCCCGCAAAAAATGAGCCCCTACCTAAGACAATCGCCCAAAAAAAACCAAAAAAACTATGGCTCAGAATATGGAGACACTAAAACATCATTTTTTTTGTTTTAAAAAAGCTGTTATTGTGTAAAACTTAAGTAAAAAAAAAAAAGTTTACATATTAGGTATCACCGCATCCGTATTGACTGGCTATATAAAAATATCACAAAGTTTTAACAGTTTGGCTGTCCCACCATAAATGAAAGTAAGAGCCTAGGGTGGTATGGCATCTCCAACACATGGGAGATAATTCTGAAAACCTTTTGTATCTATATTGCTTGTCGATGAAATCCAATTATAAAGACTGGAGGTGACGGTATCAGAGACAAACATGTTTAGGGATTGAAGTAAATGCCTAATTTTTAAGTACTTGTAGAAGTCTTTGTTGGGGATAGAAAACGTTTGTTTTAAATATGCAAAATCAACAAAAATGTTGTTGTTCCATAGTTGGGATATTTCCGTTATACCTAAGGTTTCCCAATTGGTGATAGAAAGATTTGTGATTGCCAACTCGCATAGTTTTAATGGTGAAGAGAAGATAGGTGCTGGAATTAGTTTATCATATCTAGTAAGAGGTTTCCATATGTTGGCTATGGCTTGTGTACATGTTATTGGGGATAATAATTTTGTGTTAAATATGCTTTGTGCGGATAGGTGTTGTAAGATAGAATAGTTACCTAAAAAACAAATTTTCTATGGTGACCCATTTTTTTGTTATGTCATCTGATTGAAGATTTCTATATTGGTCCAGAATGGTAGCTTTATAGTAATGGGAAAGAGATGGGAAATTAAGGCCACCTTTTGATAGGGGTTTATACAGAATATGGGATTTTATTCTTGGTTTAACTTTTCCCCAAGCATGACGATTGATTAATGATTGTAGTTTGTGGATATAAGAAGTAGGTATAGGAATCGGAACATTATGAAATATGTATAAAATTTTTGGGAGGATAATCATTTTAATGGCGGCCATTCTACCTAACCAAGATAGTGTGTTTAGGTTGATATTGTTCAGACAATTTTTTATATCATCAAGAAGGGGAAGGTAATTAGTTGTGAAAAGTTTGGACGTAGGGAAGACCAATTTGGTACCTAAGTATGGGAGTGTCTCTTTCGCCCAAGGGAAGGCATAAGTATTAGCGAGTTTGTTTTGAGTAGAGGGAGAAAGGCCTAGGTTAAGTATTTGGGATTTATTAATATTAACTTTATAGTAGTAAATTTGGCTAAATTTTTCTATAATTTCGTTAATGGCTGGTAAGGAGGAAAGAAGGTCTGATGTGGTTCTTTGTCAAAAAATGTCAAAAGATTTTTGACATGCTATCAAATGTATGCAATCGCACTATACAGCCCCTACCAGAATTAGCCCTTTTATCCATAGGAATCAAAGATTTCCCCTTAGAACAGAGAACTATTATCATACATACTCTATTTACAACCCGTATCAAAATAGCCTCAGCTTGGAAAGATAATAACCTGCCCAATATCCATAGAATCGCCAGAGAGATAGACAATAGTTGCTGGTTTGAGGGCATGTGGGCTTCAGCTAACAATAAAAAGCATTTGTTCACTTCCAATTGGGATCTATGGTTTAAAAGCAACCTATGTAATATCGCTAAAGACTCTTTTATTAGATCTTGATCAAAGATCCATTATTCAGATATTAGATCTGATGTGTTATGATATATAACATGGTTCTATATAATACACGCAATCAATCTTTCATATCCACCCCCTCCACTATACCTCTCTATTCCTTTACCCTCCTTCTCCTCTCCCACCCCTCCCAGCTACCCCCCTCCCCCCCTTCAGTCTCTGGAATATCAATTTTGTGACTTAATACAGTTAATGTATTGTATTTATCTGTTGTGTAATATTTCTATCTGTTACATGCAATGAGTCCTGATTTGCATTCTAAAATAAATAAAAATCATTGTTAAAAAATAAATAAATCACATGACCTAACCCCTCAGGTGAACACAGTAAAAAAATCAAAATAAAAATTGTGTAAAAAAAGCCACCTCACATCACAAAAAGTGTAATACCAATTGATAAAAAAAGTGATACGCACCCCAAAATGATACCATTCAAACAGTCATCTCATCCCACAAAAAATGAGACCCTAAACCCCCCCCCCCCCCAAAAAAAAAAACTATGGCTCTCAGAATATGGAGACACTAAAACATCATTTGTTTTGTTTAAAAAATTATGTTATTGTGTAAAACTTGAATAAACAAAAAAAGTTGACATATTAGGTATCGCTGTATCCATAACAACCTGCCCCATAAAATTACCACATTACCTAGCCACTAAGGTGGACACTGAAAAAAAAAAAAAACGGTGTAAAAAAAGCCATTTTTTGTCACCTTCCATCACAAAAAGTGTAATACCAAGCGATCAAAAAGTCATATGCACCCTAAGATAGCACCAATCAAACCGTCATCTCATGCTGAAAAAAATTAGCCCCTACATAAGAAAGTCGCCCAAAAAATAAATAAAAATATGGCTTTCAGAATATGGAGACGCTAAAAAAATCTTTTTTTTTCAAAAATGCTTTATTATTATGTAAAACTGAAACAAAAAGTTGTCATATTACATATACATACGTGCCCGTAACAACCTGCTCTATAAAAATACCACATGTTCTAACCTGTCAGATGAACATTGTAAATAACAAAAAATAAAAACTGTGCCAAAACTGCTATTTTTTGTTAACTTGCCTCACAAAAAGTGTAATATAGAGCAACCAAAAATCAAATGTACCCTAAAATAGTACCAACATAACTGCCACCTTATCCCGTAGTTTCCAAAATGGTATCATTTTTTGGGAGTTTCTACTCTAGGGGTGCATCAGGGGGTCTTCAAATGTGACATGGCATCTTAAATTATATGGCATTCCTTTCCTTCTGCCGTGTGCCCGTACAGCAGTTTACGACCACATATGGGGTGTTTCTGTAAACTAAAGAATCAGGGTAATAAATACTGAGTTTTGTTTGGCTGTTAACCCTTGCTTGGTTACCCATGCCCATGTTTATGTAACTACGTTTACATGACAAAACAGTATGGAAAGGCTATTGAAAATAAATGTTGGGACAATTAGAAAACTGAACATTTTATGCAGCCCTCCTAAGCAGTGAGAGAAGAGTTAGCTTCCACCAAAGAAAAAAAAAAAAATAATTAAATTTTTGTCACCCTAATAATAATTATCTACGTGCACAAGTCCCCCAAGCCATGCAACAAAAGTCAAGCAGCTTTGAGGCTCACTGGCTCTCAAGTCTGTGTGAATAGAGTGCTGGTCTTGAATGTCTCACAATGCCCAAGGCTACCATTGTAAGGTATGCTGACTGTACCTGTCTCATGGTTAGGTTGTTGGTTTGCACATACCCAGGTTTTGGCATATAGCCTTTGTGTGATTGCTTGTTATAAGTAATGAAATTGTGCAAGCAATACGTGTATATTACATTGCTGATTTTTTGCAATTGCAAATTTATAGGGAATATTCAGCTAAAAATTCATGAAAATAGAGTGGCCCAGTGACATAGTGGTGAGGTGGCAGCAGCATTAGGAGACAACAGAGTGGTACAGTGACATAGTGGTGATGTGGCAGCAGCATGAGGAGACCATAGAGTGGTGATGTGGCAGCAGCATGAGGAGACCACAGAGTGGTGAATTGGCAGCAGCATGAGGAGACCACACAGTGGCGATGTGTGGCGAAAGAAAATTTTAAAATAAAACAGCAGCACTAGTCTAATAGACCACGGGTGCAAGATCCTCTAAACCGCAGGCTCAGCAGTTAATGAAGATAATCTGTATCCAAAAAATGAGGCACCACTCCAATAGATTAAGTGAAAAAAGTGGACCTGTGAGACACCATTTTATATGCTTGATAAAGACTGCATTGAGCGGTTGAAAAGATGCAGAGGGGTCAATAAAGGGTCCACCTTTTTCACTTTATCTATTGGAGTGCTGCATCATTTTTTAGATACATATGTATATATATATATATATATAGATATAGATATAGATATAATATATATATAATATAATATATATATATATATATATATATATATATATATACACACACACACAGGTGAAACTCTAAAAATGTGAATATCGAGCAAAGTTCATTTTTTTCAGTAATGCATCTTAAAAGGTGAAACTAACATATGAGATAGACTCATTACATGCAAAGCAAGATATTTCAAGCCTATATTTTTTTCAATTTGGATGATTATGGCTTACCGCTTTTGAAACCCCAAAGTCTAAATTTTGAGGTACTCTTTGCTCAGGGGGTATGGATTAATTAGCTGACTAGAATGTGACACTTTGAGCCTAGAATATTGAACCTTTTTATAAAATTTTAAGCTGCATTAATGCAATTCCTTTTAATTTGCAATACTGAAATAAATGGACTTTTGCACGATATTTAAATTTTTCGAGTTTCACCTATATACTGAAACAGGCTGTCTTTCAGCTGATCAAAATTTTAGGACCACATGCCTTTAAAAGGCCAAATCTGTGCAAAGATGTGGATTCATTGTCATTTTCTGTCAGGTAGTCACACGTTGTGATGGCAAAGGCAAAAAAACTCTCCCTTTTTTAACGTGGTCGGGTTGTTGAACTGCATAAGCAGGGTCTCTCACAGCGCGCCATCGCTGCTGAGGTGAGACGCAGTAAGACAGTCATTTGGAATTTCTTAAATGATCCTGAGGGTTATGGACCAAAAAAGTCAAGTGGAAGACCCAAAAAAATGTCATCAGCACTGAGCCAGAGGATCCAATTGGCTGTCCGTCAAGACACTGGACAACAGCATCTGAGACTGAAGGACTTCAAAAACCTTGTCTCCTTGAACGCCACAGATCTGCTCGTTTGGACTTTGCAAGAGAGCACCAAACATGGGACATTCAAAGGTGGAAGAAAGTTTTATTCTCTGATGAGAATTTTTTTTACCTTGATGGTCCTGATGGTTTCCAACGTTACTGGCATGACAAGCAGATCCCACCTGAGATGTTTTCTACGCGCCACAGTGGAGGGGGCGCCATAATGGTCTGGGGTGATTTTTCCTTCAGTGGAACAATGGAGCTTCAGGAAGTGCAGGGGCGTCAAACAGCTGCTGGCTATGTCCAGATGTTGCAGAGAGCATTCCACATGACTGAGGGCCCTCGTCTGTGTGGTAACGACTGGGTTTTTCAACAGGACAACGCTACAGTACACAATGCCCGCAGGACAAGGGACTACTTCCAGGAGAATAACATCACTATTTTGGCCCATCCTGCATGTTCCCCTGATCTAAATCCAATTAAGAACCTTGGGGGATGGCTGGAAAGGGAAGTTTACAAAAATGGACAACAGTTCCAGACAGTAGATGGCCTTCGTGCGGCTGTCTTCACCACTTGGAGAAATGTTCCCACTCACCTCATAGAAACGCTTGCAGCAAGCATGCCAAAACAAATTTTTGAAGTGATAAACAATAACGGCAGAGCTACTCATTACTGAGTTCATGTTTGGAAGTTGGATCTCTGTTTTGGGAGGGTTTAGGTTTTTTTTTGGGAGGTGTGGTCCTAAACTTTTGATCAGCTGAAAAACAGCCTGTTTCAGTTTATTCGTTGTTTTCATTAGATTGAATACTCAAAAAATGTTTTATCTCATTCCCATTTCTTTTTGTTGCATGTTGAAGCTCTACTTGGAACCTTGTTAAGATCCAGCCATGCTAAATATGATTTTTTTGCCATTTTCCAAGTGGTCTTAAACTTTTGATCAGGACTGTATACATATATATATATATATATATATATATAATATATATATTGTATATATGAACCTAAAATGCACTCTAAACTTTACAGGTAAACTTAATGTGGACATCTCTAAACTTTTAAATGCATATGTCCAACTGTTTAGTGTTTCAGTACTTTTTGTACAACGTGCTGTTCTCTAACAAGAAGCTTAACGGCAAAATTCACAACAGGTCTTTGATCCATGAATCGCCCAATAAATTTCCTGGGTCAATTAGAATTAGTATTTAAACAGTCCTCCTCATCATGCTGTTCACAATTTGACATCATGAGACCAAGACGACACCTAACAACTGATCAACAGTACCTCTCCATTGCGAGGCTTCAAGCAGGATGTTCTCAGATGGAAGTGGCCAATTAGCATAGAGTGTCATCAGCATTTTGCAACAGAGATACAGAGAGACTGGAAGAGTCACAGGAAGTTATAGAAGTGGATGTCCTTTGGCCACATCCCACAGTGATGACCGCTTTATTATGAACAATGCCCTGTGGAACCGGATGATAAATGCAACACAACTCCAGGCACATTTAAGGGAGGTGAGAGGCACCCAAGTGTCACTTCAGACCATTCAAAACCATTTACATCAGCGTGGCCTGCATGCCAGATGACCTGCAAGGGAACCTGACCACAGGCGCCATCGTCTTGCATGGGCAAGGGAGCATCTACACTGGATGAGGAACCAGTGTGCCTCAGTGCTGTTTGTTGATGAAAGTCAGTTCACTCTGAGCAGAAATGATGGGCTCCAACGATGTTGGAGATGTCAAGGAGAGCACTATGCATCAGCCACTGTTGTCATCAGATGATCCTTTGGTGGTGGTGGTGTTACAGTGTGGGCAGGTGTGTCTAGTTAATACAGAACTACCGTACACTTTGTGAATGGTAGAGTGACAAACCCATGCTACTTAAATATCATCATTAATCCAGTCATCGTGCCTCTGCATGAACAACAGAGGCCTAATTTCATCTTCATGGACGACAATGTGCCAGCTCATTGAGGTCGCATCAGTAGGGAATGGCTGCTGGAGACTGGGGTACCTCAAATGGAGTGGCTTGCACTTTCTCCAGACCTGAATCCCATTGAAAACCTATGGGATCAGCTGAGTCATCGTGTAGAGGCTCGTAACTCTGAACCCCAAAACCTCAATGACCTAATGGCAGCCCTTGAAGAAGAGTGGGATGCCATGCCTCAGCAGACAATAAGTCGACTTGTGAACAGCATGAGACGTTGTTGTGAAGCAGTAATTGATACTCAAGGTCAAATGACAAGTTATTGAGACACTGACATTTTTGTGCGGGTATACCTACTACTCTTATTATCTTTTGTTTCAATAAATTGTTTGAGGAAAATACCATTCCATGCTTCTACTTAAATGCTCTACTTTAATGATAGAATATCACAGTAGCGTGAACTTTTTACATTTTTCATAAATTTCAACTGAAAGACAAATTTTTAAAAAAAATTATTTGGTCGGTTCGCCAAATTTTCCGAAAAGATTTGATTCGATCTGAAATTGATTCGTGGCGAATCGCATAAAAAATACAATTGCTATTTCCTGGTTAAAGAGGGTCTGTATAGTGATGTAGAACACTGTGCCTTGCAGTAACATGCATAGGAAGTAGTGGTAGTGAAACAATACTGTGAGTCAGTATGACACGCGCATGACAGGTGTCGCTCTTCGAAACACTGCACACTTCACTTATTTGGGCAGTTACTGTGAAGTTATTGTGAACTCAGCCTTACAGGTCGATGTTAGCGTCAAGAAGAAGCACACTTCTTTTACACCGTCGTCAGCTGATTCCACATAGATGTCTACAGAACCTGTTCTATTAAATGCTTATACAATTTGTGCCCCCGACAGAGTAGAGAGCGTGTCAGCATTAAGTTTGTGTTGACGTCACTGATTGCCCTTCCTCTGATGTGTCAGAATAATAACCCCCAAAAAACGGATCCTGTGTGTTGAGCATCTGACTTCACTCAGTCAGCATTTTGTCAGTAATCCATCAGTTTTGCTAAAGCCCCCCCCCCCCCAAAAAAAAAAACTGGAGTGGATCCAAAACAGAGATGACACGTAAATGGCGTGTCTTCTGTGTTTTGTACCCACTCCTGCTTTTAGCTACTAAATCATAAGCCAATTCTGATGGGACCATACAGGCCTTACAGCTGCTACACAGACAGGATCCATTGTGCATCTCATTTTATCTTCCTTCTGACAGATCAGAAGAAGGGTCAAATAAATGATGATGTCAGCCAGGCCAAAAAGACTAAAATAGTGGCCCATTCATGAAGTGGGGAGGGTGGGAACAGCATGAGAAGTCCACAGAGTGGCCCAGTGACATAGTAGTGATATGGCAGCAGCATGAGAAGACCACAGAGTGGTGATGTGGGAGCAGCATGAGGAGACCACAGAGTAGTGATGTGACAGCAGCATGAAGAGACCACAGAGTGGTGAAGTGTCAGAAGCATAAGAAGATCACAGAGTGGTGATGTGGCAGCAGCATGAGGAGACCACAGAGTAGCCCAGAGACATAGTGATGAGGTGGCTGCAGCATGAGGAGACCACAGAGTGGCCCAGTGACATTGTGGTGATGTGGCAGCAGCATAAGGAGACAACAGAGTGGGGATGTGGGAGCAGCATGATGAAACCACAGAGTGGTGAATTGGCAGCAGCATGAGGAAATTACAGAGTGACCCAGTGACATAGTGGTGAAGTGGGAGCAGCATGAGGAGACCACAGAGTGGCTTATAGATATAGTGTTAAGGTGGCAGCAGCATGAGTAGACCACAGAGTAGTGATGTGCCAGCAGCATGAAGAGACCATAGAGTGGTGAAGTGTCAGCAGCATAAGGGGATCACAGAGTGGTGATGTGGAAGCAGCATGAGGAGACCACAGAGTGGCCCAGAACCATAGTGTTGAGGTGACAGCAGCATGAGGAGAAAACAGAGTGGTGAAGTGGCAGCAGCATGTGGAGACCACAGAGTGGCCCAGTGAAAAAGTGGTGAGGTGGCAGCAGCATTAGGAGAAAACAGAGTGGCCCAGTGACATAGTGGTGATGTGGCAGCAGCATGAGGAGACCATAGAGTGGTGATGTGGCAGCAGCATGAGGAGACCACAGAGTGGTGAATTGGCAGCAGCATGAGGAGACCACACAGTGGCGATGTGGCAGCAGAATGAGAAGACTACAGAGTAGCCCAGAGACATAGTGTTGAGGTGGCAGCAGCATGAGGAGACCACAGAGTGATGAAGTGGCAGCAGCATGAGGAGACCACAGAGTGGCGATGTGGCAGCAGAATGAGAAGACCACAGAGTAGCCCAGAGACATAGTGTTGAGGTGGCAGCGGCAAGAGAAGACCACACAGTGGTGAAGTGGCAGCAGCATAAGGAGACCACAGAGTGGTGATGTGGCAGCACCATGAGGAGTCAATAGAGTGGCCCAGAAACAGAGTGGTGAAGTGGCAGCAGCATGAGGAGACCACAGAGTGGTGATGTGGGAGCAGCATGAGGAGACCACAGAGTAGTGATGTGACAGCAGCATGAAGAGACCACAGAGTGGTGAAGTGTCAGAAGTATAAGAAGATCACAGAGTGGTGATGTGGCAGCAGCATGAGGAGACCACAGAGTAGCCCAGAGACATAGTGATGAGGTGGCTGCAGCATGAGGAGACCACAGAGTGGCCCAGTGACATTGTGGTGATGTGGCAGCAGCATAAGGAGACAACAGAGTGGGGATGTGGGAGCAGCATGATGAGACCACAGAGTGGTGAATTGGCAGCAGCATGAGGAAATTACAGAGTGACCCAGTGACATAGTGGTGAAGTGGGAGCAGCATGAGGAGACCACAGAGTGGCTTATAGATATAGTGTTAAGGTGGCAGCAGCATGAGTAGACCACAGAGTAGTGATGTGCCAGCAGCATGAAGAGACCATAGAGTGGTGAAGTGGCAGCAGAATAAGGGGATCACAGAGTGGTGATGTGGCAGCAGCATGAGGAGACCACAGAGTGGCCCAGAAACATAGTGTTGAGGTGACAGCAGCATGAGGAGAAAACAGAGTGGTGAAGTGGCAGCAGCATGAGGAGACCACAGAGTGGCCCAGTGAAAAAGTGGTGAGGTGGCAGCAGCTTGAGGAGAAAACAGAGTGGCCCAGTGACATAGTGGTGAGGTGGCAGCAGCATTAGGAGACAACAGAGTGGTACAGTGACATAGTGGTGATGTGGCAGCAGCATGAGGAGACCATAGAGTGGTGATGTGGCAGCAGCATGAGGAGACCACAGAGTGGTGAATTGGCAGCAGCATGAGGAGACCACACAGCGGCGATGTGGCAGCAGAATGAGAAGACTACAGAGTAGCCCAGAGACATAGTGTTGAGGTGGCAGCAGCATGAGGAGACCACAGAGTGATGAAGTGGCAGCAGCATGAGGAAACCACACAGTGGCGATGTGGCAGTAGAATGAGAAGACCACAGAGTGGCCCAGTGACATAGTGGTGAGGTGGCAGCAGCATGAGGAGACCACAGAGTGGCAATGTGGCAGCAGAATGAGAAGACCACAGAGTAGCCCAGAGACATAGTGTTGAGGTGGCAGCGGCAAGAGAAGACCACAGAGTGGTGAAGTGGCAGCAGCATAAGGAGACCACAGAGTGGTGATGTGGCAGCACCATGAGGAGACAATAGAGTGGCCCAGAGATAGAGTGGTGAGGTGGCAGCGGCAAGAGAAGACCACAGAGTGGTGAAATGGCAGCAGCATGAGGAGACCACAGAGTGGTGATGTGGGAGCAGCATGAGGAGACCACAGAGTAGTGATGTGACAGCAGCATGAAGAGACCACAGAGTGGTGAAGTGTCAGAAGCATAAGAAGATCACAGAGTGGTGATGTGGCAGCAGCATGAGGAGACCACAGAGTAGCCCAGAGACATAGTGATGAGGTGGCTGCAGCATGAGGAGACCACAGAGTGGCCCAGTGACATCGTGGTGATGTGGCAGCAGCATAAGGAGACAACAGAGTGGGGATGTGGGAGCAGCATGATGAGACCACAGAGTGGTGAATTGGCAGCAGCATGAGGAAATTACAGAGTGACCCAGTGACATAGTGGTGAAGTGGGAGCAGCATGAGGAGACCACAGAGTGGCTTATAGATATAGTGTTAAGGTGGCAGCAGCATGAGTAGACCACAGAGTAGTGATGTGCCAGCAGCATGAAGAGACCATAGAGTGGTGAAGTGGCAGCAGCATAAGGGGATCACAGAGTGGTGATGTGGCAGCAGCATGAGGAGACCACAGAGTGGCCCAGAAACATAGTGTTGAGGTGACAGCAGCATGAGGAGAAAACAGAGTGGTGAAGTGGCAGCAGCATGAGGAGACCACAGAGTGGCCCAGTGAAAAAGTGGTGAGGTGGCAGCAGCTTGAGGAGAAAACAGAGTGGCCCAGTGACATAGTGGTGAGGTGGCAGCAGCATTAGGAGACAACAGAGTGGTACAGTGACATAGTGGTGATGTGGCAGCAGCATGAGGAGACCATAGAGTGGTGATGTGGCAGCAGCATGAGGAGACCACAGAGTGATGAAGTGGCAGCAGCATGAGGAGACCACACAGTGGTGATGTGGCAGCAGAATGAGAAGACCACAGAGTGGCCCAGTGACATAGTGGTGAGGTGGCAGCAGCATGAGGAGACCATAGAGTGGCCCAGTGACATAGTCGTGAGGTGGCCTCAGCATGAGGAGACCACAGAGTGGCGAAGTGGCAGCAGAATGAGAAGACCACAGAGTAGCCCAGAGACATAGTGTTGAGGTGGCAGCGGCAAGAGAAGACCACAGAGTGGTGAAGTGGCAGCAGCATAAGGAGACCACAGAGTGGTGATGTGGCAGCACCATGAGGAGACAATAGAGTGGCCCAGAGACAAAGTGGTGAGGTGGCAGCAGCATGAGGAGACCACAGAGTGGCCCAGTGACAGAGTGGTGAGGTGGCGGCGGCATGAGGAGACCAGAGAGTGAAGTGGCAGCAGCATGAGACCACAGAGTGGCCCAGTGACATAGTGGTGAATAGGCAGCAGCATGAGGAGACCACAGACTGGTGAGGTGGCTGCAGCATGAGAAGACCACAGAGTGGTGAGGTGGCAGCAGCATGAGGAGACCACAGAATGGCCCAGTGACATAGTGGTGAGGTGGCAGCAGCATAAGAAGACCACAGAGTGGCCCAGTGACATAGTGATGAGGTGGCAGCAGCATGAGGAGACCACAGACTGGTGAGGTGGCTGCAGCATGAGAAGACCACAGAGTGTTGAGGTGGCAGCAGCATGAGGAGACCACAGAGTGGCCCAGTGACATAGTGATGAGGTGGCAGCAGCATGAGGAGACCACAGAGTGGTGAAGTGGCAGAAGCATGAGGAGACCACAGAGTGGCCCAGTGACATTGTGGTCAGGTGGCAGCAGCATGAGGAGACCACAGAGTGGCCCAGAGACATACTGTAGTGTTGAGGTGGCAGCAGCATGAGGAGACCACAGAGTGGTGAGGTGACAGCAGCATGAGGAGACCCCAGAGTGGCCCAGTGACAGAGTGGGTAGGTGGGGGGGCATTACCAATACCAGCTGAAGATGGTGGCTGACAGTAGGAGCACCTGGCAGCATCAGAATACTAGCTGAAGCAGGAAGCCAGAAGAAACAGGTCTTTTTGTCAAAGTGTTGGTGTGGCACCATGGATGATCTAGTCTGATGCATCAGGCATTGGTGTTTGAAAATCCTGGCTTATACACGTCTGATTCAGTTTCTCTACATTTTGGGTGGACAGGAGCGTTCTCCTTGGGGTCCTGGGTCCTCTGCCTCATTTTCCTCATCGCCCTATATCTCCTCTGGCTGCTCCTGCTCCTCCTCTCTTGTCACCTGTATAGATAAACCACCCATTTCTATACACATTGCTTGTGCTCCAATGTCCTCCTCCTCCTCTAGTTCAGTCCCCACAGGGCTCATGTGACAGTGATATGTAGTCGCCAAATCTCCTGTCCCCTGGACAGCCAGATTTAGCAGCATCTATTCCAGGACATGAATCAGTGGAATGATGTTGTTCATCCCGTAGTCCTGGCGACTGACAAATAAAGTGGCCTCCTCAAAGGGCCTGTGCAAATGGTAGGTGTCACGCATAAGCTGCCACTGGCTAATATCGAAAGTCACACAGGGGAGTACCTCTGTCCGCCTGTATCATCAAGAAATCATTTATGGACTTTCTCTATTTATATGTGTGACTTTAGATTACGTGAGGGTGTATCTGTGAGAGCTAAATTATTTGTGTGCATTGCTGAGTGGTTATGCCTGACTTTATTGTGCTCTATACCAAGTCACAGCAGTGTCGTCTAGTTTATACACTGTGACTTGCTTTTGCTGCCAGGTTTATTTCATAGCAACTGAGAGTATACTGTGATTACATTTATTTATTTTCTCTTCCTTTTCCAGGGTGATGCACAGGTGAGTAATTAGGGTGTGGCTATCTAATTAGGAGAAGTTAAATAGCCAGTTTTGAGGGAAGCTTATTCCTTTGAATCGAGAGGAAAAAAAAGCAGTCTGGTTTGAGAGCTACATTTATAAAAGCAGATAAACAACGCGAGTTTGTCAGCGTTCACGTGTTTAATTTAAAATGTGTGTTTGTATTAAGTGTGTGACTTTAGATTATGTGAATTCAGATTCAGGGACTTTATGAAGGGACTACAGTAAATTAGATTCTTATCACTGCGCTATATTGTATTTTTTCTCTTTTCTTGCATAATCCCCATTTAGTATGTCTTCCATTATTGACAGCGCAGTCCAGTGCACATCTTTTCCAATGTATGCAGTCCTGGAACAGCCATTTGAGGGTGCATATCTTTGTTCAAAATGTGAGCAAATTGCCCATTTGGAATCGCACATAGTGTATCTAACCGGGCGAGTTTCAACACTGAGAAGTGTTGACAATTTGGAATACAGTTTGCTGCTCTCTGAGCAAGCACTCTATGGGGTAGATATGGGGGAGAGTGGTAGTGAAGAGGCGTCGATAAGTGAGGTAGCTAGCTGGATAAAAGTTAGAAAGTTGGTAAAGGGAAGAGTGTCAGGGAGGATAGCCCTGATCTGACACACCCCAACAAGTTTGCAAGGTTGGTAGATGAGGGGGAGCTCAGTACAGGGAGAGCACTGCTGCAGCCAGACACTTCCTCTGCAAGTCAGGGAAATGTCAGCTCCAGTAAGCAGGGGACCAGGAGAGCAGGGCAGGCCAGGCAGGAGCTGGAAGTGGGAGACTCAATTATTAGGGGTGTAGATAGTGCGATCTGTCACAAAGAACGGGATCGTCAAACAGTGTGTTATCTTCCTTGCGTTTGAGTTAGACACATCGCGGATTGGGTTGACAGATTACTAGGAGGGGCTGGAGAAGATCAAGCAGTTATGGTCCATATCGGAACCAATGACAAAGTTAGAGGTAGGTAGGTTTTCTTTTTTTTTTTTTGCTTTCAAAAATTTATTGGGAAGAATACAAAACATTTACAGTAAAGAAAATTTTTACAATCTCTCAATTCTTAGTGACCCAACTATTTATATATAAACATAAATATATTCAACTCGTCTTTTCATAACATTTAGAAAACCCTCCCCTCCCTCCCCCCCAGTTTGTGGTGCGTCAAAGTAGGACCCCTATATATGAAACAACTTGACCTCAGCTAATCAATCCTCCAACCACCCCATATCCTACTCCACTGGTACTCAATTTCCCTCCGTTTATATATAATTTTCTCATAGTTCTTTACCTTATCGGTTAAATTTATCCATGTATTTATGTCTGGAGTGGATCGGGCAAACCAGGTCTGACTGATCAAAACTCTAGCCAACATCAGTATTCTGCTCAGGAAAATCTTTTGATACTTGTGATTTTTTAGTTTGGAAAGATCATTAAGAACAAATACTTGTGGTTCAAAAGGAATTCGAATTTTTAGTTTATACATAATACAATTATTGATACTATTCCAGTAATTTATAAGTTCTGGACAGGTCCATATCATATGGAGAAAGTCCGCTCCTACAGTGTCACATTTGGGACAGCTGGACGTATCTCTTAACCCGCATTTATTCATCCACAGGGGAGTAATATATAATCTGTGGCAAATATAGAATTGTATTAGAACATGGTTGAAGTTCTGGGGGAATAAAAATATTCTCCCACCCTTCTATTTGTAAATTCGGACAGTCCACCTCCCACGCTTTTTGTCCTGGTGAGTGTATATCACTAAACCGTACCTTAAGTAATAACTTATATATATTTGAAATTTTTATTCTAGAAGGTGTACCCCCTACCCAATCATTCAGAAAAGATAGATTATCTATATCCAACAGCCGCTTATCATCCAAACTAGATAGTACAGATCGCAATTGAAAATACCTAAACCATGAAAGATTTTTTATATTATGTGTCATTTCTATAAAGGGTTTAATTTCTCTGTCTTTAACTACCTGTGAAATATATAAAATTTTATTCTTCTGCCAAAATGTGTCAGCTGCAATTTCATCCAGCCTTTGTAAATACAAATTATGCCAAAGAGGCGTAAATGTAAGTGAACCCTTAACCTTCAACCATGTCCTAGTTGTAGCCCACACTTTCAGGAGTAGTTTTATAGTCTCTCTATAGCCTCGCTCATAGCTCTTCAATAGCCCAGATTCCAACAAGGTAAAAATATTATTGTGAGCGTGACTAGTTACCAATAGAGTTGAGCGAACACCTGGATGTTCGGGTTCGAGAAGTTCGGCCGAACATCCCGGAAATGTTCGGGTTCGGGATCCGAACCCGATCCGAACTTTGTCCCGAACCCGAACCCCATTGAAGTCAATGGGGACCCGAACTTTTCGGCACTAAAAAGGCTGTAAAACAGCCCAGGAAAGAGCTAGAGGGCTGCAAAAGGCAGCAACATGTAGGTAAATCCCCTGCAAACAAATGTGGATAGGGAAATGAATTAAAATAAAAATTAAATAAATAAAAATTAACCAAAATCAATTGGAGAGAGGTTCCATAGCAGAGAATCTGGCTTCCTGTCACCCACCACTGGAACAATTCTAGTAAGAAGCAGGGCGGCAATACCAGAGGGTTAGACGGATCGTTAGTGATAGGGATATGTGTCAAACAAGATTAGACGATATGACCAATAAATTTAGAGAGCGAGGCTACCCCCCTGATCTATTGAAAATACAGCGTAATAAAGCTGAGATTACACCACCAGATAGAACTAAGAAAGAAACAAGGATCCCCTTAGTGATTAAATACCATCCCTGGTCCCAGCGCCTTAGGACTATTGTTAATCAACATTGGCACATATTATCTAAGTCCTATCCACGGATAGGAGAGTTCCAGAGGCCACCCATGATATGCTATAAACGGGCAGAAAATATTAGGGATAAAATAGTCCGGGCGGATGTGGGAAGTAATAAAATAGAAAGAGGACAGAGTACTTTATCTACACCTAGACGGGGCACTTTTCCTTGTTTAAACTGTGTCAATTGTTCCAGCGTTATAAAGGGTTCATGTTTCTCCCACCCTCACTCAGGTGAAAATATTCCAATAAGGGGCACGTTCACTTGTGATAGTAGATTTGTGGTTTACATTCTTAAATGTCCATGTGGATTACTATATGTGGGGGAAACCTCAATGAGAATGAAGGACAGACTAAGTAAACACAAATCTACTATCCGTAAACAGAATTTATTACTCCCAATACCCCTTCATTTTTATGATAAAAAACACAACATCTCGCAGTTGAGGTATCAGATTATTGAAGGTGTATCATTACCCCGTCGAGGGGGTGACAGAAATAAATTGTTATTGAAAAGGGAGGCTTACTGGATCCATCGTCTTCAGACAATGGAGCCCAGGGGCCTCAATCGTGAGTACAATGTGTCCTGCTTCCTATAAGGCATTCGGCCTTATGCAATCTGATAAATATATTTCTTTTTTTCTTCAGCGTGATTAATCACTGCAAGAATGGACTATGTGACTGAAAATCTTCGCCAGTATAGAGTGGATATGTTTTTTGCGAATTTTCAATTGCGAATTTTCAGTTGCGAATTTTAGTTGCGAATTTTCAATTGCGAATTTTCAATTTTCAATTGCGAATTTTCAGTTGCGAATTTTCAATTGCGAATTTTTCAATGCGAATTTTTCATTGCGATTATTTGATATGCAAATTTTATTTAATGAGGGAGGCGGAGCTTCTTTGATGATGTCAGTTCCTTTGTGTTTCATTTATGTATAAATAGCTGGAGTGTAAGATGTTTTATGCAGTCTGATGAAAGCACATCTGTGCTGAAACGCGTCACTATGCCATTTTGAATATGTGACTGAATAAATCTACATTGTGATCTACATCAGCGAAGTGCCGGTCCTTTCCTTTGAAACCACCACTGGAACAGTCCATTCTCAGATATTTAGGCCCCGGCACCCAGGCAGAGGAGAGAGGTCCCGTAACAGAGAATCTGTCTTCATGTCAGCAGAGAATTAGTCTGCATGTCATAGCAGAGAATGAGGCTTCACGTCAGCCACCACTGCAACAGTCCATTGGCATATATTTAGGCCCAGCACCCAGGCAGAGGAGGGAGGTCCCGTAACAGAGAATCTGTCTTCATGTCAGCAGAGAATTAGTCTGCATGTCATAGCAGAGAATGAGGCTTCACGTCAGCCACCACTGCAACAGTCCATTGGCATATATTTAGGCCCAGCACACACACAGGCAGAGGAGAGAGGTCCCGTAACAGAGAATCTGGCTTCATGTCAGCAGAGAATCAGTCTGCATGTCATAGCAGAGAATGAGGCTTCACGTCAGCCACCACTGCAACAGTCCATTGGCATATATTTAGGCCCAGCACACACACAGGCAGAGGAGAGAGGTCCCGTAACAGAGGATCTGGCTTCATGTCAGCAGAGAATCAGTCTGCATGTCATAGCAGAGAATCAGGCTTCACGTCAGCCACCACTGCAACAGTCCATTGTCATAAATTTAGGCCCAGCACCCAGGCAGAGGAGAGAGGTCCCGTAACAGACAATCTGGCTTCATGTCAGCAGAGAATTAGTCTGCATGTCATAGCAGAGAATGAGGCTTCACGTCAGCCACCACTGCAACAGTCCATTGGCATATATTTAGGCCTAGCACACAGGCAGAGGAGAGAGGTCCCGTAACAGACAATCTGGCTTCATGTCAGCAGAGAATCAGTCTGCATGTCATAGCAGAGAATGAGGCTTCACGTCAGCCACCACTGCAACAGTCCATTGGCATATATTTAGGCCCAGCACACACACAGGCAGAGGAGAGAGGTCCCGTAACAGAGAATCTGGCTTCATGTCAGCAGAGAATCAGTCTGCATGTCATAGCAGAGAATGAGGCTTCACGTCAGCCACCACTGCAACAGTCCATTGGCATATATTTAGGCCCAGCACACACACAGGCAGAGGAGAGAGGTCCCGTAACAGACAATCTGGCTTCATGTCAGCAGAGAATCAGTCTGCATGTCATAGCAGAGAATGAGGCTTCACGTCACCCACCACTGCAACAGTCCATTGGCATATATTTAGGCCTAGCACACAGGCAGAGCAGAGAGGTCCCGTAACAGACAATCTGGCTTCATGACAGCAGAGAATCAGTCTGCATGTCATAGCAGAGAATGAGGCTTCACGTCACCCACCACTGCAACAGTCCATTGGCATATATTTAGGCCTAGCACACAGGCAGAGCAGAGAGGTCCCGTAACAGACGATCTGGCTTCATGTCAGCAGAGAATCAGTCTGCATGTCATAGCAGAGAATGAGGCTTCACGTCAGCCACCACTGCAACAGTCCATTGGCATATATTTAGGCCTAGCACACAGGCAGAGGAGAGAGGTCCCGTAACAGACAATCTGGCTTCATGTCAGCAGAGAATTAGTCTGCATGTCATAGCAGAGAATGAGGCTTCACGTCAGCCACCACTGCAACAGTCCATTGGCATATATTTAGGCCCAGCACCCAGGCAGAGGAGGGAGGTCCCGTAACAGAGAATCTGTCTTCATGTCAGCAGAGAATTAGTCTGCATGTCATAGCAGAGAATGAGGCTTCACGTCAGCCACCACTGCAACAGTCCATTGGCATATATTTAGGCCCAGCACACACACAGGCAGAGGAGAGAGGTCCCGTAACAGAGAATCTGGCTTCATGTCAGCAGAGAATCAGTCTGCATGTCATAGCAGAGAATGAGGCTTCACGTCAGCCACCACTGCAACAGTCCATTGGCATATATTTAGGCCCAGCACACACACAGGCAGAGGAGAGAGGTCCCGTAACAGACAATCTGGCTTCATGTCAGCAGAGAATCAGTCTGCATGTCATAGCAGAGAATGAGGCTTCACGTCACCCACCACTGCAACAGTCCATTGGCATATATTTAGGCCTAGCACACAGGCAGAGCAGAGAGGTCCCGTAACAGACAATCTGGCTTCATGACAGCAGAGAATCAGTCTGCATGTCATAGCAGAGAATGAGGCTTCACGTCACCCACCACTGCAACAGTCCATTGGCATATATTTAGGCCTAGCACACAGGCAGAGCAGAGAGGTCCCGTAACAGACGATCTGGCTTCATGTCAGCAGAGAATCAGTCTGCATGTCATAGCAGAGAATGAGGCTTCACGTCAGCCACCACTGCAACAGTCCATTGGCATATATTTAGGCCTAGCACACAGGCAGAGGAGAGAGGTCCCGTAACAGACAATCTGGCTTCATGTCAGCAGAGAATTAGTCTGCATGTCATAGCAGAGAATGAGGCTTCACGTCAGCCACCACTGCAACAGTCCATTGGCATATATTTAGGCCCAGCACCCAGGCAGAGGAGGGAGGTCCCGTAACAGAGAATCTGTCTTCATGTCAGCAGAGAATTAGTCTGCATGTCATAGCAGAGAATGAGGCTTCACGTCAGCCACCACTGCAACAGTCCATTGGCATATATTTAGGCCCAGCACACACACAGGCAGAGGAGAGAGGTCCCGTAACAGAGAATCTGGCTTCATGTCAGCAGAGAATCAGTCTGCATGTCATAGCAGAGAATGAGGCTTCACGTCAGCCACCACTGCAACAGTCCATTGGCATATATTTAGGCCCAGCACACACACAGGCAGAGGAGAGAGGTCCCGTAACAGAGGATCTGGCTTCATGTCAGCAGAGAATCAGTCTGCATGTCATAGCAGAGAATCAGGCTTCACGTCAGCCACCACTGCAACAGTCCATTGTCATAAATTTAGGCCCAGCACCCAGGCAGAGGAGAGAGGTCCCGTAACAGACAATCTGGCTTCATGTCAGCAGAGAATTAGTCTGCATGTCATAGCAGAGAATGAGGCTTCACGTCAGCCACCACTGCAACAGTCCATTGGCATATATTTAGGCCTAGCACACAGGCAGAGGAGAGAGGTCCCGTAACAGACAATCTGGCTTCATGTCAGCAGAGAATCAGTCTGCATGTCATAGCAGAGAATGAGGCTTCACGTCACCCACCACTGCAACAGTCCATTGGCATATATTTAGGCCTAGCACACAGGCAGAGCAGAGAGGTCCCGTAACAGACAATCTGGCTTCATGACAGCAGAGAATCAGTCTGCATGTCATAGCAGAGAATGAGGCTTCACGTCACCCACCACTGCAACAGTCCATTGGCATATATTTAGGCCTAGCACACAGGCAGAGGAGAGGTTCATTCAACTTTGGGTAGCCTCGCAATATAATGGTAAAATGAAAATAAAAATAGGATTGAATGAGGAAGTGCCCTGGAGTCCAATAATATATGGTTATGGGGAGGTAGTTAATGTCTAATCTGGACAAGGGACGGACAGGTCCTGTGGGATCCATGCCTGGTTCATTTTTATGAACGTCAGCTTGTCCACATTGGCTGTAGACAGGCGGCTGCGTTTGTCTGTAATGACGCCCCCTGCCGTGCTGAATACACGTTCAGACAAAACGCTGGCTGCCGGGCAGGCCAGCACCTCCAAGGCATAAAAGGCTAGCTCTGGCCACGTGGACAATTTAGAGACCCAGAAGTTGAATGGGGCCGAACCATCAGTCAGTACGTGGAGGGGTGTGCACACGTACTGTTCCACCATGTTAGTGAAATGTTGCCTCCTGCTAACACGTTGCGTATCAGGTGGTGGTGCAGTTAGCTGTGGCGTGTTGACAAAAGTTTTCCACATCTCTGCCATGCTAACCCTGCCCTCAGAGGAGCTGGCCGTGACACAGCTGCCTTGGCGACCTCTTGCTCCTCCTCTGCCTTGGCCTTGGGCTTCCACTTGTTCCCCTGTGACATTTGGGAATGCTCTCAGTAGCGCGTCTACCAACGTGCGCTTGTACTCGCGCATCTTCCTATCACGCTCCAGTGCAGGAAGTAAGGTGGGCACATTGTCTTTGTAGCGTGGATCCAGCAGGGTGGCAACCCAGTAGTCCGCACAGGTTAAAATGTGGGCAACTCTGCTGTCGTTGCGCAGGCACTGCAGCATGTAGTCGCTCATGTGTGCCAGGCTGCCCAGGGGTAAGGACAAGCTGTCCTCTGTGGGAGGCGTATCGTCATCGTCCTGCCTTTCCCCCCAGCCACGCACCAGTGATGGACCCGAGCTGCGTTGGGTGCCACCCCGCTGTGACCATGCTTCATCCTCATCCTCCTCCACCTCCTCCTCATCCTCGTCCTCCTCGTCCTCCAGTAGTGGGCCCTGGCTGGCCACATTTGTACCTGGCCTCTGCTGTTGCCAAAAACCTCCCTCTGAGTCACTTCGAAGAGACTGGCCTGAAAGTGCTAAAAATGACCCCTCTTCCTCCTCCTCCTCCTGGGCCACCTCCTCTTCCATCATCGCCCTAAGTGTTTTCTCAAGGAGACATAGAAGTGGTATTGTAACGCTGATAACGGTGTCATCGCCACTGGCCATGTTGGTGGAGTACTCGAAACAGCGCAACAGGGCACACAGGTCTCGCATGGAGGCCCAGTCATTGGTGGTGAAGTGGTGCTGTTCTGTAGTGCGACTGACCCGTGCGTGCTGCAGCTGAAACTCCACTATGGCCTGCTGCTGCTCGCACAGTCTGTCCAGCATGTGCAAGGTGGAGTTCCACCTGGTGGGCACGTCGCATATGAGGCGGTGAGCGGGAAGGCCGAAGTTACGCTGTAGCGCAGACAGGCGAGCAGCAGCAGGATGTGAACGCCGGAAGCGCGAACAGACGGCCCGCACTTTATGCAGCAGCTCTGACATGTCGGGGTAGTTGTGAATGAACTTCTGCACCACCAAATTCAGCACATGCGCCAAGCAAGGGATGTGCGTCAAATTGGCTAGTCCCAGAGCTGCAACGAGATTTCGCCCATTATCACACACCACCAGGCCGGGCTTGAGGCTCACCGGCAGCAACCACTCGTCGGTCTGTTGTTCAATACCCCGCCACAACTCCTGTGCGGTGTGGGGCCTGTCCCCCAAACATATGAGTTTCAGAATGGCCTGCTGACGTTTACCCCGGGCTGTGCTGAAGTTGGTGGTGAAGGTGTGTGGCTGACTGGATGAGCAGGTGGAAGAAGAGGAGGAGGAAGCCGAGAAGGAGGAGGTGGCAACAGGAGGCAAAGAATGTTGCCCTGCGATCCTTGGCGGCGGAAGGACGTGCGCCAAACAGCTCTCCGCCTGGGGCCCAGCTGCCACTACATTTACCCAGTGTGCAGTTAGGGAGATATAGCGTCCCTGGCCGTGCTTACTGGTCCACGTATCTGTGGTTAGGTGGACCTTGCTACAGATGGCGTTGCGCAGTGCACACTTGATTTTATCGGATACTTGGTTGTGCAGGGAAGGCACGGCTCTCTTGGAGAAGTAGTGCCGGCTGGGAACAACATACTGTGGGACAGCAAGCGACATGAGCTGTTTGAAGCTGTCTGTGTCCACCAGCCTAAATGACAGCATTTCATAGGCCAGTAGTTTAGAAATGCTGGCATTCAGGGCCAGGGATCGAGGGTGGCTAGGTGGGAATTTACGCTTTCTATCAAATGTTTGTGAGATGGAGGGCTGAACGCTGGCGTGTGACATGGTTGAGACGCTTGGTGACGGAGGTGGTGGTGGTGGTGTTGGTGGTACATCCCCTGTTTGCTGGGCGGCAGGTGCCAACGTTCCTCCAGAGGCGGAGGAAGAGGCCGAGGCGGCAGCAGCAGAATAGGCCGAGGCGGCAGCAGCAGAAGAGGTAGCAGGGGGAGCCTGAGTGACTTCCTTGGTTTTAAGGTGTTTACTCCACTGCAGTTCATGCTTTGCATGCAGGTGCCTGGTCATGCAGGTTGTGCTCAGGTTCAGAACGTTAATGCCTCGCTTCAGGCTCTGATGGCACAGCGTGCAAACCACTCGGGTCTTGTCGTCAGCACATTGTTTGAAGAAGTGCCATGCCAGGGAACTCCTTGAAGCTGCCTTTGGGGTGCTCGGTCCCAGATGGCGGCGGTCAGTAGCAGGCGGAGTCTCTTGGCGGCGGGTGTTCTGCTTTTGCCCACTGCTCCCTCTTTTGCTACGCTGTTGGCTCGGTCTCACCACTGCCTCTTCCTCCGAACTGTGAAAGTCAGTGGCACGACCTTCATTCCATGTGGGGTCTAGGACCTCATCGTCCCCTGCATCGTCTTCCACCCAGTCTTGATCCCTGACCTCCTGTTCAGTCTGCACACTGCAGAAAGACGCAGCAGTTGGCACCTGTGTTTCGTCATCATCAGAGACATGCTGAGGTGGTATTCCCATGTCCTCATCATCAGGAAACATAAGTGGTTGTGCGTCAGTGCATTCTATGTCTTTCACCGCTGGGGAAGGGCTAGGTGGATGCCCTTGGGAAACCCTGCCAGCGGAGTCTTCAAACAGCATAAGAGACTGCTGCATAACTTGAGGCTGAGACAGTTTCCCTGGTATGCATGGGGGTGATGTGACAGACTGATGGGGTTGGTTTTCAGGCGCCATCTGTGCGCTTTCTGCAGAAGACTGGGTGGGAGATAATGTGAACGTGCTGGATACACTGTCGGCCACCCAATTGACTAATGCCTGTACCTGCTCAGGCCTTACCATCCTTAGAACGGCATTGGGCCCCACCATATATCGCTGTAAATTCTGGCGGCTACTGGGACCTGAGGTAGTTGGTACACTAGGACGTGTGGATGTGGCAGAACGGCCACGTCCTCTCCCAGCACCAGAGGGTCCACTAACACCACCACGACCATGTCCACGTCCGCGTCCCTTACTAGATGTTTTTCTCATTGTTATGGTTCACCACAACAACAAATATATTATTTGGCCCAATGTATTGTATTCAAATTCAGCGGGATATAAATTTGAGGCCTAGTATTTAGGCGCTGGGTGACCGGTATGGATTTAGTGACAGAATTAGACTTGGAAATACACAGTAGCGGGTGTGTGTGAAGTTATTCTGAATGACCCAATGTGCACCTTGAATATTATATACCCTTTTAGGGATAGATTTCAAATAGCTCTGATATAGCAGAAACCACTAAATTATGAAATTGCTAAATTGGGAATTGTATTTCAACCCAGAACAAGAAATGTGCTTGAACGGACACTAAATAACTCGCCTAGCTACAGCACTAACGAGAGATTTAGCAGGATATAAATTTGAGGCCTAGTATTTAGGCGCTGGGTGACAGGTATGGGTTTAGTGACAGAATTAGACTTGGAAATACACAGTAGCGGGTGTGTGTGAAGTTATTCTGAATGACCCAATGTGCACCTTGAATATTATATACCCTTTTAGGGATAGATTTCAAATAGCTCTGATATAGCAGAAACCACTAAATTATGAAATTGCTAAATTGGGAATTGTATTTCAACCCAGAACAAGAAATGTGCTTGAACGGACACTAAATAACTCGCCCAGCTACAGCACTAAGGACAGATTTAGCAGGATATAAATTTGAGGCCTAGTATTTAGGCGCTGGGTGACAGGTATGGGTTTAGTGACAGAATTAGACTTGGAAATGCACAGTAGCGGGTGTGTGAAGTTATTCTGAATGACCCTATGTGCACCTTGAATATTATATACCCTTTTAGGGATAGATTTCAAATAGCTCTGATACAGCAGAAACCACTAAATTTTTAAATTGCTAAATTGGGAATTGTATTTCAACCCAGAACAAAAAATGTGCTTTGACGGACACTAAATAACTTTCCCAGCCACAACAGGACAGCGGTAATGAGAGATTTAGCGGGATATAAATTTGAGGCCTAGTATTTAGGCGCTGGGTGACCGGTATGGATTTAGTGACAGAATTAGACTGGGATATGGCCAAAAAATAACCACACTATTGCTGGTTAAATGCACTTGGTGATGGGCGCAGCTTGCCCCTGATGTAGTATATGGCCAAAAAATGAACAGACTATTGCTGGTTAAATGCACTTGGTGTCACAGCTTGACCAACCACACTACTGAGGGTTAAATGCACTTGGTGACGGGCGCAGCTTGCCCCTGATTTAGTATATGGCCAAAAAATGAACAGACTATTGCTGGTTAAATGCACTTGGTGTGATAGCTTGACCAACCACACTACTGAGGGTTAAATGCACTTGGTGTGACAGCTTCACCCTGATGTAGGCTTTAGCCAAAAAACAACCACACCATTGAGGGTTAAATGCACTTGGTCGCAGCTTGTGCTGGCGCACCACAAGACACAAAATGGCCGCCGATCACCCCAGAAAAATGTGACTGACAAACGGTCTGGGCAGCCTAAAAACAGTGAGCAATTGAGGATCAGCAGCTCAATGATCCACAGCTGCAGATCGATCAGTTAATCAAGTCCTTTGGAGGAGTTAATCTGCCTAATCTCGCCCTACTGTCGCAGCCGCAACCTCTCCCTACGCTAATCAGAGCAGAGTGACGGGCGGCGCTATGTGACTCCAGCTTAAATAGAGGCTGGGTCACATGGTGCTCTGGCCAATCACAGCCATGCCAATAGTAGGCATGGCTGTGATGGCCTCTTGGGGCAAGTAGTATGACGCTTGTTGATTGGCTGCTTAGCAGCCTTTCAAAAAGCGCCAAGAAAGCGTCACAAAAGCGCGAAGAAAGCGACGAACACCGAACCCGAACCCAGACTTTTACGAAAATCTCCGGGTTCGGGTCCGTGTCACGGACACCCCAAAATTCGGTACGAACCCGAACTATACAGTTCGAGTTCGCTCATCCCTAGTTACCAACTTCCCCAGCAATGCACTGTTCTCTGATTCATAGCACATCAATAACTGGGCTGCAATAAAATACCCTTTAAAGTAGGGGAGATTTAAACCCCTGCACTCCACTGATTTATACAAATATTCCAACTTAATTCGAACTCGCTTTCTTCCCCATATTAAATCATTAATTATTCTTTCCATAAGTTTAAAATGTTTATCTTGTATCCAAATAGGTGTATTCCTAAGCACATAAAGAAATTGTGGTAATATCACCATTTTAACTAGTGAAACTCGATCAGCTCTAGATAGGGGAAGTTTCAGCCAGATTCCTATTTTAGCTCTAATCTTTACCATTATGGGGATCAAATTAAGTTCTACAAAATTTTCAACCCGAGGCGATATAATCAAACCCAAGTATTGAAAAGTATCGACAATATCCAACTGTGTAACAGGAACCTCTTTCTGTGGCAGGGGATCTATTGGGAGCAGACTGGTCTTGGCCCAGTTTATAAGAAGACCAGACACCTCACCAAATACTTTGACCATTTGAATAATCCTAGGGAGAGTAGTTTCCGTATGATCTATAAAGAACAGAACATCATCTGCATTAAATGAGATACGGTCTTGTGTTCCTAGCGTACCAAATCCTTTAACCTGATCATCCTGCCTGATGGCCATCGCAAGGGGTTCGATATACACATCGAATAATAAGGGAGATAATGGGCAACCCTGACGGGTGCCCCTGTTTAAATCAATACTACTACTCAGAATTCCATTGAGACTCAATTTGGCCCTTGGAGATCTATACAATAACTTAAGAGTGCGTATAAACCTTTCTCCAAAGCCCATCCTAACAAGAACCTTCCAGAGGAAACGCCACTCCACCCTGTCAAAGGCCTTAGAGGCATCCAATGACAGGATGGAGCGGGCGGTCCCCCCAGGGGCCTGGATATTAGAAAAGAGCCGATGTAAATTCTGATGTGTACCCTTATTTTGAATAAAACCACTCTGATCCGGATGGACAATGGAGGAGATGACCCCAGAAAGCCTTGTAGCAAGGACCCTCGCAAGAAGCTTTACATCTGCATTGAGCAGAGAAATTGGTCTATAAGATTCTAAATCTAAAGGGTCCTTGCCTTTTTTTGGAATTAGTATTATTGTAGCCTCCATCATTGAATCTGGTAGCATCCCATCCTCCATTGATTCAGCAAAGACCTCCAACAATCTGGGAAAGATACAATCCCCGTATTTACTATAAAATTCGTATGGAAGCCCGTCTGAACCAGGAGTGGAGTTAGCTGAACATAGTTTAATAGCTCCCTCAAGTTCCTGAATTGAGACCTCCAATTCTAGTGCTTTCTTTTGCGTCTCAGTAATAGTTGGAAAGTTGATCCTATCTAGATAGAAGTCTATCTTATCATCTGTAATGTTAGAATCAGCTTTATACAGATCAAGAAAATAATCAAGAAAGGCCTTCTCCACCGGGCCCTGTCTAGTGACTATCCTACCATCACTCGCTCGAACCTTGTCTATATGTTTTTTGGGTTGTTGATTGGAGATTACTCTGGAGAGGAGTTTACCAGGTTGCCCTAACTCTGTAAAATATTTTTGCCCTTTAAAAAAAAGACTCTGTTGGGCCTTATCCAATAAAAACTTAGCATATATTTGTGTGGCTTTTTGCATATTTTCCCTATTCTTCTCCGTCTTATTTATGTGGAAGGATTCTGTCGCCAACACTACATATTCCCTTCTAAGATTCGTGATATTACTAACCATCAATCCCCTCATATACGCCTTAAAGGTATCCCATACCACTTGAATTTTTGCTGAGCCATAGTTAATATCCCAGAATCGGCCTATTTCATTTCAAATTATTTCATGTGTCTTTATAACTGATAGCCAATAAGGGTTTAGTCTAAAGGGAGGTTTTGGTGTATATCTTTCCTGAGATAAGCATAATTCAAGTAATAGCGGAGAATGATCAGATATTGACCTTGTTTCATATTTCATTCGCTTTATCAGTTTCACATGTTTACTATTTATCAATACAAGATCTATTCTGGACAACGATTTACCTGCTTTGCTAAAGCATGAAAAAACCCTTTTCCCCTGTCCCAGATGTTCCCAAGCGTCCTCAAATCCAGCCTCCAGGCAAAACCGTGCGAGGGGAGACCCCTGGACCGGACTGTCTCTCCCAGCACTCATAGAAACCCTGTCACGTAGAGGATCGATGACACAGTTAAAATCGCCAATAATCAATGTTGGACATTCTGGCCATTTATCCATGAATAATAGAAGAGAATTAAGAACCGAAAAAGAAAATGGCGGTGGGATATAGACAAAGGCCAAAATACATAACTTTCCCCCTAACCTACAATATAAAAAGATAAATCTCCCCTGTTGGTCGACAGAGGATGCCTCACAAACGAAGTCAATAAGTCTATGTATCAACACCGTAACACCTCTCGAATAATTGGAGAGGGTAGAATGATACGTATGCGCAGCCCATCCCCTGTCGACCACTCTAGTGGTCTCTTCAGTGAGGTGGGTCTCTAACAGGCATACTATTGCTGGTAGATGGGCCTGAGTCAAGTCAAAAACCGCTTGTCTCTTACCTCTTTCCCCCAAACCACGTATATTCCAAGCAAAAATTCTAATCATCGTCATCAACAATGGTTAAGTGAAGAAACAAGAGAGAGGGAGAGGAGAGAAAAAAGAAAAAAATAATAAACTAAAAGAAGGGAAACCACACCTACTTTGACGCACCACAACCCAACCCCACCCCCCCCCTCACCCCCCTCCCACAGGCAATCCACCACATATTGTAGTAGATTTCTTTCCTATGACCAACCCTCCCACACTCCCCCCACTCAGCCACCCCCATTAGGAAGCAAAGAAAAATACATTTAGGGGTATAAGCCCCTTATAATACTAACTATTCCCGCCAGATCATAACCCAATTAAATTATCGATTATTTCGGTCAAGCCAGTCCACAGCTTCTTCCGGGGTGTCAAAAAAAAGGGTTTTATCATTAAAAACAATCCGCAATTTGGCTGGGAATATGAGAGAATATTTAATATCCCTTTCTCTTAGCCTCTTTTTAGCAATCATAAATGTGCGTCTCTTTTCTTGTATTTCTTTCGAAAAATCGGGAAAAAAGGCCAGTCTAATCCCGTTATACACAACCGGTGGGGATTCCCTCGCCCTTCTCAGGAGGACATCTCTGTCCCCTGTAGTCAATAACTTAGCAAGGAGTGTCCGAGGTTGTCTCCCTGGAATTGGTTTTCCCCCTGGGACCCGATGAGCTCTTTCAATCATAAAAAGAGGAGAAAATGAATCTTTCCCAAAGTTCTCAAGAATTAATTTCTGTACAAATTGGGTTGGATTTTTCTCTTCCACACCCTCTGGAATCCCAATTATTCTCACATTGTATCTTCGTGACCTATCTTCAAGGTCCACTACCTTTTTCTTCAAGAGATTATATTCAGATTTAAATGTGGAGACTTCCGTATTTATTTTTTTGGATTCATTCTGTATAAGGGTGATGGAACTTTCAAGGTTGTGGACTCTGTCTCGCATTTTTGACAAATCATCTTTTATTAGTCCCACATCAACTTGAATAAACCCAAGTTGGGTTGTGACCGCCTGTATTAAATCCCCGTTCTGTTTAACCGCTAGGAGTATTTCTTCCAGCGGAGAAGAATTGTCATTAGGGATTACTTCCCCCATTATACCGTCTTCTTCTTCGGGGTATCTAGCGACTTTTTGTGTTTCTAACTCAGTTGTCTCTGAGTCATCATTTTTTTTTTGGGGGAAAAATTCCTTTTGTCCGCCCCTCGTATTGACCCTAGGAGACCTCAGGAACTGGTCCAGTTTTGTTGGTTCAACAGTTTTGGAGCCGTGTTTCTGACTTGAAAGATCAGTCGAGCGCCTACTAGCTTTTGGGGCCATGTCTTATTCCTGCTTTTTTTTTTTTATAATTTTTTTTTATTTATTTTTTTCTCTCTTTTTTCTTTCTTTCGCCTTATTCCGCCTCTTTCTCTCCTTTTAAGTATATATCTTTTCTTCTTTGCTCTCCTTCTTTCTCCTTTTTTTTTTTTTTTTTCCTTTCCTTTTTTTTTTTATTCTCTTTTTAATTTCTTTTTTTCTTTTTTTCCCCCTTTTTTTTTTTCCACTCCCTTCTTGTTTGTTCTTGTTTTCTTATCTTCTTTTTTCCCCTTTCCTCCCCCTTTTTTTTTTTTTTTTTTTGTTAAATATGTCCACTCTTCTTTGTACTCTTTCTCCTCCTTTTATTTTTTTTTATTTTTTTTTCTTTCCCCTTCTCCACCTTATGCTTTATACTCTATAGTTCACTACTTTTATAATCATAGGCACCTCATTTTTATTTTATTTCTTCCCCAAAGATATTAACACCAACAGCCTATCAGAGTAGGATAAATAAAATTAGTCCCAGCAGTATGGAGGAAAAAAAGGGGAAAATAATAATCAAGAAAAATACTGGACAAAATCCAAAGACCCAATACGGAATTAGTTGTATCATGGGCTTCATACAGGCCCCCTGAAGAGTCCCCCAACAAGTTATCGATCTCCACTCAGGGTTAGTTGGAGTCAGCAATCACAGGGAGGGGGGTTAATCACCACAGGATCAAAGAGAAGAGGGAGCAAGTCGGTAAAGGCTGAAAACACGAGGGAAAGACCAGATCATGTACAATAGCGTGAGGAGAGAGCTAGCAAGGAGAATCGGCAGCGGTCCTAAATATGTTTCTTCAGCTTGTCAGCTTGTCCAACAGAGGTGTTACTCACACTGACAGCAGGAGGGGAGCAGCGAATCAACGAGGACTGGAAACACACTCCACAGAAGAACTCCACATACCGACCTGTTCACGACGGCACGGAAGGTATGAGAGGAGAAAGCGGCAGGAGCGGCAGGAACGGCAAGATCGAAGATAAGCAAAAAAAGCAGGCCCCACGTCCGAGCTCAACAACCGGTGGCAGTAGCGTCTTAGGCTGTAGATGAGAGGCAGTAGCGCTGTAGCTTAACCCACGGTCATGGAGAGGGTGCGGGGAGGGTTCGGCACAGAGACGCCAACATGTTCCAAGCAGCGAGACAGCTGAGCCGGGGGGGGGAGGCGGAGAGCGCGACGTCCTCTACGTCATCACGTCATCACCGTCATGGGTAGAGGTAGAGCGTCCTTAAAAATGATTTTAGGGATTTAGGTCACAAGCTTAGGGCAAGGACCTCAAAGGTAGTGTTTTCCAAAATACTACTTGTACCACAAGCCACACAAAAAAGGCAGTGGGAGATTAGGGAGGTTAACAAGTGGCTCAAGAACTGGTCAAGGAGGGGTTTGTTTTCTGGAGAACTGGGCCAACTTCTCTGTCGGCTACAGGCACTATCGTAGGGATGGGCTGCACCTCAATGGGGAAGGGGTAGATGTGTTGGGGGAGAAGATGGCTGGAAAGTTGGAGGAGTTTTAAACTAGGGATTGGGGAGGGTAATTATGTTACAGGATGGGAAGATAGTGCAGCTAGAGCCCGGGGCAAGGTAATGGCACTGGGGGAGGAATGGAAGGAGGGACTTAAACAGTTCAGAAGGAAAGGTGTAGCGTAAAAAATATACATAAACCTCTTAATTGTATGTATAGCTCCTAGAAGTTTGGGGGAGGGGTATGTCTTTATGGGACAAAGTCCTCAAAAATTAAATTACAGCCACAAAATGGGATATTTTTAAAAGCATCCAAAAATCTAATTGTGAGAGGTGCATACATTATGGGAATAAAAGGTTAAGAAACAAGAAAAAAACTATGTGGATAAATAGAACTGTAAAGAAAGCAATAAATGACAAAAAGAAACATGTAAATCACTAAAACAGGAGGCTAACGAGGAAGCACTATAAGGGAAAAAATATAAAAATGTAAAAAACAAATAAAAGCAGGCAAGCTAGAGACTGATAGATTAATTGCCAAAGAGAACAAAACTAACCCTAAAATATTCTTCAATTATATAAATGTTAAAAAGTATAAATTTGAAGGTGTCAGCCCTCTACAGAGTAATGAGGGGAGAGTTGCAGAGAGCAATGAGCAGAAAGCAAAGCTATTAAATATTTTTTTCTCCACTGTATTTACTGAGGAAAATAAACTGTCAGATGAAATGCAGAATATAAAAGTAAATTCCCCATTAAAAGTGCCCTGTCTAATCCAGCGGTGTCTTAAAATGAATAAAATAGACAAATCGCCAGGACCAGATGGCATACATCCATGTATCCTAAGAGAATGAACTAATGTCATAGCCAGACCATTATTTCTGATATTTAAGGACTCTATTGTGACAGGGAGTGTTCCACAGGATTGGAGCATAGCAAATGTGGTGCCAATATTCAAAAAGGGTCCAAAAACAGAGCCCGGAAACTATAGGCTGGTAAGTTTAACATCTGTCGTGAGTAAACTGTTTGAATGTTTTCTAAGAAATGCTATCTCAATGAAAATAAGCAAATAACACATATCAGCATGGCTCCATAAGGGATCAGTCATGTCAAACTAATTTTATCAGTTTCTATGAGGAGTTAAGTTCTAGACTTGACAGCAGCAAATCAATGTATGTTGTATATCTGGACCTCTCCAAAGCATTTGACACCATACCACATGAAAGGTTAGTATATAAAATGAGATTGCTCGAACTGTAAGAAAATGTCTGTATGTGGGTAACTGGCTTAGTGATAGAAAACAGAGTGTGGTTATTAATGGTACACACTCAGATTAGGTCACTGTCACTAGTGGAGTACCTGCTCAGGGGTCAGTATTGGGCCCTATTCACTTCAATATATTTATTAATGATCTTGTAGAAGGCTTGCACAGTAAAATATCAATTTTTGCAGGTGACACTAAACTGTTTAAAGTAATTAACACAGGAGAGGACAGTATACTGCTACAGAGGGATCTGGATAGATTGGAGGCTTGGACAGATACATGGCAGATGAGGTTTAACACTGACAAATGTAAGGTTATGCACATGGGAAGGAATAATGCGAGTCACCCATACATACTAAATGGTAAAACACTGGGTAACATTGACATAGAAAAGGACCTACCGTAGGAATTTTGTTGAACAGCAAACTAAGCTGTAGAAACCAGTGTCAGGCAGCTGCTGCCAAGGCCAATAAGACTATGGGTATAGATGCCCGTGATGAGAATATAGTCCTACCACTTTACAAATCACTAGTCAGACCACAGATAGAGTACTGTGCACAGTTCTGGGCTCTTATGAACAAGGCAGATATAGCAGAGCTGGAGAGGGTTCAGAGGAGGGCAACTAAAGTAATAACTGAAATGGGGGGACTACAGTACCCTGAAAGGTTATCAAAATTACAGTTATTCACTTTAGAAAAAAGACGACTGAGGTAAGATCTAATAACTTTGTATAAATATATCAGGGGTCAGTACAGAGATCTCTCCCATCATTTATTTATCCCCAGGACTGTGACTGTGACAAGGGGACATCCTCTGCGTCTGGAGGAAAGAAGGTTCGTACAGAAACATAGAAGAGGATTCTTTACGGTAAGAGCAGTGAGACTATGGAACTCTCTGCCTGAGGAGGTGTTAATAGTGAGTTCACTAAAAGAGTTCAAGAGGGGCCTGGATATATTTCGGATTGTAATAATATTATAAGCTATCGCTTCTAGAGATGTGCCGTTGATCCAGGGAGTTATTCTGATTGCCTGATTGGAGTTGGGAAGGTATTGTTTTCCCCTTATAAACTGTGTTACTATTGTAAGGGATTGTCTCTTTTCAGGGGGTCACACTCACAGATATCTCACCAGACAACGAATTTTCATGTCCAAACTGCATTTATTTTGGCACTGTTCTTATAAAGGATAGTCCAGTTATGCATGACTGGGTGGGCTGAGGTTCCCACACCGCCAACACTTAAAACACAAATAAACTCCTGCCCATCTAGGCACTACCTAAACAAAATACGTCCCTATCTCACTCGTAGAGCACAGTTCACACATGGACATCATATGAGGCTTTACTGAGCCAACATTAATACAGCTGCCTCCAGGCTGTGGCAATTCCAGTACCTTTTGGGGGAGTGTAGCCCAGTAGTCCTCCCCACTCTGGCCATGCAACCCTTGTTCTCTAGGTGTTGCTAGGTCCCACAAACTTCAGGCTATTCAAAGCCTTGTGGCCCCTCAGTCCTCCTGACTGAGACCACACACAGAGCCTCTGCTTCACAAAACAGTCTCACTCTCCCTTCCCAGACTGACACACTGGGAGGCGCTTTCTGCCAGACTGATTAGAGTAGGCTTCACCTGCACTCACCTGAGGCATGAGGGAATACCAAACCTAACTGCCAGTCCAATTAAAATCCAGCCCAGAATACAACATAAACAAAACTGTCTCAGCAAACTATCCTTTGCTGAGACACTGCACACTTTTGGATTTTAGTAATCTCACCCAGCTGAGGTATCTGGGTCAGATATACACACCCTCCTTCACTGTGTGCCTTGCCACACTATGTTACTATGTAATGAACATGTTCTCCATGCACGGCACATTTTTCATCCCTCCTTGACGCAGCGCTCACACCATGTTCTTTCCGTTGTCGGTTTTCATGGTTCCGATTTTGAGCTGTTGAGGAGAAAACCAGGATTCGATTTCTTGATGAAGGATGCGGAGCAGTTCCTCCCCTGTGTGACGCCGTTTGCCCATGTAAACTAGGTGCAGAACAGCATGACAACGCCGTGCCCTGCACATGTGGTATGCTGGTGTGGCATTGTGAATTGTCCTCCCTCAGTGGAGGCTGAAGACACGGTGGATGAGGAGGAGGCAGAGGCGGACATTGTTGCAGGAACAACGGCATGAAAACGTGGAGGCAGAAGCAGCAGCATCTGGCCACGTTGCTGGTGTGGATGGGCAGGAACCATATTTACCCAGTGGTCCACAAAGGACATATATTGTCCTTGACCTTAGTTACATCTCCACACGTTGGCGCTGCCATGCACTATGGCAGACACCAACAGGCTCAAGGACTGGCTCACCTTCTGTTCTACATATTCGTGCAGGGCTGGTACTGCCTTTTTGGCAAAGAAATGACGACTTGGGACTGACCACTGTGGCTCAGCACAAGCCATTAGTTCTCTGAAAGGTCCAGAGACCACCACTTGGAAAGGGAGGAGCTGCATCACCAGCAACTTGGCCAGGAGCACGTTCAGCTTCTGCGCCGTTGGATGAGTGCACGCATACTGTTGTCTCTTGGCAATCACTTCGGTTGTCGATTGCTGACGGAATGACTGATGAGGAGTAGGAGGAGGAGCAGGAGCATCAGGACCAGCAGATGATAGGAAGGACAGACAGCTCCCTTTGGCTGAGGTGGTGGAACCTTGACTGCATGAAATTTGGTGCGTGCCACTGGGAGATGCAGCGGATGCTGCAGCAGGCTGGACCACCATATCGGAGCCATAGTTCTCCCAGGCCACTTGATGGCGACGCTGCAAGTGTTGACGCAGGGCCATGATGCCAAAATTGGCACTCTGGCCATTATTCACCTTCTTCCCAAAAACCCAGCAAATGGCCATGTTCACCTCCTCCAGTGGCCTAAGAAAAATTTGCCACACTGCCAAGTATGGTATTTTTCCCACCAACATTCCTCGCTGACTGCCTGCTACCGCTGCCTCCGTAAACCCTTCGCCACTACTTCCCGGGCCGGTAGGCTCCTGCAAAGCAGGTGGTCTACCCCGGGCACTTTTGGCTCCCAACCTCCCACTGCTGCCACCCTGCTGACTCCCAGCCACGCTGCCACCCTGCTGGCTAAGCCGCTGCTTTACGCGCAAGTTGCCACCCTCTTCTCCTGATGATGAAGCCCCTTCTTCACCCGGCTCCCAAGTGCGATCGGCTACATCCTCATCATCATCCTCTATTGTTTGCACGTCACTGATGTCCCCCTCAACGGTCTCAGGGCCAGGAGCCTGACCGCTAGCAACACCTGCTCCCATGCGACTCTCCTCATCACTACTTGCCCACCTACAAGAGAAAGAGGCAGATGTCTCCTCCAGATCTTGGCTGGGCAGTAGCTGCTTACTCTCTAGTCCTCTAGTAGCTCGTCCTCGCTGAAAAGTGGAGCCGAGCCTATGGCATATAATACTTCTCACGCTGAGGGAACTGAAAATGACAGAGGAAGGTTCTGGACAGGTGGGGGCACAGGGCCTGCTCCCTGGCCATGCCAACTAAGCGTCGTGTCAGAGGAACTCACCGACTCTTGGTTTAGGGTGTCTGATGTCACTTGCGACTGAAGTCGAAGACCGAGTCAACCATTCAAGCACCACTTGGTTGCTAGTCAAGGACGTGACTGTTAGATGAAACCGGGAGCTCAGGCCTCTCGCTGTGACTCCTGCTGCCACCCTCCCTTCTTCCGCTGCTTGCAACAGAAACATTTCCCTTTGAAGGGCCTGTCACCTGTCTGTCTGACATACTGTATGATAAAAGAATTAAATTAAAATAATACCCCCCAAAAAAGACTGTAGTACAATGTTACTTCACCAATGAATGGCAGTTAAGACATACATATTTTTTTCTGATTAATAAACTCCCCCACCACCCAAAAATATATATATATAACTCAATTCACTGCAGAACGGCAATTAAGACATATTATTTTTTCTATTTCTACACCCCAAAAAAAAAAATATAACAATTAGAGTTGAGCGAACACCTGGATGTTCGGGTTCGAGAAGTTCGGCCGAACATCCCGGAAATGTTCGGGTTCGGGATCCGAACCCGATCCGAACTTCGTCCCGAACCCGAACCCCATTGAAGTCAATGGGGACCCGAACTTTTCGGCACTAAAACGGCTGTAAAACAGCCCAGGAAAGGGCTAGAGGGCTGCAAAAGGCAGCAACATGTAGGTAAATCCCCTGCAAACAAATGTGGATAGGGAAATTAATTAAAATAAAAATTAAATAAATAAAAATTAACCAAAATCAATTGGAGAGAGGTTCCATAGCAGAGAATCTGGCTTCCCGTCACCCACCACTGGAACAGTCCATTCTCAGATATTTAGGCCCCGGCACCCAGGCAGAGGAGAGAGGTCCCGTAACAGACAATCTGGCTTCATGTCAGCAGAGAATCAGTCTTCATGTCATAGCAGAGAATCAGGCTTCACGTCACCCACCACTGTAAGAGTCCATTTTCATAAATTTAGGCCCAGCACCCAGGCAGAGGAGAGAGGTCCCGTAACAGACAATCTGGCTTCATGTCAGCAGAGAATCAGTCTTCATATCATAGCAGAGAATCTGGCTTCCCGTTACCCACCACTGGAACAGTCCATTCTCAGATATTTAGGCCCCGGCACCCAGGCAGAGGAGAGAGGTCCCGTAACAGACAATCTGGCTTCATGTCAGCAGAGAATCAGTCTTCATATCATAGCAGAGAATCAGGCTTCACGTCAGCCACCACTGCAACAGTCCATTGTCATAAATTCAGGCCCAGCACCCAGGCAGAGGAGAGAGGTCCCGTAACAGACAATCTGGCTTCATGTCAGCAGAGAATCAGTCTGCATGTCATAGCAGAGAATGAGGCTTCACGTCACCCACCACTGCAACAGTCCATTTTCATAAATTTAGGCCCAGCACCCAGGCAGAGGAGAGAGGTCCCGTAACAGAGGATCTGGCTTCATGTCACCAGAGAATCAGTCTGCATGTCATAGCAGAGAATCAGGCTTCACGTCACCCACCACTGCAACAGTCCATTTTCATAAATTTAGGCCCAGCACCCAGGCAGAGGAGAGAGGTCCCGTAACAGAGGATCTGGCTTCATGTCACCAGAGAATCAGTCTGCATGTCATAGCAGAGAATCAGGCTTCACGTCACCCACCACTGCAACAGTCCATTTTCATAAATTTAGGCCCAGCACCCAGGCAGAGGAGAGAGGTCCCGTAACAGAGGATCTGGCTTCATGTCACCAGAGAATCAGTCTGCATGTCATAGCAGAGAATCAGGCTTCACGTCAGCCACCACTGCAACAATCCATTGGCATATATTTAGGCCTAGCACACAGGCAGAGGAGAGAGGTCCCGTAACAGACAATCTGGCTTCATGTCAGCAGAGAATCAGTCTTCATATCATAGCAGAGAATCAGGCTTCACGTCAGCCACCAATGCAACAGTCCATTGTCAGATATTTAGGCCCAGCACCCAGGCAGAGGAGAGAGGTCCCGTAACAGAGGATCTGGCTTCATGTCAGCAGAGAATCAGTCTTCATGTCATAGCAGAGAATCAGGCTTCACGTCACCCACCACTGTAAGAGTCCATTTTCATAAATTTAGGCCCAGCACCCAGGCAGAGGAGAGAGGTCCCGTAACAGACGATCTGGCTTCATGTCAGCAGAGAATCAGTCTGCATGTCATAGCAGAGAATGAGGCTTCACGTCACCCACCACTGCAACAGTCCATTTTCATAAATTTAGGCCCAGCACCCAGGCAGAGGAGAGAGGTCCCGTAACAGAGGATCTGGCTTCATGTCAGCAGAGAATCAGTCTGCATGTCATAGCAGAGAATCAGGCTTCACGTCAGCCACCACTGCAACAGTCCATTGTCATAAATTTAGGCCCAGCACCCAGGCAGAGGAGAGAGGTCCCGTAACAGACAATCTGGCTTCATGTCAGCAGAGAATTAGTCTGCATGTCATAGCAGAGAATCAGGCTTCACGTCAGCCACCACTGCAACAATCCATTGGCATATATTTAGGCCTAGCACACAGGCAGAGGAGAGAGGTCCCGTAACAGACAATCTGGCTTCATGTCAGCAGAGAATCAGTCTTCATATCATAGCAGAGAATCAGGCTTCACGTCAGCCACCAATGCAACAGTCCATTGTCAGATATTTAGGCCCAGCACCCAGGCAGAGGAGAGAGGTCCCGTAACAGACAATCTGGCTTCATGTCAGCAGAGAATCAGTCTGCATGTCATAGCAGAGAATGAGGCTTCACGTCACCCACCACTGCAACAGTCCATTTTCATAAATTTAGGCCCAGCACCCAGGCAGAGGAGAGAGGTCCCGCAACAGAGGATCTGGCTTCATGTCAGCAGAGAATCAGTCTGCATGTCATAGCAGAGAATCAGGCTTCACGTCAGCCACCACTGCAACAGTCCATTGTCATAAATTCAGGCCCAGCACCCAGGCAGAGGAGAGAGGTCCCGTAACAGACAATCTGGCTTCATGTCACCAGAGAATCAGTCTGCATGTCATAGCAGAGAATGAGGCTTCACGTCAGCCACCACTGCAACAATCCATTGGCATATATTTAGGCCTAGCACACAGGCAGAGGAGAGGTTCATTCAACTTTGGGTAGCCTTGCAATATAATGGTAAAATGAAAATAAAAATAGGATTGAATGAGGAAGTGCCCTGGAGTCCAATAATATATGGTTATGGGGAGGTAGTTAATGTCTAATCTGGACAAGGGACGGACAGGTCCTGTGGGATCCATGCCTGGTTCATTTTTATGAACGTCAGCTTGTCCACATTGGCTGTAGACAGGCGGCTGCGTTTGTCTGTAATGACGCCCCCTGCCGTGCTGAATACACGTTCAGACAAAACGCTGGCTGCCGGGCAGGCCAGCACCTCCAAGGCATAAAAGGCTAGCTCTGGCCACGTGGACAATTTAGAGACCCAGAAGTTGAATGGGGCCGAACCATCAGTCAGTACGTGGAGGGGTGTGCACACGTACTGTTCCACCATGTTAGTGAAATGTTGCCTCCTGCTAACACGTTGCGTATCAGGTGGTGGTGCAGTTAGCTGTGGCGTGTTGACAAAAGTTTTCCACATCTCTGCCATGCTAACCCTGCCCTCAGAGGAGCTGGCCGTGACACAGCTGCCTTGGCGACCTCTTGCTCCTCCTCTGCCTTGGCCTTGGGCTTCCACTTGTTCCCCTGTGACATTTGGGAATGCTCTCAGTAGCGCGTCTACCAACGTGCGCTTGTACTCGCGCATCTTCCTATCACGCTCCAGTGCAGGAAGTAAGGTGGGCACATTGTCTTTGTAGCGTGGATCCAGCAGGGTGGCAACCCAGTAGTCCGCACAGGTTAAAATGTGGGCAACTCTGCTGTCGTTGCGCAGGCACTGCAGCATGTAGTCGCTCATGTGTGCCAGGCTGCCCAGGGGTAAGGACAAGCTGTCCTCTGTGGGAGGCGTATCGTCATCGTCCTGCCTTTCCCCCCAGCCACGCACCAGTGATGGACCCGAGCTGCGTTGGGTGCCACCCCGCTGTGACCATGCTTCATCCTCATCCTCCTCCACCTCCTCCTCATCCTCGTCCTCCTCGTCCTCCAGTAGTGGGCCCTGGCTGGCCACATTTGTACCTGGCCTCTGCTGTTGCCAAAAACCTCCCTCTGAGTCACTTCGAAGAGACTGGCCTGAAAGTGCTAAAAATGACCCCTCTTCCTCCTCCTCCTCCTCCTCCTCCTGGGCCACCTCCTCTTCCATCATCGCCCTAAGTGTTTTCTCAAGGAGACATAGAAGTGGTATTGTAATGCTGATAACGGTGTCATCGCCACTGGCCATGTTGGTGGAGTACTCGAAACAGCGCAACAGGGCACACAGGTCTCGCATGGAGGCCCAGTCATTGGTGGTGAAGTGGTGCTGTTCTGTAGTGCGACTGACCCGTGCGTGCTGCAGCTGAAACTCCACTATGGCCTGCTGCTGCTCGCACAGTCTGTCCAGCATGTGCAAGGTGGAGTTCCACCTGGTGGGCACGTCGCATATGAGGCGGTGAGCGGGAAGGCCGAAGTTACGCTGTAGCGCAGACAGGCGAGCAGCGGCAGGATGTGAACGCCGGAAGCGCGAACAGACGGCCCGCACTTTATGCAGCAGCTCTGACATGTCGGGGTAGTTGTGAATGAACTTCTGCACCACCAAATTCAGCACATGCGCCAAGCAAGGGATGTGCGTCAAATTGGCTAGTCCCAGAGCTGCAACGAGATTTCGCCCATTATCACACACCACCAGGCCGGGCTTGAGGCTCACCGGCAGCAACCACTCGTCGGTCTGTTGTTCAATACCCCGCCACAACTCCTGTGCGGTGTGGGGCCTGTCCCCCAAACATATGAGTTTCAGAATGGCCTGCTGACGTTTACCCCGGGCTGTGCTGAAGTTGGTGGTGAAGGTGTGTGGCTGACTGGATGAGCAGGTGGAAGAAGAGGAGGAGGAAGCCGAGAAGGAGGAGGTGGCAACAGGAGGCAAAGAATGTTGCCCTGCGATCCTTGGCGGCGGAAGGACGTGCGCCAAACAGCTCTCCGCCTGGGGCCCAGCTGCCACTACATTTACCCAGTGTGCAGTTAGGGAGATATAGCGTCCCTGGCCGTGCTTACTGGTCCACGTATCTGTGGTTAGGTGGACCTTGCTACAGATGGCGTTGCGCAGTGCACACTTGATTTTATCGGATACTTGGTTGTGCAGGGAAGGCACGGCTCTCTTGGAGAAGTAGTGCCGGCTGGGAACAACATACTGTGGGACAGCAAGCGACATGAGCTGTTTGAAGCTGTCTGTGTCCACCAGCCTAAATGACAGCATTTCATAGGCCAGTAGTTTAGAAATGCTGGCATTCAGGGCCAGGGATCGAGGGTGGCTAGGTGGGAATTTACGCTTTCTATCAAATGTTTGTGAGATGGAGAGCTGAACGCTGGCGTGTGACATGGTTGAGACGCTTGGTGACGGAGGTGGTGGTGGTGGTGTTGGTGGTACATCCCCTGTTTGCTGGGCGGCAGGTGCCAACGTTCCTCCAGAGGCGGAGGAAGAGGCCGAGGCGGCAGCAGCAGAATAGGCCGAGGCGGCAGCAGCAGAAGAGGTAGCAGGGGGAGCCTGAGTGACTTCCTTGGTTTTAAGGTGTTTACTCCACTGCAGTTCATGCTTTGCATGCAGGTGCCTGGTCATGCAGGTTGTGCTCAGGTTCAGAACGTTAATGCCTCGCTTCAGGCTCTGATGGCACAGCGTGCAAACCACTCGGGTCTTGTCGTCAGCACATTGTTTGAAGAAGTGCCATGCCAGGGAACTCCTTGAAGCTGCCTTTGGGGTGCTCGGTCCCAGATGGCGGCGGTCAGTAGCAGGCGGAGTCTCTTGGCGGCGGGTGTTCTGCTTTTGCCCACTGCTCCCTCTTTTGCTACGCTGTTGGCTCGGTCTCACCACTGCCTCTTCCTCCGAACTGTGAAAGTCAGTGGCACGACCTTCATTCCATGTGGGGTCTAGGACCTCATCGTCCCCTGCATCGTCTTCCACCCAGTCTTGATCCCTGACCTCCTGTTCAGTCTGCACACTGCAGAAAGACGCAGCAGTTGGCACCTGTGTTTCGTCATCATCAGAGACATGCTGAGGTGGTATTCCCATGTCCTCATCATCAGGAAACATAAGTGGTTGTGCGTCAGTGCATTCTATGTCTTTCACCGCTGGGGAAGGGCTAGGTGGATGCCCTTGGGAAACCCTGCCAGCGGAGTCTTCAAACAGCATAAGAGACTGCTGCATAACTTGAGGCTGAGACAGTTTCCCTGGTATGCATGGGGGTGATGTGACAGACTGATGGGGTTGGTTTTCAGGCGCCATCTGTGCGCTTTCTGCAGAAGACTGGGTGGGAGATAATGTGAACGTGCTGGATCCACTGTCGGCCACCCAATTGACTAATGCCTGTACCTGCTCAGGCCTTACCATCCTTAGAACGGCATTGGGCCCCACCATATATCGCTGTAAATTCTGGCGGCTACTGGGACCTGAGGTAGTTGGTACACTAGGACGTGTGGATGTGGCAGAACGGCCACGTCCTCTCCCAGCACCAGAGGGTCCACTAACACCACCACGACCATGTCCACGTCCGCGTCCCTTACTAGATGTTTTTCTCATTGTTATGGTTCACCACAACAACAAATATATTATTTGGCCCAATGTATTGTATTCAAATTCAGCGGGATATAAATTTGAGGCCTAGTATTTAGGCGCTGGGTGACCGGTATGGATTTAGTGACAGAATTAGACTTGGAAATGCACAGAAGCGTGTGTGTGAAGTTATTCTGAATGACCCTATGTGCACCTTGAATATTATATACCCTTTTTGGGATAGATTTCAAATAGCTCTGATATAGCAGAAACCACTAAATTATGAAATTGCTAAATTGGGAATTGTATTTCAACCCAGAACAAAAAATGTGCTTTGACGGACACTAAATATCTTGCCCAGCAACAACAGTACAGCGGTAACGAGAGATTTAGCAGGATATAAATTTGAGGCCTAGTATTTAGGCGCTGGGTGACAGGTATGGGTTTAGTGACAGAATTAGACTTGGAAATACACAGTAGCGGGTGTGTGTGAAGTTATTCTGAATGACCCAATGTGCACCTTGAATATTATATACCCTTTTAGGGATAGATTTCAAATAGCTCTGATATAGCAGAAACCACTAAATTATGAAATTGCTAAATTGGGAATTGTATTTCAACCCAGAACAAAAAATGTGCTTTGACGGACACTAAATATCTTGCCCAGCAACAACAGTACAGCGGTAACGAGAGATTTAGCAGGATATAAATTTGAGGCCTAGTATTTAGGCGCTGGGTGACAGGTATGGGTTTAGTGACAGAATTAGACTTGGAAATACACAGTAGAGGGTGTGTGTGAAGTTATTCTGAATGACCCTATGTGCACCTTGAATATTATATACCCTTTTTGGGATAGATTTCAAATAGCTCTGATATAGCAGGAACCACTAAATTATGAAATTGCTAAATTGGGAATTGTATTTCAACCCAGAACAAAAAATGTGCTTTGACGGACACTAAATATCTTTCCAAGCAACAACAGTACAGCGGTAACGAGAGATTTAGCAGGATATAAATTTGAGGCCTAGTATTTAGGCGCTGGGTGACAGGTATGGGTTTAGTGACAGAATTAGACTTGGAAATACACAGTAGCGGGTGTGTGTGAAGTTATTCTGAATGACCCAATGTGCACCTTGAATATTATATACCCTTTTAGGGATAGATTTCAAATAGCTCTGATATAGCAGAAACCACTAAATTATGAAATTGCTAAATTGGGAATTGTATTTCAACCCAGAACAAAAAATGTGCTTTGACGGACACTAAATAACTTTCCCAGCTACAACAGGACAGCGGTAACGAGAGATTTAGCAGAATATAAATTTGAGGCCTAGTATTTAGGCGCTGGGTGACAGGTATGGGTTTAGTGACAGAATTAGACTTGGAAATACACAGTAGCGGGTGTGTGTGAAGTTATTCTGAATGAACCAATGTGCACCTTGAATATTATATACCCTTTTAGGGATAGATTTCAAATAGCTCTGATATAGCAGAAACCACTAAATTATGAAATTGCTAAATTGGGAATTGTATTTCAACCCAGAACAAAAAATGTGCTTTGAAGGACACTAAATAACTTTCCCAGCTACAACAGGACAGCGGTAACGAGAGATTTAGCAGGATATAAATTTGAGGCCTAGTATTTAGGCGCTGGGTGACAGGTATGGGTTTAGTGACAGAATTAGACTTGGAAATACACAGTAGCGGGTGTGTGTGAAGTTATTCTGAATGACCCAATGTGCACCTTGAATATTATATACCCTTTTAGGGATAGATTTCAAATAGCTCTGATATAGCAGAAACCACTAAATTATGAAATTGCTAAATTGGGAATTGTACTTCAACCCAGAACAAAAAATGTGCTTTGACGGACACTAAATAACTTTCCCAGCTACAACAGGACAGCGGTAACGAGAGATTTAGCGGGATATAAATTTGAGGCCTAGTATTTAGGCGCTGGGTGACAGGTATGGGTTTAGTGACAGAATTAGACTTGGAAATACACAGTAGCGGGTGTGTGTGAAGTTATTCTGAATGACCCTATGTGCACCTTCAATATGATCTACCCTTTTAGGGATAGATTTCAAATAGCTCTGATATAGCAGAAACCACTAAATTATGAAATTGCTAAATTGGGAATTGTATTTCAACCCAGAAGAAAAAATGTGCTTTGACGGACACTAAATATCTTTCCAAGCAACAACAGTACAGCGGTAACGAGAGATTTAGCAGGATATAAATTTGAGGCCTAGTATTTAGGCGCTGGGTGACAGGTATGGGTTTAGTGACAGAATTAGACTTGGAAATACACAGTAGAGGGTGTGTGTGAAGTTATTCTGAATGACCCTATGTGCACCTTGAATATTATATACCCTTTTTGGATAGATTTCAAATAGCTCTGATATAGCAGGAACCACTAAATTATGAAATTGCTAAATTGGGAATTGTATTTCAACCCGAACAAAAATGTGC